>NC_046312.1:126510477-127168280 GCF_009819535.1 Lacerta agilis
GGGGCGCCCCGGGTTCCAGGGAAGGGGGTGACACTCCCCGGCCGCTCCCACCACTCCCCCGCCGCCTGGTAACCCATCCGTACTTCTTTACGGACGGACGGGGCAGCCCCACAAGCCGCCGCTCACTCGTCGGCTCGTGGGGCTGCCCCATCTGTAAAGCAGCACGGACGGGGCAGCCCCACAACCCACCACTCGCTCGCCACAGAAGCAGCAGTGCCGGCCCGGATGAACTACGCATGCCTGGAAATTCCGGGCATGCATGGAGATGGGCGTGCCTGGCGTGCTCTGGTCCATGGGGTCACGAAGAGTCGGACACGACTGAACGACTGAACAACAACAAATGGAGATGGGAATGGGAAGGGGGAGGATGGTGAGGAGGGGGGTGGGGTAATGGGAATTAAGAGGTTTACTACAAATGCTGACCACGGTACTCCGATATCAGAGGGGAAAACGGACTTTGAGAATGGAAGAAATAATTAGGTTTATGGTAAAATGTGTTGATTTTTATATTTTTGAAGTTGGAATCAGAAGGAACAATGGCAACAGCTTTACTAAGTTAAATGAAGAAAGGATATAAGAAGTTAAGATTTGGAATATGATATTTTATTTGATAGGAACATGTTGTATGATTTAAGATGTGTTGGTAATAACTGTAAGATTAAGATTAGATGTAAGAAATAAGATTTTACAATGTTACAAAGTTACTAAAGAAGATTAGAAATGAACGCATAAGAGAGGACGTGAGGAAGTCCCAGGCCTAGGATTTTAAAGAAGAGAAGGATTGTTAAATAATTGTGTTTTTTGTTGGTGTGTTTTTGTGTAGTGTGTGTATTGTGTGTTTTTGTATTTTGTTTAATTTGATTTTGAAAAATCCAATAAATTCTTCTTATTATTATTTTTTTTAAAAAGGAAATTCCGGGCATGCACAGTGCATCCGACGTGCGTCGTGACGCACCCAAGGGGGGGTGCCTCCGCTCCACCGCCCCGGGCGGCGAAGAGGTTTCCTCCGCCACTGGCCATTAGTTCACCTTTGGGGGTCATATTAGCTTCCTTCATGTGCTATAGTTTAGGGCAGTGGGAGTACATTGCTGGATTTAAGCAGGGAGAAGGAATCCTGCCTGCATGATGGGAACTCTATTCACATGTTATTTGCAAACAGGGTACTACAGCCTTCGGGGTCACAATACCTTCCTCAAAGTACTGTGTGTCGCACACGGTTGTCTGCAGAGGAACTTGAATGTACAAGCTGCTGCTCCAGGGTGGATTTGATTTAAATCAAATTGATTTAAATCACTAGTCAGTAAGACTTGATTTCAATCAATTTTTTAAATAGAAAGACTCATTCATGCTGGTATAATCTTTATATTTACAACCAGAGGTAGGTTTCATTTTTGGAATAATACATTTTTTAGAGTAGTTTTTACAGTTATATAAAAAATTACTGATTTGGTTATACTATTAGAAATACATAGGCAGATAATTATGAAATTAATGTGAGGTTTAATAAGTCAACTGTTTATATTTGGACAACTTTTCTGCTGTACTTTATTGGAAGGAGAAAAGCAATCATTTCCTTAATAACAATTTAAACAATTTATTTAACTAAAGCAATAACATTATAGCATATGTATCCATGTTTGTTAACTGATGTGGTTAAACGTGTGGTTTTTTTATTAAAAAAAAAACTTAGACTGAGTTTGAGCACACATGAAAAACTTAAAACAAATCCTTATTTCCTGATGAATAGCCTTTGGACTATAATGTAACTTAAATAGAAAACTATCTTTGGAAAGCGTTTTCCTCCAAAAGCATTTTATTTTATAAATCTGATTTAAATAAAAAAAAATCCGATTTAAATTTTAAAAAATCATATTTTTTTAATTTTTAAAAAAATCATTGAATTTTATCCACCCTGTGCTGCTCACGTCAGGGGACTCTGCGTGATTGGGGCATGTTATAGAGCAGGCCTCTTAACCAGATGGATCCTCACATGTTTGGGTTCTGAAGACAACCACACGCAACACACAGCTGTTGCTAGAAGAATACATTATGTTGACGTTGAGGCTCAAAAGGCAGCTCTGCTCTGGAGCAGAAACAGGGCAAGGGACATAGCAGGCAGGTCCAGTTGTCACCACCTGATTTCAGGGGAAAAGGACAGCAATGGCCTGGACTCAAAATTTACAGCAAGCTGTGCGTTGAAGGAGAGCTATATGAAAATGATGTATCGGTGGTATTTACCACCTATAAAATTAGCAAAGATGTATAGAACTGCTTCAAATGTATGTTGGAAATCATAGAATCGTCATAGAATCATTGAGTTGGAAGAGACCACAAGGGCCATCCAGTCCAACCCCCTGCGGTAATTGTTTGGGTCCTCTCTTTCCCTCTTTTTGAAAATAGGGACAACATTTGCCCTCTTCCAGTCTGCTGGGACTACGCCTGTTCTCCAGGAATTCTCAAAGATTACTGCCAGTGGTTCTGAAATCACCTCTGCCAGTTCTTTTAATACTCTTGGATGTAGTTCATCTGGCCCTGGAGACTTGAATACATCTAAACTAGGCAAGTACTCTTGTACTACCTCCTTATTTATTCTGGGCTGTGTTTCCCCTGCTGAACCATCTGCTCCATATTCTTCAGGTCGGGCATTGTTTTCTTTCTTGGAGAAGACTGAGGCAAAGAAGGCATTGAGGAGTTCTGCCCTTTCTCTGTCTCCTGTTCGCATTTCACCATCTTCTCCTCTAAGTGACCCCACTGTTTCCTTGTTCTTCCTTTTGCTACAGACATACCCATAAAAGCCCTTTTATGGAGAAGGAAGGTACGTTCTACCACATGTGGTGGATGTGCAAGATAACAAAAGCATTCCGGGAAATGATTTATAAAGAGTTGAAAAAAATGTTTAAAATAACATTTGTGGGGAAAACAGAGGCTTTTTTTATTAGGAATTTTAGGTGCAGCGATACCAAAGGAGCAGAAATGATTATTTACGTATACAATGACAGCAGCGCGGATACTACTGGCCCAGAGATGGAAAGAAGATAAAGTCCCGACCAGAGACGAAGGGCAGATGAAGATGATGGACTGTGCCGAAATGGCGAAAATTACTGGGAAAATCAGAAACCAGGAAGAGAAGAACTTTAAGAAGGAATGGGGAAAATTTACAGTGTATTTAGGAGAACACTGTAAACAACTAAAAACTTTGGCAGGATTTGAGTAAAGCTTGTAATGTACTTAAAATTGTGGTAAAAATTGATTATTTAAGAAAAATCAAGGAAATAAGTGAAGCAGTTGAAAAAAATGATAAGCGTAACCATGGTGGCGGGGGGGGGGGGAGTAAAAGGATTCAAGAAATCCTAAATGAAGATGCTGAGGTTTAATGTTTGAAAATAAATTTGCGATGTAAAACTCAATAAAAAAGATTTTTAAAAAGGACAGCAGTGTCCTTGAATGGGCTTTTTACACATGAATGGGCCCGTCTCTCTTTTTTCTTCTCCGCACTCCTAGAGTTGGACAACTTTTCATAAAAGCGCTTCTACCATATTCAGCTCTTTGGGTTTAAGCCAAAGAGGCAATTATTAAAAACAGGCAAATTCTTGCTAGAAACCTCACGGAAATGAAGGGAGCTTGAACACAGAGCTGTGCCGAAGCTGTGAACATGAAAAGTTTGAGGTATCTGACATGTTTCCGAACCCATCCGTCTAATAGAGTCGGCTGCTCTCTTGTCACTGCAGAGGAATTCAGAGTGGATATTTATGACTCCTTGATACGTTTAATCTTTTGTTATTATGCTTTTTAATTAATACAACATTGCTTTAAAAAAGAAACTGGTAATTAATCATAATCTTAAGCAATTAAGAGGAAATAATCCTACTTTGTTCGAGTCATAATGAGCGAGGAGTCATTTGGAGGTGATTATATGGATAATCCAATTGGAATTATTCCAGGGTAAGACTGTAGCTCCCATTCATTAGGCCAATTATGTTGCAGTGTGCGGTAGAATTTTCACCTCATAAGTTTAAATATAATAGTAACATTGATTGTGCGAGCTAATGTAAGAGGGCTGTACAATCTTCAGCTAGTGCCAGGACTGAGTGTCTGCTCTATATAGACATCAGCACACAATTTATCATTCCAATAGTAACTACATCATGGGAAGGAGCAAAATGTCAATAAATTTACTATGCTTTGATACTTTGATCATCAGATATGCTGATGATATTACCTTGATGGCAGAAAGTGAGGAGGAATTAAAGAACCTTTTAATGAGGGTGAAAGAGGAGAGTGCAAAATATGGTCTGAAGCTCAACATCAAAAAAACTAAGATCATGGCCACTGGTCCCATCACCTCCTGGCAAATAGAAGGGGAAGAAATGGAGGCAGTGAGAGATTTCACTTTCTTGGGTTCCATGATCACTGCAGATGGTGACAGCAGTCACAAAATTAGAAGACGCCTGCTTCTTGGGAGAAAAGCAATGACAAACCTAGACAGCATCTTAAAAAGCAAAGACATCACCTTGCCGACAAAGGTCCGTATAGTTAAAGCTATGGTTTTCCCAGTAGTAATGTACGGAAGTGAGAGCTGGACCATCAAGAAGGCTGATCGCCGAAGAATTGATGCTTTTGAATTCTGGTGCTGGAGGAGACTCTTGAGAGTCCCATGGACTGCAAGAAGATCAAACCTATCCATTCTGAAGGAAATCAGGCCTGGGTGCTCACTAGAAGGACAGATCCTGAAGTTGAGGCTCCAGTACTTTGGCCACCTCATGAGAAGAGAAGACTCCCTAGAAAAGACCCTGATGTTGGGAAAGATGGAGGGCACAAGGAGAAGGGGACGACAGAGGATGAGATGGTTGGACAGTGTTCTCGAAGCTAATAGCATGTGTTTGGCCAAACTGCGAGAGGCAGTGGAGGATAGGGGTGCCTGGCGTGCTCTGGTCCATGGGGTCACGAAGAGTCGGACACGACTGAACGACTGAACAACAACAACAACAACAACAACAACAACAACAACAACAACATGCTTTGTGGAAGGAAGGAAGGAAGGAAGGAAGGAAGCCATGATTTTGAATTATTTAAAATTTCATGATACAAACATTTTACAGTCTTTATCTCACCCTAACAACAAGCTCTGGTCAGAAACATTTATTTGATTAAACACCCAACTTTTCAGGGTAAGGATCCCAACAAGATGTTGCAGAAATCATTCATAAAACATGCAGAATCTATAATGGAAAATCTACAGTTGCACTCCTTTAAAACAAGCAGCAAATATATTAGGATGTCAAGAACAATTTAAAAAGAATTAATAAGAAGTGTGCCGTAACCCTGACCCCTGTGTAAGTCTAATATGCTGCACCTGGACTGACAATAAGTGCCACCATGGCACATTTCCGGGGAGGGGGGGAGATACATGCACAGGGGGGAAGCACATCATTTATGAAGTGTTAAAGCTTTTGTGTTAATTTACAGTCACATTTAATTTGCAGTACACTTGATAAAATGAAATCATACCTTGCAAATCACTCATTGCTTTGTTCGCTGCCGCTTGTTATATAAAAGAATAAAAGATTTAGATGTTCTCTTTTGTCTCAAGGCAACATATAGAAGCAGCCATAAAACACAAAATTCGCAATTACCGAAAACCTCAGTAAGACACAGCAATTAAAAAATAAAAGGCAGATCAACATAGAAACATTACTGAGAATATTTAAAAAAAAAACTTACAAGAAGAAGAAGAAGAAGAGTTTGGATTTGATATCCCGCTTTATCACTACCCGAAGGAGTCTCAAAGCGGCTAACATTCTCCTTTCCCTTCCTCCCCCACAACAAACACTCTGTGAGGTGAGTGGGGCTGAGAGACTTCAGAGAAGTGTGACTAGCCCAAGGTCACCCAGCAGCTGCATGTGGAGGAGCAGAGACGCGAACCCGGTTCCCCAGATTACGAGTCTACCACTCTTAACCACTACACCACACTGGCTCTAGGCATATTTCACAGGGGATTGCGTTTATTAAATATGGGGCAGTCACTGAAAATGCCTTGTCCCTGGGACCTGCTTTTATCTACAGGTCAGAGAGTAGGGCTTCTGAAGCCAATAGTAGAGCTTGAGCAGGTTCATAACAGGGCATGTGGTATTAAGTAGTGGGTGGACATAGCAGACGACACAGTGATTCTCCAAGCAGCTCTATTCATTCTCAGGCTTGAACAGAATTGGACTGAAGGGCTGAGCCAGCCTGCTTATATAGTACTCAGTAACATGCAACAGTAGCAACTCTCTCTAGCTACCCAATCCGTGAACGGCACTCTCAATCCTTCATTTGCATGTGGACCTGAGTGAGGACTGCAGTCACGGCGGTGGGCAGAGTGAAACTATATACACAACACCCCTAGTGGCCTAGGGTGAGAACTACATAACAGATGGTCCTTTGTGAAATTTTTTCACGAACTGCTCAGGGCTCTAGAGTGCAGAGCCAGAGCTTTAAAGTAGACAGAGAAGCGAATAAGGAGCCAGAGTAAACGGGACAAAGCGGGTGTCATGTGCTCTGGTTATTTGGCTGCTACAGACAGAAGCTTGAATATAATAGGGTTTACTTCTGAGAAGACATGGGTTAGGATTGCACGGCAAGGAAGTTGTTGTCCGTTGACAGCCCAGATCAAGCCAGGTTGATCTTAATTTTGTTTCCTGGCATCTTGTGGCTGCACCAAATATTAATCCACGTTTGTAAACAATTTTGTTAGAATAAATCTTAGGATGCAGTAGGTGGAAATAGTCCACGCTGTAATGTTTCATCTGTCTTTGGGTTTTGTGGTTAATACCCCTCTTTATACTTGAAATGCATGTGCTTCATAACTATGGACTGAATCAATAAGATCAATCCAGGCCTCTTCTTCCTCCCATCACCATCTTCCTAAGCCTCAAGATCTCAAAGTAGCTGTCTTATTAAAAGGGAATTTCAGAAATAGACTGGAAAGAGAAGTTGCTGAATTGCAACTCATTACCAAACTTAAAACCATGGAGAGACCTGATCTGAACAAAGACATTGGATTCTTATCTCATTATACATGACAAAGCTATTTTTAGCCATTTCACCCCTTGCTTTTTCCTTTAAGACTAATTGCAGTCGTTATCAGTCAACAGGTTTTCCACACCTATCAGCCAATTCCCACCACCCTTCTGAGTAATACCCCTCCCCTCCCCAATCTCTCACTATATATAAGGGTCTGGTGACTTCTGTTTCAGTGTATCTGAAGAAGTGTGCATGCACACGAAAGCTCATACCAAGAACAAACTTAGTTGGTCTCTTAAGGTGCTACTGGAAGGATTTTTATTATTTTTTATTTTGTTTTTCCTAAACCTTGAATTTGCTCATGTTTGCATCAAGGAGCCAGACACGACTCCTTTTGTGTCCCATCTACGGTATGGAAGCTGAGGAGGTTCTGATCCGCCAAGTGTTTTATGTGGTGTCATGATCTTGTCTCCAAAGTTAAAGGCTGAAATATGCTTCTCTGTTTCAGTAATATCACAAGGCGGCTTGACTGGCACCGAGATTTACACATCACTCCGTCAAGGATCCTGTCAGGAGAATAGATCAGTCAGCAAATGCCATATCAGCAGACAGGCAAAGAACACAAACATGGACCCGGGGTCATTTATATAGTCTTGCCACATCCAGCGCATGTCTGTCGAGAGCTGGAGACTTGGCAATGGCCCATCCCAACACCTGGACAGCAGCAGCGAATGCTGTTGTCCTTCTAAGATGAAAGGAAATCACACGTGTGAAACAAAAAAAGCTGAAGGTTTGAGGGTAGGGAGAGAAGAATCATGAACCAAGAAGGAAGACGAGTGACTTCTTTGTTTTTTTGAAATAATTTTTACTGGTTTTACAAAATAGACCTCACGTTTAACATGTTTTACAAAATAAGCCTCACATTTAACACGTTTAATTTTTGAAATGAAACAAGATTCTTCCAAATCCTAGGACTTCCCTCCTCCCCTCCGTGGGTCCTTTGTATATCTAAATCAACTGCATATTATAATTCCTCCGCGTTATAGTTCTCCGAAATGTCCAAAGTCTTTGTAACATTGCAAGAGTTACTGAAAGCCTCCCAAAGAACTTAAGTGATTACAGTGTTCTTTGAACTACAGTCTGTATTTGTCCCTATCAAAGTTTTGATCCTCCTGATTTCTGATTTTCCCTGTCAGCCTCGCCATCTCTGCATACTCTAGTAGTTTCTGTGGGAATGCTTAGGAATGTGGATGAGGATATATTGCTTAAGATATCCTATCCCAGCTTGAGTTAACAAGCTCCAAACTTAGCAGAGTTGCATTCCCTTTCTAAAGCACAGCAGAAAACGGTTGCACAGGCTTGCTAAAGCCTCAGAATAACATATATATCCCCGGTATATTCCCCTTCTTCCCTCTTAAAAGAAAAGACACAACACAGTGCTCTTTAAAAGTATAAAAAGAGTTTACTCACAGTTTTCATCCTGAGTTACAGCACAATCTCAGAAGGCAGGCTAGCTTAGATAAATGTATTTACATGTGGGGAAGCTATCTCCATAAGGTAGCAGGCTTCACCTGGGCTCTCTTGGCTGGAAGCCAAGAGAGCATCCTATCCTAAGGTGTTGTTCCTTCAAGAGATGAATCCAAAAGAGAGAAGAAGAAGAAGAAGAAGAGTTTGGATTTGATATCCCGCTTTTCACTACCCGAAGGAGTCTCAAAGCGGCTAACATTCTCCTTTCCCTTCCTCCCCCACAACAAACACTCTGTGAGGTGAGTGGGGCTGAGAGACTTCAGAGAAGTGTGACTAGCCCAAGGTCACCCAGCAGCTGCATGTGGAGGAGCGGAGACGCGAACCCGGTTCCCCAGATAACGAGTCTACCGCTCTTAACCACTACACCACACTGGCCAGATGGCGTCTGGTCTCAAGAGTTTTGTATACAGGTGAGACCACACCCACCTCTAGTTACAAAGGAAGTTATCTCAGTCCAGGTAAACAGGAAGTTTTGGCTGGAGGACTGAGATACCCTTCATGTCCACTCTAGCAATGGTATGTTTTGACTGCTCTGTGTTTACATCCCACAGTTTCATCTGCCAGTCTGCTTTTGTCGCCATCTTCTGCTCTTTCCATTGCTGGGCAAGCAGCTGTGGTGGCATCCATGAATAATCTTCTCAAATCCTTCAGTATATCTGCACCTGAAATTCCTAAGAGAAAGGCTTCTGGTCTTTTAACAAATGTTTTTTGGTTTTGCTTTTTTAAAATTAACTCATTATATATCATTTCCCATAATTCCTTTATCTTTTTACAATTCCACCACATATGATAAAAGGTGCCCTCTTTTTCCTTACATTTCCAACATACATTTGAGTTAAAGGTAAAGGTAAAGGGACCCCTGACCATTAGGTACAGTCATGGCCGACTCTGGGGTTGCGGCGCTCATCTCGCGTTACAGGCCGAGGGAGCCGGCGTACAGCTTCCGGGTCATGTGGCCAGCATGACAAAGCCGCTTCTGGCGAACCAGAGCAGCGCACGGAAACACCGTTTACCTTCCCACCTGGAGTGGTACCTCTTCATCTACTTACAGGTAGGTCACCGTGTTGGTCTGCCATAGTCAACAACAAAATAAAAATTAAAAAATCCTTCCAGTAGCACCTTAGAGACCAACTAAGTTTGTTCTTGGTATGAGCTTTCGTCCAAACTCTTCTTCTTCTTCTTCTTCTTCTTCTTCTTCTTCTTCTTCTTCTTCTTCTTCTTCTTCTTCTTCTGCCTGGGACCCTGCTAAGGGAAGAACAGCACCCCGAGCACAAGAGACACTGATATGGACACTATCCAGGGAACTTGACATCCTGGATGACTTGCTCAGGTGTCCTAGGCACCAGGAAGTAAATCGAAGCCTTGCAAAGAGGCTGCTGTTAGTGGCACCATCTCTAGTTTGGTTGAAGGGCATAGGTAGTTGAGAAGGGGTGCAGAGTTTGGAGGGGTTGCAAGGGAGGTTGGGGGGGCAGGCATCACGCTTCTGAGGATGTGTGACGGGGTTTCTGAATTTCAAAATTGGACTTGGGGGAGGGGTCCCAAGTTACTTTTCTCCTTTGATGGTTGCTGAGCCCAATTTCAAATCAAGCCAAAGGGGTTGGGATTAAAAGCAGCAGTCACAGTTTAGAAAATGGTGGAGGCTACCATCAGATGCTTCTTGGGAAAGAAAATGAGGTTTTTCCTGGGGTGCCCCCCTGCTCATTGCCAAGGACAAGACATGGACAACTACGGCATGTTTTTGCTCTACCTATGTCTTTCCCCCAAATGCCACGGAACTCATTGGTTCCATGGACCCATATGTTTCTCCTTAGTTCCAGTTACAGGTAGGTAGCCATGTTGGTCTGCCAGTGTATTTGAAGAAGTGTTCATGCACACGAAAGCTCATACCAAGAACAAACTTAGTTGGTCTCTAAGGTGCTACTGGAAGGATTCTTTTCTTTTTTATTATTTTTCTCCTTAGTTACTTATGTATATCATCTTCCCTATATTATTTAATGACTCTCTGGCTGAGAACCAGCCATCACGCAGCAAGGGATACATCCGACCCATAACATTTCCAACTTGTGACCGTATCATGCGCTCGCTCGGAATACAAGGGTCTCTGTTGTGGGAACTTTGGTTTAGAAAGTCACAAGGCAGAAGCTGCTCTAGGCTGCCATGTGTTTTTTTTTCAACAGCTGTGTGGGATGCCGACCATAACTGATTGATGGAGCACATGCGTTGCCAGAGAGCTGTCCTCAGGTACAATCCCTGGCATTGCCAACTGAAAGGATCAAGTAGCCGGTGACGGAAAGAGCCATTTCCTGAAGTCCTGGAGAGCCGCTACGAGTCAAAGAACACAATGCAGGGCTTCACATACAAAGCCTTTTCCGTACTACACTACCCAGAAGGCTACTTGGGCCCTGCTGGCAGTGTTAACATTTCCTTGATTTAAAATCAGCAGCCATCGTTCAGTGTCACTGAGTTGTAATATGCCCTGTTTTATTGCCCACTCTATTTAAGGGGCTGTACAAACTATTAAAAAGTCTTTGCACGGTGACTTCATCTTTAATGGGATTTCCTTAAACGAGGCGAGTAAATTCTCTCTGCGTTTTAACGAAGAATTTTGCCAGCCCCTTGAGCAGATTTTTAATATTAGCTTGACTGTACCTAATTTACACATGTTTGATCCAGTTAGCTGTAAAAGGTGTTCATGTGTGAAAGTAGAATTGCGTTATTTTTGCTACGTGAAGTATTGAGTTATGCCGAATTCTGCTGCATTGGTTTATGGGATGCAGTCCAATACACACTTACCTGGGGAAAACCACATTGCTTGCCTGGCTAGAGAAGTGTGTGTTAAAACGGACTGGCAAGCGAAAATGATAGAATATTTACAACTCGCAAAGATGACAGGCAGAATAAGAGGAAATTCTATACAGAAAGTCAATAAAGATTAGATAATATTTAAAGAGTATCTTAAAAACTACTGTGACAATGTTAATCTCCTAGCAGACTTAGAATGAATCTTGAAATACATTCTGAAATATAGAGAAAGTACCATATTTTTCTGTGTATAAGACTAGGTTTTTTCCCCTTAAAAATAATGTCAAAAATTAGGGGGCGTCTTATACACAGGGCCATCTCCCCCCATTTTCTTAAATCTGGGTCCCCCAAAATAGGAGGCATCTTATACATGGGGCCATCTTATAGACAGAAAAATACGGTATATAGGGAAATCTTCCTGATAACAAATGGGAAAAAGGAAAAAGAATAAAGAAATGTGTACAGACTAACCAAATGTAAAATAGCACAATGAGATGAATCGGACGTTAGAGTTTAGGGTGTGTATATGTCAATATGGTATGTATTGTCTAAGTTAAATGTTATATGTTATAAGTTATATGTAAGTTGATATTTTGTTGTTCAGTCGTTCAGTCGTGTCTGACTCTTCATGACCCCATGGACCAGAGCACGCCAGGCACGCCTGTCTTTCACTGCCTCCTGCAGTTTGGCCAAACTCATGCTAGTCGCTTCGAGAACACTGTCCAACCATCTCATCCTCTGTCGTCCCCTTCTCCTTGTCCCCTCCATCTTTCCCAACATCAGGGTCTTTTCTAGGGAGTCTTCTCTTCTCATGAGGTGGCCAAAGTACTGGAGCCTCAACTTCAGGATCTGCCCTTCCAGTGAGCACTCAGGGCTGATTTCTTTAAGGATGGATAAGTTTGATCTTTTTGCAGCCCATGGGACTCTCAAGAGTCTCCTCCAGTTGACATTAATGGATGTATAATAAAGGTTATTTTAATTTGTTTTAAAGTGTGGGGATACACAAAGCTCTGGTTTCTGCATGGTTGGAATGTAGCCTTCTGCAGAAAGCTAAGAGTTACACCTGCTGCTCTGATCCCATTTGCCTCTGGCCATCCCCATTATTTACTTACAAGTAAATCTGCACAGGATCGCAGCCCATCTAGGAGAAGGAAGACTCTGATCCTAAACCTCTGCTGCCTTGTGGGATATATCTGGGAGGAGAAAAGGTTAAGGAGTAAACCCTAGTCTTGTATGCCTCCTTCCGGCAACTCCTGCAGCCAAGCTGGTGCCAAACATATTGCTCTGCTTTCTTTTGGACCACATCAGCGAGGCCGAAATGGGGGTCTTGTGGTCTGGGCAGCCCAGGACCTCCATACACAGTGCCCAGGCTTGCACCCTGAGATCACTTTGGTGCTGCTTACGCAGCGGTTTGACCCCCGGAGGCGCACTCCATTATCTCTTGAGACAAACGGTTGCCAACAATATGAAGTCCATTGCAACTAAGGGTGCCTTCACATTATCGAGGAGAGCAGTGAATTTGTTGCTTTTTTCAGTGTGTCTCACAGCTTTCTCCCCCAGTTGTTCACATCGACAAAACTTCATTAGTGTCAGATTCACTTTTGTGTGTGTCCATGTGGTGGAATAATGCCTGCTGATGATTCAGGTTCATTATGGGTTAACCTATCACTCCCATGTTTAGGTAGGTGTTCCCTGGGAGGCGGAGCTAGTTGGCATTCTAAAAGGAGGGGGAACAACCTTGAAAGGCAGTTGGGGGTTTGGCAGTTGGGGGTGGAGGGTTAGAGAGAGAAAATGTGAGGTTAGGCTTTGGGGAATGCGAGGAAAGGTCTTTACCATTGCTAAAGGGATGCAGGAAATATTATAACTAAGCTGAATTACATGAGAAGAAGATTTGTACCAGTAATAACCCGAGACATCCATGTTTTCAAGTTACCTAATAAAGTTAAATGTGCTTAAACGTTCGTTGACTGTGGCAGTGGATCAGTACCTTAAGAGGTGTGACTAGGAGGAGAGAACAAAGCTTTCCTGGGGAAGAGGAAACTGTTTGCTTATTCTCCTGTCATACAGAGGGCTGGACAGTGAAGCCAAGTGTGCCACTTATTTGCCTAAAGGGAAGGCAAACTGCAGTAGTTGGGAACCGTGGGAGGGAGATCCCATAGGTGGCAAGAGGTTTTCAAACGTAGAGCCCTGAGGTACCCCAGAGACAACTCCCATATGAAGGATTCATCCTAGTTGTCAGTGAAACTTAGGGAGAGTCACTGTTGGGGAAGTATTGAAGGGGAGGGAATAGGATCCCTCACAGTCCACACCAGGGAATGTTGACCAGGCAGGGATGTTTTTCACTCTGTGTAAAAGTGTTCACACTTTGGCTTAGAGACAAATTAGGAGAACACAGGTTGGTGTGAAGTTGGTTTGAGAAACAACGCCTCAAACTAAGTACAGGACGCATTAGCATTTTTTTTATAACATCGTGTGAACGTGGATTAAAACCCCAACACTAGAAACGCAGTGAGCGGGAACAACCAGAACATGAGAAGGCTGCTAAGCCTACTGTTTTAAAGGTCTACCACCAGAGCTGAAACTCCTTTCATGAATGCAGAACAGAACACTCTGATTAAAAACCAATTAGTAACAGGCTAATTGTATAAAAGTACAAATTAATCTATCAATTCTGACCTAATTCAAATGAGGGTTTAATTGGGTTATCCAAACACAGGCACATGGGCCAATCCCACAAGCTTTGCAGAAATACCCAGAACTCTCAAAGAAATACATTTGCAACATGATCTCTGTAGGAAAGTGTGTACGTAGCCCTCAGCCTGAGCATATTTGAGAATCTTAAGTAATGGATTTAATGCTTGTAGTTCCCATGTGGGAGAAAGAAGCATTATCAGTTTTCTTAGACAGTTAGGCAGTAAGAATTAAAGGAAGAGGGCCCATTAAGAGCTCTAGCCAGGAGCATCTTCGTTTGGGCCAGCCAAGTGTTGGATGCAGTTTCTCTCCAACCCGCGGAGCTTCCCCATTAGATCGTTCTCCTTGGGGGGGGTGGCTTTCCGCATCTCAACATCCTGTTGATGAAACAAAAGTTTTCCTTCATTTCTCTGAGTCTCCCAAACAGGAGTCCTTAACATCAGGATAATTTGTTGTTGTTCAGTCGTTCAGTCGTGTCCGACTCTTCGTGACCCCATGGACCAGAGCACGCCAGGCACCCCTATCCTCCACTGCCTCCCGCAGTTTGGCCAAACTCATGCCAGTCGCTTCGAGAACACTGTCCAACCACCTCGTCCTCTGTCGTCCCTTTCTCCTTGTGCCCTCCATCTTTCCCAACATCAGGGTCTTTTCCAGGGAGTCTTCTCTTCTCATGAGGTGGCCAAAGTACTGGAGCCTCAGCTTCAGGATCTGCCCTTCCACCAGAGCATGTTGGGGAGGCCAGTCTTCCATTTACTTCTTTCTTCAGACCTAGTGCTCAATAAACAGCACAGGAATGCAGTGCCCAGGCCGACAGACCACAAATACAGGTGAAACTCGAAAAATTAGAATATCGTGGAAAGGTTCATTTCTTTCAGTAATTCAACTTAAAAGGTGAAACTAATATATGAGATAGACTCATGACATGCAAAGCGAGCTATGTCAAGCCTTTATTTGTTATAACAATTTCAACTTGGGGGTTTTCATCAGCTGCACGCCATAATCATCACAATTATAACAAGCAAAGGCTTGACATATATTGCTTTGCATGTCATGAGTCTATCTCATATATTAAACTCCAGTAGCTAATGAAAACAATTGCTTACATAAATGGACTTTTCCACGATATTCTAATTTTTCGAGTTTCACCTGTATGTTGTGGGAATCTGCTGCTCAGTCTAAGTTTAGTTTGTCTCTACCATCGATATCATTCAGGAAGCGGGAAAGGGCGTGGAGGGTGGGTGGAAGGTTTCTGTGTCTCTTTCTTCCATGGATGGAGAAGGAAGTGCAAATTGGTGTAGAAATTAGCCTGGTGTACAAAGGTCAATTTTGCATTTTTTTGCTCTGCCCACTTTTGCCCCTAGCCCTGCACACCACTGGCCTGCGGCCCCCAAAAGCTTGCCCAGAAGGGAATGTGGACCTCAGGCTGAAATAATTCCCCCACTTCTGATTTAACCCAACCTCCCGTCAAAGATGCTCCCTCAGGAACAGCTCCTGAGTGTGAGAATGCTCCATTCTCTGATTCACTGAAGAGAAAGAAGCAGGTGGGTCCTTTGAAGCTGTTTGCTCTTTAGGGCAGCAGTGTTTCTGTTGCCTCATTAAGGCGAAGGATAGGCAGCCGCTTAGGAAATGAGGGAGCCTGGAAGCTGCCATAGAATCTGTCTAAACCATAGAGCCTAGGGCTTGCCGATCAGAAGGTCAAAGTGCAAGTAGATAAATAGGTACCGCTCTGGCGGGAAGGTAAACGGCGTTTCTGTGCGCTGCTCTGGTTCGCTAGAAAGGGTTTAGTCCTGCTGGCCACTTGACCCAGAAGCTGTCTGCAGACAAATGCCGGCTCCCTCGGCCTATAGAGCGAGATGAGCGCCGCAACCCCAGAGTCGTCCGCAACTGGACCTAACGGTCAGGGGTACCTTTAACTTTACCTTTATGTCCTTTTAAATGCATTACTTAAATGGGGGTTATCAGTTTTGTTGTAAGAATTTTAAGGTCTTTCATATATAATACAGTGGTGCCCCGCTAGACGAATGCCTCGCTAGACGAAAAACTCTCTAGACGAATGCATTCGTCTAGCGGAAGGCTGCCCCGCTAGACAAAAAAGTCTATGGGGCTGCCTCGCAAGACGAAAAAATTTCGTCTTTTTTTTTTTCATTTTGCGGAGCGCGGCTGCCATTGCCGCTCCGCAAGACGAAAAACCCGCTAGACGAAAATTTTCGCAGAACGAATTATTTTCGTCTAGCAGGGCACCACTGTAATTGTTATTAATGTACCAAACAAATAAGGCCACATGTCTGAAAACAGCACAGGAAGACAGGCCTCACTCCATTTTGACTCCTAGCTGGCCAAGTGTTTTCATCTGCAGGGAGGAGGTGAGAAGTCTCTGCCTGAGTGCCAGATATGGACCATTTCCCTCACAAAGGACACCCATTAGCCCTACCAGCCAGGGCAGGAAACCTTTTGTTTTGCAGAAATGTGTGTCTGGGAGGGGTCGGGGAGAGATGGCACAGGTGTGGAAAATTCCCAAGTTACCTCCTCTGACCTTCCCAATTTGTGATGTAGCTCTGATGTATGGGGGGGGGTCCTTGGGTTACATCTCTTCTGTTGATTGGATGATGTTTCTGGGGGTGGGTTAGACTCCAGGAGGGATTTGAAATGTCTTTATAAGAGCATGGGTGCATTGTTCTGGGTCTTTTCCCTGAAAATCACCGCTGTTGCAGCAGCTTCAATAAAGATCGAGCTTAATAGATGCTTTGCTTCTCAATC
The DNA here is from genome assembly GCF_009819535.1 of Lacerta agilis. Classification (NCBI taxonomy): domain Eukaryota; kingdom Metazoa; phylum Chordata; class Lepidosauria; order Squamata; family Lacertidae; genus Lacerta; species Lacerta agilis. Next base: position 126,527,257 of record NC_046312.1, read on the forward strand.
TTCTCTGGTTGGCCTCTGTTTTTTACTCCTACCAATGGAGAACCTGCAAAGGACTTTGCAAGGCCTCTTGTGTACCCCATAAAGGAAGAAGGGCAGATTTTTTTCTTATTACAGTTTGTTTTGTTCTTGTTTTTCATTATGTACTTTGTGGTTTTGTTCTGTATTTTTTCATGCTGTGAACCACCTTGAGATCTTCGGATGAAGAATGATGTACAAATTTAATAAATAATCAGAGCCAGTCCCTAGAATTCTGCATTGGCGTTCTCCTTCCCGGACTCCCCAGTGCTCTCACAGGTCCTAACAATCAGTATATATTCCCCTGGATTATTAGTAGTACAGCAAGCCTAGACTGCAGTCCTAGACCCACTGATCTGGGAGCAAACCCTATTAAGCTCCATAGAATTGCACCGCTGGTTATATGCAGCCATCGTCCAAATGAGCAGTCTAAGAAGGCAACAAAGAGCTACCAGTCCTCAGATATATTTCCTCCCCATCAAATCCAGGTCTCAGATATTGAAAGGACTCCTCTCCCCCATAACTTTTAAGTAAGAAAATTATTCCGGTTAGAGCTTCTCCCATCACTTGAACACTCTGGTGGAAACAACCGTGCTGGGTGAAATTCTTCCAGTCCTTTCAAGGTCTGGCTCAAACAATTCCAAGGCCGGGTTTTGAGGGATCCTATTCCCTCCCCTTTCAATACTTCCCCAACAGTGACTCTCCCTAAGTTTCACTGACAACTAGGATGAATCCTTCATATGGGAGTTGTCTCTGGGGTACCTCAGGGCTCTACGTTTGAAAACATCTTGCCACCTATGGGATCTCCCTACCAGGGTTCCCAACTACTGCAGTTTGCCTCCCCTTTAGGCAAATAAGTGGCACACTTGGCTTCACTGTCCAGCCCTCTGTATGACAGGAGAAGAAGCAAACAGTTTCCTCTTCCACAGGAAAGCTTTGTTCTCTCCTCTTAGTCACACCTCTTAAGGTACTGATACACTGCCAGAGTCAACGTTGCACATTTAACTTTATTAGGTAACTTGAAAACATGGATGGCTCGGGTTATTACTGGTACAAATCTTCTTCTCATGTAATTCAGCTTTGTTATAATGTTTCCTGCATCCCTTTAGCAATGGTAATGACCTTTCCTCCCATCCCCCAAAGCCTAACCTCCCATTTTCTCTCTCTAATCCTCCATCCCCAACTGCCAAACCCCCAACTGCCCCCAGGGAACACCTATCTAACAGGGGAGTGATAGGTTAACCCATGATGAACCTGAATCATCAGCAGGCATTATTCCGCCACACGGGTCATCTCTATTTAAACAAGCAAACAAACAGAAACCCAAACAAACGCCATTGCTCCGGGAGATTAAGTTTTTCCTGACATAGCCTAACATTTTCATATTTTTTTTTTACTCTTACGGGAAGAAGGTATTAGTTTAATTAACGAAACTGCAGAATTGGAGAGAACAGTCCAGACTGCTTTGTGGAAGCCAAAATGGCTGCTTCTGTCAAATTTCTATGAAATGGGCTGCTGGGATGAGACTTGCCTTAGCCAAATCTTGCAGCACGCTGACAGACACTTACTCATGCATTTGTCATTTCCTTGGAAAGGAAAGGCAAGAAGCTTATCTAGTTTATGATTTCAGAAAGCCCCATTTGCTTAGCAATTGCAGAGTGCTCCGATGGCGGCTGATGAAACCCAAGGACTATCAGACTGAGTCAGAATTCTTCAAGGAGTCCTGAGTACCTGGCTTGTGTTGAGGAGAGTAAGGAAGGAAATGCAAGGGAATTCACAGTGCAGTTTTGCTCATTTGTTTCTCCAACCATAATTTAACAAAAATCATGCAATTTTAGAAAATAAAATAAAATACAAGACGCAGCATAGAAGCAACAGAAAAGAACCATTCACGTAACTGATAATGAGACCAGCCCCTTTGTGCCACAGCCCCTTTCTTCTCGGGTGACTATTGGCCCTGCTGGCTGGGAACCTGAGGGTTTTAAAAACATTTGGAGGGCCACAGATTCCCTGCTGCTATCTTGGAGAAGTGACTAATTTAAAATAAACTGACCGAGAGATAATTTAGCGGACTGCACCTCTGTCTCCAAGGAAAATCCAATCTGCCAGAGAGACCTAGAGAAACAGTGTTCTGTTTGATTTGCTAATTGAAACTAAATTTGCAATATAATGTTTAATTTTATCGATTGTCTTTCCGACAGTATAATCTGGATCTAATTTGCTGGGAACATAAGCCACATTCTGCACACTTTCTTAATCTCACTGGCCACAACCTCCTTTTATAATTGCTAAAACACTTCTCCTCCATTATGTTTTTAGGCAGATGTTGCCAGCATCCCGAGAACCGTGGGACTCATTGCTCTCCTGGCAATAAAGCCGGAGTATATGTTTAAGTAAGAACGCCGCCACAATGCCAGAAATTAGACAAACTCAATGTTAATGGTGCTAATAATAAGCAATAGCAACAGCTCCTATGTGAGAAATCCTCTTTCAACACCATTGGGATAAGCAGCTTTCTCTAGTACCATGCAGAGTTATCAGAAGAGCTCCTTGCAGTGCTTGAATGACAGGAGGGATAGGAGTGGGGCCGGACCCCGTTACCTTTTGAGATGACTAACTTAGCCACTGTTTCTAGAAGACTATGGAAACACGATTAGCTACAATTTGGTGGGTGGGCAATGTTGTAACATGGGGACCGTGATTCAGCAAGTGATTTCAGCTCTGACAGAGCAGGCAGGAGACAGCTTCTTCATGTAACACTCTTTATTCAGACAAACAAGACTGGGGAACTGAGGAGAGGGAGATACATTTATAGGGACAGTAGAGGATACATTTTTTGAGGGAACAATCTCAAGCAATCACAAAGCTGCCTTTTGGTGGGAACCAATAAGACTGAGGATCCAAATGCAGCAACTTGAATGAACCAATAGTAGCTGTTCCTTCTGGAACAGGAAGGCAGTTACTTCCCCCTAACGTGAATACAGACAATAGTAATACAGGATATAATAACCCTTGAATCAATACACAACAGGCAACTTTTGTTAAGGGCCTCCCTGTACCCTTTCTCCCATTATTTCTCTCTCTGGCTGGATCTACACACGTCAAAGAAGCGATTCAGTTAAATGTGTTGTAAACTCATACGGAGAAATCCAGTAGGGAAAGACGAGACTCCACAGCGCCATCTGGTGTCACAGTGTTATATCATATATACAACACATATATAACACTTTTTATTTACAAATCTAGCTGAGGTGTGTGTGTGTGTGAAGCACATATATATATAAACTTTTCGTTTGGAAAACTGTTCAGTGCTGTACATCATCTTGCAGCTCTGAATCAAATGCCTTGCCTAACTCAGATTCAGAAAAATGAATTCTGTTTGTTTTCCACCCCAAGCTTTTTTATGGCATGGTGCACCTTTCTGAAGCTTTCTCAAACACTCTCCCCCACCTCCTGCCACAATCATATATGCACCCCCTGTAAGAATGATGCTTCTTTGGCAAACCTGGCCCCTTTAATGGTTTTGGATAGAGTCTTTAGAGAGGATGTCCTTCCTTGTTCAACCTCTTGTTCATTTCTCAACGCTGCATCGCACACAGACCTTGCGCAGTCAATATTTGACTCTTGGCATCTGTTCATCATTCCACTTTTCTGGGAGTGAATAAGCAAGTGAATAGCAATCAGCTTTCCCGTTAAAAGTTTCAGAACATAATTGCAATGATGGGAAGTGTGCTACAGTCATGCTGTGTTTGTTGTGATGCCACTAATCATAATGAATTTTCTGGTATTCATGTAAATTACACATGTGCCGTGCTGGACATTCTGTATCAATCTAGCCTTGTAGCAACAGCCATTTAACATGTCAGTCCTCCTTCCCGCCGCCTCCCACCCAAGTGTTCTGTGGGAAATGGTCCAATATAAAGTCAGAGATAGCAGGGAGATTTAATTTTTCTTACCCAGACTTCTTCTGTGCTACAATTAAGGTTTTCAAATTCTGTCCTCCAACAGCTCGAGACTGCAAAAACAAGAAGGTGGGTAATGAAGAACAATATTTACTCCATTTGGCTGACGTTCCACTGTGAAATATTACCTGCGAAGCTGTGAATCTCTTCTTCTTTCCCCTTTTACTGAAACAAAACGTTTGCCCCCTGCTCCTGATGTCCTGAGCGAACTTGGCAACTGGGCATGTGCATGGCATTCCAGCCAAGGAACTAGGTTACTGCTGATGGGATCTGTGTTTTTGCAGAGAGGGTCTTCCTTGCCTGTAATGCTGCTGAGTTAAAGACAAGGCACACTGAGACGGGCTAGATTTTATACAAGATTTTGTGGACCCCTCAGAAATGCCTGGTTTGCCCTGCCCTGAAGCTACCACTAATGAACCCTCTATACGCAACAAATATCCACCCAATATGGGAAGTGAATCAGTGAAGTGCAATAGGCTGGATCTTTCGATAGCCAGAGCTCTGTTGAAATCACTGGCACAACGACTAGAAACACCAACTCGTCAACTCTCACAACCAATTCTAGGAATACAGGGCAAGTTCTGTAAAGGCCAATACACTGATGGAGGGGGCCCTTTCTGCTACTGGGTGGGCTATCTTTCTAAAGACCGTCCAGTACAGGTGAATCCATCAGTCTTGCAACTGTTGGTAACTGAGCAGAACTTTGAAAAGACGCAGCCATCAATTATGGAGCCACCTTTAGGATGTTCGTGGGGGCGGGATTACCAGATCATTCATCGCTGCTTCTCTGCAGCCATTGGGCTGGTTCTGCAGGAGCTCTTCCCACTCACCCACACAAACTTTTAATTCAACAAACTGTGTTGCTAACTTCTTCTGAATGCAAATCGTCTCCGGATCTTCACTTTCCGTCACTCAGGCAATTAAAACCCACCCATCTTCTTCAGATGGCTCAGGCAACTGCGCTGTGGTTTTCCAGGTGACTCCACTGCTATTTTCAGAGTGTTTCTTGTGTGAGGCTTAAATTGCCTTTGACACACTCTCTCTCCCCCTCTCCCCCCTGCGCTGTTTATGTGAATACTTGATCATCGTTAATATGGAAGATAAAGCAGAAAGTAGACATTTGTAATACACTTGAGCAATCTGACTAATGTAGGTTTCCGACAAACCAGCTGAAGCAAAAGCCATCTAAGCCTTTATCAAAATGCCTAAGGCACTGCCAGCGCTGGAAATATTTTCTTTCACAAACGTTAGTTATCATGCTTGACTCTTTTTCCAAAACTATCCTGGCCAGCTGCCAAGCACCCTTACCATATTCAATATTACAGGGTTTTTTGGCATCAGCCAAGCGTTTGCAGTATTTGTTTGTTTGGCAGTTGAAATTTGTAGCTTTCTTCTTAGTGTAAAGTACTGGTATATTCCTTTTTTATACATAAACTAGCTGGCCCGGCCACGCGTTGCTGTGGGGCTGGGTTTTTTTGTTTGTTTTGTTTTGTTTTGCTTTTTAAAATTCTCCTGACCCCGAGAGTATTCTGGAATCTCCTGTTTTCATTCTTCCCTGTCCCTTTACAGCAGGGGTCAGCAACCTTTTCCAGCCGTGGGCCAGTCCACTTTCCCTCAGACCATGTGGTAGGCCGGACTATATTTTTTTTGGGGGGGGGGGAATGAACTAATTCCTGTGCCCCACAAATAACCCAGAGATGCATTTTACATAAAAGAACACATTCTACTCATGTAAAAACACCAGGCAGGCCCCACAAATAACCCAGAGATGCATTTTAAATAAAAGGACACATTCTACTCATGTAAAAACACACCGATTCCCATTACATAAAAGAACACATTCTACTCATGTAAAAACAGCATGGCGGCCATTTTAGTGAGGGCACTGGGGACCTTAAAGAGCATTCTCCCCCACCCTAGTCCCAAAATTATGCAAGCTAAATTTTGAAGCTCGGAAAAAACCCCGGTTTTCCCCCCTGTTTTTTGGGGGGAAACGGAAATTTTCGGAAAAAATGAAAAAAAAAAATGCTATATTAGCACTTCTTTTTTCTTTTCCAGATTGAAAGTCATTTTGTTACTTTAGAAACATAAAATATAACTATGGGCAATTTTAATGGGCATAGAATTATCACAACTAGCATATTAAAAATATATTGAATCCAAACAATTACCTGGTATTACAAGCAGAATTTACTTTAAAAATAATATTTATTTGTATTTGTAACAAATGGAGCAACAATCTCCTGAACTGTTTACTAGTTTATGTGGAACAAAAAAAAAACTCCACAAAACAATTTTTAAAAATCCAGAAGTAACAATTATTCATATTTCCTCTCCACAGTATTTTAAAAAAAAACATTCTCATTAAAAAACTGAAGAAGGAAGTGGGACTAAGTTTCAATGAATGGGCATGAAATTTAATCAGAATCATTTTCTGAGCTGTAATTAAATATATACTTTCAGGCCCTTTTTGTTGCTCTATATTTTCTTCCAGTGCTTTGAGGCCTAGTGAAGAGGAACAGAACCAATGCATACAACACGCATGCAAAAACAAAACTGAAACCTTTTTTATTTTCTGGTGACAACAGCACCTCCTAAAGGAAGAAATGTATCTTGTTCTTGCATTGGAGAGTTCAGTTTGTAACCTAGGACTTGCTCGTCCTCACAGAAACTAGAATAATCTGATACACCATACATATTTTTTTAGAAATGATTTATAAAATATTTGAACCCCTTATCTTAAAATATTTTATTCATCATGTTAAAATAAAACATTCCATAATCTATTTTTTCAAATTTTCGGGAAAAAACCAAAAAAGGCTTCAGGAAAAAAACGGGGGGAAACGGTTTTCCAATTTTTTCCGGGCCTTCACATCTCTAGGTCAGGGCCATGGCATTGAAAAAGGGAGAAAATGACATGTGAATGTGCATCTGATAGCCTTTCCCTGCCTTTCTCCTCTGTGCCTCAGTTTTCCGGTGGCAGTTTCCCATCAGTTGTGCTTCCACCCAGGCAATTCCTGCCCACCCCCACCCCCCAACCTCCGCCGGTCCCCTCCCTCCTCGAATGTTTCAACAAACAATCCACTCCTGACTACCTTTTTATTACTTTACAACACAGTTTTTCCTCAAGTTTTATGGCATTTCATTAAAGCCGCCAGAAGGTGATACTGCCCCCTCTCCAAAAGTGAAATAAATTCAACTTTTATCGCTTCTGCAAATGCTGGAGCACCTGTCAGCCCATTTGATGGATTTTCTCAATTACAGGACTTGTGGAGCATTTTATACTTACATCTGCACCAGAGTCTAATATAGTATAGGAGACACTTTCTCCCCCTCTTTTGCCCTTTATCTCTATTTTTATAAGGACTGACATATTCCACCCCAAACCCCGCCACTCTTTAGACCTGTTCCTCGATAGGGAGATTTTCCCCCTTTAAGGAATTTTGCACTTGGTGAAGAATATGCCTTCCCATTTGCCAAGTCTATTAATAATACAGTATTGTCTACATTTTCAGAGGCGCAACCTGAATTTTAACACTGTCCCTGTACAGTAAGCCCACAACTTACACTTGTGCACATTCAGCTTTAGGTGCTTGGCAAAAAGAATGTTATATTTGCGGTTCCCCGAGTGTCTGCTTATAATATTGCTTTGTGTTATATTTCAAATGCCAGTCTTCTGGTCCTGGGTACCCTTTCTGCCAGTCTTGGGGCAAATGAAGCCAATGTTTTGGCACAGGGTTCGAAACTGCCTGCACCACCCACCACCCTACCATTAAAAAAACAAATAATAATTCACATGGGTTGCTAAATTTCCTGCCCTGTTCTCTAATTTGCCTAGTTATTGATTCCATAAATCTCTGGTGTGGACGGGGCAGAGATGATTCAAAGGCAAGAATTCATCTCCATACACATTGTCATTTCATCAGAGCACTATGGCGAGAGAGACCGTCTAGCGCCGTTTAAACTTTTTTCCCCCAAAAGATCCCAGTGATATATGAATGCTCATCTCCGAAAGCTCCTGAGGGAGCCATTCCAATCGGAGTTTCCAGAGGGGCTATTCTTAAAGCAGTCTGTGCAAAAACGTTGCTCTGTCTCTTCCTCATCCTGTCATGTAGCTGACAGGCTGTATCAACTCACATGTGGTAATGAAAATGTTCCAGCGTTTATAGAAACATTCCTCCATGGACACCCCCGCCACAAAGATCTCCCCAGATGGTGCCTAAGAACAGAGGGATGTGCCCTTAAAAAAAAATTCTTGGGGAAAACCTTTTGCAATATACATATTGGTAAAGGTAAGGTAAAGTGACCCCTGACCATTAGTGACCGTTAGTGTCCGACTCTGGGGTTGCGGCGCTCATCTCGCTCTATAGGCCAAGGGAGCCGACGTTTGTCCGCAGACAGCTTCCGGGTCATGTGGCCAGCATGACAAAGCCGCTTTCTGGCGAACCAGAGCAGCACACGGAAACGCCGTTTACCTTCCCGCCGGAGCGGTCCCTATTTATCTACTTGCACTTTGATGTGCTTTTGAACTGCTAGGTGGGCAGGAGCTGGGACCGAACAACGGGAGCTCACCCCATCACAGGGATTCGAACCGCCGACCTTCTGATCGGCAAGCCCTAGACTCTGTGGTTTAACCCACAGCGCCACCTGGGTCCCTTATACATATTGGGATACAGTCAAACCTTGGAACTCTAAAATAATCCGTTCCGGAAGACCGTTCGACTTCCGAAACATTCGAGTTCTGAGGTGCGGCTACCGATTGGCTGACAGCTAGGTTTTTGCATAGCGGAAGCCACGTCGGACGTTAAAGTACTTCCGGGTTTTCGGCGTTCGGGAACTGAGCCGTCCAAGTTATGAGGTTTGACTACTTCTTTTTCTCCTTCCACTATCTCCTTTTTACCTCCTCCACCTTCATATTACTCATTAGGTTGCTGTTGTTGTGGTGGTTTATTACTTGCCCTTCAGCCGCAGGGTGAAGGTTCCAACACTTTTAACATTGGCTTGCGACATTTTAACGTTGAATATTAAAAACTGCTGAAACTAACAACAGTCACAGGAATAGGGTGGATCCTGAAAGCACATATCTCAGGGAAAGAGGTGCATCTTAAGCATAGGGCATGAACTACAGAATGAAGATGTCTAGGCCACCTCCATGGGAAGGAAATTCCACGTCCTAGGAAAATGTCCACCCTGGGCTTCTGAGGGTGGTGAAACTACCGAAAGAGCCTGTTCTGATGATCTTAATATCCATGGGGTCTGTAGGGAAGGAAGCAGCCCTTCAGATATTTGTGGCCTAAGAGAGCCAGTGTGGTGCAGTGGTTAAGAGCGGTAGACTCGTAATCTGGGGGACCGGGTTCGCTTCCCCGCTCCTCCACATGCAGCTGATGGGTGACCTTGGGCTAGTCACACTTCTCTGAAGTCTCTCAGTCCCACTCACCTCACAGAGTGTTTGTTGTGGGGCAGGAAGGGAAAGGAGAATGTTAGCCGCTTTGAGACTCCTTCGGGTAGTGATAAGACGGGATATCAAATCCAAACTCTTCTTCTCCCGGCCCTGGTGTGGGGTACCATTTTGTGGTTCACTTCAGGTGCCAAAATGCCTTGGGCCACCCAGTCTGTGTGTGAAGCGAGGGCCCCTCTCGAGATTGACTGTGTAGTGAAGAAGCATGGCTGATGGAGACATCATGGCTAGCCTCTAGCAGGCAGGGCTCCACTCTCCAGTGCGTAAGGAGGAATACCTTTGTGGCTTTAGTGTCATGCCGAATTCTCCCCATCCCCGTGCATGGGCGTACCCAAGGGGGGGCAGGAGGGGGCACCTGCCCCCCCCCCGAAGCAAAAAATAATAACAATTAAATGGTTATCGGCAGCCTAAAAGGAAAAAAAAGCTCTCCTAAAAAGCTCAACTACCGGTCTTTCTCCCCCTCTCAAAATCTAAATAACAATTGAGCTCTGCCGACCAGCAGCCGGCCACTGTGTGTGTGTGTGTGTGTGTGTGTGTGTGTGTGTTGCGCCGGCTGATCATTGCAAAGGAGCTTTGGAAACAGTTCCCTTGCATGGTGAGTTGCAATGGCTGAGGATCCTAGGAAGCTGAGCTTTTCAGCCATTTGGGGGCTTTCTGTTGGGGGGGGAGTTTTTCTCTTGTTTGAAGCTGTTTTTGTTTGCTGTTTACATAATATGGTCAGTAATCTAAAAACGAACTGAACCCCTAAAAAACGGGGCATTCCTCATCCTCCAAAAAGGTCAACAATTTTGAGCTGAACCCCAAAAAACGGGGGTAGATCACTGCTGAAAGTAGATCACAGTCTCTTGGGAGTTGGCCACCCCTGGTATAAGACATGTAACTAGAATAAAAATAAAAATAAAAATTCAAGCAAATAATTGTAAAAACTACCGTAATAAAGCACTGCTATAATTATATATAATTTTCCTAAAATTTTGGTTTCATTTGCCTTTCCGTGCTGAAATGTCACAACCTGAACGACCATGACTTGCCCTCCCTAGTTTTGATCCTGGGTACGCCCCTGTCCCCGTGCTTTTCCTAACATCCAGCCCAATGGAGGACTCTGCTGCATCAAGAGAAGATCTCCCACTGAAAACCAACAATAGATCAGAGTTCTGACATATCCGATGTTGCTTTGGATGCAAATGCGGAGGAGGAGGAGGAGGAGGAGGAGACCTAAAGCACAGTTTGTTGGAAGTAAGCTAAGAACTGAAAGCCTTTAAGACTGCAGAGAAATAGAAGTCTTTGCCATATGCAAAACAAAATGACGGATTATTCAGCTCGAAGGAGAGGCCTGTGTTACCCAAAACCATTCATCCCTTTTTTCAGTGCAAGAGATGTTAGCAAAGGCGCACGATGTTTCGCCACAGAACGATGCAGCTGTGAGCAAAGCAAACAGACATCTATTATTCATTCGGTTTCAACGGATGCTACATGTCTTTGAACTCAAAGCACCGCTGAAGTTCAGTCGTCGGGTCCATGGAAGGGGCAGAGCCTTTCATTTATGGTAACCCCCCTCCCCCATTGCAAACGCCATCAGGAAGATACCTTGAACTGCTCAGTCTCCTCCATGGAATAAACGAAATGTTCTCTGCCTTGGATGTGCAAAAGAAAGTCTTCGCCGGAATGGCATTTGAAAGATGAAGAGGTTAAGTCGGTGATGATATACCGGGCTAAAGATTTTGGTTATAATATACAGTTGGAGGATTGGGAGACGTTATGGAAAGAAAGTATAAAATTTACTGCATGTACCGCTTTGAAAGAGAACATGATGAAAATGATGTATAGATGGTATATTACACCAGTAAAATTAGCCAAAATGTATAAAATAAGTAATAAATGTTGGAAATGTAAAGAGAAAGAGGGAACGTTTTATCATATGTGGTGGGAATGTAAGAAGGTGAAAGGCTTCTGGGAAATGATATATAATGAAATGAAAAAAATGTTGAAATATACATTTCTAAAGAAACCAGAAGCATTTTTGCTTGGAATTGTAGGAAAAGAGATTAATAGAGAAGATAAAAAAATTGTTCCTATATGCAACAATGGCAGCAAGAATGTTATTGACACAGAAATGGAAGCAAGAAGAATTACCGACGATTGAAGAATGGCAGATGAAGTCAATGGACTATGCAGAATTGGACAAGATGACAGGAAGAATTCAAAACCGGCAGGACCAGGAATTCCTGAAGGATTGGACTAAATGTGAGAAATGTTTGAAAGACAATTGTGAACAACAAATCACGCTAGTAGGTTTACAAGAAGTTTTGTAAGGTTAATTTTAGGAAATATTACGGCGATAAATTTGGCAGGTAATAATTATTGTGATAAAAAGTAATAGTGAAGTTGGAAATACAAGAAGAAATTAGGAAATTTGAAAATCTTGAGAAATGGTTGATGGAAGTCAAAAATATGTATAAGAGATGAATATTAATGGATTGTATGCAAAATTTAATTAAAATTATTATAAAAAAGAAAGGCTTCGCCAGCCAGAGAATTCCCGTTCCCCCACACCGCAAAAAGAGCCATCAGTGTTTGTTTTTTGTGCACAGGTGAAGAACTGCCACTCTTCAGATGAATTTTGGGAAGTGTTCTGTATGAATCTGGGATAGCTCAGTCAGTGGAGCATGAGACTCTTAACCACAAGGTTGTGGGTTTGAACCCCACGTTGGGTAAAAGATTCCTGTATTGCAGGGGGTTGGACAAGCCTTACCTCTCTCGGCCTGACCTTGCCACTGTGATCCATTTGACGGTCACCTCCAGGCTTGATTTTTGTAACTCACTCTACATGGGGCTGCCCTTGAAACTGACCCAGAAACTCCAGCGGGTGCAGAATGCCGTGGCGAGACTCTTTACGGGGTCTTCATTGTGGGATCACATTCACCCAGTGCTATACCGGCTGCACTGGCTCCCGGTGGACTGCAGGATCAGGTTTAAGGTGCTGGTTTTCACCTTTAAAACCCTATATGGCCTAGGACCCTTGTACCTATGGGGCCGCCTCTCCTGGTATGTCCCACGGCGGACCTTACGGTCTGCAAATAACAACACCCTGAAGATTCTGGACCCCATGGAGATTAGACTGGCCTAGACCAGAGCCGGGGCCTTTTCAGCTGTGGCCTCAGCCTGGTGGAACGCTCTCACAAGAGACCAGGGCTTTGCGAGATTTGACATCCTTCTGAGGGGTCTGCAAGATGGAGCTGTTCTACCTGGCCTTTGGTCAGGGTTCCGTCTGACTCACTTTCTCTTTGTGTAAGAACCACAAAGGAGGTTTCCCAGCCCGTTCACAGATCCTTATAATATCAGAGGAAACAGTTGCTCCTGGCGAGTATTAACCGCTTTCAATTTTAACCTGAGGAGTCATTTGTCCAGTTTTAATTTTAATTGATTTGAATTAGTTTTGGGATGCATTTTAATCAATTGCTTGCTTGTTTTTATGTATATTATATTATTAATATCTTGTTTCGTGGTGCACCGAAAATAATTTGGTACTAAATACCCAAAAGACAGTAGAAATGGTAATTGATTTCAGAAGGCACTCTTTCATTCTGCCACCACTTTCCATTCTTGGTAACATGGTTGTAGTAGTAGAGTCCTTTAAGTTCCTGGGCTCTATAATTTCCTATAACTTAAATTGGTCAAGCAACATCAATAGTATTATTTAAAAGGTCCACCAGAGGCTGTATTTCCTGCGTAAACTAAGGAAATTTAAATTGTCCCAGGAAGTGTTGATCCACTTCTACAGAGGCATCATTGAAACTGTTCTCTGTAATTCTATAACAACTTGATACAGTACAGCCTCCAAGAGAGACAAGAAAAGGCTCAAACGAGCTGTAAGAATTGCAGAAAGGGTAACTGGTGTTAGCTTGCCTTCAATAGAGACAATTTATGCTACCCGAGTTAGGAAGAGAGCAGAGAGAATTGTAGCAGATCCTTTACATCCCGGTCATCACCTGCTTGATTTACTTCCATCTGGACGTCGCTACAGGACTTCATATACAAAATCGGCCAGGCACAAGAATAGTTTTTTTCCTTGTGCCATTAAATTGTTAAATTCGTAGTTGTATAGCTGAAGGGGAGGTAAAATATGGGTGGGGCTTCTTTGTATTATGAGAGGAACAGTGTCTGTATGTTTACATGGTGGTTTTTATATCATTTTATTATTTTTTGTTGGGGGTGGGGCAAATGTTTAGTTTAATTTTAGTGTTGTTCTCTGTTTTTTATTTGTATTATTTTGTTAATTTAGTGTATGGTCTTTATTTGTTTTTTAAGGGGATAGGGGTAGGGCTGCCTGGGATTGGGCCTCAGCCAACAGGATGGCTGGGGCAGGTTCCACAGGGGGGGTAGTCCTGGAAAGACACCCGATCTCAGTGATCATGGGCAGGAGGAGGAGTCACGCTAAGACCAGATCATGTCATTACCGAGGAGGCAGGTTTAGTCGTTGTCTGAGGACTATCCCTGCCTCCAGGTCTGGTCCTGACCGGATGGATACTGGAATCAGCAGGGGATACCCACATGACCTGAAAGTGTTGCTGTGTAATGCCAGGTCAATGATTAACAAAACCACTGCCATCCACGACTTGATTGTGGATGGAGGATTTGACCTGGCATGTGTAACAGAGACTTGGTTGGATGAAGCAGATGGGCCTGTCCTTGCCGCTGCTTGTCCACCAGGTTTCTCTTACGCACAGCAACCCAGGCCATCTGGGCGGGGAGGGGGGGTTGCAGTGATTTTTAGGAAGTCATTAGTTTGCACCAGGCGTCCTATTGGGAAGACCCAGTTTTCTGAGTGCATGTTCTGGAAGTTGGGCAATAGGGGCAGTACAGGATTCCTTTTGGTGTACCGACCTCCCCGCTGCACCAAGGATTCCCTGCCCGAGCTGCTTCAGGTCGTGGCGGATATGCTCCTGGAGACACCTAGTTTGGTTGTCTTAGGGGATTTTAACATCCATGCCGACACGACCTTACAAGGGGCCGCTCGGGACTTCGTGGAAAGCATGGCCTCCATGGGGCTGTCCCTGAATAAGTCTGGTCCAACTCATAGCCGCGGACATGCCTTAGACCTGGTGTTTACCTCTATGGATGTTGGTGATCTGACACTAAGTAAAAGTGAAACAAAAGAAGTGCCATGGTCAGATCACTTCCTGGTGCAACTGGACTTCTCTGCGACCCTTCCCTTCTGCAGGGAGGTGGGACCGATTCAGATGGTCCGCCCCCGCTACTTAATGGATCCAATTGGCTTCCAGAGAGTGGTAGGGGATGCATTATCCCATGTTGATGGCCTTTCAGTTGATTCCCTGGTGGCCCGCTGGAATGCGGAGTTAACCAGGGTTATTGACTGTCTGGCTCCGAAGCGTCCTCTCCGATTGCATGGAGCCCGGACAGCTCCGTGGTTTTCCCCGGAGCTGAGGGCGATGAAACAGTCGCTGAGACGGCTAGAGTGCCGGTGGCGGAAAACTCATTCTGAATCAGACCGGACACGGGTTAGAGCTCAACTTCGAGCCTACCAAGTGGCAATGGCGACAGCGAAGAGGACCTTCTTCGCTGTTTCTATTGCATCTGCAGAAAACAGCAGCAGGAGACTCTTCCAGGTGGTTCGCAACCTAGCAGAACCACCTTTGTCACCGGGGTCTGGTAGGGACCCCAAGATCTCCTGCAATGCTTTTGCAAAGTTTTTTGCAGATAAAGTCGCTCAGATTCAGAAGGAGGTAGACTCCACCGTGGGAGCAGGGCCGGGGCGGGAGAGTGCTAGAGCCCTGTCTAGTCATGTTTCATGGGATCAATTCCAATCTGTTACCTCCGAGGATGTGGACAGGCTGCTTGGACGAGTGAAACCGACCACCTGTCTCCTAGATCCTTGCCCATCCTGGCTTATAAAAGCTAGCCGGGAAGGGCTGGGCGATGGGCTCTGCGCGGTGGTGAATGCTTCCCTCTGCGAGGGAATCTTTCCAGACCCGCTGAAAGAGGCGGTCATTAAACCGCTTCTTAAAAAAACATCTCTAGACCCGGCCAATATGGCCAACTATCGCCCAGTCTCAAATTTACCATTCTTGGGCAAGGTGATTGAGCGGGTGGTTGCTGAACAACTCCAAGCACGCCTGGAAGATGCGGACCATTTGGATCCCTTCCAATCAGGATTCAGGCCTCATCATGGGACTGAAACTGCCTTGGTCGCGCTGGTTGATGATCTCCGGCGGGCTAGGGACAAAGATGAGAGCTGTTTCCTGGTTCTGCTGGATCTCTCAGCGGCCTTTGACACCATCGACCATAACATCCTTCTGGACCGGCTAGAGGGGTTGGGAGCTGGGGGCACTGTTATACAGTGGTTCCGCTCTTTCCTCCTGGGCCGTGTTCAGAAAGTGGTGGTGGGGGATGAGTGTTCAGACCCCTGGGCTCTCACTTGTGGGGTGCCTCAGGGTTCTGTCCTCTCCCCCATGCTTTTTAATATCTATCTGAAGCCGCTGGGAGAGATCATCAGGGGGTTTGGGTTGGGTGTTCATCAATATGCAGATGACACCCAGCTCTACCTCTCTTTTAAATCAGAACCAGTGAAGGCGGTGAAGGTCCTGTGTGAGTGCCTGGAGGCTGTTGGAGGATGGATGGCGGCTAACAGATTGAGGTTGAATCCTGACAAGACAGAAGTACTGTTTTTGGGGGACAGGAGGCGGGCGGGTGTGGGGGACTCCCTGGTCCTGAATGGGGTAACTGTGCCCCTGAAGGACCAGGTGCGCAGCCTGGGAGTCATTTTGGACTCACAGCTGTCCATGGAAGCGCAGGTTAATTCTGTGTCCAGGGCGGCTGTCTACCAGCTCCATCTTGTACGCAGGCTGAGACCCTACCTGCCCGCAGACTGTCTTGTCAGAGTGGTGCAGGCTCTGGTTATCTCCCGCTTGGACTACTGCAATGCGCTCTACGTGGGGCTACCTTTGAAGGTGACCCGGAAACTGCAATTAATCCAGAATGCGGCAGCTAGACTGGTGACTGGGAGTGGCCGCCGGGACCACATAACACCGGTCCTGAGAGATCTGCATTGGCTCCCAGTACGTTTCCGAGCACAATTCAAAGTGTTGGTGCTGACCTTTAAAGCCCTAAACGGCCTCGGTCCTGTATACCTGAAGGAGCGTCTCCACCCCCATCATTCAGCCCGGACACTGAGATCCAGTGCCGAGGGCCTTCTGGCGGTTCCCTCACTGCGAGAAGCAAAACTACAGGGAACCAGGCAGAGGGCCTTCTCGGTAGTGGCGCCCGCCCTGTGGAACGCCCTCCCATCACAGGTCAAGGAGATAAACAACTACCTGACATTCAGAAAATACCTGAAGGCAGCCCTTTTCAGGGAAGTTTTTAATGTGTGACTCTGTATTGTATTTTGATATTTGTTGGAGGCCGCCCAGAGTGGCTGGGGAGACCCGGCCAGATGGGCGGGGTATAAATAATAAATTATTATTATTATTATTATTATTACATTGCAATGTAGCCGAAACAAATGACTCTCGTGGTCTCTTCCAACGATGCTTTATGAATCTGCCGTAGTGTAACTGGGCGCTGATTCTTCCTTTCTGACAATGACAAGTCAAGTACTGCAACCCTGTTAGTCCCTCATAACAAAAAGACTTATGGTGCTTAAAATACTAAAGTTTTATGCTGTAAAACTTTGGGGTTTTTTTCTGGCTTTGGGTTTCATTAAAGTATGTCCTGGGGATACAGAAAAGGAGGCTTGCCTAAACAAGAGAAGTCCCTGTGTTGCAAGGGGGCAACGAAGTGCAATGAAAGCTGGATTGTTCTAAAGCTGCGCCGTCTCAAAGAGCACCAGAGCTGCCAAATGTGAAGTATTTGTAGGCCAAAGAAATACAGGATCCATGATTCATGAAGCTGGTCCCAGGACAACTATTCAAATACCACCCTGATGCTCAGTTAATGAAAAATCTTCCACACGCAGGTGCAAGAAAATCCCATAAAGGGATTTATTGAAAGACTCAAGACCATTTTAAAGATTGAACTGAACAGCAAAAAAAATGAGAATATTATAATTGACCACCGGATTGTCCTGGAACTGTCACTGAAATGGACAAGAGGGACTTGGAAGCAGGAGGAATACTGGGCTTGGTCTTCCGAGTTCCATCCCCACCGCCGTAATACTTGCAACAACTCTGGCAGCAGGTGATATAAAATATGTATTTTTAAGTAAATATAGCATAGTATATACCGGCAATCCTACAAAAGTGGAAACAAAATAGAAAATTCTTTCCAGTAGCACCTTAGAGACCAACTGAGTTTGTTCTTGGTATGAGCTTTCGTGTGCATGCACACTTCTTCAGATACACATGAAGTGTGCATGCACACGAAAGATCATACCAAGAACAAACTCAGTTGGTCTCTAAGGTGCTACTGGAAAGAATTTTCTATTTTGTTTCGACTATGGCAGACCAGCACGGCTACTCACCTGTCCCTACAAAAGTGCACATCTTGCGCAGTATCTGGTGACTGTATAGGGAAGTTTTTAATGGTTTGGTGTTTTATCATGTTTTAATATATGTTGGAAGCCGCCCAGAGTGACTGGGGCAAAACAGCCAGATTGGGTGGAGTACAAATTATTATTATTATTATTATTATTATTATTATTATTATTATTATTATTATTCCGTGTGCTCGTTTGGTATGCAAAATTCCACCTTGAAAGGAGCAACTGCAAATCATTAATAATATAACCACATTTACATTTAACCTAAATTCTAGTAATTAAGGCTGAAATCAAATGTATATCATATGCTAGGTAATGGTGTTTGCACGCACACATAACTTACTGGGAGTAAATCCCATTGAATTGAATGGGACTTTCTGAGAAATCTACATTGGCTCCCAGTACGTTTCTGAGCACAGTTCAAAGTGTTGGTGCTGACCTTTAAAGCCCTAAATGGCCTCGGTCCAGTATACCTGAAGGAGCGTCTCCACCCCCATCATTCAGCCCGGACACTGAGATCCAGCGTCGAGGGCCTTCTGGCGGTTCCCTCACTGCGAAAAGCAAAGCTACAGGGAACCAGGCAGAGGGCCTTCTCGGTAGTGGCGCCCGCCCTGTGGAACGCCCTCCCTTCAGATGTCAAAGAGATAGATAACTACCAGACATTTAGAGGACATCTGAAGGTGTTTAGGGAAGCTTTTAATGTGTGATATTTTTGTATTTGATTTTTGTTGGAAGCCGCCCAGAGTGGCTGGGGAAATCCAGCCAGATGGGCGGGGTACAAATTATTATTATTATTATTATTATTATTATTATTATTATTATTATTTCACATGTCCGCCACAGATTGGTGGGTTGGAGGTGGGAAGAGTTCGTTTTGTTAATCTTTAAGGTGCCAAAAAACCTCTTTCGGTTGTTGTTTTGTTGCTTCCTGTTGCAGTTTGTGAAGCACGCAGTTAGGAATGGGCCTCGCTCAGGAAACACTCACTGAGTATTCTGAGTAGACGTGTGTGTGTGTGTGTGTGTGACAGAGATAAAAAGAAAGTATGCTATCACTCAATACACATTCATTCACTATTTTATACTGGCAATGAGAAAAGACAAAGGAAATCTACTCAATGCACAATTACATTCAAATCCACAGTCGATGAATCAGTATTCAAGTATTCATTCTTGCATATTTGTTTAAAAATCACTGTTTTGGTGAAAAGCACTGAAACTTCAGCTTCGTCAAGACGGGTGATCACACAGAAGTAAAGAACCCTGAACGTTGATTACATCAAAAGAGAGGCAAGCCGGTGGAAGCGAATATTCAGGCTTGACATGCAAATCAGGTAAGTCCTTTAGTAGCAACAAATATGCTTGTTCCTTTCCCCCCTACGTATTATTTACACCCAGCTTCCAGAAAATTCAACAGGAGAAAAGCAAGCTGAGAGGGCAAAGGGTGGAGAATGTCTTTTTTTTACTCCCATAAATCATGACAATCAAATTAGATCATCTCAGATTGAGGAACAAAAAAAGCCAGTTACAGATCCATTTCGCAACACGGCCTGACATGGCTTCCATTTGTGACTCACAGAGTGGCATTACTTATTCTGAGTGCTCCTTCTTTGACAATATATGCACTTAATGCGAAGACGTGTAAAATTACAGTAAAACAAATGAACCCCCCCCCCAGGAAATTATGTAAACTTCCTTGGTTATTTTAGTACCTGATTTCAATTCCTCTCACCTGAATGAGAATTGGGGAGAGATGTATCAAGTGTCAGAGGCTTTCCAAATTGAATGTTCTCTTCCCCTCCCCTCCCCCTCCCTTGAGGTATAGAAATGACTTTCATGACAGGCACCGGGAGGTGAGAGGTAAATAGAGTCCTCCATTTATAGGAGAAACATTGGAACGCTCCAAGTGTAATTCTAAAGTGTGCCATGCATCTCAGTCTTCAGAGTGCAGCAGATTTATTGAAATCACAGTGCAATTTGTCTGAGCAAAAAAACATAACGGGTGGCACCAAAAAAATTGTTCCCTACCCCGGAACAGATGGAGCCTTGCAAGGCTTTAAAGACAACATCTATAAACCAAGACAAGGGGCGAAAGGGTTTTTGTCCTTCATGCTGGGCTCACCCTTATAAAAATAATGTTAGAAAGAGTGGTGCAATTAGAGCTGGAGCTCAGGGCTCGAGTCTAGAGCCCTGGAGCTTGGGGGGGGGGTCCCAAATCACCACCCAGAGAGTGGCAGATAATGGGAATAGCAGCAAACAGGCAAGGTGTCAGCACATACATGGGCAGGGGCGTCTTACCCATAGAGGCTAGTGGCGCAGGGCACCAGGGCACCAAGTTCTGGAGGGCGCCAGGGAAGAGGCGGAGGTGGAGGCTGGACGCAGTGCCTCCCGGCATCAGCTCGCTGCCCTTGCCTGCCTCCGCCATGCCACGCAAAAGCAGCGCCGCGCCCAGAGCCTCCGCCTGCTGTGGCCACCACGGCACGAAGCCTCCAACCTCCGTCTTTTCTCCGCCGGAGGAGCTGCCCTCCAGCCGCTGCCAGCTTCCTCCAGCCCCGCAAAGCAGGGCACGTTGCTGGCAGCGCCGTCCTCCCTAGAAAAGGTCAGCAACTCTGGGAAATGGGGGGAGGGCGCCGGAGTGATCTTTGCACCACAGCGCTGGATATGCTTAAGAGTACCCAGTACCCATGGTCTGCTGCTGGTTCTGGTCAGGTTATGCATCCACAGCAGCGATTAGAGGAGGAATGGCCGCTGGGAGAATCACAGAGAGAAGAAACGCCATGGTGCACCTGCCTCAGCACAACCGGACACCTTCATCTGCCCTAGCTGCAATGAAACATGTCAGCAGGGGCTGTAACTCTCCAATGGTTTGACTTCACTCCCAAAGGCGGACTCTTCCATTCTCTCCCAAGGCAGACGTTTGCCAGCAACGTAATAGCTCAGGTGTTGTCAGGACTGGTGCTAGGGCTCCTTGTGCCCTAGACGAACCACCTTCTGGCGCCCCCTGCCAAAGCCTGCTTTAGTGGGAGGTGGAGAGGCAAGCAGCAGTTTCTCCGCTGTAGCGGAGAGCTGCTGCTCGCCCGCCCCGCTGCCTGCCCCCCACCCAAGCCTGCTTTAGCGGAAGGTGGGGGGGGTGGAGAGGCAAGCAGCACTTTCTCCGCTGTAGTGTAGAAGCTGCTGCTCGCCCGTCCCACCTCCCGCCCAAGCCTGCTTTAGCGGGAGCCGGGGGTGGTGTAGGGGGCAAGCAGCACCTCTCCACTACAGCAGAGAAGCTGCTGCTAGCCCGTCCCGCCCAAGCCTGGCCAGCGCCCCCTCCATTTTGGCACCCTAGGCAATTGCCTAGTTCGCCTAAATGGATGCGCCGGCCCTGGGTGTTGTGAAACCATTCTTCAGCCCTGACCTTCCTGACGTGCAGTGTAAATTAATAACGCAGAGTCTTCTTCAGTAAAAGAGTACAAGCGTTACTGAGTTAAAACTTGTTTGCAAATAAACAGCATAATGAACAGAAGATTTAAAACTAGCTTCAGAGCAGACACAGAGTACAGGCTTCACTTCTGAGTCAGGCTCCACACACACACTGACTCCAACCTACATTGCTCCAAAGAGTCTCCAAACCAACTCATGGCTCCCAACAGTCTGACTGACTCTGCCTGCAAACAGATACAGAGAATGAGTCATCATCCTCAAGATGAGTCACAGTGATTCTGCATTGCAGAGTGACTGTGCAGCTTTACAGCATTTCTCAACATTTCTAGACTGCTTTACTGCTTCCCTTTACTGCTTCTGCTCTCAAATACCTTTGTCACATGACACTTCCTGACCTTCACATGAAGCGCCTGAGTTGAGTACGGCAGGCTGTTTATTGCAGGTTGTTGTTGTTCAGTCGTTCAGTCGTGTCTGACTCTTCGTGACCCCATGGACCAGAGCACGCCAGGCACACCTATCCTTCACTGCCTCCCGCAGTTTGGCCAAACTCATGTTAGTAGCTTCGAGAATACTGTCCAACCATCTCATCCTCTGTCGTCCCCTTCTCCTTGTGCCCTCCATCTTTCCCAACATCAGGGTCTTTTCCAGGGAGTCTTCTCTTCTCATGAGGTGGCCAAAGTACTGGAGCCTCAACTTCAGGATCTGTCCTTCTAGTGAGCACTCAGGGCCGATTTCCTTGAGAATGGATAGGTTTGATCTTCTTGCAGTCCATGGGACTCTCAAGAGTCTCCTCCAGCACCATAATTCAAAAGCATCAATTCTTCGGCGATCAGCCTTCTTGATGATCCAGCTCTCACTTCCGTACATTACTACTGGGAAAACCATAGCTTTAACTATACGGACCTTTGTCGGCAAGGTGATGTCTTTGCTTTTTAAGATGCTGTCTAGGTTTGTCATTGCTTTTCTCCCAAGAAGCAGGCGTCTTCTAATTTCGTGACTGCTGTCACCATCTGCAGTGATCATGGAACCCAAGAAAGTGAAATCTCTCACTGCCTCCATTTCTTCCCCTTCTATTTGCCAGGAGGTGATGGGACCAGTGGCCATGATCTTAGTTTTTTTGATGTTGAGCTTCAGACCATTATTGCAGGTATCCAGCCACAAACGTAAGGGCAGAGGGCTGCAGGGACACAGACATGCAAGGAGGGGACCGAATGTGTGAACAGAGCTTGGGAGTTCTGCTCAACTGAAGGGTGGTGTTAAAACATTTCAAAGGAACAGGAAAACCAACGTGCGGCATGGTGGAATCCAGGATTTTCCTCCAGAACCAGGAGCAGAAATGTCCTTGGGTCGAGGACATACAACTACTCCCTGGAGCCAGGCTGAGCTCTTGGTATTCTGAACTCATGTCATCACCTCTGAGCTACAGAAAACGGCTGTAATCGATGTACAACCCCTGGTACATGCTGAAGAGTTTAGAAGGCCCATCATCATAAATACCTATCTGCCTGCCATCTCACTAATCAATAGCCATGTTATTGTTTGCATTATCTGCCTATAGGTTTAATCAATATATCTTGCTGGTGGGTAATAGGAGATAGGATTGAATTTCAGCTCGGCAAGGCAATCCGAGGACACTGTGTATATCTGTGGTCTCAGCAGCAAGATATCTTTCTGTCTGACACAACGTGACTTGTATCAGGTTATGTCAGGATGTCATGGAATACATAATGCATCATATATCTATTTTAAAGGGAGGTGGATGAGAAGAGGCAGGAAACAAACAAAAAAAACTATTTGCATTGGAGCTTCTTCTATTAAAGCAGTGTTTTTCAACCACTGTTCCGCGGCACACTAGTGTGCCGCGAGATGTTGCCTGGTGTGCCGTGGGAAAAATTGAAAAATTCAAGAGAATTACTTTATATATAGTCAATATAGGCACAGAGTTAAATTTTTTAACATTTTCTAATGGTGGTGTGCCTCGTGATTTTTTTCATGAAACAAGTGTGCCTTTGCCCAAAAAAGGTTGAAAAACACTGTATTAAAGGATACCAGCAAGATCTCTTTACTGCTTGGATCAGCGGTGTGACCCAGTACACCAGTGAAGTATGAAAGGAATCATTGTTGCAAGACAATCGAGGAAAGATAAAACCAGAACTATCTATCTATCTATCTATCTATATCACCTATTCCGTAATTTTTTTACAGTTCATTTTTATGTTTTGTTCGAAGAGTTGATGAAAGCAATCTAGTTTAGTTTTATCCATTTGCAAAATGGAAAGCTGAGAATGAGATTTGTTGCACTGAAAATAAGGTAAAAGTAAAGGACCATGGACAGTTAAGTCCAGCCAAAGGTGACTATAAGCAGTGATCTATGTCCACAGCCCATGTACATCCAAAGGCCATGTTTGCTTTTAAAAAGCCATGAGGTGTCATATTGGATTGACAGGCCACTTTCGTGAGCTGGAATTGCCAGTGTCAAATTGGTCCAAGATCCCCAATGAGCCTCCTGCTTGACGGTGAAACCACACAAACACATCTAGGAGCAAGTTTTTGGCCTTTAGTTAATTTGAACTATCAGCCTCCTTCCCAAGAGACTTACGAGTGAAATTCTCTACAAACAAAAGGCTTGTGTAGTGGTGGTCAGTTGCAAAGGGGTCTCACTGTTTAAAATTACTTGCAATGCCCCAACACAGCATCATTGCAGAGCATTGTGGGAAATTTTAAATGGTTTGTGGCTCATAGCTACCTGCAACTAGGTAAACTAGGTCCCGCAGCAGGCATCAGCACTGCAGACTGGACGTGGGCAAATGTTGTCCTAATCGTCAAAAAGGGGTAACGAGAACACTCAGGTAACTACCAACCAGTGAGCTTGACATAAATCCCAGAAAAGGTCCTAGAACAGATAATTCGAACAGTCGGTCTGTGAGCACTTAGAAAAGGATGCTGTGATTACCAAGCCCAGCATGGAGTTCTCAAAAAAAGAGTCATGCCAGACGGATCTCATTTCTGTTTGTGGATGTGATGGCCTGGGAGTCAGACTCTGATGCTGAACCTGAGGGATCCCAGCCTGCACAGGATTCCCCGCCTCCAGAACCAGCTGAGCCGGGGCCAGGGCTTGAGCCTGAAGGATCCCCACCTGTGCTGGATCCCCAGGTGCAGGCATCAGCAGAGTCTGCTCTGGCTCCTGATGGGAGGGAGGACCCATTGCCTGCAGGTGCTCCACTCCCAGCCTCTTCAGAGGAAGCTGAGGCATCCCCTGGGTCCAGTAACCCACCAGCCTCTCCTGAGCTACAGAGGCTCAGGGCAGAGAGGCGAAGGGAGTTAAGTGTCTGCAGGAGGAGTGCTCGCCTCCAGGCCCGGAGGAGAGGCGAGTCTCCAGAGGATCGGGGCGGCCCTAAGCATAGGGTCAGATAAAAGCCAGCCAGACCCAGCCCAAGTTGCGTGAGCAACATAGTTGCAAGCGTGTGCTCAACCTGCAACCTTGTGCCTGAACCTGCCTTGGACCTTGACCTGCTCCCTGCCTCGCTCCCCGCCGGACTGACCTCCTTTGGACCCCTAGACCCAGGACTGGACTTGGACCTCGCTTCATGGACAAACCCTTGGGGCCAGCACAGTTTGCTCACGCCACACCCGCACTCCCCCTTCGCTGGGGTGCGTTCGGGAGGAACTAATAGCCATGGCTGACCAGGCGGCTGCGCTGGTGGCATTGGCCCAGGAGAACCAGGCCTTGACCCACACCGTGCAGCAGCTAAGCAATGTGGTTACGGCGCTTCAGCAGCGTTTGGATGCCTTACCGGCTCCTGGGGCCGCCGCCCCAGCTCCTGGCAAGTACCCCGTGGCCCTGCCAGAGAAATTTGATGGGTCCCCAGCCAGCTTTCCCATGTTTCTCGCCCAGGCCAAGCTGTATATTCAGGGGCGAGCTCGGGATTTCCCCGACGACCGCACCAAGGTGCACTTCCTGATCAGCTTGCTGAAGGACCAGGCGGCCAAGTGGGCGTTGCCGCTGCTCCGGCAAGACTCCCCCTTGCTGACAGACTATACGGGGTTTTGCAATCTTCTGGAAACCACGTTTGCCAACCCTCAGAAGGGGAGTCAAGCCAATCGGGCAATTCGGCGGTTGAAACAGGGCAAGTCCACAGTGGCCACCTACGCCACAGAATTTCGGCTGCTGGCGCAGGACTTGACCTGGAACGACTCTGCACTGCGGGACCAGTATCTCGAGGGACTTTCAGACGAGGTACTGGATCAGCTGGCCACGTTGGATCGCCCTGCCACACTGGATGCCCTCATCCAACGGAGTCTGCAGATAGATGATCGGTTGGAGGACCGTCGCCAGGCCCGGGGCCACCGGCACTCCGGGCTCCCAGCGCCGGTGCTTCCCTGCAGTTCCGTGGCCAGAGCTGAGTCATTGGAGGAGCCGATGCAGCTCGGGGCAGCGCGGCCTCGCCTCTCCCCCTCGGAAAAGACTCGGCGTCGGGAGGGGAACCTGTGTCTCTACTGCGGTGGGAGTGGACACTACGCCCGAACCTGCCCTGAGAAACGCCAGCCGCAGGTGAAACGGCCAACCCCAGTAGCCGATGGCCCAGGCTACCTGGGGCCCCAAGCATCGCATGATGGGCCCTCACCAGTGGAATTGCAACACCTCATGATACCGGTGCGTCTATACCCCCCCGGTGGGCCCTGGATTCTCACCCACGCTCTGGTGGATTCGGGGGCAACCCGCTCCTATATGGACTCTGCCTTCGCCACTCAGCATCAGGTGCCGCTTCAGAACAAGCCGGAACCAGTACAGGTGGAGGCAATTGACGGACGGCTCCTACGCTCGGGCGCGGTTACTCGGGAGACCCAGCCCTTGGTCCTGTGCTACCAGCAGCACCGGGAGGTGCGAACCCTGGACATTGCCACCATGCCCCGGTTTCCCCTGGTGCTTGGGATGGACTGGCTGGAGTCGCACAATGTTCAGATCGACTGGGTCAATCGGACTGTACGCTTCCCAGACCCGGGTTCCCATGCTCAGTCCGAGTTAGTAGCAGCTGCCCCCATGGGGCAGGCTGTGTCAACGCTCCCTGCCGTGTACCAGGACTATTTAGACGTGTTCGAGGAACGGGGAGCAGACCAGCTGCCACCTCATCGGTCCTTCGACTGCGGCATAGACCTCCAGCCTGGGGCGCCCCTGCCTGTGAGCCGCCTATATTCTCTTTCGGAGCCAGAGCGTGAAGCCTTGCAGGACTTCCTTCGCAAGAACCTGGAACGCGGGTTCATTAGGCCCTCTACCTCACCCACTGCCGCTCCTGTACTCTTCGTTAAGAAGAAGTGTGGGGAGCTTCGCCTTTGCCATGACTACCGGGCCCTGAATAAGATCACCATCCCAGACCGGTACCCCTTGCCCCTTATTGCAGAATTGCTGGAGCGGGTGCAGGGGGCGCAGATGTTCACCAAACTGGACCTCCGAGGGGCCTACAACTTGATTCGGATCCGTGCCGGGGACGAGTGGAAGACGGCATTCGGGACCCGGTATGGGCAGTTTGAATACCTGGTTATGCCGTTCGGATTATGCAACGCACCCGCCGTGTTTCAACGGTACATCAACCACGTGTTCCAGGACTTGCTAGACAAATACGTGGTGGTGTACCTAGATGATATTCTGATTTATTCCCGTGACCCAGCCCGTCACGAGAGTCATGTTCGGTCCGTGTTGCAGCGCTTGCGGGAGCACCGCCTGTATGCCAAGCTCAGCAAGTGCGAGTTCCACCAGCGGTCAGTGGACTTCCTTGGACACCAACTCTCCCCTGACGGGGTGCAGATGGACCCTGGGAAGGTGGCTGCGGTTCGAGAGTGGGCAGCGCCCCGGAACCGCAAGGACTTACAGCGGTTCCTAGGGTTCGCCAACTATTACCGGACCTTCATTGCAGATTATGCTCATCGCACCACCCCATTAACCCGACTGCTGCGCCCCAAGACACCCTTCTCCTGGGATGAGGAGGCTGAAGTGGCATTTCAGGGGTTGAAAGCCTGTTTCCAGAGGGCGCCGATTTTACAGCATCCTGATCCCTCTCGTCCCTTCGTGGTGGAGACTGATGCCTCCAGTACGGCTCTCGGTGCCATCCTGTCTCAGCAACACGGACCCGATGCGCCGCTGTTACCCTGCGCCTACTACTCCCGGCAGCTCCTTCCGGCGGAGCGTAACTATACCGTGTGGGAGCGGGAACTACTGGCCATCAAGGTGGCCTTTGAGGTCTGGCGCCATCATCTTGAGGGGGCACGACACCCGGTGGAAGTGAGAACGGACCACCGGAATCTGGAGTACCTCCAGACCACCCGCAAGTTGAACCAAAGGCAGATCCGGTGGGCGCTGTTTTTCTCCCGGTTCCAGTTCCGGATCCGCTACATCCCTAGCTCCCAAAACCGGAAAGCGGATGCCCTGTCCCGGAAACCCGAGGACGTCGCAGACACTGTACAGCAGGCAGTACCGACGACTATCTTACCACCAGCCACATTCCTGGCCACTCAGGAGGCCAAGCCACTGCAGGCTCGGGTGCGAGAACAGCAACGGGTCGACGCTTGGGCTCAGGAACGGCTCCGGGAACTGTCTGACGGGTCATGCCCTCGATATCCAGGGCTGGCCCTGCACCAGGGCCTACTGCTGCACCAGGGTCGTCTATACATCCCACCAGGACCATTGCGGGCTGAGGTTCTCCAGATGTCCCACGATGCCCCAGCAGCAGGGCACTTTGGGCGGTACCGGACCACTCATCTGGTAAGCCGGGAGTTCTGGTGGCCCCGCCTGAAGGCTGATGTGGCACGCTATGTTGCTGGTTGCGATGTCTGCCGGCGGGCCAAGGGTCCTACTGGGCGACCCCCCGGTCTGCTTCAGCCATTACCAGTCCCACCACGTCCCTGGCACACGGTCTCACTGGACTTTGTGGTAGACTTGCCCCCATCTCGTCACTGTACCTGCCTCCTGGTTTTCACGGACCATTTCACTAAGATGGTGCACTGTGCCCCCTGCCCGTCCATACCCACAGCTAAGGAGACGGCTCAACTGTACATGCAGCACATCTTCCGCCTGCATGGCCTTCCCGAGCGTGTGGTTTCTGACCGCGGCGTCCAGTTCACATCCCACTTCTGGCGAGCCCTGCACCAGACCCTTGGGACGGAGGTCTGTCTATCTTCGGCCCACCACCCGCAGACCGATGGCCAGACGGAACGGGCAAATGCGGTGCTGGAGCAGTACCTCCGGTGTTACTGCAGCTTCCAGCAGGATGACTGGGTCGATCACTTGCCATTGGCGGAGTTCGCCTACAACAATGCAGTGAACGCCTCCACCCAGCAGACCCCGTTCCAGGCCTCCTACGGCTACCATCCACGTTTGTTCCCGGACGTGCTGCCAGCTTCCACGGTCCCCGCAGTGACAGACTGGCTTCAGGAGCTTCAGTCCCAGCAACAATTATTGATGGAGCAACTGCGCCAGGCCAAGGACGCATACAAGGCCCAGGCTGACCGACATCGTCAGGAGGGGCCAGAACTCCATGTTGGCGATCGGGTGTGGCTCTCTACCCGTCACCTGCATCCTTCTCGGCCCTCACGAAAGCTGGATGCACGGTTTGCCGGCCCATTCACCATCACTGCGCAGGTGTCACCGGTGGCGTTTCGCCTCCAGTTACCTCCATCACTCAAGGTTCACCCAGTATTCCACCGGTCCCTACTTAGTCCAGTCGCCCCGCCCGACGAGTTCCACCCAGACAATCCACGACCACAGCCAGTTTTGGTTGAGGGGGAGCCTGAGTACGAGGTGGAGCGCATTCTCGACTCACGATACCGCAGGGGGAAGCTCCAATACCTCATCGACTGGAAGGGGTATGGGCCTGAGGATCGTTCATGGGAACCAGTGGAAAACGTCCACGCACCTGCCTGCCTCCGTGATTTCCATGCAGCTTACCCCAGCAAGCCTGGTCCGGCCCCTCAGTTGAGGGGGAGGCCTGGGAGGGGGGATGGTGTGATGGCCTGGGAGTCAGACTCTGATGCTGAACCTGAGGGATCCCAGCCTGCACAGGATTCCCCGCCTCCAGAACCAGCTGAGCCGGGGCCAGGGCTTGAGCCTGAAGGATCCCCACCTGTGCTGGATCCCCAGGTGCAGGCATCAGCAGAGTCTGCTCTGGCTCCTGATGGGAGGGAGGACCCATTGCCTGCAGGTGCTCCACTCCCAGCCTCTTCAGAGGAAGCTGAGGCATCCCCTGGGTCCAGTAACCCACCAGCCTCTCCTGAGCTACAGAGGCTCAGGGCAGAGAGGCGAAGGGAGTTAAGTGTCTGCAGGAGGAGTGCTCGCCTCCAGGCCCGGAGGAGAGGCGAGTCTCCAGAGGATCGGGGCGGCCCTAAGCATAGGGTCAGATAAAAGCCAGCCAGACCCAGCCCAAGTTGCGTGAGCAACATAGTTGCAAGCGTGTGCTCAACCTGCAACCTTGTGCCTGAACCTGCCTTGGACCTTGACCTGCTCCCTGCCTCGCTCCCCGCCGGACTGACCTCCTTTGGACCCCTAGACCCAGGACTGGACTTGGACCTCGCTTCATGGACAAACCCTTGGGGCCAGCACAGTGGATGGATTTACGAGCTTGGTGGATCAGGGGAATGCTGTGGATGTAGTGGATCTTGATTTCAGTAAGGCTTTTGACAAAATCCTCCATTATATTCTTGCAGAGAAGCTGGTAAAATGTGCCGAGAAGCTGACTGGGGGTCCCAGGTGCTGACATTGGGCAGAAGAGCTTTCTCCACCCAGTGTTAAACAAAATACACAATAAAAAATATATTATTCAGTTATTTAGGGCAGCCCAGGAAGGGGAATTCAGTGTTCGTTTATTTTCTTCCTTTGTTCCCTGTTCTGTGGTGTTCTACTTTTACTCTTCCTTGTTCTCCAGACAGCTTTCAGGACCTTGGAAAGTGCAGATCTTTAGTGAACTGGGCAGGGTGGGGAATGCACATGAGAGCCATTTTCAACCTTCCCTTTTCAAATTTAGAAAACACTTCCAGGGAAGCAGTCGGAGAAATGATCAAAGCCATACATCAGATGCTTCTGCAATAGCTAATTTGGACATTGCAACGTTACTGCAGTTTATTACTTTATGTAATTTACCCTGAGGATCCGTCTGGCATGAGCTTCCTGGCCGCAATTAAACACCACACTTCACAAGCAACCATGTACACACACACACACACACACACACACACACACACAATCCCCTGCTCCCACCACAGATAAAAATAATGTGTGGAGCAAACGCCATTGGCTCCACAAGAAAGCAAGAGGGACAGACAGACATAGATGTCGGCCACAGTCAGAGCTGTGCGTTCCAGAGCTCCCCTTGTAGGCTATGAGCCAACTGCCGGTGATACAATCTGTGTGTCAGCTATGTGAGTGTGGAGTTTTTTTAACAGGAAGGAGCAGAATGAGTCTTTCTTGGTTCTTTCATTCAGATTATTCTCGAGACCCTCACTGCACTCCCCACCATGTAGGTGTATATTTTCAAGCACATGTGTGGACTATTGTGATGCCCCCCCACTACTGCTCCTCTCCAAATCACCTGCTCACAAAGCATATTTTCTTCTAACACACACCCCCCCACACACACATACAAATGCTGGGGAGAGGGTGGATGCACACATTTGCATATAATTAGGCCCTTATGCTGTCACCTTATAACAACTCGCAGAAACTTCAGCTGCATTTTTAAAATGTGATGTGAGAAATGGCTTTTTGATATTAAATTCTAAGGCTGGTCTCCCTGGAACTGTCTGCAGAAACAGTTCTTCCTTACCTTTTCTGCTTCTAGAATAAGTCTTGATTTGTGCCAAGAAGCTGAGGCTCATCTCATCCGTTTATTTACTCAGAAGGTTCCCCTGCCCAACCCGGCTGCTTTTTAGGCAAAAGCTTCACACAAATGGTTTATGACTTAGCACGCCAAATAAATCACAATGCAGTTAAATGACAAAGCCACGCAATATCAAATTAAACAGGCAAAATTATCACCAGAACTGGCACGAGATCAAGAAAATACCCAATGACAACATGGTCAAAATAACACTTGGCATGGTCCAACAACTTAGACATCAAAAGCCGCCATAAAAGGGTTGGTCTTTAAAGCTTGCTTAAAAACATCAAGGGGAAGGGTCCCTCTAACTTGATAAGTGATTGTACTCTCCAGTTGTGGGGATACCACCGAAAAGGCCCACCAACCTTACAAGATTTGTGCAGGACCTCTGAGGACAATTTCAACATACAGACATGTAGACAGAGGTACCGTAGTCTGCAAGGAACCTGGTCCCAAACCATTCAGGGCTTTGCTGGTCATTACCAACACTAAGAATTACTCGTATGAATGTGCTGACAGCTAGTGGATCCGTTACAATGTAGATTCAGTGTGCTCCAGCCACTCAGCCCTAACCAGTATCCAGGCAGCTGCATTTCGCATCCATCAAAGGTTCTGAACCATCTTCAAAGGTGGACCCACATAGAGCCCATTGCAATAGGCTTAAGTCTCAAAGTCACAAGCACACGGATAACGGAGGCAAGCTCCCTTCCCTCTCAGCTGGTGAACCAATAGAAGCTCTCTTGGCCGAAGCTGCCACCTCTCTCCAGGAACACTCCCCATTTGCAGAAGTGGTCCTTCAGTGGGAGCCCAGCTCCACTGAAGACCAGTTGCATCTGTCCTTCTGAAGAGTCTGGTTTCCCCACTCACAGCAGCTCTGTTTTATCTGGATTAAGTCTCATCCCGTTCCCCCTCATTCACCCCCAAAACTCATCCCATTCCCATCTGTGCATTTTATAAACCCTGTGAGCCCATGTCTTGTTTTGGATGAGAATTAACAAGGCAGCCCCCTTTCCTTTCACCAGCTTTTGGCTTCCTCTGGATCCTTCCCCCCAGGCACCTGAAAGTAGCACGCTGTGTGGGCCCAGGTGGCTTCATGGCTCTTTTGCCTTTGAGCCTCTTGTCCCGGGCTGAGGAAAAGAGGGAGCACTATCCTGCAAACCATCTGTCTTTGTTCTAAGGAAGAGGCTTAAACGGTTGCTTTGCTATGCAGAAAGGGTATCTATGCCAAAGGTGGTGGACCTAAATGGACAAGCTTGCTTCACATCTATGTGCGGAAGACACAGTTCAGCCGTGCATTATTTTAAGACTTCAATAAAATCCCTGAGGCAATTGACGCCACTGGATAGAAGCCTAATCCATAAATCCGTATGGCCTTCCCAGTGGGAACTGAAGCTGATGATAATTACCATTTCTAATTACCATTACTAATTATCATTTCATTAGCACAGCACAATTTTTTGAAAAATGTGTGTCTATGCTGCATGACAGAATTTTTAAGTGAAATTCGCTGCCGTTGGATCTTAAAATGCATAACATTTATAACACTGTGGAGTGAGACACATAGAAAGGGGCTTGGGGGCAAAAAGAAGGGAGAAGCCTAGCAGGACAGCTTACTCTATGATATTAACCACTTCATGCATGCATGTTTGTTATATGAGGCAAGTTATCCCGTTCAAAAGGCAGGAAGGTGTTGAAATCCAAACTGGTTTTTTTGGAAAGTGTTGATCATGTGAGTCCAACAGTGATTCAGGTGTAGGTCAGGCTGAGTCAGCCCAGGTGTATGAAAATTTCCCCTTGCTTTTTGGATTCTAATTTACATGAAAGCGTAATCTGGTTTAATCATTGGCAGTAAATATACTGCTCAGAGCAGGCATCTGACGATAACATAATGTGATTTCTCCTTCAAATGCTGGAATGCAATCACCTCTGAGGTAGAACACCGTATTTCTAATGCATTTGTACGTGAACAGTTATTTCAGTTAAACCAGTCAAGTTTTGTGACAGCCTCTCTTCAATCTAGATACAACCCCCAATATAAATAGTTTAAGCAAGATGTCCTTTAGTGCAATGCAGGCAGTGAAAAATAAGGTGCTGAAGTTTGCCTTTGCTTGTGATGACCTCAGGAATGATTTAATTAAACCCACATTCCAACCTCCAATTTATATTCTAAAAAAGCTTCCTCGGGCAGCTGCTCCTATGTGCTGTGTTTTCCAAGAAGCTGGAATGCATTAAGTCGCATTAAAATGCTGTTTGAGTTTCTGTTGCTGCCATGAGATCATCCTTGACAATGTATTTGCCTCTGAATCATTACTGGTAAAACGTCTCTTTTTGAAACAAATAAATTAATGCATGTTAAGAGACTTTGCAATTG
Source organism: Lacerta agilis (assembly GCF_009819535.1). NCBI lineage: Eukaryota > Metazoa > Chordata > Lepidosauria > Squamata > Lacertidae > Lacerta > Lacerta agilis. The sequence goes on from NC_046312.1 coordinate 126,560,840, forward strand.
TAGTCAACATCTTTTGTTCTCCTGATTATGTTCACCACAGTACTTCTGTAGTCAAATCTAGAGCAGTTGTCCAAGGCTATGATCCAAAGACCACTAAACCCTTTCCCTTACCTTAGTTGTAGAACTAGGGACTTACAAAGATCTTTTCATTGCTCCAAAGGAATGTCCCCCATAGGTAAAGGTAAAGGGACCCCTGACCATCAGGTCCAGTCGTGTCCGACTCTGGGGTTGCGGCGCTCATCTCGCTCTATAGGCCGAGGGAGCTGGCGTTTGTCCGCAGACAGCTTCCAGGTCATGTGGCCAGCATGACAAAGCCGCTTCTGGTGAACCAGAGCAGCGCACGGAAACACCGTTTACCTTCCCGCCGGAGCGGTCCCTATTTATCTACTTGCACTTTGACGTGCTTTCAAACTGCTAGGTGGGCAGGAGCTGGGACCGAGCAACGGGAGCTCACCCCGTGGCAGGGATTCGAACCGCCAACCTTCTGATCAGCAAGCCCTAGACTCTGTGGTTTAACCCACAGCGCCACCTGGGTCCCTGTCCCCCATAGGGGTGGCAAAAATACAATGGGGAAAAATAGAGTACTGTACTAGCACATCAAAGTGCAAGTAGATAAATAGGGACCGCTCCAGCGGGAAGGTAAACGGCGTTTCCGTGCGCTGCTCTGGTTCGCCAGAAGCGGCTTTGTCATGCTGGCCACATGACCTGGAAGCTGTCTGCGGACAAACGCCGGCTCCCTTGGCCTATAAAGCGAGATGAGCGCCGCAACCCCAGAGTCGGACACGACTGGACCTGATGGTCAGGGGTCCCTTTACCTTTACCTTTACTAGCATAATCACCTCCTAGACTGTTGAGCAGATCAACTCCTAGTGTTGATCTGCTCCAATATCAGAGACCATTTGCAGTCTCTCTAACTGGCATTGGCTTAACTGCTCTGATGTCACATAGAGACTGATTCGCCAAAGGGGTGTGTGAAGACTTTGGCATTTGACTACCAGGATCCATGAGTAATTCTTGGCGATGTAAACTGTATAATTATTACCTGGAGGACATGGACTCTTGAAATACACCAGTTGGAGCTTTTCAGTGAAAACACATGGAAGACAGATGGACAATGCTCACTGCTCAGTAATGAAAGTGATCCAAAATACCTGTATCTCTACATTTACAGTGACATGGTTTGGGATCCATTTTCCTTTCGCTGAGTTTGCTTGTTGCTGTAAAACATAGCTGTCAACCTTTCCTTTTTTTGCGGGAAATTCCCCTATCAGTCCTATAGTACTGATAGGGGAATTTCCCGCAAAAAAGGGAAAATTGACAGCTATACTGTAAAATTTGGTGGCTCCCTTTAGAAAATATTTGTAATGTTTTTATTCATCCTTTCTTTCAAAGAGCTCGGGGCAGAAAACACGGTTCTCCTTTCCCCCAAAAAAACAATCCTGTAAGATAGGTGAAGCTGAGCCAGGGAACTTGTTCTGGACTGGAGAATATGGTGCCATGTGAACTTTGGGAAAACAGTTCTTGTACATCACCACACAGTCCAAATCCTTGTGTATGCTTCCATGACTTTTCTATTTTTGCACAATAAATTGATACCAGTGTGTTAAAATATTCTGTATGTATTCTCTCCTTTAGTACCTGAAGTTTTTAAAATACATATTTCTATAGATATATTTTTAAAAATTATGCGTTATAAAATGTATTTTCCTCTCAGAATATGCATTTCGAAACATATTTTGATATGCATGTTCAGCCAAGAAAAACTGCACCAGAACATTCCGGAAGCGCAAAAGCCAGCGGGTACCTAAGGTTGCAGTCCTAACCACCATTACCTGGGAGTAAGCCTCACTGAATTCAATACAGCTTACTCTAAGAAGGCATTGATTAGGAGGAGTATGCTAGAAATTAAAACCCACACATTATTTCGAGTTGATCAAGTCAATTCCTATCAGAATTCACAAATACTGAATCCCTCAGTCATCTCTAGTAGATTGGCTGCTATATTTACTCAGACCTGAGCTTTAAAGATTCATTCTGGATCCATACACCAAATTTTACGTTGTTGGGTGGCCTTCTATTTATTCTTTTACAAATTTGCACCTGCAGAACAGACACAGAGAAAGTTAAGCAGGTGATGTGACAACAGACAAGTAAAATATTCGCTGCAAATTACTAACAGAACGCTGGCAATATATTTGAAAAAGAAAGGAAATGCAGGCAGTTAAAGGGTCTCTGCAATGCCTCAGCTGAGTACCGTAATATCTGGCACAATTTCCTTAGACACCACTTTATGCAACATGCATAGTCTGCCCTCTAGTATTCATCAGAAAGAAATGCACAGTCAAACAATATGTGAGATTTACGTTGCTTACAGACAGATGGCTCCTAGCACTTACCCAACCAACAGAATTTGCAATGGTGTAGAAAAAACCGTTTCTAAATAATTTCATAAAGGTATTAAGGGACCTGAAGACAAATTGATATTCATCACTTCCATGATGGTCTCCTTTGCAATTTTCCAGAAGGTTCTGTCCTGTCGCAAGATCCCCGCAGCTGGTGAATTAAATGATCTTTTTAAACATTTTAGTACCTTTCTTCTGAATCTTTGCAGTTTGCCAGCTTCCTTTTGCACAAAAGTGAACAGCAAAAGGTAGCAAGCACCGCCCCCCCCATTTCCACACACACACTTTTTTGTGAGACGATTCAGTTGTACAATAAATAGGAAATATGCTCCTCCTAAAAACAGACCAATTTGATCTCTGATTACACATGTTCCTATCAGTTTGCAGGTGTGCAGAGGTGGCACATCAAATCAACTTGTTTTTGGTTTGTTTAATACATATATCCCACATGACTTGACTAAATGGGTGGGTGAGAGTCTGGTCCTGGGGTTGTGGATTTCATAAAGGGCTGCCTTACTCTCCCCCCAATACTTCATGCACTTGGTTGTTGCAAAGATAAAAATAGAACAAATTCACACTTGCCTTCCTGAGCTCCTCCGAGTAAGTGTGAGGTATAAACGCAGCTAATAAATACATGACTTGTGGTAAGCCATTAGTGAAATAAAATTAACTTTCCCTTCCTTCCTTCCTTCCTTCCTTCCTTCCTTCCTCTTTCTTTCTTTCTTTCTTTCTTTCTTTCTTTCCTGCAGTAGTGAAAAGAGGATTAATCCCATTGCCTTTCCTTTTTATCCCGTCTCATTTATCAAACTGACAGGAATTAAAAATGGATGCCTTTAGCATCATATCAGCTACTTTCTGGTTGGTGTTCTGCTGCATGGGAAATCACCAAAGCATCCCAACACATATATTTCTTGTGGACACGGAGAAGGGAAATAATAAAGAAATAAACAAATTATAACATAATCGGACTCAGTTATCTATGTGTGGGTTTTTATCAATTTCTATATAGTGACCAGGGGCCGGCCCAAAACATTTTGGCACCTGAGACAAACCACGAAATGACATTCCCTCCTCCCCGCCAGGGAAGAAGGGTGAGTAAAGATCTACATCAGAAGAGAATAAAGATCTACATCAGGAACAAGGAGGGAATAAAGATCTACATCAGGATTTGCTGCCCCTGTGGATTCTGCCACCTGAGGAAGTCAGCTCACCTTGCCTCATGGGTAGGCTGGCCCTGACAGTGACTGCGATGCCTTCAGTGTGGGATTTTTTTGTAGATTGCAAAGTACCCCTCAGATTGCAGGATGTACCAATTTGTGTATGTTAGGCTGGAATGCGAGATATGAGTAATTAAAGCAAGATACTCAGGAAAGTTTATATATTCCGAACTAGATAAACCCAGTGTGCTTCCACTACTGGTCTGTGAAGCTGTGTGCACCTGATGTTAGCCACAATGCACATCTGTCCTGTTGTTTCATGAGAAATACTGCATGTGGATGGATCCCCCCCACCTCCCCAAAATGGAAGGCATCCATGATTCCACTCTGCCAGGCAGCAGGTGATTTGGAAACACATTTGACTGGACTGATGTGTACAAAGCTGTGCAAATGCAGCACATGGGGGAGGGGTGTACATGACCTTGCTGCATTCGAAGCCAATAATGAGTACACAGCCCCAGTATACAGAAAGAATCGGCGAGTTTAGTCAGCTGTAGGAATGGTCACATGTTCTGTGAAATGTATGGGGCTCCAAAAACCCTTCACTAAATCAGACTACTTGGAGGGCACAGGAATGGCAACAGCAAATGACGGAGCGCATCCGATACGAACATGCACATATAGTCTACTTGTTGTTGTTGTTGTTGTTCAGTTGTTCAGTCGAGTCCGACTCTTCGTGACCCCATGTACCAGAGCATGCCAGGCACACCTATCCTTCACTGCCTCTCGCAGTTTGGCCAAACTCATGTTAGTAGCTTCGAGAACACTGTCCAACCATCTCATCCTCTGTCGTCCCCTTCTCTTTGTGCCCTCCATCTTTCACAACAGCAGGGTCTTTTCTAGGGAGTCTTCTCTTCTCATGAGGTGGCCAAAGTACTGGAGCCTCAACTTCAGGATCTGTCCTTCTAGTGAGCACTCAGGGCTGATTTATTTAAGAATGGATAAGTTTGATCTTCTTGCAGTCCATGGGACTCTCAAGAGTCTCCTCCAGCACCATAATTCAAAAGCATCAATTCTTCGGCGATCAGCCTTCTTTATGGTCCAACTCTCACTTCCATACATTACTACTGGGAAAACCATAGCTTTAACTATACGGACCTTTGTCGGCAAGGTGATAGTCTACTTACATTGTGATAAATAGGTACCCAAGGAACTGCACCTGCCCCAGCTACTTATAAAAGTACAGAGCACTGTTGCGCTGTACCTTTCTCCTGAGTGATGTTGCCAATTTGGGGTGATCTTTCTCTCCCCCTCCCCATAAACGACTTTTCCTGTTTGGTTCTAGCTGCTCCCCTCTCCAGCAGGGTCCATATTTCAAACTGCAGGGGTTAAGCAAAGCGACCAATTTCCTCTGACTAATCGAGCATGCAATTTGCCTGCTTGTATTTGGGCAAGAGGATTTATTACACCCAGCGACAATAAATGTTCCGAGCACTATTATGGGGCAGACCTGTGCCGCAGTTCATTAACTTAAAAGGGGGAGGATGCTGAAGTACGATTTCTATTTTTGGGCTACTCTGTTTCAAGTTCATTGTGTATTTACAGCTCCCCGGGCAATAAAATGCTTGAGAAGTCCACACCAGAAACTAATTTTGCGTGAGTGTTGCTAACTGTGTGGGAGGGTGTGCTTTCTTTCCCCCCTTCTCTCACCTTGAAGTGTTAGCGGTTCCAGCACTCTGGTTTTTCACAGAGAAGCCTGTCGTGCTAAAAACTCAACTTCCTCGCTCCAAGACAAATGCTCCTGAGTTCGCCACTGACAAACTGTTGAATCTGAACACGGAATGGGCCTATGATTTCATGCACGCATCCGCTAGTGATGTTGAAGTTTGTATCTAACCCACTTTTTAAAAAGGTGCTCGAAGTAACCAAAATCGTAAAGGTAAAAAGAAGAAGAAATGAATCCATTCTGTTGTTGCTGCTGGCATCCGTCTGTCTTGATAAACAATGGAGTGCGCCTCCGGGGGGTGAAGTCTAACCGCTGTGTTAGCAGCACCGAAGTAATCTTCCATGGTGCACAAGCCTGGGCAGTGTGTGTGGAGGTCCTGGGCTGCCCAGATGACAAGGTAGACCTCTCGGCCTTGCTGATGTGGTCCAAAGGAAAGCAGAGCAATACGTTGGGCACCAGCTTGACTGCAGGAGTTGCCGGAAGGAAGCGTACAAGGCCCCATCCAGCTGTTTTAGGAACTCCACTCCAGATTTGTGTAGGGTTTACTCTGAGTCCTTAGCCTTTCCTTCTCCTGAAGATATCCCGCAAAGCAGCGGAGGTTTACGATCAAAGTTTACCTTCTCCTAGATGGACTACCTTCCTAGGTTGATGAGCCCCATCTGAAAACACTAAAAAGCCATCTGAAAACAACAGACAAGCAAGAACAAAAGATTTCTGGCTGGATGATGTAACTGGAAAGAAAAGAGAGGGACTTTCCAGAGGAGAAAATTCATCTTCTACTGTCGGGAGCTCTTCACCTTTCCAATTTTTTGCAATCATTTTTTGCAGATGAAGTTAATGGACTTTATGGAACTCGCAGAACTGACCGCGAAACTCCGAGATCAGAGGGAGGAGAAGGTGCAAGAAGAGTGGAAGAAATTTAAAGAATACTTAAAACAACGTGAAAAACTGGACATTTGAAGTGAAATCAGTGAATATAATAGGCTTTAGCTATACAATGTTAGGTTAAAATAGTATAGATGAAGTTAAGATTGTGTGTTAATTTTTTATGCAAAATTTTATGGTTAGCAATAAGTGGATATAGATAAGTTAAGATGTTATTTGATTTGTTGAAGGATTATGGTGAATGAATGTTAAAATAGTTACAAAGTTACTAAAGTAAATTCGAACTGAACACAGATGAGAGAATGGAGGAAGTCCCCAAGTAAGATTTGAAAAAAGATTTAAACAATAGTCAATTGGTGTTCCAGTGTTCGTGTGGTGTTAGGTATGTACAAGTTTTTTGTTTTTGTTTTTGATATTTGTATTTGTAGTGTTTTTATATATGTATTTGTATTTTTTTGTAGTCTGTATGTTCTTATTTGTTGGTTAATGTGGAAATGCCAATAAATTCTTTAAAATAAAAAAGGAAATTCAATAGCAGGGGGCTACCACTGGAAAAGTCCTGTTCTGTTTCATTGTTTTAGGACAGCATTTTCCAATCTGGTGCCCTCTAGATGTTGTTGGATTACAACTTGCATCATCCCTGACCATTGGCTATGCTGGCTGGAGCTGATGGGAGTGATTGTCAATTAACATGTGAAAGCCACATGGTTGGGGAAGGTTGGTCTAGGAACATATTCAAGATCACTTGATTTTTTAATGTTTTAATGGGGATCCTTCTGCTGCCCTGTAATCTGTAGTCCACACTTTTCCAAATTACATATGACTACTCTCCCAGCAGAACTAGAGCCTAGGGCTTGCCGATCAGAAGGTCGGCGGTTCGAATCCCTCCAATGGAGTGAACTCCCGTTGTTCGGTCCTAGCTCCTGCCCACCTAGCAGTTCAAAAGCACGCCAAAGTGTAAGTAGATAAATAGGTACCGCTCTGGCGGGAAGGTAAATGGCGTTTCCGTGCGCTGCTCTGGTTTCGCCAGAAGCGGCTTAGTCATGCTGGCCACATGACTCGGAAAAACTGTATGCAGACAAACACCAGCTCCCTCGGCCTATAGAGCATGGGTAGGCAAACTAAGGCCCGGGGGCCGGATCTGGCCCAATCACTTTCTAAATCAGGCCCGCGGACAGTCCGGGAATCAGCGTGTTTTTACACGAGTATAATGTGTGCTTTTATTTAAAATTCATCTCTGGGTTATTTGTGGGGCATAGGAATTTGTTCAGTCCCCCCCCCCAAAAAAAATATAGTCTGGCCCCCCACAAGGTCTGAGGAACCGTGGACCGGCCCCCTACTGAAAAAGTTTGCTGACCCCTGCTATAGCGCAAGATGAGCACCGCAACCCCAAAGTCATCCGCTACTGGACCTAACGGTCAGGCGTACCTTTACCTTTACTCTCCCAGCATTCACATTGGTGTGGTCCATGCAGCTGCCTTTGTAAATTTCTAAAGTGTCACCTTCATAACTGGCTATGACATTCTGTTCTCCATCCTAAAATTGGTGCAGTGCAAACAAGATCCTTCTGCCAAGTATGTTTAGCAGTATTCTGGATTTGCCTACAGTTCGGGAAATGGTGGCTATCACAGCTCAGCCATGTGCTGATTCATGTGTCCTACATTGCAGAGGACAGTCCTCTGTTTCAAGGTATCTTCTATTTAAACGGCTGTTGTGTCAAAGTCTGATTCAAAGGTAAACATTCTATTAGAAGGGAAGTTGCCCATCAGTTGTATGAATCTGGATAGCAGACTGAGCAAGCACACGGATTACCTAGTCAGAGTTTCCCCCACTGCAGTGAAATGCAATACAGTTCTATTTAAATTAGAGGTATTATTTGTACATTTGCAGGTATATGTATGAATTAGCACATGCAAATTTCATGCAAATCTTTACCTTATTTTGTCCTGCTTGTTTCCTTTTCCCTTTTTTTGCAGAGCATAAGTAGTCATCTTATAAATATGAAAAAAAGACACTGGTCGTCTGGTCTGATCTGGTCTGTATAACCGCATTTTGATCTGCAGATATCAGCACATAGTGATTTTTCATTTGCTGGTTGTCTGCAGAACAGATTGTTTTGAAAGACACAGGAGCATGGGCCAATAAAAGCTTCCATGGAGAAGCTGCTGTTGGCTTTCTGAACTATGGAAAAAAGTGGATGAAACCCAGTTTTGCAAGCAGAATGGGTGTACTATCCACATTGGAAAATGCACAGGTCACTATACTGTAGAAGAGATCCATGTGTCAGGGAAACCCTACAGTCTATATTGCAAAAGAATAGGAAATGAAACTCTCTGGGTGAAATAATTTTAATCCACATTGGTTGTGGGAAATTCAGACTTGGCGGTCATAGCTGTTCTGGATTCCCATTCACCTTGTTAGCTAGGGGTACTGGTGCCATTGGAATGCTCAAGATCAAGCTTCGGTTTGGCAAAGGGAAACTAAAATCAACCCACAATTAGCAGCATGATCATGCACAAAAATGGTGGCATCTGGATGCTTAGTCAGAACATAGCATGCACTGAAACAAGAAATTAAATTGTAATAAAGCTTGGTTTGAATTACAAAAATATTAAAGTTCATTAGACAGAAATTTATATCAGTATACATTCAGGCATTTAAGAACTTAATAGATTCAGGCATTTATAACCCTAATAGATTTGACATATGAACTTTTTGATTTCAAGTTTTGACAACTTTTGTAACATAGAAACAGATTGCTTTTAGACACAGATTGTGTATGGATAAATATAATAATATTTGGAATCCATTTATAAAAGTATAATGTCTTGTTAATAATGTTGCATTTAATGGAATAATTGTATTACTTGTATGCCCATATACTCTATCATATCACAATTTCAATTTTGGGTGTGTTTTTTCTTTTATTCTTTCACATTACTCCCTCAGTGAAAACTTTTAAAATATAAAGCTTACAAGTTTTGATGGCATTGCTGATTCTCATTGTATCAATGTTGTACCACAGTGGCGTATTGCTATAATTAATCAAAATAATTATTTTACAAACTGCACAATTTCCTGTAGACGATATAAAAGTCCAGTGTGCCACATCTTGGTATACACTGCCATCTGGTGATAATATTTTATGCAGGGTTGCCTTTTAAATTTATTCTCTGTTAACAAGTAGCACTTAAATTAAATAAAAATTGTTTTTTTAAAAGGGAATTTAGAGTTTTAAAATTAACCCCCAATAATAGAGAATAAATTCCCTAACAATTGCTTTCCTTTGCATTAATAAAAGTAATTTAGGCTTTTGAGCATGGCCATTTTGAGCTACGTCTTCTCCTTTGTGCATCTCCAGCAGCAATAGCGTATTATCAATTCACTTGCATCCAACAAATGAGGGGAACGCCTTGATTCAGGCACAGAGAAGGATGGCACATTAGGGTAAATGGGCACTACATGACCAGCCTTAAGTCTCCTGGCAACCACTTGCCCGCCGAGGGTGGCTCCACCTGTATATATTTTCTTTGTAACTATATCTCTTTGAATATCCTTTTGTATATCCATTGGCTTTATATTTTAAGTTAGATTCACAGTGATTGGCATTATACTTTAATGCCCTGGTATCTGAAGAAGTGTGCATGCACACGAAAGCTCATACCAAGAACAAACTCAGTTGGTCTCTAAGGTGCTACTGGAAAGAATTTCCTATTTTGTTTCCTATTTTGTTTCGACTATGGCAGACCAACACGGCTACCCACCTGTAACTGGAATTATACTTTAAGTTAGACTTTGCAGGGAGTGTGAGAATGCCATTCTGCTTTCCTTATGGAATATTACCAGTATGTCAGTTAATAAAGCTTGCTTCTGATACCTAATAGTCTGCCTGCCCTCCATTTATGGAGATCCAAGGAACCTTTTTGCTTCCTTGGTGGTTGCTACTGGCCAAATGACCACTAGCCGGCGAGACATATCCCTGCCCCGCCTCAAAATCCTTGAAAACTCTTTAGAATTGAGTATGAGCACAGACGTTTCACTTCTAGATGATGTCAGAATGAGAGACCCAAGGTGTATGCTTTGAATTAATTACGTTTCAAATACTGGTGGCATTTAGCGTTTAGAAAGATACTGGTAGCATGCACCACTGAATAGTTTTTACGTGTGGTTCCTGTGTGCTTATATTTTATAACCCCTGGACCATATCCAAGACACCCTATCCAACCCTGAAATGGTCTTTAAGGATGTTGTTCCCGTTAACATCAGAGTAAAAATCTAAACATATACTCGAAACTCCCGGGAAGATAGAAGTGAGGGAAGTGAGAGAAAGGAAGGCATGTCGACATCCTGCCCAAGGCCTAGTTGCCAGGCGATAGAAATGTGGCATTTGAGACCACAATTGCAAGGGAGCAGAAAGTTGTAAGGAGCCATACACGTTTACCAACCCATGACCTGCAACCTCTCTTGGTGTATGAAGGATGTTTAAGAATGATGTTTTTATGATGTGCTACGCCTATTGAAAAAAAAAATCCTTGTTCTGATGCTCCTGGTGGCAGACCTTTTTTTTCTTAACTGGCTAGAACAAGCTCCTTGCATCCATCCTGGATGATGGAATTTAATTAATTTTATTGGCTCTAGCCGTGTAGTATACAGGTGAGACTCGAAAAATTAGAATATGGTGGAAAAGTTCATTTCTTTCAGTAATTCAACTTAAAAGGTGAAACTAATATATGAGATAGACTCCATGCAAAGCGAGATATGTCAAGCCTTTATTTGTTATAATTGTGATGATTATGGCATACAGCTGATGAGAACCCCAAATTAACTATCTCAACTTTGGGGTTTTCATCAGCTGTACGCCATAATCATCACAATTATAACAAACAAAGGCTTGGCATATCTCGCTTTGCATGTCATGAGTCTATCTCATATATTTAACTCCAGTAGCTAATGAAAACAATTGCTTACATCAATGGACTTTTCCACTATATTCTAATTTTTCGAGTTTCACCTGTATTCACCCCCTTCCCCATTTCCTTTATCACTAAAATGAATTGTACCCGTTTATCAAATTTAATAAATAAAAATAGGGGCTATTTGTTTGCTTCATTTATTGGTTTTCCCTTATTCCGAATAGTATTCCTTGCAAGAAAAGGGAAAAGTTGACAGCTATGCAGTTAAGTCCAGTCGCAGATGACTGGGGATGCGGTGCTCATCTGGCTTTACTGGCCGAGGAAGCCGGTGTTTGTCCGCAGACAGTTTTTCCGGGTCATATATTGTATTATATATTGTATTATATAATAATACAATTCGGATGCTTGGCCTTGCGACCGTTGGGCGCCTAAAGCCCTAGTAGCTTCCTTTCACGTAGTATTTTCACCCCCCCCCCCCAAAAAAAAACATTTTAGCTCCTAAAAATGAATTTATTGTACTTTCGGGGCCTGAAGCACCCGCTTCCCGCCATTATCTCCGCGAGGCCTCGCGTTTGTGAGGCGATTCTCCTCCCCCCCTCCCCCTCCCCCTTCGCTTTTCCTTTTCCCGCCGCGCCCTCCCCTTCGGGCGTTTCCGTGAGGGGCGGCTCGGCTCTTTCCGTGCGCCTCAGAGCGGGAGGGGGCGAGCGGGGGGGGGAGACGGAGCGAGGAGAGCCGAGGCATGCTCGGCGGCGGCGGCGCTTGCTCTCTCTCTCTCTCACTCTCAGAGTCTCCCCCTCCCTCTCCCTCTCCCTCCCTCCCTCTTTCTCTCTCTCTCCCTCAGTCGGCCGCTGCCCGCCCGCCCGCCCGCCTGCCTGCCTGCCTGCCTGTCGCCGGGGCTGGGAGAGCCTGGGAGAGAGAGCGCGCGCGTGTGTGTGTGTGTTATGTGAGTGACGCGGCGGAGGTGTAGTTTGACGCGGTGTGTTACGTGGGGGAGAGAATAAAACTGCGGCGAGAGCCTAGGCGCGAACGAAAGCAGTGACGGAGCAGCCTGCAGCCGGTAAGAGGAGAAAAGCAAAGGAAAGCCAGGAAGGGAAGAGGAAAAAAAAAAAGAGAGAGAGAGAGCAGGAGAGGAAAGAACCAAGAGGAGGAGGAGGAAAAAAAACAACCAACCCCCCCCCCACGCGCGCACACACACACATAGGGAGGGGTGTCGGCCGAGGGGGCAGCAGTAGCCGGGGCTGCCGCCGCTGAGGCGGGGTGGTTTGGCGGGCGGGAGTCGGTGGGACGGAGGGGAGCCCTCGGGCGGGAGAGAGAAGCGAGGCCTGGCCTCGTTTCGCGGGAGGGGCGTCCGTTTCTTCGCCGCCCTTTTTTTTCATTTTTTTTCCCCTCTCTCTCTCCCCTCACTTCTCCGGCCCTATATAATTCGAAATGGAAACGGGCCTTCTCTCGCCCTCTCCCCACAGATCGCGCGCGCCCCCCCCCCCACCTTACGCGACCTGCTGTTCCCGCCTCGCCGAACCCGGCCGCAACCGCCACGAACAAAGAATAATGGCGGATGGAGGCGGCCGGGCAAGGCTGGCGGCGGCGGCGGCGGCGGGAAAGACGGCTCCGCTCCTACTCCCGCTGCGCTTCCACCTCGTGGTGGTGGGGGGGGCAACATAAGACACCCCCACACACACACACCTCTACTGCTGTTGGCCTCAGGAGAGCTTCCCCTCCACACACACACACACTTCGTTTTAGTAGGTAGCCCTCCCCCCCCGTTGTTGTGGGGTTTTGTCCCCCCCCCCCGTGCGATGCCTTGAAGTCGTTATTTGGCAAAGGCGCGCAAAAAAAAATTAAAACCGGATCGCCCACCTGCGACAGGCATTCGTGAGGGATGGGGGGCTGCGGGGGGGGGGGAGAGAGAGACACGCGGCGCGCGCTTATTTAACAGCCCTACGGAAAATAGGGAAGCTCCCGCCGCGCGCCGCCTCCCTAATTCCCCAGGCGCAGTGTTTGGGGCGCTTTTGCCCCTCTTCCCTGGGGCGGGCGAGGTAGACCCGAAGGGTGCGAAGCACACACACACACACACACATAACACGCGTTTTATTTCCGTTCTGTACCCAGCCTCCCTTTGTGGAGAGCAGACGGTGGTCCTGATCCCTCCCTTCCTGGTTACTCTCCTCTCTCAGCCTCCAGCTAAATATCTCCTGGGTCCCGCAAGAGACACATTTTGCTTTCCCGCCCCTCCGTAGGCAAGGCAGTTCCCTGGCACCCACGGCCGCTGCTGGCACCAGATGTTTGAACCCGCAGCCCTTCGGGTCCAACCCGGGGTTGCTCTCCACAGCTAGATAGCTGGTTTGGCAGGACCGCCCTTTGAAAAAGGAAAAAAAGAACGTTGTTGTTCTATTACGGAAAGCATAGCTTTAAAAGTTGTGCTGGAGCAGTGCTCTTGAGGTTGCAAGGCCTTCCGAGTTCCTTTTTAATAAAAGTATTTTGGATCAAAACTGTATTCCTGAACACTTTGTTTTCCTCTCAGCTCTGTGCCTAGAATGATACAATGAAAGCCTGGGCCCACTGAAAACAAAGTTCCTATCGGCTTCGGGGACACCGGGTTTAATCCTGGCTCCCCAGCTCCACTGTTTTGCAGTTCCTTTGCTCAGTACTGTAATGCATGGCGACAATGCTTGTGAAGAGAGGTGTATAAATCTCTTCCGGCATTAATGACTATAAGTAGAGTAATACGTACATTTTATTGCAGCATCTGGTTGTAGGGCACTTGGCAAACTAAGATCAAGGGGTTGGTCATTTAAAATGTGGATTTTGAGCTGGGGTTTGAAGTTCTGAGACATTTGGGTGATAAGATGCGTGGCAGAGTAGACCCAATTGGAATGGCTAAATTTTGCAGCAGTAATCTCCATCGTTGCTGGCTTTCAGGGAAATAAACTTGATACTGAAAATACCTTAAATGAGGCTGATATAACTTCATGAAAATGTAGGGAGGCTTGCATCACACTTACATACAGTTGTATGTAACATTCCTTCTCCCATACTGAAAAGTGAATTTCATCACATGTGTTGAGTAGCAAGTCTTAATCTAGGCCTCACTGATGTTTGCAAGCATTGTTCCTGTTTGCACTCCCTAACATACTTCATACCCAGGCGACCGCATTTCAGTGACCACCTCATGATTGGTTTTGTTTATTCTAGTTCTTCCCTTTTTAAGTATAGAAATCCTCAATTTTCTTGCATGTACTTATTTAGGTTCTTTAGTCTGTATCCAAATGCAACTATTTTGTATCCTAGAGGGGAAATAATATTAACTTGCATAATCAACAATAAGATATATTACTATTTTTAAAATAAGATCTATTATTATTATTTAAATGCAACCTAGAATCTTTGTGGGTCTAAAAAACCCAATAGTTATTACAACATACTATTTGTGGGCTAGAACCTACTTGCATTAAAGATGCCATAGACTGTTGCCAATGATGGATTCACCTCTTAGTGGAAAGCCCATGCAAGTCAGGGCACATGATTTTCAATGAGCCCTGGTAGTTTGGGTCCCTCTGGCACAGCAAAGAATATGATACAGTAGTATAGGAAGCTTCCTTATACAGAGTTAAACCATTGGTGTATCTAGCTCTGTTCTGTCCATGCTTCCTTACAGTTGCTGTCAAAGGTTTCAGATGGGGGTTTCCCAGTACAGGGGATTGCAGCTGGGATCTTCTGCATAGAAGGTAGATCATGTACCACTGAGCTACAGCTACTGCTCAGGGGGAGGAAGAAGAGAAAACCAAGTGTCCCAGTTTGTGTGTACAGAAGCATTTCCACTAAAGTTAAGTCACCATTGGAGGCAACACATGAAGTGTTACCCTCAATTGACAACTGGATACATACGTCTACGGGGGGGGACGGGGGACGGACGGGATGGGACGACAATACAGTATATAAGCAGCCATGAAATGAAAGAAGTACAGTCACTGACTCTTAAAAAAACCACAAGCCTTATTTTCTTCTTTCCCTCCACTGCTTTTGTCAGTCCCTTAGCACTAAGGTACTAATTTCTCAGGAAAAATGCGGTGCCAGGTTTTAAAAGAAATTAGGCACGCTAACAGTAGGAAGAAACTACTTGTCTGTGTGTCACCAAGAAAGGGGAGCTGGCTGTGTACCCATCATATATTTAAGTCACTCCCCAAAGAATCCTGGGAACTGCAGTTTACCAGAGCTACACTTCCCAGGATGTTTTTTTGGGGGGGTGGGGCTGTGCTTTAGCTGTATGGTGTGTACACAGCCTTAGCTTTAGACCATGTAGTTCTCTGAAGTAGATCTGTAAAGTATGCATGTCTTGGGGATTGTTTTGCATCATTTATACCTAACCTGGCTTGCTTTGGTTCCTTTGGTAGGGATGGCTCATATTCTAAGTACCATATACCCAGGATGCATTTAGTAACAGTATTATTCACAATGCAAACCAATTCGTTTTCCATTCTTCCCTGATGAGATCCATGGAGAACTGGATTATGTGCTATGTCTAACAAGCATTTGACCCCCTAAACATGCATCTTAAACAATTTTGTTTGCCAGTATGTGGTAGTGATGTGAAGTCCTTCATATCACCTAGTTTATACATAACTCATCACAGAATGACCATTTCTTTGTGCAGTTTCTCATGGTGCTAGTTTTTCATTGGATTTCCCCTTTTGCAAGCCATGAGTTGTCTTAAGTTTATTTTTACTGTAGGAAAAGTAGCACTGAAAAGCCTTGGAAGGATAAGGTGGGTGGGGAATTATGGGGAATTACTGCAGAAAACGTGAACCGACGTTATATTGCAGCATTTCCCCTAGTGTTGCAGCAGGACTGTAATGGACCACTGGGTTTTCTCATCTTATAAATGAACGGAGCTCTTTTCACATCTTACGTTTATTTTGTCACATATTATGTTGCCGGTTAACACTTACATGCTTTCTGTGCAATATCAAGGTGAAGTAATTATTAAATGTAGCACTTTAGTCATGCACAGCAATAGTTGTTCAACCTGTTTCTGGAAAACCTGATTTACGTACCCTTTGACTGCCTTATCTCCTAGTCTGGATTTCCAAGGTGTCTTAAAGGACTTCAGGGATCCCTTCTTTTGACTTATGCCACTTCCTACAAATCCCACTTCATATCTGACAAATCCAGAATCCTTCCAAGGCACCCTTTTCGGTTTGGAATCAATCCATATTTGATGTACAATCCTAGTATAGTTCCATCTTTTCCCTCTTAACCTAAGGTGAACAAAAAGGTGGTATTGCGCTACTGGTGTGATCCCCTTGTGGGTTGCTGAAGAGAAGTGCTATAGTTTAGTTGTTTTCTGCCTTCCAGAAACAGTTTCCATATTGATCTGTCTGCTGCCTTACAGAAGATTCTGGGACATTGGAGGGTGTATTTTCTGTTCCTGTGAGATTCCAAACACACCTGTTAAGCTTCATGGTTGCCCTGCATAAATGGAATGCACCCTAGATTTCGTGTTTTTTCTCAAGCGCCCCTCCCTGCATTTTTGCCTGTAAGACCACCCCTCCCTCTGTTCCATAGCTTGGCATGCAGATAATCTTGTATATACAATCATGTATATGCAGCCTGCTGCTGTGAGCAAAAATCTGGATGGGAGCCTTTATCCAGCACTGAACCCTGATCTTTATAACACTACATAAAAGGACAACGCAGTAGCTTTTTCAGATCAGGTTGGAATGATGAAGGAAGTGAGGGAGCAGAGACCCAATCCACAAATCAGGGCTATTCAGCTCACCTTTATCTTGAATGGTGGTGGGAAGGAGGTTTCACCTGCTTCAGGATCTTACTAGTTCCTGAAAATGTGAATATTCCTTCCAACTGTCCCACAATTTGAGCACCACTGCTCTGTTGCAGTATAACACTAAAGGAAGATTAGTAAAGCAGATTAAGATGTCTTTCAGGAAATATGCTTTGCTGAACTTGTTGAGAAATGCTTCGAGATTCAAAGAATTTTTAGGGTTTCCTGAAACATCAGTCAAAACCACTGCTTTTGTCAGTTCTTTTTAGTAGGGCTTACAATTCTCCATACTGTAATCATGCTTATCTAATTGCATGTCTAAGCCTGTAATCTTATGATCACTTGGAAGTAAGTCTTACTGGATTCAGAGTTGGTTTCTCTGTAAAACATACCCAGGACCATACATGTCAAAGTGAAAGTAGCCACACTCATTTCCAAATAACTTCAGTTAGACTTACCTTCATTTGGGAGAAAAGGAAGAGCCATTATGTATTGCTGTTTATTCATCAGTGGCCTTCTGGCATTCACTATATATTTTGACGTATCTACAGTTAAATTATTCCTTCAACCTTCACTTAAAATTACAGTGAATGTGGGCATCTTAATTTGTACCGTATATTTTGTGCCCCGGTTTTCAAGTTCCTGCAGACAACTGAGCTGGCATACTACAATAAAATGAATGCTGGAATTCTGAATGAGTTAGCTGTCTGCATACCTGAAAAACAGCACATATTTTCCACTTACCTTGCAGTTTCAGTATCGGTAGGTTTTCACATGTGATGTTGAAGAAAGAAAGATACTTGCCCCATGGCAAACTTTCTGTTATGACTTCCCCAATATACCTGCATATTCATCTTCATATGGTTTTCTCAGTCTATTTTCTTTTAGCCAGCAACTGGTGAAGAACTGGGTTTTAAGTTGCTCTTTTTTTATTGGCTATATTAAATTCTATAGTGATCACCACTATAAAAACAAGCGGGGAACTTCTGTAAATGGTTTAGCAACTTATGCAACATCATTTTGCTTCATCTGCATAATCTCTTGTACACACAAATGCAACATTGAGTGAGCTGCACGATCATGATGGTTGCTCCATAGCAAATGCCATGTTTCTGGGGGTGTTTCTTCATCCTCTTAAGAACAGTGTTGAGGAACCTTTCTCACCCCAAGTGCCACATGCCCTCATGGACTGTCTTCCATGGGCAAAACTCAAAAGAGGTTTCTACACAAACAACAACACCCATGTTTTCAGAGTTAATGGCACCTTCCAGCCAGGCAAAAGTACTGAAGGAGAGCTAGACTGAGCTGGTGACAGGTATGGCCTGGAGAGAATCTTGAGGGTATTATAGAGAGGCCTGCATCTGCCCCCTTGGCCTAAAATTCTGCATCCCTGCTTTAAGAGCATGAAAATTGCTTCTTTCCAATGACTGGGATTGCCCAGTGCCCACATTTGGGTATCCGAGCATGTGTGCAGGAATGCCAACAAAATCTTGGAAGAAGCATAGCTCCTGTTCAAGTTGTAGCCTATATCTGAGAATGCACGCTTCTTCAGAACCAATGGTTGTATTGCAAACATGAAATAAATATGATCACGTTGCTATTTTGCATGTTTTAATAATGTACAGTATTTATGTTTGGGGGAGTATCACTTAGATGGGTATAGATGCCAAGCTACAGCTACTAGGTGTTTAACCCTGCAATAATTCTACTGCTCTTGTTTATTCCAAGAGGAATACATCTGTTTCATAATGAAAACACTTTTCCTCAGAAATAATGGAAACATAGTTTTACCTGGTTTCTAATATTTACGTAGGATACATTAAATTCATATTTTCACCACCTTTACAGTTGCAAACTTTAAATAACATGAAAGCTGGAGTACTAATCGTCCCAACAGCCCTGACACACTATCAGGCACTGAATTTGGCTGGAGAAACATTTGATGCTCATCCAGGCCTAGATTCTGAGGTCCTGTAAGGGTAGCCAATAGTAGATCCTTAGCTAAGTAGGAAGGACTCTTTAAGGAGTAGGCTTGTGTTTTACTGAAAGGCAGAAGGCTTACGCATTCCTTGCTTCTAATCCGATGTACAGGGAGGCAACTACCAAGTTTATTCCTAAGTAACTGAAAGCAGTGGCTAGAATCGAATAACCTCCCTCCAGTATAATTTAGGGGAGCTAGAAATTAGCATTGATCAAATGCCAAAAAGTATCATTTGTGTACACAGTTAACCCTCTCTTTAGCATACATAAGGATAGTTTTGTCCTTTGGGTTTCCTGGAACAGTTGGATATTAAATATGCTATAGAGGGGTGGGGAAACTTCCCTGACAAAGTAAGCGTTTTGCACCCAACTTAATTTTGTTGTTGACAGCAGCATCCTGTCTTGCAAATATTAGGTTGCAGAGGAAGAGCACCAAACCTGTATTAAATGGATTTTCATAGTCTTTGAAATTATTAGTATGTCTAAGTCTTGCTTGAATGTGGAACAAAAAAAAATGTAGATGCAAATAGTTTTTCAAATAGTTTTTAAGTATGCACGTGCTTTGTTGCTGAATATTTCAGAGTTTTCTGGGATTTTCCTGCTTGTGTCCCATCCCAGTCCTACTAATTAGGCTTTCAGCTCCTTTTTTTTCATTTGACCCCTTTAAGTCAGGCTCAGCATTTTACCCATGTCTGGGGCTCAAAGTTGCTTTGCCAGTCTTTTCCTAGTGTCCCAAGTTCTATTCAAACAATCCTTAACTCACCTTCGGTGCATTGCAGGCACAAGTATCTACACACCTCTTTATTACAGATTTACACAAGTTTACATTTGTTAATGGAACCATAAAACTTGTAACAAATAATACAGCCAGGTGTAAATCACTTTAAAATTCTTTTGATTTAAATTTGAGAGTTAAGCACATGGTGACATAAATAATTGGGCCTTTGAAGCATACCTTTTAATTGCACCACACCCTGCATTGGCAATAGGAAGACAGTTGCATATACAGCAGATTCTTTTAGTAACAACAAAGTCACTCCACTCTGATGCTAAAGATTGTTAAGAGCATGCATGCAAGCTTCTGATTTGATTTCTCCACTGTGTACCACCTTTGCTAACTGACCAGTTTGAAAAAGGGTGTGTGTGGTTTTTCAGTCGTGTTCAAGGAATGCTTATCTCATTGGCCTTGCACATGGACCATGTTAACTACTCTTGTTGAATTTGGAAATTTGATACAGCAAAGAGTGATACTAGTAGCACACAGTTAACATTTGTCAATGAATTTCACTTAGAAAACTATGCCAGTATTACGTAGGGTTGCCATATTTCAAAAGGACACCCAAAAGTTGTTTTTTTTTAAGGAAATTAAGATCCAGCACAAAGTGCCGCCTTTCGGAAATTCCATGTATGGCACCCCTAGTATTACAGTTACAGGTGGGTAGCTGTGTTGGTCTGCCATAGTCAAAACAAAATAAAAAAAAATTCTTTCCAGTAGCACCTTAGAGACCAACTAAGTTTGTTCTTGGCATGAGCTTTCGTGTGCATGCACACTTCTTCAGATACCTTCAGGTGCACACGAAAGCTCATACCAAGAACAAGCTTAGTTGGTCTCTAAGGTGCTACTGGAAAGATTTTTTTTTTATTTTGTTTTGACTAGTATTACAGAACTGTTACCAACTATTAAGCAAGATTGGCAGTTTCAAAGTTTTTAGCTTTGTTAACTAGATGCAAGTAAAGCAAATTATATTAAATCACTGTCTGGGGCATCAGAATTTTCCCCAATGCAAATTACCCTAATTTGCAGTTTTAATCTGAAATGTTAGGCGCAGTACTGCGTCCAGAGCTCAGAAACTGCTCACGCTAATGAAATTCCCTGTTGCAAAATACACCTAGAACATTGGGAGTTTCAAATACTGCCGTGATGCTTGGACAGACATCAGAGGAAGTGCATTCCCTTTTCACAATGAATGCTGCATTCAAATCCCAAAGCGGAGGAATATTAATCAGTGACTCCACCCAGGATTTGGTGCAAAGTTGCCCTAAGTGGCTTATGGAATAATGCTGCAAATTTTTATTAAGGAACACTGCAAAGACTTTTCCTGTTCTCCGTGGTTTTTCCTGTTGCTTTAATTGGAAGTGTATTCTTCATAGAAGGGGCTACTGACAATATACATTTGCCTCATGTCCTGAAGTCAGGTACGAATAAAGGCTGCACTACTGGACATTTATGGATTTGAATTCCAATAGTAAAATTACTGACAGAATGACTTTATGCTACCATGGGTGACCTTGATAAAAACAGGAGAAAAGCATGTTTCACAAAGAGGGATTGGGGTCTTCTCACTAATAATGTCTGCAAGCAAAACAGCAGTATATCACACACTGTTAAGAGCTTTGACATCTAGATAGCAGCTTCCCCTTGGCTGGCTTCCAGAGCAATCCTATGCATGCTTACTTAGGAATAAATCCCATTGAGTTCATAGGGTCTTAGGTCCAAACAAGTGTCCATAGGATTGCATCCTCAGTGGTGTTAGATTTGAACAGGAAGTGGTTCATAAGAAAAGAGAGGCACACAAGTGAGCAACTTCAGCATCACAGTCATACTGTGCTAACCACGTACTGTGGATATTACTGGTCACAAAGGGTTACCAGCACGGTGTTTATTTGAGTAATAATGAAAGCAAATTCACAATAAACTGAAATCTGGGGTGAATGTAATTAGAACCCAAACCTGTTCCTAACTGGCTAATTCCCTCTCTCCTTTCCTGTCAACTGACCCAAGTTCCCACTGCCACCCAATTATCATCCTATGTCCTTTTCAGTCTCTCCCTCCCCTTTTAACATTCTGTACTCCCAATGTATTTCCTTCCCTTACCCTCAAAGCTCAGACCCAAAATATGGTTCATTACACCAGTTTTGGACTATGCTGCTGCCTCCTGGACTGGCAGTGATCAGCACAGAAACTGGTGCTGTCTGTGTGTGATTTATGGGTCTGTTTGGCATTCAGAGAAATCTCTGGCTGGAAACAAGATTAAACAGTATGTCAGAAGAGTAATAATGTGATGAACACTCCTTTAGCTTGTAGTGTATCACTGAAGGAGGATGTGAATGTTTCCGCCTGTACTTTGAACCTTGGAGGTGGGGAAGATTAAAGAGAAATTATTTATGTTTATTACTTTCCAATTCGTCCATTAACCAGAACGGCTACTAACTTCTCATCTGGTTTGTAATCCACTCATCTCATGTGCTCTTGGCCGGATTGAGACAGCAATTCTAGGTCTTCATTTTGCTTTTAATAATCATCAGTATAAACTAGGACCATGGTGCGCCATCAAGCACCTATCAAAATGATGGCAGTGAGTAACCACGCTAGGATTGAAGTCAGTTCCCAACATTCTGTTCCACTTAAGTGCCACCAAGGGATCAATCCAGGTTCAAGGTGTGCAGATAGGAACAAGCTTTAATAATAGCTGGGGTTACCAGCCCCCTATCCTAATGATGTTCTTGAATGTACCCTTACCATCTTCCACATAATAGCTATTGTTCATTCCACAGGGGACAGGTAAAGTTCTGCCATTGACATCCTGTAGCACTGCTTATTGCCCCTGATACTGGCTACAGCCAAGAAGATGAGGGGGAGCAATGCTTCTCCTGAAGTTCTGAGGGTAGGGTGGCTTTTCCAATGCCTTCCCCCCCACAGGAGACAAGTGGGGGTGAAGCAAAGCTGAACATTGTTTCTTTCCCCACCCAAATCCTGAACACAACTCCTGGTTGGAGATGGGGTAGTTTTTCCTCCTTGGCTTGCTTTGGTTGGTTAGTTTTCGTTTGGGGGAACGGCCAGGTTGGGAAAAGATGTGTCTAGGGCAGTTGCCTCGGTGATGAATGGGAGAAGAAGAGTGGGGCTGGAATTATTTATCCTTCCCTCATCCTCTTCCACTGGGTAGTCAAAGAGGAAAGTGGTGACTCTTGTCATACTTTAGCACAGGAACGGGGAACCTGTGGCCCCCCTGGTTTCCAACTCATCAACCAAAGCCAGCATGACCAATTGTCAGGGTTTATGGGAGGAATAGTCTGGCAATATCTGGAAAGCCACATTAAAAAACCAAAAACCTTTATTTTAATTTGATAATGTGTATATTACAATAATACATACAAATTACCAGGCACATTTGGTTTTTAATTTCTTACCAGACTCTGAATAGTCTGTGCATAGAAGTTATTTTTCCAAAACGTTTGCCACATCAGTTCTAGCATGGCCACCTATACATCAGATCCCTTCTTAAGTGCATATTCTCCCAGTTCTTCACTTGGCTGCTCTGGAACCAGCTCTTAATCTTGGTTTCAAATCCTACCTAAGGAGTGAACCTTGTTTTATATCAACCAAGATACAACACTGCATTATATTTAAGGGCAGCCTTGGGAACAACACCGAGCTTTAGAATGTCAGGAGGAAGGCTTCGCCAATGCCTTCTTACCTTTCGCATTCCCTGCAGGCCAAATCTGACAGGTGAGCAGAGGGCTGCTCACCTGGCAGTCACCTGACATCACATTTGTGTCATCTAACCCATTTTTCTTTGCTGGTGAGATTTTAAATCAAACTGGGCAAAGGCTTAGCGCTTTGCAAGCACCAAGGATCAGCTGATTGTTGGTGCTTGCAAAGCTGTGCATATTTGCAAGCACTGCCATGGTGGCTGTTCTTGCAAAGGCAGAAAGTTTTCCAGGCTCCAGCAATCAGCCTGTCATTGGCATTTGCAAAATACTATGCACTTGTGAGCACCGCCGATTAGGTGCAAACTCTGCTTTCAGCAGGGAGCCACATTTCTACTTGACCCATCCCTGATGTCAAATATGGCCAGGTGGGCATGGCTTGCTTGAAACAGTCCAATGGGGAGACCTGGCAGGTTCAATTAAACCTTCAGGCTGAAGGGGCCCCACTCCTTGTTTAGAGAAAACAAAACAAAATAAAAATTCCTTGCAGTAGCACCTTAGAGACCAACTAAGTTTGTTCTTGGTATGAGCTTTCGTGTGCATGCACACTTCTGAAGCTCATACCAAGAACAAACTTAGTTGGTCTCTAAGGTGCTACTGGAAGGAATTTTTTATTTTATTTTGTTTTGACTATGGCAGACCCAACACGGCTACCTACCTGTTCCTTGTTTAGAGACACAGAAACATCCTATCTGTTTTTGGGAAGTTGTCAACCATAGAATGGCTGTTTCTGTGTTGACAATACAGTAGCTTTTCTTACTAAGAAAAAAACATAGCATGGCTTACATAGCAACCAGGAAGTAGACAAACTAAAGATCAGAGAATCCAGAGACACAGTAGCTGGAGGAAAAGGGCAGGGCAGAGCACAACTGTAATGGAAAAAGAGATAAGGAAAGAGGGATTGGAAAGAACAAGGGTCTGAGAAAGTGAGATCTGTGGGGAAAGCTAGCATGGCCTACAGCAGGCATGTCCAACAGGTGGATCACAACCTACTGGTAGATCGTGGGGTGTTCCTGGTAGATCTCTGGTCTGGTCCCTTAGGGATCTCCTCCCCCCCAAAAAAAATTTAAAATAAAAATAAAAATAAAAGCTCAACAACTACTGCTTCCTTAAATAAAGCTCAACTACTCTGGCTTCCTAAGAAAAGCTGAACAAATTTGCCTTTCCCAAAAAAGGCTCAGCAACTTTTGGTTCCTAACAAAAAAGTTGACCATCAGATTAAGGTCCACTATTTGACTGCAGATTCAGGACCCTAAACTGTGTTTTATATAATTGACTTTTTATTATGTTCTGTGTGTGTCGCAATGCTCATTCAGTTCCATTCATTCATTTGCTTCCTAAAAAAAAGCTCAACAACTCTGATCCATCCAACGGCAATGGGTAGATCACTGCCAGCTTTTTTTTTATACTGTGAGTAGATCGCAATCTATTGGGAGCTGGATGTCCCTGGCCTACAAAAATGAGAGTTTTATATTGTTGGCAGGAAGGGGAGAGGGGAGAGTGGTGAGCAGACAGGGAAGGCGAAGTGAGGGCTGATAGAGGTAAGATACCCGAGAAAGTAGGGGCCTAAGTTGGTGATAAAACGATAGTCGTCAGGGTGGGCAAGTAGAAGATGCATGTGAAGCAAACAACACAAGGCCTAGGGAAATTTTGCAGCCTTTAGGGCTCCAGTACCTTTTCCCTGCGTGGGATGGGAAAGTATGCATTTGCCCATCACAACAGAAAAAACCACGTTGGTGTAATTCTTCTATGCAACTGTCAGAGGCACAGAGGCATTCTCAGCGCATGGATCTTAAAACCCCAAAGGGGCAGCCATCCTCTTGACGCAGGGGAGACCAAGTGAGTGAGCAGAATTTCACAGATGTAGCTGAACTATTTATCATTGGGAAAGAGATTCAAAAATAAAAACCTGCCCATATCATAACTATACAGTTCTGGTTGCCACACCTCAAAAAGTGGAGCTGGGAAAGTTGCATCACCTCAAAAATTTGGAAGGGTCAAATCCTGGGCCTCTTGTATAATGCCAACCTAGAAGTATGAAATAATCTGAAATGAAGTGATATAAACAAACAACTTCCCTGCAAAATAATAATAATAATAATCCTGCATTTTTTTCTCCCTCTTTATCAGAGAATTGGGGGGAAATTAGCAAAAACATATTCCAAATAATTTCAGAAGTAAAATGTTCTACTGTTAATGCACATCATGCAGTAAAAAGTGTGTTAAAACATATTTCAGGGTTTCCTTTTCTCATTAACATTTTTAGAACTTGCCTTACCCAAGAATGTGTGGTTTCGAAATTCAGTTCTTGCGTTACAAAGGTAAGAACCACGTATTTGACTGTGGTGATCTGTCGTCCTTAATCTCTTGATCCAAGTGCAAATCAAAATTTATTTTAATTTAATTTATGAATTCACAGCCCACTTTTCGACCAACATTCTTAAAATATAAGAATTACAAAACTAAAAAGTTTTTAAAAAAACCATTAACAAAATTACTGTTACAATTTCCTCTTCAGCATAAATCATAGTTTGCCATGGCATCTAAATTAGAAAACTAATTCAACTATGGTTTCCATTTCTGGTTTGGAGGGATTAATGAATCTGCTATCATTGCATGGACTTCCTAGTTTGCATTAAAAGTGAGGCAGTATGCAGGACAGGGAAGCATGGTTTGGAGGTTTTCTGAAATGACAGCCTTTGCAAAAGATAACTAGACAAGGATTCAGAGTACATAGGCAGGCTTGGTGAAAGGGTACTCAGGGACTTAAATAGCTTTTTCTGTTCTAGGGACGGAAGATCAGGTTACACCAAGAGAAGGGTGGGCACAGGCAGGAATACATCCTTGTGGTGTTTTCATAATCCTTTGCAACCATGAGGGCTGAAAACATTTCTTATATGCAAGTTGAGTTTCTGAGATTTAAACAAGAGAATCAAAGATTTCCTCAACCCAGTGGATCATGTTCCCATTCACAGCCAGGTGGACTGGAGGTGGCCATCTGTGTGAGAGCAAGTTGAAGGAGCAGACATCATTCAGGAAAGTAAATCAAATGCCTTAGTTTGCCTATTAATGCTTGTGCAGCAGTCATTTCACTTTTACATTTCAGGTGCAGTGCTAATGCAAACACACAAAGTGAAATTCAAATTGTATAAAGAATGCTTTGCGATCTACCTATACATTAGCCTAAGAGATAGATACATGGGAGGGGGGGACACTCTCTTTTCCCTCATAAAAGTTGTTTTTATTTGAGGGACATATGCTTCATTGTTCACATAGGTGGAGCTTACAATCAAATAATAAGGTAGTATAAAGAAACTATGACGCCGTTAGCAATATGCACTTTTTAATGTACTTTTCAACTAGTTTTCCTTGGTTAGTTGCTGATCACCTCAAATGTCAACATACTTTCAGTGAAAATGCTTCTTGCCAACTGACAGAGATGTTTCCGACGCCATTTCTCCCTCCCAAGTTTGGTTTCACTTTTATTTCAGGGGGGAACCACTCTTAACATCTGGTTACAAGACCCACTCATCTTTCCTACAATGGCTGGTGTGCATGGTGAAATTCTGTTGTTTGTGGTGGACTAATGTACATTCTAGCTAGATCACAAACCTTTAGGTTTGCTAAATATTTTAAAAAGTTCATCAAAACCACTTCATATCTAATCCTGTGGTTCATAGATCATTCCATTTAATTTTGGGGTCCATCAGATATTGTATTAAGGTGGATGCTGTGAAAGGAGGCAAGTGTTTGTTAGGGATAGCCAACCAGTCATAGAGAATCGTCGTTTCGATTGTAAAGCTCAGGCCATAAAGTCTTAGTTGCCATTAGCTGTAACTCAAAACTTTCCAGATATATTTTTGCCATATATGCTGTAAAGTATTTTGGTACTTAACATTACTTCAATCTTTATTCTGACCAGCCACGTTAAGTGTTCTGCTTAAACACACTTACTAGGGAGTAAATGTTGCTGGGTGTATTTCTGAGTAAACATGTGCAGAGTTGTGTTACGGCAGGAGCTGCCCATCTTTTTTGGGGGGGGGGGGAGGTTGCTGTGAATTCATCTGGAAACCTGATAAACTTGGGTTCACCAAACACACCTACAACCTAACACACATTCACTCCACAACTGTGTCTCTCTGTAAGTGCCTCTTCCACACTACAGTTAGGCTTGTGAGAAGGCTTCTGGTGTGGCCAAGAGAAGACTGCTTTCAAGCCTAAATGTCTGTGTGTGATGTTTTCAGCGGCTAGGAGTTGCAGCTGAAAAGGTGAGAGTTAACCCTTCCCCAGCTGTGACCATCCCTGAAATAGCCCCCCCCCCCCCCCGGCACCACAATTAGCTTTGAGAAAAGCCATCTGTGGGCTATAATAGAAGGCTCCCCTGCCAAAAAAAAAGGAAATGCATCTGATCTGCACTGCGGCAAAGGACAGAGTGAGGGTGAAAGGCCTTGGCAGGTGTATGTTCCCCCCCGTGGATGCTGGGTTGGCAGTCCCTGTGCTATTGTTTGTACTTCCCGATTAGTTTGCATTATTTGAGACAAGAACTGTAATCGAAAGCAGTCATTATGTCATTATGTAAATGAGAGGGAACTTACAGCATAACATAAGATTTATGGCAGATAATCGGGAATTGTGCAATACAACTTCTGTAATTGAAACTTAAGAGTGGAATATACAGAGATACGGCAAGAAGTACACCTGACCTGTCTGATTTTTGATTGACTGCTTGTTTTGTATTGTATGATTGTATGATGGGCGCAAATGCCGAATAAACATCCATCTATCTATCACCTGACCTGTAATACTAATGCAAATCATTACCGTTGTAGGTAACTAAATGACCATGGAATCTGGCGCAGAGAACCAACAGAGTGGAGATGCAGCTGTTACAGACGCAGAAAACCAACAAATGACAGTACAGGCCCAGCCACAAATCGCAACGTTAGCGCAGGTACAAAGTTGTTCTCGACTGATCTGTTGTATCCTTAAGTAAATGTTTATAAGAGTAACTTTAACATCTCTTACGGCAGGGGTCGGCAAACTTACCAGGCCTTGGGCCAGTTCCTCCAGCGCCAATCGTGCGGAGGGTGGGGGAGAGTGTGCCCATGCGCGTGCGCACATGCTATTTCTGGCGCACTTTCGGGTCGGCGGAGCGCCGGAAATAGCTTGTGCGCGTGCACACGGGCCTCCTCAGACCCGGAAGTGCGCCGGAAATGACGCTTGCACATGCACACAAGCTATTTCCGCTGACCCAGAAGTGGGCAGCCACGCTGTGCTGGTAAGAGCGGGGGGCGGCAGGGGCCACTGCGGGCTGGATAATTGAGTCCCGCGGGCCGTATCCGGCCCTCGGGCCTTAGTTTGGAGACTTCTGTCTTATGGAATCTAAAATGTTTAAAGGTTGTTATGAATTGTTACAACAATTACAGCTAAGAAACACTGAGGTGCCACAGCAGAGAATCATTATTTTTTTTAACCTCTACATGCATCCCTATCTCTCTTCCCTTCGTGGTAGACAGCAGTTAAACCTGGAAGTCTCCTGCTTTATCCAAAAGAGAAAATTGTGTTTATTCACTACAGAACAAGCTAAACACAGCTTGTACCAAAGCTGGCAACTGCAAGTTTCTCATTTTGGATAGAATAGGAAACGATTATTCATTGGCAGCTTCTGGATTTAATTGCTGCATGACACAAAGGGAGACAAGAAGGAGCTGCATGCTTGAGCAAAAAGCTTGATCTTAAGCAGCCTTTAATTAAGGTATGTTTTGGTTGGAGAACAAAAAAGATCCTATTAAAAACCACCAGTATCAACTAAATCAGTTTTTTTAAAAAACAAATTCAACATATTAATAGAGTTATGAATTTGTTACTACACAGAGGTCTGGTTACGCCATGCTTTGTTAACAGTGGTTTGTTTCATGAATGTTTGGTTTCTTTGCTATCAGTTCTTTCATTGTGCTTTTGTAGCTTAGTAAGCATTAGAGATAGGTGGCCAAAAAAAAACCCATGGTTAAGGAAGGTTCCTGGGTTTGCACCTAACAGCAAGCCATAGTTAAAACAAGTCAAGGCTCATAAGTCAACAATAAGTCCAGATAGTGGTTTGTTGTCAGTAAATAAATCATAGTTAAGTCATTGGACAGGGTTCAGACACTCAAAACAAACCATGGTTTACTGAAAAATAATTTAGTGCACTATTTGTTAGTACATAAATTCCCGTTATACATGGGAGTGCCTCTGAAGAAGGTTCAGAAACTTCAGCTGGTGCAGAATTCAGCAGCCAGGTTGCTCACTGAGCACATAACACTGATCCTGTCCCAACCGCAGTGGCTGCCAATTAGTTTCCAGGCCCAAGTGCTGGTTTTGACCTATAAAACCTTCAGTGGTTCAGGACCGCAGTACTTCCAAGTACCATCTCTCCCCATATGAATTGACCCAGACCCTGCAATCATCATCAGAGGCCCTTCTTTGTATTCCTCCTCCGCAAGAGGTCTGCAGGGAGGCAACACAAGAATGGGCCTTTTCTGCAGAGGGCTCCCCATTTGTGGAATGCTCTCCCCAAGGAGGCTCACCTGGCGCCTTCATTACGTATCTTTAGGTGCCAGATAGGTGTTGCTTTGTTTGTTAATTTGTTATGTATTTTTATATTGTAAACTGCCCTGTGATTCTCGGAAGAAGGGTTGTATGGAAAATAAATAAAAAAGTATTAATATGAAATCTGTAAGTTCATTATTTGTCACAAATACTTAAGGTGAAAAAAGTGAAAGTGTGGTCATTTATTCTTCATTAGCACCTTCGAATAAAAGAAAATATGATATGATTGTTATTTTAAAAAATGCCTGTCAACCCTTGTGACATCCTGATTCTTATGTTGAAAAGGTTTGTTAACTCTCTTAGTACATGAAAGGGGGGAATGAAGGATTTCAGACATTAGTTCTGTGGTTTTACCATAATGATTCCTTCTTTCTTTCCTAGGTATCTATGCCAGCAGCTCATGCAACATCTTCTGCTCCCACCGTGACCTTAGTACAGCTGCCTAATGGGCAAACAGTTCAAGTCCACGGTGTTATCCAGGCTGCCCAGCCCTCAGTTATTCAGTCCCCACAAGTCCAGACAGTTCAGGTATGTGAAAATGCCTTTCAAATAACCATGTTCTATTTCCTGGAAAATAGAAACATTGCCTAAACTGTTGTGTCCTGAGCTTTATTATCAGCACGCACCGTTTTAAGTTTCTGAAAAGAAATTCTAAACAATACCAATTTGCCTTTTCCTTTTCATAGATTATAGGTAATTCATGCTATGCAAGATGAAAAAAATGACTTTAAAACTGCCATGTTCAGGACAGGACTAAAAAGTTTAAAAAGCCTCTCTCTCCGTTTCCATCTCTTCTGTTTAAAGTCACCGCACTCTTGTTTTTGTTCTTTTCCATCTCCACTGGTCTAGCAACAGAAATTAGATTTCTGCTGGACATAGGCATGGTCTGGCCTGAGCCACAACAGTATTTCTTGAGATAGATATTCTAGCGAGAGAAGGCTGCTTGCTGAAGGATACCTGGAAGCTGTTTGGTTAGCCTTGTAAAGGAGATGTTGAAAATCTATGTATGAGGGAAAAGAGTGTTAAGGATAGACTCCAGCTTAGTTCCAAGGAGCCCATCCGAATGACTATGAAAAACCCTAAAGCCTAGCCAGTGAAGGACGCAAGGCCTTGGTGGAGCGGCTGCAGCAACAGCACTGCAGGTTTAACAGAGATGGGAACTGCAGACCCATCTCTATGAGGATGTCTTCTGACTTGGCAAGACCCACATCCTTCATGGAAGGGAGTAGGGAGCATGTATTGTACAGCCAAGACGGTCAGCATTTCAGACCTGGGAGGCATCAGCTGAGGAGGATTTCCCTGAGGTTCAGTTACGGGGCCTGGCTTCATAACTCCTCCTTTTCATATCTGAAACCTTCCAAGGGGAAGGGGGAAGCTGGAAAACAGGCACTCTGAAGTTTGCATTCTCAAGCAGTCCACCATATGAGAAGAATAGCATTTTATTTAGTTTCTGCTGAAAAGGGATGTGTGTTTAGGTGATCGGAAGACCAATTTAGAACAGCTAGTGTATCCTCTACAGCAGAAAGCAGCTGCCCACCCTTGGTTTAGAACAGGCACGTCCAACAGGTAGATCGGGATCTACCGGTAGATCACTGGACGTCTGTGGTAGATCACTGACTCCCCACAAAGCAGCTAAACAACTTTGGCTCCCCTAAAAAAGCTCAATGACTTTGACCTGAACCACAAAAAACAGGGCTTTCCTTCCTAAAAAAAAAGCTCAACAACCTTTACCTAAACTCCTAAAAAACGGGCCCTCAAAAATGAGTCGATCACTGCCAGTTTTTAACTCTGTGAGTAGATCACAGTCTCTTGGGAGTTTGCCACCCCTGATGTAGAATAAAAGACTTACCAGTAAGCAGTTCATTATGCTGCTTAATTAGGGGTGTTTAATATGGTTCTTTCCCTAAGCAGGTTCCAAAGCACTCTCAAAATCATTTGCTCTTAAGCATGACAATAGGAACAGTTTAGATTTCCCTGATGTGTTCTTGCTACAAGCATATAGCTGGCAATTCTTGGAAACAGAATGCTGAACTAGTTGGAACTTTGGTCTGATCCAGAAGGGCCCTTCTTACGTTCTTAAAAATGTGAGATAGATGTAGGATGTAGCTCTGAGGTCACCAAGGTGGCATCCCATAGGCCATAGGCTAGGTGGGCTCTACCTCTGTGAGCCCTAGCCCAGCAAACATTGGAGTTCTGAAGTCAGCTGGGCGAAAAAGGAGATAGCAGCTTTGATCCAGAGGCATCTTGGTCATGTGACATACCCTCAAACGAGGGAGAAACTTAGTCACACTCCTAAGCAGAACTAAATTTTTCCTCCTATTGTTTCCAGTGGTATGGAAATATTTTTTTAAAAAAACAAAGTTGGAAACTGTCAAAGGGATACCAGGGTTTTCCTCCTCCTTGTACTCCTGCTGCTTTCAGCCATTGTGCATCCACCCAGGATTGCAGTTTTAGAGATTTCTTATTCAGAATCAATAATCACCAGATAGACTTCATAAGTCTGTTTATACAGTTGTGTAAGCAGTACTGGTTTTTTTTAGATCATCTTGATAATGATTCCTGTTTGTTGCTTTACAAGTTCTGTAGTTTCTTCCGCCTATACTTCCAGTCACTAAAGCTAGGTTTATTCTGTTTGTCATGTAAAACCCTCCAGAGTTCAGATGACACACAGGAATTTCTAACCACAGTGAAGATAAGATAAGAAACTGATAACAAAAGTGCTTGGAATTTAGGAGGAGAAGATGAAAGGCAAGAATGCAGTAGGAATGCTGAAATATTAAGAAGTGTTTCACAATCCTTCGTGGTTATACTGAATGTTGACAACGTACCTATAGATCTTTGAGCAATTTATGTTCCACAAGTGAAGGCACCTGATAGCCTTGCCAATATCTACACATGTTTGGTTTTTGCTTGTTTGTTTTTTAATTTAAAAACATTATTTTCTTTTTTGGGGAAACAGACTTTTACTCGTTTTTTTCTTTATTGTGTTTTCATATTCACCAGTCAACCTGGTTAGCAAGTGCTGGCCGAACACCACCTATGGATCCCATATCTGCCTTCTGCTACCAAGAGCATCAATAACACCCCATTTTTGCAGAGGCCAGGTTTTATAAAGTTCCATGTTCCTCTGAGCATGTTTGTTCAGAGTAGATAGGAGACCACAGTTTCTTACACTACTTGGGTCTTCAGATTTTCACGTATAGAAGAGGACCTCATGGTGTGGGTTTGCTGACTATATTCTCACCTTTACATCTGTTTTTACTTAAATATGTTTTAAATGGTAACATTACTGTGCTCTTATACCTAGATCTCCACTATTGCAGAAAGTGAAGATTCACAGGAATCCGTGGACAGTGTCACAGACTCCCAGAAACGCAGGGAAATTCTTTCCAGGCGACCTTCTTACAGGTAGGAATTTAATTTTTCTTACCCACATGCAGCAAATCGGCTTCTTATAATTACTGTCTAGTGACACGTCAGACAGAAGTCATTTAGCTTTCAACCAGTTTCTTTGTTGTTCTACAAACTCCGGTACAAGTTATAGTCATAGTGTATAACTATAATGTGTTCCAGATGTTAGGCATGGGGCTTCTCCTGACCCAGTTTGAGGAGAGGAAATGAAGTCTTGTTAGGCTAGCACAATTATTTGGTTCCATATGGCCCAGTGCACCTAAATCAGTCAGATTATCCCAAACTGTACAATAGGGGCAGAAATCCTTTTTGGCTTCAGCATACAGTTTGTGCTAAGAGATGTTAATCTTGAAGTGTTGTGTTCAAATCCTGCTTGGGTATCCATAGGTCAAGTCCTGCTGAGGAAGTAAGAGCCATATTCAGAGGCATTTCACATCTCAATACCTGTTGCTATAGGAGCAAATGACAGATGAGGCTTCATGCTCCCAGCTAACCACCATCGGGAACAGGATACTGGGAATGGGTGGGCCATCTGTCTGATCCAGACAGGCTTTCCTTGGGTTCATGCCCTGCCAGTGTGACAGCTTGGGCATTCTGTCCCTGCGGAAGGTAATAGAACCTGGTAAGATTTCTACAATATTCTTCCTTTTTCAGAAAAATCTTGAACGACTTGTCCTCAGATGCTCCAGGAGTGCCAAGGATTGAAGAAGAGAAGTCTGAAGAGGAAGCAACAGCTCCTGCCATCACGACTGTCACGGTGCCAACTCCAATTTACCAGACAAGCAGTGGGCAATACAGTATGTTGCTTGTGTTTCTCGTCTGATAAGTGGAGAGGAAGAATACTTCAGAGATTTGGTTTTTAAAAGATGGCAAGAATGCTTAGTACTTATATTATGAATTTTTCCTAAGTGCTCAAAACGTGAAGCCCCACGTTTCCCACTCCCAAGTTTTGTAACTGTGGTGTCAGAAATGCTGGAAGGAGAGAAACAGGAAATACATGGGAAGAGGCCAAAAGGTAATCCAGACAGGACACAGTGCTATTTGTCTAGAAAAAGAGAACTCGCCATTAGCACCTTCCTCGTTCTCTTAAAATGGCAATGGCGCCTACCTGAGAGGTGCTGGAACCCACCTGAGAGGTGCAGGGACTGAGTTCCTGTGAGTTCCCCCTGAAAAAGTGCCCTTTGGGTGCAAAGGTTCCTACTTTCACCAAAGGCCAGCTTCCTGGTCTGGCAAAATAAGCAACACTTCCTTCCTTGATGCAATGGATCGGTAGAACAGGGGGTTTCTTGAGCAGCTCATGAAGAAGTGAGCACGTTTATATACAATTCTGAAGGTCTTTTTTCAGCCCAAACACCCTTCACTTGTCCTAGCTGAAGGAATGTTATTGGCAGGTGGGGGGGGTTGCCCGTACATAGGACAGCTTTGTCCTACTTCCTCAGTGCGGGACACCGTGCCAGCTTTGTGCCATTATGACTACGAAGGACGAGCTGACAGTTGAGGTGGTAGTTTATCAAGTGATAAGGTGATTGCACTCCAGTTTAACTCCTGTTGACACTGGTTCTGTGGTCATTGCTTTGCAGTAGCTATTGCATGCAAGCATGCTTCCATGTTCCAGTTGCAGTTTTCATGCGAGAAGCATTGCCATGTGGATTGGCCTTACTCAGTAAACTTTCAGGGCTGGAGTGTGTGGGGGGGGCAGATGAAGAGCATGGTGCTTGCAACTGTTTTTTTTTTTGCCCTGGCCCCCAGTGTGGTCCTGATTTTCTTTTAGGGACTGGTGTTGCTGATATCAACCATCAATATGGCAATGCTCTGCATGCAGGTATTGTCTGCATGAATGGACTGGTGTAATTGTGGAGGAGCTGAGGAGTCTTGTGCTAGAAGCGCTGAATGAGGGGGCCGTGTGTGAAACGGTATTTGTGCTGCCGTCTGGATGAGGTAGAGCAGACCGAGGGACTTCCTGAAAGAGAATAGACTCATGAAATAAAAACCAGAAGAGAAACTGTATGTGAAGAAAGAAAAGGAACTGAGATAAAGAGACGGAGGAATGCTGGAAGGGAGATCTGATAAAAAGGGTGTAGATAAAAGCATAACCATGCAGGGTAGAGAAGAGGGGGGAACAAAACAAAAAAAACAAAAAATCATTAATCATTACAATGGGCAAAGCGTGTCAGAAGTAGATTGATAACTTTGATGAGCTTTATGTCATTCGTTATTTGTAACTAATATTCTGTTGATCTACGCATTTTTTCACATTACTGAAAATCTCACATAGTAAATACCTGATGATCACCAAAATCAATATTTAGAGGGTCTCTCATTGTTACTCTTGAAATGTAATTTGTAAATATTTATTTTGCCCATAAAGTAGATGTTTCCGTTCTGCAGGAGGAAATTATTATCTAAATTAGGCTGTTTAAAAAACAAACAAACATGGTTGCAAGGAATACAAACATAACTGGCAAGTTGATGACGGTTTTTTAACATTGGCCTGTGTGGTGATCGCAGTCCCAGCTGCTGGGGTTTCAGTCTCAGGGCAGTATCTCCCCAGACCGACAACAGTAATGGATGAAATTTCTGTGGAGAACTGCCCTGTTGCCACAGTCATAAAAAAAAGAAGAGTCTGTGAAACGGACTTAATTTTCAAATTGTTGGTTTGACTAAAGGGCTGGGGACAGTTGTGTGTATGGCACTGAGGAGGTCAATATTCCAATATGCTGACTCGCATCTGCCTGCTTTCAGTTGCCATCACCCAGGGAGGTGCAATCCAGCTGGCTAATAATGGCACTGATGGCGTCCAAGGCCTGCAGACGCTCACCATGACCAATGCCGCCGCAACCCAGCCGGGTACCACCATTTTACAGTACGCACAGACCACGGATGGACAGCAGATTCTCGTGCCCAGCAACCAAGTTGTTGTACAAGGTAAAGTAAGAGCAGTTTTAAGCAAGTTGCTCAAGTTTCGCACTCAATACGCGCCGTGTGTGAAATTATTTTTTCCCATAGGGAATCACTGTGCACATGTAATATTTGTGAAGCACAATACTTTTAAGCAAATACCTGTGTCTAAGGAAGCTGCAATACACTCTGCTGTTCTAGCAACAGTGGGCAATAAAGTAGTCGGTAATGTGCCAGATTTCTGAATGCTAATAGCTAGGCAATAGCATAGTTTTGTTTTTGGTTTTTTTAAAGTGTCCTTCCTTCAAGGTTTCATTTCTGGTGCTGCCAAGTAATCTTTGGCAACAGTGATCTATCAAAGGTGGGGACATTATATACTTTTGGAGCAAAGAGCTATACAAAAGCTAATTTGAAAGGCGGGGGTGCCCAAACTAGAGTTTACTCTTCTTGCTCCTTGAAAGTCCCTAGGGTTAATTTTAAGTTTAATTGAACATGACTGTTCACTAACACACACAAAAACAATTATTTGTCTGGTCAAGCCTGATGGGGAAAAAAAGCAATGGCTTTGAAGTGTAATATGTGGAAAATAAGGAGAAACACAGGAGGAAACCGCTGTGTACAGCAGAAGCCTATAATTTGACAAAGGTTCTGGGTAGGAGGAGCAGTAGCAATGGCTGCAGAAAGGGATGGTGGAGACTGTGCAAGGGTTGATCGAGAATTCAGGGGGCCAGTGGAAGAAGCAATGCCAGCAGCCTGGAAGTGGGGTGATCTGTTGAACTGGAGAACGGTCTGGGCAAGAGAAGTAGAAGAGAGAGCTAGGGTGCGAGGAGGCCATATGAAGCGGGACCAAAAAGTAAGAAGGGGCAGGGATGAGCAAAGCAACAGAGGCAAGTAAGATGGGGAGAAAGAGGCAGGCGCATCATGGACATGTTACGTAAACATGTACATTTAGCCCAGCCACATAGGCAGAAGCTTTACACATTTGCAGCACAGCACGGAAGCAACACAAAAGTGTCATCAACCGTGCAGCTTCAGGTAATGTGGGGAGAGGTTCTTAGTCTGAAATGACAGGTCCCCCCAACCCCGGTAGGCTTCCAATGCTGCCAGACCTAATACCCCTGCATTCCCTGATGCTTTCCCCCCCTCTTAGCTGCCTCAGGAGATGTCCAGACCTACCAAATTCGCACAGCACCTACAAGCACCATTGCACCTGGTGTCGTGATGGCATCCTCCCCAGCACTTCCCACCCAGCCAGCAGAGGAAGCAGCACGGAAGAGAGAAGTCCGCCTAATGAAGAACAGGTTTGTGTGCTCTGGAGGACTGGCCCAAGACATCTTTTTGCCTGAGGTGGACCAGCAGACATCCCCCCCCCCCACACACACACTCTACCTGGCTCCCCACAATCCTGCAGAGCCGTCAACCTTCCTTCCTTTTTTTTTTTTGCATTGGGAAACGGCCATAGCTGTCAACTTTCCCTTTTTTTTGCAACGGGAAACGGCGCTGGAATAAGGGAATTTCCCGCAAAAAAGGGAATGTTGACAGCTATGGCAGAAGGATTTGTTACCAGGTGGAGCTGAGGGTGTGGCAGAAATTTGGCTGTGCCTGAAAAAATAAAATAAGCAAAAAAGTGGCTCCTAAATGTAGCTTCAATACACACCAGTCTGTATCCCTCAGCATGAAGGGCAAGAAAAGTTGTGGTGTGTAGTACCTTCCTCCTCTCACCACATCCCAAAATTACCTAGCTAAAAGAGCAGTCCAGAAAGGAAAACAACACCAAATGCAAACATTCCTTGCAATGTACCAATCATTTGAATTTAAGACAGAGTCCATGCAAAAAGGGGAAATAACTCCAAATGCAAAATATATACCATACAGTTGATCCGTACGGTTGAATAGCATATGTGAAATTACCTCCCTTTGCTTCAGAAGGTTCCTGATAGGTTAGGCAAGCAATAGTGATTTGCCACAACCACAACCTGTCCATAAAGAAGAATTGTGTTTATTCTACTCCCAAACAAACAAAAAATATTTTACTATTCAGTTAGTTCTGCCTCAGTTTTATCAGTTTAAAATCAGTGAACATATTGACTTGAGCTTTAATATTCTGTTTTGCCTACAGGGAAGCAGCACGCGAGTGCCGCAGGAAGAAAAAGGAATATGTCAAATGTCTAGAAAACAGAGTAGCTGTGCTTGAAAACCAAAACAAGACATTGATTGAAGAGCTAAAAGCACTTAAGGACCTTTATTGCCACAAATCGGATTAATTTTAGATCCCCATTTTTGGTTTGTTAATGTCAGAGAAAGACTGCTTTGGTGACTGCCAGAAAGACAAAGTGGACTTTTTATTTTCTAAACATTTCTCTCTCTTTTTTTTTTTCTACGCGCAAAACTGCCTGAAAGCAACTGCAGAATTTTATTCGTCTGTGCTTTGCATTAAACTGTGAATGTTGAAACACCTGCCTCCACTTCTCCCCCACCTTCCCTCTCCCTTCCCCCCGAATTATTTTCACCACAGTGCATCCTGGTTGAGAAGAAAGAGAACAGACTTCCTCATCTCCCATCTTCTTCGAGGAATAATAACGTTCACTTCTGAAGTTGGGTTTTGTTTTTTGTGTGCGCGCGCAGAGAGGGGGTCATTTCATAATGCCTTCAAGAATTAAACCCTGAGCTCATCTGAAACCCTCAGAGGTGGTTATCCCGAGGCTCTACCCTGAAGTATTATGTGGGCTGGATGTGTACCCAAGGTATGCTCTGAGGAAGCTATGGTTGCCAAATTATTGCATGGTTTCAAATGTCCATTATCAAACTTTACAGTTGCAGCTTCGTGGTAGAATGATGCCAAAAGACACATACTTCAGGTATGTAGGTATGTACCCAGTAGGAATTAAATGAGCATATAGAGAAGGCTTGGAGAGAAGGTGGGATGGTCACCTCTAACCTCCATCTGTTTTTTTAGATAGTTTTCTATATGATAAAAGATTATTCCATTGATTTCCTGGTTTTATATATATATATATATAAAGAGATTTCATGTGTTCAGTCTTTCGATTGCCCGTAAAGAAATCATCTAAGGCTCATGATATCCTAAGGGGACATGGACTCCTAGTAACGTTCTGCTTTAGCTTAGAAGTCCATGAGATTATCATAAAGAATAATTCATTAAAACACCGTTTTTGTTTTGCATTATCCAGAGGCGATGTTATACAAGGCAACCACTAGCAGTGCATACTTTAGTGAAGAAAGGAGTGAATGTTAACACTTTTTCGTGCAGATGACCTGGTAGAGAATTTTTTTTTAAAAAATCTACCGTACCTATTGTGTGCACAGATGGTGTGAAATTGAACTTTGCTGACTTGTTGAACCTAAATCATCAGCCAGACCTGCATCCCAGTTAAGCTATCTGATTTCAGTAGGATTCTGTGTCATTTAGGGATCAAGCTGGATCTGAGTAAAAGTTTCTCATCTGCAGACATTCAAACCCTAAAGAGTAAAAAGGAAAAAAAAAACTTCCCCTAAAGTATGTTGCAGGAATCAGTAATGTGATTAATCAATATTATATGATTTAAGGCAGCAAATCAGCTGTTTCAACATTATAAATTCCTTTGTTCAATCTATGTTCTTTGGCTACTTGGAGGTGGAATCAGTTCTCAGGAGGCAGAATGGAATTATTTAAAAGAACATGAAGTTATTTTGAATCTCTAATCCCAGCAGTTATTTTGATCCTCATCTATAAAAGCCTGCACATAAAATAAGCCTGCTCCAGAAAGAGAATATTACTTAACAGATGATCTTAAAGGTGATAAAACCAACATGGCATATTGCAATGTTTTATCAGTTAAATCTAACACGTGTAGCAATAATCTGTAGCTAGTAATTTTACTTAATAGTGCATTTGTTTTTTTATGAAAATAAGTGCAAATCTTGATAATTTACCCTTTTATCAGATGAAGACAAAAAATTTGTTTGTACGGCATGTCACAAAATATTTAGAATTAAAGAATATAAAAAATTATCGAGCCTCATATTTTAAGCAGCTTATTTTTATTTGCAAGGCAAACTTTTCCTCCTGCTATTGGATAAAATAACACAGACATTTTGAACAAAAATAAGTCCTGCCATTTTAGAAACCCTTTAATTCTCACATCATAATATTTTTTAAACAAAACAAAAGCAGGCTCCTACAAAGAAATGGGATGGTAGATTATGGAGAACTCAAATCCACAATTTTTACCTGCCTTGTGAGTTTTGTTCCCCTCAATCCCCCCCCCCAAAAAAAATTTTGGGGGTAGAATCATGATCTCTGCTGATTTTCTCGAACTGCTAACCTCATTGAAAACCATTGTATGTGTTGATCTTGGTTTGAGAAAGCATCTTTCAAAGCTGATGTGTCAGGTAATCTGTTTAAACATTATGTAATAATCTAAAATTTGTTCATCAGGAAAGCAACCACCATAACAATCTGCTCGCTATGTTCTTGGCATCTCTTGCAATTAGCGGAGAGAGTTGCATTTCAGCAAGAGAGATCAGCAGACTAATGGGTTGTGTGTTCGGTCAAAGGAGGCTCAACATGAACTGCTTGCAGAATCTAGTGTGGCTCGTCTATAGGTCAATTCAGGGTTTTCATTCTGGAATCTTTCACCAGCAATAAAATAACACCTGTCAGTTTTTACTTACCCAATACCGAGATATCTGGCATTTCTTATGAAATACAACAATTTCCTATTTCTTATGTTTTCGGTAACCCAAGTTCAGACTTTACTGGTATGTCCTTTGTAGTTCTAACAGCCAAAAGGAACTGAAGACAATGCGAAAAAACAAGCAAACCCTTATTTTGTATATTGCTAATTTATTGAACAAACAGCAAGGTTGTCTTGCCTGGTTGTTTTGCATTTGGCCCCTTTGCCGCTCAACAGAAATTTTGCTAAAATACTAAGTTGGTTGCCAGGCTTAATTTGGGGGGGGGGGGAGAGATGTAGAAAGGGCTAGCTCCATTGTAGTCATCATACATAGGTCTGGTTTCAAGTACAGTTTCTACCTTTTACAAAATAAAAAGGTACCATGTAGGCAATTAAAATATTGCCCAGGGTGCTCTTCTAACAGATATTCTTGGAAAAAGCGTATGTATAAAATATGTACATATATAAAATATATATACACAGTATATAATCTATAGCTCTGAGAGCTTTTAAGTCAGGAATGCTGAGTATTATAGTATATTGAGGTCAGAAAAAAAGTTTTACTCTGTGTGTGTGTGTGTGAGAGAGAGAGAATGTGCATGCGTGTTAAACACACGCTTCAGCCTCTTGTTTGAGCTACATTCTTCTGGCACTTATTGATATGTTGTATTGTTGTTCACTTACCCATATTTAGTGATTTTATTTCACTGCAATTTGTATATTTTTTTTAGAAAGTGAATTATGGAATTATGTCGGCCGTTTTAAGCTCCTCTCTTCCCCCAGATTCTTCACTTTGTGCTTTGTCTTTTCGGCAGCTATACATTAAGGCAAAAAAAAGAGGAAAAGATTTGCTTTATACAAAGGGAACTAATGACCCTCCCCCCCTTTTTTTGGTGAGAAAAACATTTTTCCAGTTTTCTTGCTTTTGTGTGTTTTCTAGTATCTTACTCCAGCTGTTGTCAGCAGCATTGCTTGAGTGTGAAAGCACACACCCATCTAAACAAGTTTGGTGGTTCTATACCGTCTCTTATTTCAGAAACAATTATCTGAAGCTAAATAATTCCCAGTAAGGTGAGAACTTGCAGTATGACCAAAATCAGTTTTGGTTATAAGCTCAAATACATGACCTGCAGCCTTGAGTGCGGTTGAATGCTAGAATGTACAACTTCATGCAACAGGTGGAGATTGAATGTTTGTGCTCCCACGTGTATTTTTTCAAATCCTGCCCATAAAAAACTAGTGTTATGGAGAAGGGCATACTACAGCCTTCCACTGACATCTTAGTTTGGGCATGTCGTTGTGATGAGGCAAACATTTCAATTGCCATCTGCAGTGCGAAGTGGCAGAACAGTCACAGTTGAGATGCCTTTGAGGGTATTGATCATGCAGCTTGCCTCTTAATCTGAAGAGCATCTAGCATATTTATTGTGGTCCTACTATTTGTATACATCCCATTACTTTTAGCTAATCCACTGACTCTCAGGATAAACTTTGATTAAAGAGGCAATTCTTGCGGGGGGATC
Organism: Lacerta agilis; assembly: GCF_009819535.1. NCBI lineage: Eukaryota > Metazoa > Chordata > Lepidosauria > Squamata > Lacertidae > Lacerta > Lacerta agilis. Next base: position 126,603,266 of record NC_046312.1, read on the forward strand.
TGCAGGGCAGGACCAAAAATCTACAGGCCAGCGGAAGTTAGGAAGATTACAGTCCTTTTAATGGCATTAGAAATGTGGCAGAGGATCGTATTTAATTACTGGAACAATCATACGAGAAAAGGGGAAACTAAATTTTGGTGATACTAAATTCATTTTGTAGCTTGTGAATAGAACTGAACATTTCAAGGATCGAATCCTGATGAAAAAAAATGTAAGATGCATGGATTTGTTTTCCTTAAAGAGTGAAGCTACTTAACACACCCAGATTTATCAGAAAGCACAATTCTCTGAATATTTCCTGCTGGCAATTAAGATGAGTTGATGTAAAGTTAAAGACTCTTAAAATGGGTTTATTTTTATACACTATAAACCCATGGTTGCATACTTTATGCCTATGGATAGATTTTATCAAGTCTTCTAAATTTTCTAGATAAAAAGTACACCGACCTCTGTTCTGAGCACATTGAGAAGCACAGCCAGCTTGGAACTGTTAAATATATGGTGCTGAAATTTTGGCAGTGCACTGTCTTGTGATACGTTCATCTTCCATGCTGACTACAGCTTAAGAATTACCGCATGGCTTCACTGCAAGATGAGAAATCAGTAGGCAGCATATCGGAACACAATTCCAAATATTTCATTCTGATATATTTGCATCCTGAAACATTACAACCTCAAAATGTATGTAAACCATAGTCCTAGGTGAACGGACAGAGGGTTTTTTTTTTAGTAGCACAATTGTATTTTTGGTACTGCAAATGCAGGTCCCTGCTAGCTTGAAGTAAGCGGTCGTACGTTTTAAAGTTCATGTTTACAGAGTCAGAAATGATGAGGGTTTGTTCAGGATTGTTATTTTGAATCCCTTCCTTGCTTATACCTGCGAGGAATCTCACTGCATCTTACTGTACCCTTTTACTCACTTTCTCAGGGTTTGTGTGCACACGTTGGTTTTCACCAATGGAGCATTTATTTCCAATATGCTAGGTGTCAAGGGGATCTGTAGCTTAACCCCGTGTAATGAGACAACTGAGAACAACTACGCTGGGATTTAGCTCATTAATTTATGGATACATGGCTGCAAAAATTAAGCACCAAAGGCCTATGGTTCCCATTCACTTGCAGTGCTTTCTGAATATGACCCAGTCACCACCACCTACCACAATAACTATGCTGTATTGTTTACATGTGGCCTCTTAGCCTCACATTGAACCCAAGGCACATCAAACCTCTCTAATTATCTGGAGGTTCTCCTCCTCACTTGAATTTCTCCTCCTGATTGACCTGTTGATAATGGAATCAAGTTAAGAGATTGGTGCGGATTCAAAAACAGCCATTGGCTGTATCATTCTAAGCAAAGATACTACTGTATCAGTCAGTCACTTGAGCCTTGGCTACATATTGATTTGATGAGACAATCTGAGGCAGGGAGAAAGAGGAGAGGAGACCTAAAACAAATTTGATTGTATTCAATAAGGTCATGATAAATGATTGGGAGATTGTTTTTAAAAATGTTTTCTACCAGTTGCACTTGAGCCAGATACCACTCCATGTCTGTGTAATATAATTCTTTCTGTTTTGAAATAAGAAGAAACTAAATGCTACTAGACCTTCACTTCCATTTACAACCCTGCTACTTTATGTATGACCATTCTGCTTGCAAGAACACACAGAGAGAAAGTTGTGCAAGTGAAGCGCCGCCTCCAAAGCTCCTTCGTTACGCTTGGAAGGCACTTTGCACATGAAGAAATCGCAATGCAAAATTTCAAGTTTCTGGAATGGGGATGGCTATGCTATTTTTATTTAAGAGAAACTAAAATTCACCCCCATTTCTGATTCTTCACCCAAAACAATCAGCACAAAACAGGGTATTGAACTTTGAAAAGTTTTCTCTTGAAATTAAATTGCTGAGCAAAGAAATATGAACTGGGGATGGGTTAATTTCATTTGAGAATCCTCTATTTCCTAGAAAAACATCCCTGTTTTAATTTTGTAATTATCCTTTTGTGCGTTTATCCCCACCCCCCCCTCCAATGTACTGAGTTACACTGCTTTTTATTAACATTGTGTACATACTAACTGCTTTGTGTTTCAGAATGCTAGTAATTGCTTTGTATATTAAAGTGATCCTTGTGAATTTGTGAATTGTCATAAAAGTGCTTTTTCTTACTGTAAAGTTTGTGGTATAAACTGTCATAACACCCTTTTTACACATTTATGTGCAGACACATAAACATGCTTTTAAAATCATTTTGAAGTCTCTTTTCTTCAGAGAAGGAGGGTCATTTATCTTGATGCCGTTGACTTTGGCAATACTTGCCACTTGACCACTTAAGAGCAAAACATTAAAACAGAAATGCTCTGAGCACCCAATCATATGTATACTTTTTGTCAAGCTGGTGAGGGATGCTAGGATGCAGCCCAAGGGCTGCTTTGCTGGCAGAGACAGGTATGCTAGCAGGAGAGTTTATGCCACCAGGTGTACTTCAGAACACCTGCGGAAAGCTCCCCTAGTCTAGATGTACCAGGGGCCCAAGGGAACATGGGGAATGCTAGAGATGGGCACAAAAGTGCCACATCTTAATTCCCATTCATGTCCCTGGCACACCCACAAAAATGATGTTACCTTTCATTCTTAACGGGAGGGAAGAAATGGAAAAAAGCTGCTTCCTTGACTAGGAAATGGGGAGGCTGGGCTGAAGATATTTGTAGAAACCATAGCAACAGCCCCTCCTAACTCCACATTTTGCACCAGAATAATAGCACAGATCACTTCTGCCACTTTCCTGCTGATGCCAAGGTTGCAGATTTCCCCCCCTGCATAAAGGGACGGCTGCATATTCCTGCGTTGCAGGCGGCTGGACTCGATCCTGGAGGTCCCTTCTAATTCTACACCACAAGCTTCCAGGGGTAGATGCCTCTTGTCTCTGCCAGGGTGGGGCAGGGCAGGTCATTAGGGTTTTCCGGCATGTGCTCTGCTCAACCTTAGATCCAGCTCAAATTGAGCATGTGCCCTAGGATGGATTGTCGAATCCTACAGCACAAAAGTGCTCCACAGGATGCAGGTTGCGATGGAATGGATTTACTTAGGCTGGAAAAGCTGAAGACTGAATTTGTGAGCTGATTCAGTTCTAAATCCCACAAAGAGCTCTTTCAAAAACCTCAGTTCCTTTAAACAGCTGCTTTTATTGCTGTTAGGTAGTGCCTGAACCGAATAGGGTGCGGGTGGCGCTGTGGTCTAAACCACTGGGCCTAGGGCTTGCTGATCAGAAGGTCAGCAGTTTGAATCCCTGCAACAGGGTGAGCTCCAGTTGTTTGGTCCGTGCTCCTGCCAACCTAGCAGTTCGTAAGCACTTCAAAGTGTAAGTAGATAAATAGGTATCGCTCCGGCAGGCTTTTCCGTGCGCTGCTCTGGTTTCGCCAGAAGCGGCTTAATCATGCTGGCCACATGACCCAGAAGCTGTCCACGGACAAAGGCCGGCTCCCTTGGCCAGTAAAGCAAGATGAGTGCCGCAACCCCAGAGTCGTCCGCAACTGGACTTAACGGTCAGGGATCCTTTTTCCTTTACCTAGTGCCTGAACCATAGAACCCAAAGAATGGTGCAGCTTAAAAATGAGATCTTTAAAGATTTGTTCACCCTTGTTACATTACAAGATGTGCTTTCCACTCTTTAGGAAGTTTGGGGAGTCCAAAAGCATCCTGTTGCATGCAGGACGGGAGGTGTTTTGTGTTTAGCTAGGGACACTTTTGTGCCTCTTGGATGGGTTTGGTCCAAATGTTCTCTTCTACTGCTGCACGTGGAAGCATGAGGACTGCTGCAGAACCTCCCAATTAGAGAATTGCTCTTCTCCTCCCACTGCACATGTAGCTCTTTTCAGTTTGCTCACAGTACTTGGGATACACTCCCAAGGGACCACAGCGCAATTGGGCCATGTGTTCACATGAAAATTCTGGATTTCTGGTTGCACTCTGCTGATCGGGATGGAACTTGGCAACTCACTCTGCAGGCATGTTTAAGTGGAGGAGGTCAGATTCAGAAGTCAGTGAAATTACCTCTCGAGTACACCTGCCTGGTTGTGTCCTTCTGTTGAAAAACTAATCAAACATGGGACATTTCTTTGCAAAACATCCAACATTTTTATTGACTTTCTACTTCTGTGAAATGATTTACAACTGTCAAGTATTACTATATCAGGCAGTAACAACTTACTTGTAAGAACCTCTTCCACATGAGAGTAAGAATACTGGAACTTTGCACCAGAATTTTACAAGTCACTAAGCAGATAGTGCACTTTATTGATCAGATCACTTCCCAATTGCAATGATAGACAATGGACGGCACTCTCACTTTCCGCTCTCTTCATCACATGATGTTTGGGTAAGAAATGGATTCATCTTTTTTGATAATTTCAGGAGTAAATCTAATCTCATGGAAAGCTTTTGAGGGAAGGATCTATTTTTGAATTGCAACAGAAAGCATCGCAACTTTAAATTAGACCTTAACTAATTCCAAATTTCGAGACAAACTTTAATTTAATATAAGACAAACTTACATGTTATATACCGGTATATGTGTGTGAATCTAATTGTGGACACAGATAAGTTTACTGGGAACATATATTTTTTTTTGGGGGGGGGGGATATAGACACCCATAGACATTCTAGACATTAAAAAAACTTCAAAGAAGATCTTACTGTATACGTACTTGATGCTAGATCTTTAAATTCTGTTTGAAAAAGACCAGTATTAGTTGGACTTCTGGCTTATTTATGATATCATAGTTTTTACTATATTTGGACTTGAATTCTGATAACTGATTTGGGGTGGTTCTGATTCACTGGCAGATTTGAATTAGCAGAGGGGAAACTTTATTAAATGTAGATTAGTGATTTACTTAACTAATGTATTACTATTTTACTTTTCGGTAAAACAATAGGGATCCACCTAAAAGAATTGATGCAGATTTGTATCACCTTTAGTCTTGATAAATAAAATTACTGGACAGCTTGAATGCGCACCGATGAATTATAAATTACAAACTTGATTATAGAAAAACAATAATGAAACATATTTGTGAACATATTACAGAATGAATTTCTAAGGAACTGGGCAACTCTAAATAATAATGAATGAATGATGTTAGACTAATTAGTCTCATGCAAAATATCTAGAAGAATTTAAACATTCTATTAGGAATGCAAATGAATAACTCCCTTTATGTTTTGGTATATTATTTCTCTATTGCATGATTGGTCATTGTTCCAGTTAGAACAATGATAGAAAATTGCTAACTGATTCATTCTCTCCAAGTACACAAACAGTAAAACTGGTTTGTTTTTACATAATACAGCCAAATATTTTCTTGTGGATATCACATCCCCCCCCCACCAAATGCACTGCATAATTTAGATTTGCTGTTCCATTGGGGGAAGTGCCTTGAGATGTAGTTCTGAGCAGCATAGCGTAACACCAGCGGGAAACAGAGGTGAACAGTCACTATTATTAATCTAATTGGATTTTTCCATTTACTTGAAGCCAGCAGGTCCTACGTTTCCTCAATGGCAGGCTTGGCCCTTGCATTCATTGGTCCATTTATAATTTGGTTGGATTACCTGAGTTACCATGATCGGGATGAGAAAAAAAAACAGGAGGAATGGCTGGATGAAAAGTCTAAATTAAGTTGCTTTGTCCATGTATGATTGCAAGTGGCGGGTGGCGGGAATGACTATACAAGAGTTCACAAACTAATCACAGGTCTGCTTTCTGGGCTTTCCTCTGTGCTCTGAATATATGCACATCATTACTAGGGTCATAGTGCACCTCGTATACTGAAAACCGCTCATTCAACATCTTCAGGAACTTGTGGTCTCGCTCATAACGGAGGCGACATGATAGCAGGATCACCGTCTGTTCAGAGCAGAGATGGTCCAGTGTTTCAAGAAGATCGGCAAACGTTTCTTCCAGGTAAACGATGTCTGCTCCCAAGATAAAGTCATATCCTCCTGAAGAGAAGCTCTCCAAGTCTCGGCCCCAAGTCAGTTCCTTTACTGCTGTCCTCGGCCGGACGTCAGCAGGTAAATTAGCTTGGACGTTTGACTCCAGTAGAGCCAAGGCTGCCTTCCTGTCTGTGATTGTCACTTGAGCACCTAACGTGCCAAAAAGGAGGAGGAGGAGGAGAAGGAGGAGAAGGAGGAGGAGGAGGAGGAGGAGGAGGAGAAGGAGAAGGAGAAGGAGAAGGAGAAGGAGAAGGAGAAGGAGAAGGAGAAGGAGAAGGAGAAGGAGAAGGAGAAGGAGAAGGAGAAATCAAATGTGTGAAGACAAATTGCCGGTGTCCAGCACAAGTTTCAAAACGCAGGTTTATTCCCCCAAACAACAAAACCATTTTTTGGGTTAATTCCTATGTAAACTCGTGTTCGGAATTATTATTATGAATGGTCAGTACGGACCAGTCATGTCATTCAGCCAAGCTATCCAGACCAAGAGAGTGTTCTAATGCTCAATAAAAGAATCAGTGCTGTCAAGTATCCCGTTTTCCCCGGGATTCTCCCTTATTTCAAGCAGTTTCCCGCTGCTCTCCCTTATTTTTTATTTCCCTTAAATTTCCCATTTTTAATGGAAGCAGCTCCTCCCCTGCTGGCCAGGGACTGGGTGGGAAGACCTCGCCTACTTGGAGAGAAAAGCCTCAGCCCTCAAAGCGATTGGGAGCCGTTTCCTGTGCTAACAGGGGGTGTATTCCTCCCGCTGCATCAGCCCCTATCCGTTGGTGCCGAGCCCCTCAGCCGGCCAATAGGGTTAGCTGGTGGGCGGAGCCTGGCTGCCTTTGAGCAGCTGCTACTTCCTGTCCTGTTTTGATGGGATCAGACAAGAAGACGATGGGGCTCCATCGCGCGGAGCACATGGCTGCCCTCCGAGCCCGCTTGGAGTTTACATTGCTGCTCCGCCCACTTTTGCTTCTGGCTCTGCCCACCACTGACATGTGACTGTCCCCGGGATAGGTGAGAATGCTGATCCCTTACTTTCAAATCCGAAACTTGACAGCTATGAAAAGAATGCTATGCTTTCATCTTTCTATCACTGCATTGCTATGCTAATCCATTATCAGCAAGTTCCTGCTTATAACCTTGCAGCCCCATTTTGGGTCAGCTGAAGTTTCTAGGTCATTTTCAAGGCAGCCCCACAAATGCCATGCAGCAGTAATTCAAGTGGTTGCTATTCTAGAGCTGAATGGTTATCTTGGTTTAGAGTCATAAATGGTCTATCAACTGGAGATGAGTTGGATGGGACTTGCACCCAGATATGTGTATATAGGATTGCAGTCTGAAAAGGCTAAATCTTGGGATGGCTGCAAAATAAACATGTCTGGTACAGGATCCCCCAACACACACACACACACACCCCAAAAAGACACAATAAAAAGGGATTTGTGCTCTGCAGTGAACAGCACCCAAGGAAAACAATGTAACTCAGAATCACTGTCAGATGAACTTAATTAAAGGCCACATCAGGCCCAGTTTCTGCAAAAAGAAACTTACCAAGCAATGCAGCTACAATTCCCAGCAAGCCTGTTCCGGCTCCTAACTCAATCACCAAGCGTCCTTGTAGATCAATGCCTCCCATCTCCAAGAAAGTACACAAGACCACAGCCTGGTAACCCGAAAGGGGGAAAAATCTAATTAAAAAGAATGCTTATTTTGGTTAATACCAAATCACAGCGTTGCTCATATGGGTCACGTGACAAGCTTGCAGAAATGTTGAGGGCAACAAACCGCTGTGAAGTGCAGGCAGACCAGATTATTATTATTCTTTGGACCTAAATACTCAGGGGGACTGGGGAGGTTAAAACTGGAAGTCTGGATGTCCCTGCCTAAAATGAGGATTTAATTGCAAGTTATTAATTTCTAGTGAAGTTACTCTGCTCAGCGGATTGTGAGCTATTTCAAACTGTACTTTTTGACAAATATACACTAAAGAGAATAATTCAGTCTCCTTGGTACCAGAGGGCTGTACTAATGATCTATTTGTTTGGCTACTCGTAAATTTATCTTCTTCAGGTAGGAAAGAGGAAGTTAGCTGCCAAGTTTAAACTGATTTTTTGAATCCAGTGAGATTTCAGATCACACCTTGTTAAGAGATGATGAAAGAAATAATATCGAAAATTCTTTCTAGTAGCACCTTAGAGACCAACTGAGTTTGTTCCTGGTATGAGCTTTCGTGTGCATGCACACTTCTTCAGATACACTGAAACAGAAGTCCTTTCTTTTGTGTACAATAAAATGAGGACAGCTTACAACAAGAGCATTTTTCCAGCACTCAACAGAAAGCTGAGAAATATCAGGGTTTTATTTTTATTTTTTAATGTGGCCTCACCAATGGCTCATTCTGTAGAAAGGCTGTGCCATCAGCACCCAAACAGACGGCAGTGGCATCCTATACATGTCTATTTAGAAACAGGTTCTGTTGAGTTCAACATGACTTACTCTCAGATAAGAGGGTCTATGACTACAGAGAAGTATACTGTCATCTGAAACTATGCCAAAACATTAAGAACACAAAATAAAATAAAAAAATCCTTCCAGTAGCACCTAAGAGACCAACTAAGTTTGTTCTTGGTATGAGCTTTCGTGTGCATGCATGTATCTGAAGAAGTGTGCATGCACACGAAAGCTCATACCAAGAACAAACTTAGTTGGTCTCTTAGGTGCTACTGGGAGGAATTTTTTATTTTATTTTGTTTTGACTATGGCAGACCAACACGGCTACCTACCTGTAATTAAGAACACAGTATACAGTGCATGATAAATGTGTAAGGTGTTTCTTTAAACATTTACAGTATGACTTTCATCCTCCATGGTCTCTTTTGAAACGTGTGGCTTTGAAGATCAACAGTTCAGTGTGCAGAGAACATCCATATCAGGTTTTATCAGTTTCTCTGCTACCCAAATAATAGTTTAAGCAACACCACAACTACAGATAAGATTATTAGGACAAGTAGATTAGACCATCACTACTATAACAGGAAAACCTATACAATAATTTGGAGGTAAACCCTACTAAATCCATTGTTAGTAAGCACACACAGGATTAGGCTACAAAAGAATTGAAGAACTACTGATTTAAGAATTGGGGTGGGGTGGGGGGCTGGACAAGTGACTATTAATGCCCACCTTTAAACAGCAAAGGTTCACCGTTAAACAGCAATGTGTCAGAAAAGGAATAAGTGCAAAATTATACGGACCGCATCCCACACAACAGCTGCAACTCCCAGCTGCTTCCAGTTTTGCTGGATCTCGATGGTGTGGTTGGCAAAACAGTATGTAGAGGAAGACTTGTGTAACTTCTGCATCCCCCAAGCAGCTGTGTCATCGTAAGGAACCAAGGCCATCTTTTTGTCTGTCAAACCAAATGGAAGTATAGCATTAGGGAAGAGGTTTGTACAAAAAGCTCTTCGTACTTCTTCAAATTCCATTAGCAAAGGTTGACTCAAGTTTCGCCCGACTCCACAATTCACTTCTTCTGGTTTTACACTCATGCCAAATGTTGGTAACTGAAACGTAAAATATTCACACTGGGAATTTATCTCTTGGTTTTACTTCAGTTGTGGAAAGCACGACTACCAGTGCTTCCGGAAGATGCCAAGAATTCTTCTCTATAGGCAATCTCCTTACACTTGCCTGATGCTTAGCTAGCATTCGGGACCATTCTCATTTTATCTTCATTTTCCCGTGCATGTAAAAACCAAATTAAATCAAAGAAAAATATAACGTATTTCATGCCTTTGAATAATTGAGGGATTATTATTTACAAAACTGGGCATACATGGATACAGTATTCCTGTCCCCAAACAGCCGATCATTAAGTATTGGAAGCCTGCTTGAATGAGTGAATTTTGAAAGCCTGCCTGAACAACACATGGAGAGATGGAGCCTGATGGAACTCACCAGAGAAGTCATGTCAAAGCTTTGGTGCCACCACTAAAAAGGGCCCTGAAACCACGCTTTGAATTTCTATTAATGATGGGACATAGAAAAGACTCTGAGGCTGAGCTCAGGGCTTGATCAGTTTCATATGGGAGAAAGTTGGGTCAACATTTTGATATTCAGCCTTTTTAAAAAAGGAAACTGGTAGAGATGGCATTAAGATCAGAGTTATATATTCTGGTGTTGCAGCCAGTTGAATTGTGGACTAATTGCAATTGAATGAGCCTTGATTAAAGGCAGACCTTCACGGAAATAAGTTATACAACCTGGAAGATTGCTTGAGTGATGACGCTCAGGTCCAATTTCCTTAAGAAAGGTTACAGCTAGCAACCTAACTTGTAAAAATGACTCTTGTCCAGCACTGCCACTGGATATCCAGGATCACTACCCTAAGCTACATACCTGATCCTGCAACTCCATCCAGAACAGGGCTGTATATCTAACTACTGGTTGGCAGAATTCCCGACCAAAAGGACATCAGCTTCAAGCGATTATTTGCCACCAACCATTCCTGAACTGACACTGGGCACTGGTTTAGAGTTTCCATCACCTCACAGGGATGAGAAGATAAGAAAGAAAGGGAGAGCGGTATGTCCTCAGCACACACTCCAGGTTATGTGGCCAGCATGACAAAGCCGCTTATGGCGAACCAGAGCAGCGCACGGAAACACTGTTTACCTTCCTGCCGGAGCAGTACCCTTTTATCTACTTGCACTTTGACGTGCTTTCGAACTGCTAGGTTGGCAGGAGCTGAGACCAAGCAACGGGAGCTCACCCTGTCGCGGGGATTCGAACCGCCGACCTTCTGATCAGCAAGGCCTAGGCTCTGTGGTTTAACCCACAGCGCCACCCACGTCCCTTATAGACAGATATAGAATTGTAGAATTTGAAGGAACCCTTAGGATCATCTAGTCCAGAAGTCCCCAAACAAAGGCCCAAGGGCTGGATGCGGCCCAATCGTCTTCTAAATCCGGCCCGCGGACGGTCCGGGAATCAGCGTGTTTTTACATGAGTAGAATGTGTCCTTTTATTTAAAATGCATCTCTGGGTTATTTGTGGGGCATAGGAATTCGTTCATATTTTTTTTCCAAAATATAGTCCGGCCTCCCACAAGGTCTGAGGGACAGTGAACCGGCCCACTGCTGAAAAGGTTTGCTGACCCCCGATCTAGTCCAAACCCCCTGCAATGCAGGGATCGAAGCTGCAACCTTGGCATTATCAGCACCACGCTCTAACCAACTGAGCTGTGTGTTGTGTGCGATCCAATGAAAAAGGCTATTTGTGTATTTCTCTTATTAACTGTCACCCGGAGAAACCTTAGCCTATTTAATGAAAGGGCTGGTGCTGTGCTGTTTGCATTGCAATTATTTGCACGGTTTTAATAGATCTTACATATGAGAGAGAGAGAGAGAGTTTTAATTCTATCCATGTTTCATTGTTTCTTGATTGCTTCTGCTCACCCACACGTTTTTAGCTGTTCTTATTTTTGCCTGTAAGCTGCCCTGCCAAGGAAACGGGCATGTTTAATAAAAATAAAAATAATGGATCCTCTGTAGCTCGTGCATCTTTTTTTGGCTTGGTGATTTAACTTTGCCATTAGACATACTGTGTCTCTGCTTTGCTAACAGCACGTCTGTTGTTCTGAATAAAAATTATATTATTTGGAATTGAAGGACAAAAACGTCTAACTCGTTTTCGCGCAGACGTTCATTTTCTATGCTCGACCTCCCCGTCCTACCCTTGGCTTATTATTAATTATAACTATTATTAATAATAATATAGTATTGGTTAACCTTCAGGACAGGGGTACCTGGCCTGCCTCCCTCCCTCATTGTTGCTAGGATACCCAACACTCCTCCCCACCGCCTGACCCTCCTTTGCTCACGTGACGCGGGGTCTACGGAGACCTTCCACTCGTCCCGGGAACCAACTTTCGGCGGCGCGGGAACACCGGGCATGCGCACAGCAGCCAGCACGGCCCGGACTGCAGGCACAGAAGGAAAAACGTGTAGAGCTACACACTCAGCTTTAACTTCCGGGTTACGATTTATTTCATTTCTTTTTTTCAATTAAGCCATAATTCTGTCCCTTCCTGCTCTACAATTCGTTGATTCTATGATTCTGCATGGACTATTGGCGTACAGAAAAAACCGGAAGAGTTACACACAGAGCTTTAACTACCGGTTACAATGTCTTCTCTCCTTTTTTTTTTAAAAAAAGCAAAGGCGCCAATTATGATTATTTACTATACTTACTGGTTGCCTCTTTGCAGCTGGAACAATCGCGCACTGATTTTTTCTTTTCTTTTTAATAGTCAGTTTTGCAATTATAATAAACGGGTGGGGGGGCTTAAAGAACTGCATTGGCTCTCTTTGGATCACGTGACTTTTTGACAAACTTGGTCTCTAAGGTGTTACTGGATTTTTTTATTTTTTATTTTGTTTTCTCTGTGCACAAGTAGCATAGGATGCCAGGCCGGGTGTGTGTGTGTGTGGCATGCTCCTGCAGTTGCACTCAGGTCCAACATGGGGAAAGGGTGTCTAGGGCGTGTCAGACAAGGCACACAAGGATTCCTGCCTCTTAATTACAGCATTACTTGAATGTTCTTGGAGGTCAGATCCACACACGTGACACCCCCCTCCCAATGTTTCCTCTACAAATGCCTCTTGGGGAATTGGGGGTGTTGCTGGTCTCCTCCCACCCTTGTTCCCAATGTAGATCTTCAATGTAGTGGCGCCCGCCCTGTGGAACGCCCTCCCATCAGAGGTCAAGGAGATGAACAACTACCTGACATTCAGAAAATACCTGAAGGCAGCCCTGTTTAGGGAAGTTTTTAATCTGTGATATTTTAATATTTGTTGGAAGCCGCCCAGGGTGGCTGGGGAGACCCAGCCAGATGGACGGGGTACAGATAAATTATTATTATTTTTATTATTATTTTTCTTATTATTATTTTTTATATTATGCGCCTCTTCCTTCCCTGGGGGGGGGGGGAGAGAGAGAGAGAGATTATTTTGTGCTTTGCCTCAAGTACTCTCTCTCTGCACGAAATATTCTCCACCTTTCTCCTCAAAGCTGCAGTTCCTCCCTCCACACAACTTAGATCTTCAAATATTCTAAGGGCTGCCTCATGGAGGATGGTGCAAGTCTGGGTGTTTTTTTTTCTTCCCCTTTTCTCCTGCTCCGGAGAAGGGTAGCACTCGAACCAATGGCCTCAAGTTACCAGAAAGGAGATTCTGACTAGACATCTATGATGGTAAGAACCGTTAGACAGTGGACAGGTGGTGGACAATCGCCTTCCTTGGGTTTCGAAGTGGAGGTTGGATGGCAACCTGTCATGGATGCTGCAGCTGAGATTCCTGCGTTGTAGGGGGTTGGACTAGATGACCCTTGGGGTCCCTTCCAACTCTACAGTATGATTCATGCCCATCAGGGGCTCACTTTCTCAAAGCTCAATGGGATTCCTCCCCTCCTCCATTTCTGGAGTTCTAGTTGGTGCTGATGCTTATGAAGGACCTGCGATCATCGCCTGGGAAATTTCGCATTCCACAGGCGAGTATTAAAGAGCAAATAGTCCTGAGACGGACAACACGGGCTACGATCACGAGGCCCACCCGCCTCCTCCGCCGACGGGCGGGGACTGAAGTCAAAGCTGCAAGTGAAGTAATATCAGAGCTGGGAGGGCGGGGCTTGGGCATCGGGGCGGGGCTATGCAAATAGAGGCGGGTTTCTTTTATTTAAAAAAACCCCGGAGAAGATCACAGAGATAGAAACGTGTAGAGCAGTGTAACCCTCACCTGAATTCTGACTCTAAATAGTTTAGACTAGCTTTCCCCTTTGATACGAAACTGAAAGAGGGTTCTGAGCACACGGAGCTGCCTCCCTGAGCACGGGAAGAACCGTAGGTAGGTGGTTGGAGTCGTGTATTTGTGTGTGTGTGTGTGTGTGTGTGTATATATATGGTTTTTTATGTGTATATGTATATATATATATATATATGCACACGCAACATACAGGTGAAACTCAAAAAATTAGAATATTGTGGAAAGGTTCATTTCTTTCAGTTGTTGTTGTTGTTGTTCAGTCGTGTCCGACTCTTCGTGACCCCATGGACCAGAGCATGCTAGGCACGGCTATCCTTCACTGCCTCCCAGTTTGGCCAGACTCATGCCAGTCGCTTCGAGAACACTGTCCAACCATCTCATCCTCTGTCGTCCCCTTCTCCTTGTACCCTCCATCTTTCCCAACATCAGGGTCTTTCCCAGGGAGTCTTCTCTTCTCATGAGGTGGCCAAAGTATTGGAGCCTCAACTTTTGAATCTGTCCTTCCAATGAGCACTCAGGGCTGATTTCTTTAAGGATGGATAAGTTTGATCTTTTTGCAGTCCATTGGACTCTCAAGAGTCTCCTCCAGCACCATAATTCAAAAGCATCAATTCTTCGGCGATCAGCCTTCTTTCAGTAATTCAACTTAAAAGGTGAAACTAATGTACGAGATAGACTCATGACATGCAAAGTGAGATATGTCAAGCCTCTATTTGTTATAATTGTGATGATTATGGCGTAAAGCTGATGAGAACCCCAAATTAACAATTGCAACTTTGCAGTTTTCATCAGCTGTACGCCCTAATCATCACAATTATAACAGATGTTTTGGACTACAATTCCCATCATCCCTTACCACTGGTCATGTTAGCTAGGGATCATAGGAGTTGTAGGCCAAAACATCTGGAGGGCCGCAGGTTGGGCATGCCTATCTCATAGATTAAACTCTAGTAGCTAATGAAAACAATTGCTTACATAAATGGACTTTTCCACAATATTCTAATTTTTTGATTTTCACGTGTGTGTGTGTGTGTGTGTGTATATATATATATATATATATGTGTGTGTGTGTGTGCGTACATATATATATTTATATGTGTGTGTGCATATGCATCAAGGTGTGTGTACATATATGTGCATATGCGTGTGCATATATATATGTGCGCCCGCGCATATCCGCTTCTCGACCCCGCCCCCATCGCGTGGCTTCGGGCGGCGCCCCCGGTCCCTCCTCGTCATCCCCCCCCCCCCCCCATTAGCCTTCAGATGATACGTCGCTGGCGTGCGGGAGGGGCGAGGTGTTGGTGGGGGTTTGTCACGTGGGGGTGGAGGGAGCGGCCGGCGATTGGCTGGCCAGGGCGCCGCCGCCGCCGCTCCCTCCGCCGCCGCGGGGACCGTTGGGAAAGCGGCTTCTGCCCGGGTCTTCCGGCTGCGGCTGCTGAGGGGGCGGCGGCGGCGGGAGCGGCTTGTTGGCGAGCGGGGCCGGGCGCAGGCGCAGGGCGGCGAGGCGGCGAGAGCGGCGGCGGCGGCGGCGGCGCCGGCGTGACAATGAGGCGACGCTGCTGCTGCTGCTGCTGCCGTCGCCGAGGCCTTCTATAGCCGGGCTCGGGCCCAGCCCAGGCGGCGGCGGCGGCGGCGGCTTCTCCTGCTGCTGCTCCCCTCCCGCTCCGCCATGGGGAACACCGTCACCTGCTGCGTCTCTCCCGGCGCCAGCCCCAAGCTCGGCCGGGTCCGCGGGTCGGCGCTGAGGGCGGCGTCCGCCGGAGGGGGCGGTGGCGGTGGCGGCGGGAGCGGTGCGGCGGCCGTGGGGCTCGAGCGGAGGACGGGCGCCTACCGGGAGGTCACTGAGGCAGAGTCGGGGGACTCGGATCCCGGCGGGGGCGGCCCCCACCTGCAGCACATCAGCGACCGCGAGTTCCCGGATGGTGAGTGAGGGAGAGTGGCGGGGGGGGGGGAACGAGGACCCCCGGGGGGTCTGAGGAAGTTTGGGGGGGCGTGGAAGTGCCGCCCCCTCCGGAGTGAAGCCTCTTTTCTTTCCGTGGCTTCTCCCGTGTTATCCCTGAAGCCTTCAAAATGACCGTTACTCGGAAGTAGGTGCAGCTTTGATCAGCTGGGCTGTTATTTTCACATCCCCGACATCCCCGCTGGGTGCCTTTCTCAAACTCCGGTCCCCAGATGTGTTTGGGACTACAGCTCCCATCAGCCTTGACCGCTGGTCCTGGTAGCTAAGGTGGTGGGAGTTGTAGTCCCAAACACATCTGGGGACCCGAGTTTGAGAAAGGATGGCTGGCAAAATTTTAAGTTGGAAGGGACCTCAGGGTCAATCTAATCACCAGCCTTCAGGTTAGTAGCCAGATGAACACATCGCGCAAGGAAGGGGGCACAAAGGTGTCACATGCCTGTGATAGCATAGTTCTTGCAACCAAGTGAAGATGCCATGGCGCCTGAAATGCCAGGGGATCATTGGATCTGGACTGTTTTCACACATTAAAATCACATCCTATAGAATACTAACCGTTAATATTTTATCTGCACAATCAGAATGAATATCACGAACCAAAATGCTTCTTCTGTGCAGCCTGAGTAGCAGCAGTGAACAACGTTGTAGTTAATTGTTGTAGCTTGTCTCCAATTACCCCACCCCGCTGCCCTGCTCACAGCTGTGAAGAATATTCCTACATTGTGAATGGTCTGTGTCACTATTAAGAAAAAGAGGTAGGAATAGACCAATATATATGTGGATTGTCTCTGGATCAAGTGACTTTTCTTCTTTAAGTTCTCAAAGTTCTTAACCTACTGGTAGCTCAAGGTTGTCATTTGAACTAGTGAGATGTTTAACTGAGAATCACAGCCTGTCCATCCTTTGAAAAATAAGGCTTTAGATCCATCTTGCTCCAAAATGGCAACTAGACAGTTTGTTTTGGCAACTGTAACCTTGGATTAAGGAGCCATTTGGCGCCTAGTTTATACATCTGAGTTTCTGACACTGGTTACAAAGGGTTAACTGCACAATGTTTATTTGAGTAACAATGAAAGCAAATTCACAGTAAACTGAAATCTGGGGTGAATGTAATTAGAACTAGTCATCTCCCAAACCTATTCCTAACTGGCTAATCTCTCTCCTTTCCTGTCAACTGACCAAATTTCCCCCTGCCACCCAATTATCATCCTATGCCTTTTCAGCCTCCCCATTCCCTTTTAACATTCTATACTCCCAGTGGATTTCTTTCTCTTACCCTCAAAGCGCAAACACAAAATATGGTGCATTATACCAGTTTTGGACTATGCTGCTGCCTCCTGGACTGGCTGCTCTTGCTAGTCCCTGGCCCGCCTTCTGGAATGGCAGTGATCAGCACAGAAACTGATGCTGTCTGTCTGTGATTTATGGGTCTGTTTGGCATTCAGAGAAATCTCTGTCTGGAAACAGTGTGTCAGAAGAGTAATGAACACTCCTTTAGCTTGTAGTGTATCACTGAAGGAGGATGTGAAAGTTTCCGCCTGTACTTTGAACCTTAGAGCTGAGGAAGATTAAAGAGAAATTATTTATGTTTATTATTTTCCAATTCGTACATTAACCAAAATGGCTACTAACTTCTCATCAGGCTTGTAATCCAGTCATCTCATATGCTCTTGTCCAGATTGAGACAGCAACTCTAGGTCTTCATTTTGCTTTTAATAATCATCAGTATGAACTAGGACCATGATGCGCCATCAAGCACCTATCAAAATGATGACAGTGCACTGCTAATGGGTAAAACTGATATATGAAAGTCAGTTACCAACATTCTGTTCCACTTAAGTGCCACCGAAGGATGAATCCAGGTTAAAGGTGTGCAGATAGGAGCACACTGTTTGTGCCTAATTGTAGACTTGGAGTCTAAATGCAAAGCTGAGAAGGAGTAGCTTAATTCTAAGTGAGAAGTAGGAATGCAGAACAGCTCAGAAGTGGAGTACTTCACTGCTGAATTTAATGGGAAAGTATTCGTTGCTACTTGGGGGGAAATGAGTGTGGATAACCCTTCTGTTGCCCTTAGAACAGGCACGTACAACAGGTAGATTGTGATCTACTGGTAGATCACTGGGCGTCTGTGGTAGATCACTGGTAGATCACTGGCTCCCCCCATAGAAGCTCAACAACTTTGGCTCGCCTAAAAAAAGCTCAACAGGGCTTTCCTCCTCCCTAAAAAAGAGCTCAACAACTCTTTCACCTGAAACCCAAAAAACAGGGCTTTTGTTCCTAAAAATAACTTCAACAGCTTTGACCTGAACCCCCCAAAAGGGGGTAGATCACTGCCAGTTTTTAACTCTGTGAGTAGATCGCAGTCACTTGGGAGTTGGCCACCCCTGCCTTAGAAGATAGGCAGTAGTTGCTGAATCGGAACAATGGAAAAGATTGATAATAAAAGTGCCTGCAAAAGAAGAAATGACCTGGTGGGTTGGTCTTGAAGTCCTTGTTCCTGTTGTGTTTCCTTCTGGTAGCAGTTCCCAGTTACAGGAGTGCCACCCCCATTTATTTATTTTAAAAATATATGATGTTTGTTTACTTCATTAAAACCATTGTGGGTGTATGTAGGATCCCTGGCCTTCTCCCCTATAATTCCAGAACTGGTAGTAGATAGCTGTGTTGTGAAAACTTTTCTTGCTATCTTTCTTAGTATCAGTCATTGTTTTTCGTCTTCTTCATGGAGATTATTTGCTGCGTCTGATAGGTTGAAACAGTACCTTTTCCAATACTGGGGCTGTTTACAAAAGCTAAATGGCAGCAGCTCTCATTGCACACAAGCTGCATAGTGTTGCTGCTTGTCTTTCAAACGTCCAGCTTACGGTCATCTGTTCTTCTTTCTCCCAAAAGCTATCTTATAGAGAGAGCTGCAATCCAGCCTCAAAGTTAGTGTTCACTTCTCTCATGGTCTTCTAGTAAGTGGTGCATTGAGAGCAGTTGGATAATTTTTATACAGTATACAGCCATATAGTATAAATTGGCCCCAGATGAGCAACAGCTCTCCATTAATAATGGGAACAAGCACAACACTTTTCCAGAGTGATCTGGCCATTTTGTGGAGTTATATATACACTTCCACTTCTTGGCATATAATATTGGGGGGTAGACTTTATCAACATTTGTGTATATTTTACTAATCTGGCAAAGCATTTTTGGACTAGATTGAAATAGCTTGTACTCCAGTATGAAATAAGGGATTCACATCTCAACTAGAGGATCTGGGCAACTCTTGGGGAAATCTAACCTTTCTCCCCTACTTCCCTGGCAATTCCTTTGAACGTGACTTGTTTACTTTAACAAGAAACTGCCTTTGTATTAAGGATTGGAAGTGCAGTTGTGATGGCATCTTCCTGTAATGATGTTTGGAAGCAAAATATGCAATGTAAGCAAATACATTCCATCTTAAATTTGTATAATGCATACCAATCCCAGAACTGACTTCTTGATGGGGACACTTGATACCTTTTTAAAACCGAGACATGCTGCTTCTAATAACCAATATATAGTTATGAATTGTGATACAAAAGTTGTGTTCAGAGTGCAAGTGTCAAGACAAGGTTGAGTGTCTTAACCACTGGATTTTCTATGTGTTTATTGGAAGGAAGGAAAAGGGTGGTGGAACAATGGAATTCTGGAGGCTAACTTAAAAATGACATAATATAGCTGGACAATGGCAAGCTATATCCAGACCAACAGGAAGTTAAGTTACAGCAGTAAAGTCAGATATCAGCAACCCACTCCCACCCAGCTCTTGTTCCATGCAGGTTTCCTGGAAAAAAACTAAGTTATGTTTGCTTCCTGAACCAAAGGAATAATACTAAAATTAGTTGTACCTATCAAAGAGTACTTTGACACGGGAAAATATTTACCAGTCTTACTCAGTTATAGCTGCTTTCTGATTATACACATCAGTAATGTAACCAACCTCTTCTCATGTGTGTGGTGCAGTTTGACGGTATTTTTTTCTAATGTTCAATTTGAAATACTATAGTATACCTCCACATCTGCAATAAAATAAGCTGGCAGCATTGGATGAATAGTGCCAGAATGCTTAATGCTATTTTTCTTGCAAGCAACCAGACAAGAAGTAGGCAGCAAGGAACCATGGTGTATCTTCCAGGCTTCTCAACAACAGGAAGTATCCATGGGGGCTTGCTGAAGATAAAAAGCAGTATTTTATTCCCCCCTTGAACTAGCAGCGTGAACAGGACACAGTAGATGTACTTGTCTACTGAAATTAATGTGGAAGTAAGACATCATTCATTGAGAAGACAGAAATGCATCCACCAAAAAAAAAAGGTTGAAGTTATGCTCTTCAAATCTCTCTCATTATTTGTGAACAATCTTATTGGTTAATCTTCTTGATTGACTGGTTGGAAATATAGTAAGCAAATAATAAGTGTGGCCAAATTCTTCAGATGATGGGTAGCCATCTGTGTAGTTGCCTTGCTGTATGAGTTTTTAGACTGTCTTAATGGCACAAACAACAATTTTCTTCGTTCTGTTTAAGAAAAAGGGCAGTGGGAGCTTCAGTAAATTTTATAGATAATGTTTTGCAAGGTGCTTGTGGCAATGAACAACACTTAGGTCAATTTATTTTCACTCTAAATAATAACATTAAAAACATAATATACAGTTAGCAACATAAAATTCCATAAATGCCTGGATAGTAAAAATTACAGGCTGAGAAACTTCTAAATGCGGTAATAATAGCAGCAGAGAAAAGCAGGAGCAATAAAAAGGAGCAATAAAAACAGTGGGAGTACCGTATATCGCGGCGTATAAGACGACTTTTTAAGCCCGAAAAATCTTCTCTGAAGTCGGGGGTCGTCTTGTACGCCGGCAACATCATGACCCGGAGTTCCGCCCCGCCACTGGCTGCATGGAGCCTCTCCCCGGCGCTTCAGCCACCATGGAGCCCGGGCTGGGCGTGGGCGGCAAGCGCGGAGGCCTCCTTTGGGGCGACGGGGAGCTTCTCCCCGCTGCCCCAGGCGTCGCTGCCGACGCCTCAGCAGCCGTGGAGGCCGTCCTGCGCTTCAGCAGGAAGCGCGGAGGCCTCCTTTGCGGCGACGGGGAGCTTCTCCCCGCTGCCCCAGGCGTCGCTACCGACGCCTCAGCAGCCGTGGAGGCCGTCCTGCGCTTCAGCAGGAAGCGCGGAGGCCTCCTTTGGGGCGACGGGGAGCTTCTCCCCGCTGCCCCAGGCGTCGCTACCGACGCCTCAGCAGCCGTGGAGGCCGTCCTGCGCTTCAGCAGGAAGCGCGGAGGCCTCCTTTGCGGCGACGGGGAGCTTCTCCCCGCTGCCCCAGGCGTCGCTACCGACGCCTCAGCAGCCGTGGAGGCCGTCCTGCGCTTCAGCAGGAAGCGCGGAGGCCTCCTTTGGGGCGACGGGGAGCTTCTCCCCGCTGCCCCAGGCGTCGCTACCGACGCCTCAGCAGCTGCGGAGGCCGTCCTGCGCTTCAGCAGGAAGCGCGGAGGCCTCCTTTGGGGCGACGGGGAGCTTCTCCCCGCTGCCCCAGGCGTCGCTGCCGCCGCCTCAGCAGCCATGGGGGCCGCTGTGCGCTTGGGCGGCAAGCGCGGAGGCCTCCTTTGGGGTGACGGGGAGCTTCTCCCCGCTGCCCCAGGCGTCGCTACCGACGCCTCAGCAGCCGGGGAGGCCGTCCTGCGCTTCAGCAGGAAGCGCGGAGGCCTCCTTTGCGGCGACGGGGAGCTTCTCCCCGCTGCCCCAGGCGTCGCTGCCGCCGCCTCAGCAGCCATGGGGGCCGCTGTGCGCTTGGGCGGCAAGCGCGGAAATCTCCTGTGTGGCGCGGGGGACGCTCTCCCCGCCGCTGCCGCCGCCTCAGCAGCCATGGATCCCGGGCTGGGTGAGTATACCCCAAACTCTGTTTTTTCACATTAAAAGTTGGGGGGTCGTCTTATACGCCGAGTCGCCTTATACGCCGCGATATACGGTAGATAAAATTAAATTACAATATTGTTAGAAAAGGGGAAACACTCCTTGTTAAAATTTGCAAGTGTACAACAAAAAAAGTGTACTGCAAAACAGTATTAGGGTGAAGAAAGGGGAAGCAAACCTAACACTTCACAGTTACCTTCAAAGTATTCAGAAGGGTTAATGCTTAGTGCTGAGCAGCTTTTTCTTCTGGAGTAGCTGTGGCAAGTCTAGGAGTGAAACATGCTGCAGCTTGCTCTTGCAACAGCAGACGTGAGCAAACACCAGGCCTTTCTCACAAGGCACCTCTCAGAGGAAAGGATCTGCAATACTATCAGTTCCAGCTCGAAAATACAATTCAATAACAATTTATTCGACCGTCAGTCAGAACACAATCATCCATACAAATTTTAAAAACCTGAGACAACTCAGAGGGGTTTACACTAAAACATACAGTAAAAGTAAATTATACATAAAAACCCATATCGATACCATCGATTTTGACCTTACGCTGTTTAAGGGCAAAAAAAAGAAATTTGGCCACCTCAAAAGTTGTGGTGCCAGTAAAATTATTCAGCAAAAACGAAACCTGACATTCTCCATCTACCAGGCTAAGGTGGCCTAAGAGTGGAGCTATCAGTTTCTGTCTAAGAGCAACATAAAATGGGCAGGTCAGGAGAATGTGTTCGGTTGATTCAACCTTTCCCGAGGCACAATTCAATACAAAATTACATGTGGGCTTTAGGCCCAGTTTTGGAAGGGTTGTCCTGTGGGATGAAATATGTGGTAGCAGTAAGGAGCAAGAGGCATATAACTGTGTTGATTCCTTTGGACCTCTAGGCAGCTTTCAACATTGGCATCCTTCTGGTTAGACTATTTTGAGTCTGAAGAATTGGATTGCAGGGGCTCCACTCCTGCTTGGATGGTTGAGGCCCTGGTGGCATTGAGGGGGTTATTGCTCTGCTCCTTGGCAAGTATGTTATGGAGTACCACAGGGCTCTTACATTATCTCCCATATTGTTTAATATCTACATGAAATTGCTTACAGAAGTCATCCACAAATTTAACACTGGTGTCATCAGTAGACACAGATGACATCCAGCTCTATCTCTCCTTTTAGTCATCAGTGACTAGGTACAGTAATGCCCCAATCCAGATAAGATTATGGTTCTGTTAGGTGGTGGTTCACCTGACTGGTTGAGGAATTTAACTTGTTCTGGATGGCGTTGCATCCACTGTAAGGATCAGATTCACAGTAGATCATAGGTCTGGTGTTATCACTGTCAATGCAAATAGCCTCAATGGCATGAAGTGCCCTTTATCACCTTTGGTTGATAATATCAACTGTATCCCTCTAAGGACAGATATCACCTTACTACAGTTACCTATGTTCTTTCTTATAACCTACTGTTTGGAGTAATGTGATATACCAGTGTTAGAAACTGAGATACGAAAGCTAGGAGCTAAATGTTACCTTAAACCTAGGCTATGGGCGCAACAACAGAATGTCTAGGTGCGCTTTTTAAAACAAGAAAACAGAGCTGAAAATGAATGGACTGCAGCTAAAATATTACATTCATTTTTCACATGGTCTAGTCCTTCCCCTGCCCACCCACATAATATTCTGAAGAGGGTCTCTTCTCTAGTCTTCAGAGAGTAGCTGGAAGTGGGGAGGCAGGAGAAGTTCCTCTTTCCTTCCACTCTGCAGTTTTAAATTGAAATCCTAGGTACAGTACTGTGCCCAGAGCTCAGATCTGTTCGCGCCAATGAAATTCTCTGTCGCAAATTGCGCCTAGAAAAATGGGAGTTTCGAACACTGTATTATACACAAGGCTGCCTCTGAAAAAGATCTGGAAACCATATCAAACATCTGGAAACAACTTGATCCTAAACAAGGCAGCAAGGGTATCGGGGACCCAGCAATCTGATCATATTAGTGTGGTGTTTTCCCACCGGCACTGACTGCTATCCTTCTCTGAGTTCCGCTACTTCACGGGGTGTGTCAGATGGAGAGAGAATATTTTTGGTACTGGTGCCCTGGTTATGGAATGCCCTCCTCAGAGGTTTACCACCGGCCCCTGCTGGGGGTGCAGGCCTCGAGGGGCACAAAATCACCTATCAAAACTAGGGAACGTATGATGTATGTGTGTTTGGCGACACTGTGTGGGAATACACTGTGGTACAAAGGCGTGCAATTCTTTCCATCCTCCTCAGTCCGGACACTTCAAGTACTTGGGATGTATAACATGTAGCAATTGGGTTGTGCAAAATGTTACTGTATTTCTAATGTGGCTATTGTAAAGTGATTCCCCTGCCCCCTGGTGACGGCAGGTGCAACCCTAGGTATGCCTCTGGCCCACCTCAGAGAGACTTGCCTGCATAAGTGCCCAAGTCATCCTTTTGATGCCAGGGTTTATATTTTTATACAAAATTCATTAGATCTTTTAATGTGTTTTAATGCTAGTTTTACGGCTTTCTCCTGGTGGTTTATCACTTCTTTTACTGTGCTTATTTGTCTTTGACTTGTTGCTTGTTTTTAATTAATATTTGGGCAGAGGCTATTATTTAAAGAAGCTGATCTTCCTACAATCCTACACACATTAAAGTAAATCCTACTGAAGCCAGTGAGACTTGCTGATGAAATATGCATAAAATCCAACTGTAAGAGACCTAAGGAAAGACAGACAAATCGGAAATGGCATGGAATACAAGACACTTTCCTTGTTCATGAGAGTAGGAATAGGAATAGGAATAGGAATAATTTATTATTGGCCAAGTACATTTTCCAACATACTTGGAATTTGTTTCGGCTACATTGCAATGTAAACATACAGACACTGTTCCTCTCACAATACAAAGAAGCAAAGAAACCCCACCCATAATTTACCTCCCCTTCAGCTATACAACTACGAATTTAACAATTTAATGGCACAAGGGAAAAAAACTATTATTGTGCCTGGCCGATTTTGTATATGAAGTCCTGTAGCAACGTCCAGATGGAAGTAAATCAAGCAGATGATGACCGGGATGTAAAGGATCTGCTACCATTCTCTCTGCTCTCTTCCTAACTTGGGTAGCGTAAATTGTCTCGATTGAAGGCAAGCTAACACCAATGATGGCCAACTAAACTTACAATATACAGGCATAGCTCCCTTTATTGCGCGTTGTAGATATTGTTACCTTATGAGGACACAGGTGCAGCTGCAGGCAGGGAAAGGAAGCCCCCTACCACCACTACCCCTCTTCTGGCTATGAGAGTGGAATCGGCTTGGGCTGGAGCCGGGTTTTTGCCCTCCCACCCATGCAGCCAAGGTGGCCTGGCTTAATAGACTACTACAGTATAGTGTAAACATAACTTTTATATGTACTGGGAAACAAACAAAAAATTGTATGACTTTAATGCAATACAGTGGTGCCCCGCTAGACGAAAATAATTCGTTCTGCGAAAATTTTCGTCTAGTGGGTTTTTCGTCTAGCGAAGCGGCAATGACAGCCGCGCTTTCGCTAGACGAAAAAAAAAAAGACAACAATTTTTCATCTTGCAAGGCAGCCCCATAGACAAATTCGTCTTGCGGGGCAGCCTTCCGCTAGACGAATGCCTTTGTCTAGTGAGTTTTTCGTCTTGCGAGGCATTCGTCTAGCGGGGCACCACTGTACTTGCTTTATTATGGTGGTCTGCTACCGAACCCCCAATATCTCTTATGTACAGTATGCCTGTATAAGCATTTAATCTTGGTCGGGTTGCCATTTCACTTTGCTGTCTTCCTGTAAGTCATGGGGCTCAAGCTAGCCCAAAGCAAAGGGCAGCTAGTTTTGCATATTCCGTAAAAGTGAGTCTATAATACCTAATAGGAAAAGCAGCTGGTCTTTTGAGTTCTATCCGAGTCATTTAAGACGGCTTTTAAAGTCTACAACCAATTCTGAAAAATATGTCAGACAGTTGTAGCCATCTAAATGTTTTTGGAAAGTGCAGCTGGGTTTTTTATTCCATGGACCTTTTTTTCCATTCGGTTTTGCTTTCTTCCTTAGGGCTAGGAAATATGTGGCTGAAGTTCTATAATGTCTTTAGAATTTGGGAGCTATTACAGTGGTACCTCGGGTTAAGAACTTAATTTGTTCGGGAGGTCTGTTCTTAGCCTGAAACTGTTCTTAACCTGAGGTACCACTTTAGCTAATGGGGCCTCCTGCTGCTGCCGTGCCACTGCTGCACAATTTCTGTTCTCATCCTGAAGCAAAGTTCTTAACCCGAGTTACTGTTTCTTGGTTAGCAGAGTTTGTAACCTTAAGTGTCTGTAACCCAGAGGGTGGATAAAAATCATTGTTGTTGTTCAGTCGTTCAGTCGTGTCCGACTCTTCATGACCCCATGGACCAGAGCACGCCAGGCACGCCTATCCTTCACTGCCTCTCGTAGTTTGGCCAAGAGGCAGTGAAGGATAGGCGTGCCTGGCGTGCTCTGGTTTGTCTTAAATTTTGGTTAGAAAACAGTGGGGAAAGGCATGCATGTTTGGGTTAAGCATTATAAATGTCATAATAGGCCATGTGTTGTTTTATGGCAAATCATGAATACTTGCGACTCTATGAACCAAACATTTTGGATGCTTCTTCAGTGAGATCGAAAGTAAATGGCTTTTGTTGTGTAACTACTACCCCAGTTTCCAGAAAGTTAGGGTGCTTAGGAGAGGATTATAAAATGGGCTTGAACTCATCTAGTAGCTTGATTTAAATCTGTGGTTTTAACTTGCTTAAGTAAAGATTAATTTAAATCAATTTCCCCATTGTCTAAAACATACTTCCTGAACAGCCATACCCACTACTTGGTTGCTATGGCAGTTAAAACACTTCTTCAATTAAATAAAGCCTTTATACTACCTAGAAGCATGATCCAAAACCTTTGGTCATGCATCATGTATTCTTTGTACACTCCACAATTGTATCTCTTTTAAAAACAAGGGAAGTGATTGCGAAGCTACTGGATTTTTGTCTGGCTGTGTTCACATGGCAGCATCACTCACCTGAAGACAAGAGCCACAATTCAGTACAGAATTAAATGCATTAGATTGTGGCCTAGGTCTTCAGAATTTTCCAGAAGAAACTGGACCAGTGTTCTTGCACATTAGATAGAAAGTGGATGTCTTTCATTTTAGTTGATAGTTACAAATGTCAATCATTTCTTCAACAATAAACGTGTTCCATTGTATCGTATTTATAAGGTGTCAGATTTTTTCCAGACAATATTTATTTTCACACTGTTTCTGTAAGTGTTTGTGAGTGTGCATCATAATTGGGCTTTAAGAACCGTAGAATTTAACATGCTTTATTGCATTACAGATTTTATTTCAAATCAAGCTATCTTCAGAAGTGAAACAACATTATTAAAAATTACAAATCCATCTTAAAACAGAAATGCAGTGAAATAAACGGGTTTATCACCCTATGACAAGCCTTTTAGAAGCTTTTTATTGTAAAATGTCATAAGAGTTGGCAGCAGCTTATGACAGCAGATGCTGCATTGGAACTAAGAAAAGTAATTCAGGAAAGTCGTTAAAAACCGACCAACTTTGAAATATTAGTCTTTGTTATGTAGAACCTTTATAATCTGAGCTGGTTCACATGGTATGCTAAGCTATGAAGTACAGGCAATACCTGATTCAGTCATGAAAGCCAGATAGGTGGCTGTGCAACAAACTTTAGCTGCAGCTCATGGTTAATGAGGACCCACTTACCTGGAAGAAACCCCATTAAATTCAGTAGGACTTCTGAGTCAATATCATTACGTTGTTAGTGTCCTTGCACATCTGCATGGAGTGAAATGGAAATTAACTTCTACATATGTGCAGTCCACCTTCTGAGCTTACATGTGTTACAAACTGATCTTCCTTTAAGTTTCATAATAATAATTCTGTGTATTTTCATGTGCAAATCTGATTTTCTCTGTACAGTACTTTTAAAAAATCAACTTCCTGTAAATAGTGAAGTGCATGAGGTATGCAGGCTGTATCAGTACAGTAGAGGTTTTGGATTTTGCTTCTAGGTAGTGCTCTCCTTCATTGCAAATCAAAATTACTTGGATGTAATTGTATACTAACCAAATGAGTGAATGGAAAGCTTGACTAAAACCAATAATTGTTTCCTCTCTTTTGGTGACTTAACTGTTCCTGATCAATTTCCTAACCCTCACCCCCATTCTGATGGGAGGTTTGATGTAGAGCTTGCAATATTTTAATGACTGTTTCTACACATGACCTCTCTTTAATTCAGGTGTAGGGCAGCAGTGCCATTTCATCTGTTCCCTGAAGGACTATGTAGATGAGCAAACTGTCTGAAAGTATTTCACCTTTACTGGTACTTATAAGTGCTTTTGCCCTTACTTTGTATGAACAATGGAGTCATCCGTCAGTGTCCTGCTGAATGGCCAGGGAGGAAATCTAAGTCAATCCAAAGCATATGATTATATGATGTAATAGCTTGCTTATGTGCTGCATGAGAATGTTCGTCAGGATGGTGAAAGCAATACTTTAGTTCCCTATTGTAATAGGACTTTGCTTGTTATGAGACGTTCAGGAACCTGATGTTCAAGGACTTACCATTTGGGGTCAGTTCAGAGACAGAAGAATAAAGAGATGGAGCTTTTCCTGAAACATACCACTTCAGGTGGTGCAGTTGCATATTTCAATGCCTCCCCTATCTCTACCATTCACTGAGGCCCAACTTACACAAGATGCAGGACATAGGTTTAGCACTTAAGTGTTTCCAATCACGCCCAGTCATTTTCTTTTCTTTTTTAAAATATATTTATTAAATTTTATAAAAACAACGATCAATACAAACAAACCAATACAAAACAATACAACCATAAAAAAACAAAAACAGAACTACAATAAAAACAAAAAAACCTATACTATCCCTAACATCTATCCTTTACATTGTATCCTGACTTCCTCCTATCTCCACATCCTGCGTTCCTTGTGAATCATCTTCAGTAATTTCTTACCATCTTAAAATATCTTACTTTACTATAAAGAATCATTAATCTTATCTAACTCATATCTTCACAATTCCTACACTCATAACCAAACTCTAAATCTACAGTCTAGCTTTTCTTCCAAATTATATCTAATTTTCAACCATACAATAGTTTTTTAAGTATAATTTAAATTTCTTCCACTCTTCTTCCACCGCGTCGTCCCTCCGGTCACGAAGTTTCCCAGTCATCTCAGCGAGCTCCATATAGTCCATCATTTTCATCTGCCATTCTTCAATCGTTGGTATTTCTTCTGTCTTCCAGTTTTTAGCTAACAAAATTCTAGCTGCTGTTGTGGCATACGCCCAGTCATTTTCAGATCGCTGGCTTGTTCACGTGTTACATTAGCAGGTCAATGATTAGCGGCCAAGGCAGACACACAGTTTGTGTTCGAACACTATATGCAAATAGGCAAACACACATGCTGCGTGTGTGGAAACATGACAGGGTGTGTAGGGAATGTTCCAATTCTACAATGCTAAGGCAGAAATGTAACAATGTCATTCATGCATTTGCTATCCAACTTCAGCTCAGAATTATGCAAGGATATCCTGCATTGATGTAATAATAATTACTATTATTATTATTATTGCAGGGGTGATTCCTGCATTGCAAGGGGTTGGCCTAGATGACCCTCGGGGTCCCTTCCAATCTATGATTTATGATTATATCCATATTAGTATGTCAAAGAGAGAAACTGCAGTGCCTTAGAGAGGAAATTGTCTCATTGCAGCACAAACTTTCACTGTCAGCTGTCCAAAGGCATACCAGTATGTCTACAATTTAAATCCCTTGGAGCAGCTGTTCCTCCTTGGCAGAGACTTGGGCCATGCTGCTGAAGATTCCCCTCTGGTAAACAGCAGTGTATTCTGTTAATCTGCAGCACATGTGGTTCCTTGGTATTTAAGTCCGTCTGTAAAATTACTGCTGAAGTATAAGTGAATCCAGTGTCTATATAGCATAGGTCATTTTGTGGACAACTATCTTTGCAAGCGTGCCAAAAATCAAGACCCAAGTGCGAGAGTCACTCTGGCACACACTATATAACACATAAAACAGCTGCTACACATTTGTGGTATGTTTTTGCCTCTAGTGAATTGGGCTGCAGCTAGGTAGTGTAGGAAAGGTACTTATATTTATTAAAAAGCTACAATAGTGTGTTCATTATTTTTTAAAGTTAAGACTTAAAAAATAATCCTGACCTGAGATGACCTCACAGCATCGAAAATGCCTTGTAGTTGGGTTCCCCCCAACTCAGTATCCTTCATATGAGTTTCTTAACAGTTTCAGTATTTACAAGCTTTCTGGTGACTCATGTCTCTTAGAAGTAAATCCAACTTCAATGATCTAAGTGTAAAATAATGTGTTTTAATGTATGTTTCCCATTCATACTTGGAAAGTGTTCTTAACCAACTTCTTGAAATTCTTGGGGACTGCCTGTAGATTTTTAAAAGTTTGGCATAATTAAAGCTACTTTCTTTGTTTACTCAGAGAGGAAAACTAAACTACTGATGAACAGCTGGATGCTTTAGGAAGCCATTTAGTTTTAGCTTGTCCACACTATGTACTTGAAATAGCCGATCTAGTATGGCAATATCGGTGTTAGAAACTCAGATACATAATCCAATTGCCAAATGGCACTTTAAACCTAGGTTGAAGTTGCCACAACAGAATGTTTTGGTGCTCTTTTTTTTGGCAATGGGATTTATTAACAAATTCAAGCTTCAAGGAAGATATTTCAGATCGTTCTCTAAGTGACAATTTGCTTTAACTAGTCGCCAGCCTGGCATTCAGAGATCTCCACATGGTGGCTTTTGGACCTGCACCAGTCACAAATCCACCTGGCTAATTTCTAACACTGGGCAAGATGTGTTATATATGTAATGAGGGCTGCTCCTGCACAGGCATGTCCAACAGGTAGATCGTGATCTAACGGTAGATCACTGGACGTCTGCGGTAGATCACTGGTAGATCATTGGGCTCCCCCCAAAGATGCTGAACAACTGTGGCTCCCCTAAAAAACCCACAACATTTTACCTCCTCCCTGAAAAAACTCTGACCCGAACCCACCAAAAATGGGCCTTCCTCCTTCCTTAAAAAAGCTCAGCAACTTAGACCTGAACCCCCAAAAAGGGGGTAGATCACTGCCAGTTTTTAACACTTGCAAAGGATTTTACAATGATCTTTGCAGTAGTCTCTTCCCATCCCTTTTAAAGTTTGCTACAGCAGTCTTCAAAGGTGTGGGGGAGACCACTGCAAAGAGTGTTTGCTTTAAGTCAGTACATGCTTTCCAGCAGTCTCTTGCCACCCCCTTTAAAGTTTGCTCTGGTGCTTTTTAAAGTGGGGGGAGCTCTTTCAAAGAGTGCTGCAAAGCAAGTGCCTGCTTCTTCATCATTGTGTGACAGAGCAGTTTCTGTCAGAGCCTGTATCCAAAGCAGACATTGGTTCTAGCAGGGACTGCTCCATCACACAGCAATGAAAACTGCATGCTGGGTTGTTGTTTTTTATACCCCCTCCCCAAAATGTGTTGCTCTTCAAAGGTTGAAACAATTGGCAGGGAGCAGACTTTCCAAGAACATTCTGTCCATTAGTTGATGTCACCAGTGACATCAGCTGATGGGCAGGTGTGACTGATTGGCCCTAGGGTGGAGGAGTTATTACCTCCCGGCTCAGAAGGAGTTAATCCACCGTCATCTTAACTGACAGCTCATCCTTTGGGGGCGGGACAGTTCCCCCCCCCCCTTTAAAAGGAGGGAACAGGCGTTTTGACAGTTGAGAAGAGGGAGGGGGGGTGTGGAGACAGGGAAGAAGAAGGGTGTGGGGCCAGGATAGTGGTGGTTTAGGTTATGTTTAGTTTAACATGAAACTATAGAGCAAAAGATGTTTCTGTATTACCGCAACTAAGATTGTGAATGCATGAATCTTTAAAACAACTATGTTCTCAAGAAAATAAAGTTCAGTTCTTTTTGGTGCCAAGGAGGAATTGTCATTACTGGTCCAGCAGGGTATCAAGTCTCACAGAGGTGTGGACTCAAGAAAGGGCAAAATTTACCTGAGGAAAGGGAGGTGATAGTTTGTGTCCTAGAGTCGCACAGAAAAGGGTTAGATGGTGAAAACCTAGAGTGCCACGAAGTTGCCAGAGTGGTGAGGCAAATCGAGACAGTGGGGATCCGAGCTGAGGGAGGCCCTTTACTGTAGGCAAGAGGTTGTCCATTTAAGTAACCCAGAGTAGTGAGGATACCAGGCCACGAAAGCTGGAAAAAGACTCTCATTACTTACTATTAAGCCCTTGAAGTAAGAGGGGTTTGTTTTGAGGCGAACCAAGTGGAGGGGGATTGGTTTCACCCCTGTACCCTTGTGGACACAATTTTAGTAATTGAGAGGTGGGGGTTCGTCGCAGCAGGTAGTTTAGAGAAATGGCGGACACAGATTGGCCCAATGGCCAGAGTTCCCCACCCCAATCTCTTCAGAGCAGGCTGATGACTCGGACTTTAAATCCAACTGAATGGGGTAAATACCAGTTCAGTATGCTCAACATTAGTGTGGTAGCACCCTGTTGATTATTATGAACTACTGTATGAAGCTTTTTATTATTATTATTATTATTATTATTATTATTATTATTATTATTATTATTCTGAGATACAGTTCTTCTAATGTTTGAATGTATAAAAATGTACTATATAGATACTAATTATGTAACTGTTGGGAAGTATGGGATAGGTAGGATGTCTAGGAGTAAGTTCACTTTTCTTGGAATGTAGATATGTTTCCCAAAATAAATTCAAACCTAGGAATAGCATCCCTTCTGTTTCTTTATTTCAGATTTAGCATTGGAGTCAAATCCATCTGACCATCCTAGAGCAAGCACAATTTTCTTGAGCAAATCCCAAACAGATGGTAAGCTATCTTTTGCTCTCTTAATAGAAAGGAGGGGAGGACATGACAGAGTGGATAGATTTTGATTGAGAAATGCCTCTGTCTCCTTCCACTTCCGTCAAAATATTGACTTTACATCAACATTTTTTGGTGCTCTTCATAGCCATTTTCTAAGGCATTTAAAAATATGTTTTTAATTCATCCATTCTTTTGAAACACTCACCACTCATTAGAACGAATAGGAATGATTGCATTTCTTATTTAGGAATTTGGCAGTAGGAGATGGTTGTCCTATGACCAATGCTTGAAAAAAAATCTACTTAGGTTTATCCTGGCAGAGTGTGTGCCTTGTAGCTTGAAGCTCAGTAGCTTTAGATAACACCAACTCGTAACAGCATTTATTTTTGTAATCACATGTTTGTGGTATAAAATTTCAGTGCAGTTGGATTAGCTCAAACTTAGCAAGTAGATGCTTAAAGCAGTGCTCTCTAGTGATGAAATACCAGGAGTCTTGAATGCATTTCCCCCCATAGGATGAACTGCTGCAGTAACTCCCTAGTTTTTGCAGAGCAGAAGGTTCTTTTGCTTTGAGTGGCACTAACTGTGTAAACCTTTCTTGTATTGGGAGTAAATGTTAGGTTTCCCAAAAAGCAGCATAAAGTTAAGTTGACACACCGTGCAAGTGATAAACTGTTGGGTTTGAATGTATCCTCCTAGCAATTAAACAGATTGCATTCTAAAATACAGAATGTATTTTGAAATTGAAGCATTCATTAATAAAAGTGTTCACTCCCTTTTCAGTGAGAGAGAAGAGGAAAAGCAACCACATCAACCATGTAAGTACATCTAGTAAATGAAGACAGGGGTAAGCAAAAACCCAGCTAGTTATATGCAGAAAATGGCAGCATGAAAATGAGCTTAAGAGTTTCACTCTTACTATTCCAACAGCTTACTTCAAATGTTTAAACCATTCACTGCATTTTTAAGTTCCTGCATTGCAGGGGGTTGGACTAGATGACCCTTGGGGGCATTTCCAACTCTGCAATTCTATGATTCTTAAGTTTCCTTTTTCCGTAGCACAGTAGAACACAGTCCCAGCTGGTGTTGTTGACTGCACAATATCTCAGCCTAAGCACTCTCATGATATAATTGTTTCAAGTGCAAAAGCATACTTAATAAGTGAGCATGAAATTTGTCTCCCACATGGCTAATGCTGTGATGGAGAAGGAGCATTAATGTGTACTTCAGTGGGAGCTGCAGAAGAGGGTCACCTGTGACTAATGGGATTAGTGGTGATTAATCTGTTCAGCATGTCACTTCCATATCTTTTTGCCTGCCAACACTTGATAGAACAAGTGCTCTGTGCTCCCGTTTCCCTTCTGTTTCAGAAACACTTTGCAGCCAAAGTAGAATGGGAGTAAACTCTTAAGCTCCGGTTCGGCAGAAGGTAGTCCATGTTTAATTCCCGTTCAACAGCCTGTTAACTGCCAGTTGCTGGAATTCCTGCAGAGTACAGTGGTACCTCTGGTTACGAACAGGATCTGTTCCGGAGTCCCGTTCGTAACCTGTGACGTCCATATCATGAAGTGCTGCGCATGTGCGTGACACAATTCAGTGCTTCTGCGCATGCGCAATGCGGCGAACCCAGAAGTAACCCGTTCTGTTATTTCTGGGTCACCGCGGTGCATATCCCAAATGTACGCATCCCGCAGCGTACGTAACATGAGGTATGACTGTACAGGACTGGGTGGGCCTAAGTCTGAACATTGCATCTTCAGGAACAGTGGAATTATCTGAATTACTTAAAACAGATTACCGTATATACTCGAGTATGTCGACCCAAATATAAGCCGAGGCACCTAATTTCCCTACAAAAATGTGGGAAAGCTTATTGACTCAAGTATAAGCCGGTTCACCTTTGCCACTGTGGTAGAGGAGGAACGAGCAGCCCAAAGCAGTCCTTTGGGCTGCTCCTTCCTCTTCCTCCTTTGCTGCTGTGGAGCTCACCCCGTCGCAGGGTTTCGAACCGCCATTCTTCTGATCAGCAAGCCCTAGGGCTCTGTGGTTTAACTCACAGCGCAATGTTCCCTTGTGTTATACAGAGAAGGCTGGGATCCTGTCCTGTTTAAGCAGGAGCCAGGGAAAGTGAGCACCTGTGGGGTTTTAATACTTCCTTAACTTATAGGCTTTCTGCCTTCTGGGGTCTAAAGTTTGCATTTATGTGAGCAGTTCAGGAATGGAACAAGCTGCCTGGGGAGAGTAAAGAACCACCGTTCTTGTACACTTCTTAAGGAATGGTTGACTTGAGTATAAGCCGAGGGAAGCTTTTAAAGCACAAAAAGTGTGCTGAAAAACTAGGCTTATACTCAAGTATATATGGTAGTTATATGTTAAATGTTAAGATCCTGAGGATGTGATTTATTTGTTTGTTTAAACAACCCACAGGGATTCTGGTACATTAATAACAAAATGTTCTGCAAAACAAAGCTCACCCCTGCCTTAAGATACCTGCTACCAACTTTCACACACAATCCTAGAATTGTTTGGTGGGATGAGGAGCCTTTTGATGCTCATAGCTTATAACTGTCTAAGTATAATATTGAAGGCACATAGTTGTGTAATGTAATGTGCTCATACTCACTCACGTAGGGTTGCCATATTCCCAAAAGTGAAAATGCAGACAGAGTTGTTGAGCTTTAGTTGTTGTTTTTTCCCTGATTCCGCAAAAAATTGCCCTGGCGCCCCTAAAATGCCTGGATGTATCCAGGAAAATCTGGGTGTATGGCAGCCCTACGCTCTTTTCCCCAAAACTAAACACAATTAATCATTGGCTTTAAATGGGGGAACATCTGTAGTCTTAAGTAACCCAGAATACCTTCCTTGAGCTTCAGCAGAGTTGTTTAGCTTCTCTATGACACACTGCTAGCACATGTTCTTCTCCTCAACTTTAAACATGTCATTTATTGTGTATTTTCTCCTGCTCTTTACAATAGTAGCCACAAGGGAGTCCAGACCTGGATAAGGACTTGCGATGGGTGGGTGGTGTTTGTGTGAGAGAGACATTCTTTTCTATGCCATTTAAGTATTTTTCTCTAATGTATCTTTGCTTTCTTTAATAGCATTTTAATGCATAATTCTTAAATATGTAGGATTGGATGTGGGTGCTTACTGTAAACCCATAAATTGTTGTATTGGAAACCATTTTTAAGAACACTGTTGCTTTCCCCTCCTTCTTACAGGTTTCCCCAGGTCAGCTTACAAAAAAGTATAGTTCATGTTCAACAATATTTATTGATGACAGCACAGTAAGCCAGCCTAATCTTAGGAGCACAATAAAATGGTAAGTACCATTGAGTGTTTGGGGAGAAGGTATACTGATGATGGAGACATCAGAGGAGTCAGTATTCTGTCGAACGAGTTCTAGTGAAAGTGATTGATTCTGATTTTTATAAGTTGAGCAGGAAAGTTTTCTTTGCCCCCAAAGTACACCAGTAAAATGCAGCAGTTTTACGAAACCTTTGCTCTGGTAACATTCTGTATAAAACACAGAGTAAATTGTAGCCTCTTGGGTTGGCCTGCCATCTAGTGGCATCAAATTATTCCTTAACTACTTGATTCCAAAATTCAGGGAAAAATAACCTAATAGTTAAACTTTTTTTGTATCTTCATCTGTCTTGTTTCTCTTATCTAGACTCCAGAGCTCTCATACTCCAGTTTCTATTTTTGCCCTCTCAGAGAATTAGGTATAAAATTGGCTTGTAACTTTAAAATGCTTAGCTGATAAAATATTGAAGTGCTTGAGACAATACAGTAATTAGTAATTAGGAACACAAAGCCCTGATTTGCCATAGATTGGCTCGTGTAAATCACACAGTAACTTCAGATAAGTGTGTTTAGGCCATAGAGAGCTGATGAGGCCTGCAGGAGGAAGTTGGATTCGCAGCTGAAGCTGAGAAGTAGTGGAGATTTTAAGTACGACACCATGCATCATTTCAGATCGGATCAGTTGACTCAGGGTTGCCAGAATAGCAGCAGCGAGGGGAAGAGTGTTGGAAGTACCCCTCCTTTTCCCCTTGAAAATTTTTAAGAATTTATTTCCTATATTTCCAAGTTTGGCTCATTGACTTATTTTTATCCATGTAGTATAATGAAATTATACTACAGCTGAAAGGTAGAAGGGGGGGGGCACAGTGTAAATGGAAAAGAGGTTTATTAAAGAGAACTGTATACTGTTGAAACTCACCAGCATTGTAGGGTGAGCTGCTTAAAATACAGGGCAAGCTGCTTAAGGGATGATTCCATGCAAATGGATTTAGCCCATTTATAGGTGTGGCCTCTTAGAAGTGGAGCCACCACCACCCCGACACAGTTTCCTCCACCTCTGTAGCTGTCAGAGCATCAGCCTCTTTTCCTCTTTTGTCTAAATGAACCTTCCCCTACCTCCCACCAGCTGAATGCAGCGAAGACAACATATGAATCTCTGCAGTGGCAGCATCAAGATGTGCTCACAGGTCTGCCTAGAGAGAGCAGCGTCCAGTTGCTTGGAAAAGGAGGAGGCACAGTCACTAACCCACTTATCTTGTCTCACGGCAAAAAAAGATAAATGGCCAGGTGTTTTTAGCCTACATCATCAGTGTGGTGATACCCTGTATTCCCCTTAATATTCAGTGTTATTCAATAGTGTCCCCCCCTCTAGTGATATTTGTGTACCACTTGGGGTCTCTTGGCCAAGTCATCTACACAAGATAATTTCGTTGGTCATTTTCTTACTAAATAGATTACAGGTTTAATCCAGATGCTCCATTATACGATCCAGTTCCTGGCATTATAAAGATTTTTTAGTCTTAGTTCAGGCAACCTTGTATTAGAGCACGTTGAATTTCAACACATATATCTTTCAGGTTCTTTAAATGAGTTCAGTTGAAAATGGGAAAGAAGAAGAAGCGAAAGTTTCTAATGTGTCATAAAATCTGTTTTTATATCTAACAGCAATCTTGTATCAAAATTAAACTTGCAGAACCACTAACAGTGAAATGACTTTTCTCTCTCCTCACAGTGTTACATTAGCAATATACTATCACATAAAGAACAGGTGAGCACCACTTAAAACTCTTGTTTTGCAAGTCATTGCAGTGATGTTGACTACAGCTTGGCCATTGGTTACTGAAGTAGCTGTAGCTTGTGTGTTTTATTAATTGGGGCTCTCATGTTGGAGAGGCAGTGCTGCTAAGAATCAAACATTTGTTGCATGAATATGAAATAGCAAGACTTTAAATGGGCAGGTGTTAGCTACATTTTTCATACCTAAGAAATTGCTGGTGGCTGTAAAGAGTCCTGGGGAATTGAGAGAGAGCAACAAATACACACACAAAGTTACCAAATTAAGGTCTTGGATGCAAAAATCACAGTGCAACAGATGCGAGTTTTGCATTCAGTAGCTCAATTTTTATGCCACTTTCTGTCCATAATAACTTCATAGGTAGGGCTGGGTTGCAAATGCGTTCTCCTTGTCTCCCCACTTTCTATGGCTGATGAGGAGCTACTTCACTGCAGGAGATTAATGTTAAATATAGCTCTCTGGGGATGAAGGGAGTCTCTTTAAAGACAGGAGCCACAGTAACAGTCATAACACAAGTTTTGCATGGGCTTCTTTGAGGTTTTGCATGCCTTGCAATATATGCATATTGCAATTTATGGCTATGGGCTCAAAATGTGTTTGCAGGAGGGATGTGTCGTTGCTCCATATGGTGACTTTAGCACCCCAGGTTGTAACATTTCGCGCAGGCGCACTCCGTCGTCGGACTGCCGCTTCCACAGCTTCCTTTTGAGCCACAGAGCTTAAACGGGGCTCTTCGGCTTAAAAGGGGGCTGCAGAAGCGGCGGCGGCACTCCCGGAAACGCCCCTGGGGCGTTTCCTTTGCCGCCGCGGAGCCTTGCTCCGCCACTGCACACCCTTCTGACCATATGCTTACTATTACTCACTTGCCCAGACCTCTTGTCTCACCTTACTGCAAGTGCTTGCTAAAAACTTCAAATTTGGCTCATGCTGAGTATCTTGGCATTGAAAACAGGTCTGCAAAAGTTATTGATTTGAGGGGTGTGGGGGTTTTTTGGGGGGCGTAGATGTTTTCCTTGTTTTGTATGATGGGATTGCCAGTTTTGTTCTGTGAAATGGCTATGTTGTGGTCCCCAGGACAATTTCTTAGATTTCCAACAACTGCAAAGCATACTGTAATGCTGCTGTTAAAAGTTTATTATATAGTTTTATAGCATTTTTTGTGTTAGCATTTAGAAGTGCACAACATGGGGGAGAGAGAATGGGCAAAGGAGATAAAGAACAGGTTATTGACATTACCAATTACGTGGGTAGTCCTCCTCATCCTATGATGTATTAAAATGCTTCTTAAAGGAATGCAAATGCTTACTGTAACTTGAGAAAAGCTTTACTAACACCAGTAACATACATTCTCCTATGTTGCAGGGATTCAGATAGATCACTGGATATTTTTGATGAGAAATCACATCCACTCACGGTAAATTTGATTGTTACCTTAGTTTGACTTGATTGCATCCCATATGAATATTTGGGGTTTATTCCTGATACCTAGGAAACAGATGCCTATCTATTTCAGCTTGCTTATAAGGAAGGCCAGATTTGCAGGAAAAGTAAGAGAGGTTTCTTGTCTCTTAGCTTCTGTGCAAAAAAACATGTCAGTCTATACAAAACTAGATTGCCATTTGGCTTCTTGTACTTTAAAAAGTGATGCTGCAGAGTGTCATCCCTTCGTCCCATTCTACATTCTGGCTGATACAGGTTTTGCTTTGTTGGAAAAGCAGTGCTGGACTTCTGTAGCTTTGAGCTGGAATCCAAAGAGGGGTCTTTTTGAAAAATATTTACCCATGCTCATGAGTCAGTTTCTCCCTTCTAGTGGTAGCTTCTTGAGTCCCATAGAATATAGTTCTAGATTGTGTCCCCTATTTTTGAGAGAAGCTAGGGGGCTCCCATGGACTGCAAGAAGATCAAACCTATCCATTCTTAAAGAAATCAGCCCTGAGTGCTCACTAGAAGGACAGATCCTGAAGTTGAGGCTCCAGTACTTTGGCCACCTCATGAGAAGGGAAGACTCCCTGGAAAAGACCCTGATGTTGGGAAAGATGGAGGGCACAAGGAGAAGGGGATGACAGAGGATGAGATGGTTGGACAGTGTTCTTAAAGCGACTAACATGAGTTTGGCCAAACTGCGAGAGGCAGTGAAGGATAGGCGTGCCTGGCGTGCTCTGGTCCATGGGGTCACGAAGAGTCGGGCACGACTGAACGACTGAACAACAACGACAGGGGGCTCCAGTAGGAAGAGGCCTTTAAGGAACTCCTATGAGCACTCAGCCATTTGGATTCCAGCCTTTGTATATAACCCACTGGCATAGTCATGCAGGATATTTTCACAGTACTAACAGCATGATCCTGTGCATGTTTACACAGAAATAAGTCCCACTGTGTTCAACGTAACTTTTAAATTACTTCTGTACTGTGTCCTGTTTCAGCGTGAAGAGGTTCCAGATGACTACTTTAAACATGACCCTGATCACAAGCACATCTATCGCTTTGTACGTACCCTGTTTAGTGCAGCGCAGCTGACGGCCGAATGTGCAATAGTGACACTGGTAAGCCTTGCTCAGTTACCACCATCTTGCATTTTAATTTTTTTAAAATCAATTTTTGTGAGTGAGGTTTATAAAAGTCATAGGACTGTAGAGTTAAGGGTCGTCGAACCCAACCCCTTGCAATGCAGGAATCAGAGATGGGATTAAGTATGTCCCACGTAATGACTACTTGTCATTTTTACCTTGCAGCAGTCAGAACTTGATACAAGAAATGCACTGGGTCAATTGCAGCAGTGTCAATAAGCTTGCACCTAAGCTGCCTGTTTGGTAACTGTTAGACAAATTCTTTTCAGAGGTGGGGGGCCTGTTGCCTTCCAGGTGTTGTTGAACTTTGACTCCCTTCACCCCTGTCCATTGGGCATGCCAGTGGGAACTGGAGTCCAACCACATGTGAGGCTACTTGATTCCCCCAATCCCTTCAGTTCTCTTGTGCTGCAGAAATAGAGGGTAAATGCATTGGGCTACATCTTCTGAATTTGGAATACTTGTGCAGGTAAGTAGCTGTCCTGTAGTCAGTTAGTCTGTCATGACTCGGAATTGAGGCCCTATTTCAGTGTAAGATTTGCCTCCTCTGCTGTGTTTTTGGAATGGTTCCCATGAAGGCCTGCAGGTGAAAAATTCCACACGACCGTCAGGAATCTTTCAATAAACTAGAACTGTCAGAAATCGAATATTCTGCTTCCAGTGCTTTTCTGTACTGAAACAATTCCTGACAGCACTATGTGTGTGTAAGACCCTAGGAATTCTTCTGAAAGCATTCTGTCGTGTAAGACAGTGTTTTTCAACCTTTTTTGGGCAAAGGCACACTTGTTTTATGAAAAAAATCATGAGGCACACCACCATTAGAAAATGTTAAAAAATTTAACTCTGTGCCTATATTGACTATATAAAGTAATTCTCTTGAATTTTTCAATTTTCCCCACGGCACACCAGGCAACATCTTGCGGCACACTAGTGTGCCGCGGAACAGTGGTTGAAAAACACTGGTGTAAGAAAGCAACCCTTAGAAAATACGTCTCTTAAACGTTAGAAAGTACTTCTGCCACTAGTTGGCACTGTTTCACCACAGAAAGGAGCAAAAGTTTTCACTCAGTTGGGAGTTACCTTTCCCCCCCTTCCGTACATGATCTTGAAGCTGAAAATATGGCAGTGCTGTGTGGCTGCTTGATTCTATTGTATTTTAGCTGATGGAGTTCATTTTAAATTGGTGAATAAAACGTATATGTAGATGTGTATTTTGAATGTACAGTGAGTGCGAACTCTCAAACACACACGAATGAGGAGCTGATCGGTAATGAAGTTTGCAGTGATGTTGAGTAGTTTTGATTAGCCTTGGTTATGAAAAATACGAATTCTTAAAACGCGCAATACTTTTTTATTCATCTTCACTTTACAAGGCCCACCCTTCATAGTGAGTGCATTATGTTTGGTCTGCTTGAAAACAAAAACATTTCTAGCTATGTAGATTGAAGAAGTTGCAGGAAATCAGACTAAAACTACTCCTTCAAGTGTTTGACTACATGGTAGATTTTTCTTCACTTGAAACATTTACTGTGCATGCCTTATCAGCCCTATTCTGGTGTCCTTTGCTCCCGTGTTGAACAACATGGAAGCAAGGATCAAGATCACGCCAAGTAGCCCTGCCCTGGGTTTTGTGTGTTTCTGCTTTGACTGCTTTGTTCTCAGTGCAAACATCAGTAGCAAGCGGGGAACCTCACACATATAACCCTGAACTGTTATAGATTCTGGGGAAGACTTCTCACATTCAAGCATAGTTGTGAAACCTCTTTGCTACAGATGGCAATGCTGTGTGCATGGACATCAGAGGAGACATGCACAATGTTGAGGGCAAAGGGCTAATCTAAGCAGCCCCTCTTCTCATTTCCATGTTGCTCAATATGGGAGCAAAGAACACCCAAAGAGGACTCTTGGGTCATTACAATCTTAAGAACGGTTTTCTTCATCTGCAGGTTTACTTGGAAAGACTCTTAACCTATGCAGAGATTGACATTTGCCCAAGTAACTGGAAGAGAATAGTTCTAGGTGCTATTCTGCTAGCTTCTAAGGTGTGGGATGATCAGGCCGTGTG
Organism: Lacerta agilis; assembly: GCF_009819535.1. Lineage (NCBI taxonomy): Eukaryota > Metazoa > Chordata > Lepidosauria > Squamata > Lacertidae > Lacerta > Lacerta agilis. Next base: position 126,645,649 of record NC_046312.1, read on the forward strand.
GAATGTGGATTACTGCCAAATACTGAAGGATATAACAGTTGAAGACATGTAAGTTGCAAGATTTAGTTGAATTTGCTCATCTGTGTCTTAACCCAGATAGTTTGAAAACACACCTTTACTCCATGATATATTTAGTACGTAATATGCCTTCAACTAATTCAAATCAGATTTTGAATGGTGTGCATGTGACTTCTTGTGGTTTTCTTTGTGTAACAGTAGTTCGTGAGCACAATTTTTTATCAGACCCTGTAAGTTGCAACCAGCAGTTTGAGCAGTAATATGGTGCTTGTTCTTGTAACACTTTTTGCAGGGTGTGTGAGAGGGAGGGAGGGAGACACAAATGATGAGCCATTAGTACATAGTGCTGGGGAGGATTCGGTGTTCATGGTGCATGTTGGCACCAATGGCATGGGCAAATGACATCCTGGAAGCTAAATTTAAGTTGCTAGGTTGGATGCTGATGGTCTGGACCTCCTTTGGCATCCAAGGGTCCAACCATCTCCCTGGACCATTTCCTGCTATTGATACATTTAAAGAATTTATTGTTGTTGGTCTTAATGTTTTCAGCCATGTGTTCCTCAAATTATTTTTTAAAACTCCTGTCTGCTTGCATTTGGGGGAGCGGGGGTTAGTGTTCCATTTTGTTTCCTTCATTTGGACAAGACCTCAGTTTTTTGGAGGAAGCCTTCTTGCCTCCAATAGCTTCTTTGACCCTTGCTTGTTAAACAGAACTGGCCATGACGGACCAGGAATGAGACCTTCACAATAGATAGCTCAATGAAGATGTTGCAGCAGCCATGAAAAAGGCAAATTCCCTGCTAGGGATCATTAGGAAAGGAATCGAAAATAAAGCTGTGGATATCATAATGCCAGTATAGAAATCTATGGTGCGACTGCATTTAGAATACTTTGTACAGTTCTTGTCACCTCATCTCAAAAAGGATATTGCATAGTTGGAAAAGGTTGAAATGAAGGCCTCCAAAATGATCAAGGGAATGGAGCAACTCCCCTGTGAAGAGAGGTTGCAGTGCATAAGTTTTTGTTTTTTTTTAGTTTAGAGAAAGGCCTGGTAATAGGTGACATGGTAGAACTTTATAAAATTATGCGTGGCATGGAGAAAGTTCCCCTGTCCCCCCATAACACCAGAACTTGTGGACATCCAAGGACGCTGGATGTTGGAAGATACAGAACAAAAATTTTAAAAGTCCTTCACGCAGCACATAGTTGAACTGTGAAACTCACTTCCACAGTGAGGCAGTGATGGCCCACCAGCCTGGATGGCTGTAGAAGAGGATTAGGAAAATTCCTGTAAGAGAGTGCTGCTGATGTGCTCAGATCCTGCTTGCAGGTTTCCCACAGGCATCTGTGAGAACAGAATGTTAGACTGGATGGGCTGTTGGCTTGATCAAGAAGCTCCTCTTAGGGTCTTACAGAGCCTCGTGTTCAAGACTGTCACCCATCTCCTCCTCCAGTGCAGCAGCTGAATTTTGCTTCCATTATAGATTAAGCACAGCTTGTTGTGTTGTCCAAACCTGGGCAAATTGCGGTCAGCCTTAACTATGGCTTCTTAAAACAATCCTGGTTCAAACTTTGGTTGATCTAAAATGGAAGTAGAAACTTCTGCATCCTTTGTGACTACAGCACCATATTCACTTAGCTATGGTTTAGCGTTATTGTGTTGTGTCTGAAATTAATTCTCAAACTTGTAAAAATAGAACGCAAAATATTCAGAGGTGACCCCCAAAGCGAAATGTATTTTTGCTTTTTAAAAATCTTTCCCCTTGTGCTTGTGAATGTTAACTTTCTGAATCTTGAGAGAAGAATGTAGGAAGGAGCTGTCCAGCCGCAGCAAGTTGACCTTTTTCCAGAGGGTGCATTGAGAAGCATGACTTTGAAGCTGTGATAAGATGCTTAATGAAAAAGAGAAGTGTTATAGGCAGATGAGGGAGTTAATTGGGTTTCTTAAAAGATATGCCTCTTAGTTTGGAGAGGGGGGAAAGATGTATAAAGCTGGCCAACAGAATAATGCATCAGAATTTTCCTTGCGCTGCACTTCTGATTCTGTAACAAGAAATCTGAAATGAGGAAAAAGGAAAATGTTGTTTGTTAAAACCCTTTGCCATATAAATAGCTGCTTTAATGGAGTGTCTTAATAAGAGTGGGAAAAACCTCTAGCCATGCAGCTGCTAATCCTGTAGATTACAGTGTGCATAAAAGAGGGGACATGCTGTTCATTCTTGGGCTACATGTGATAGTAAATAAAGCAACACAAACACATGGGGCCTTTTTGCCTTTCCTAGCTTCTAAACCCTTATTAATAGACTTGTTAATCCAGCAAAGTATTGTAATTTTTACACAATTAAAATGTATTAGCAAGCTCTGTACAAAAGGGGCAAATGAAGCCCCGATCAGCTGATCATCCAAACATTATCTGATTTACATTTCTATAAGCTTTATGACCATATGAGCAGGAAATTAATTCTGGCAGGGGGCTTAATGGTCCTCCTGTCCATCCTGCTCGAAGCAGAGCACACAAAGCTCCTATTCTCGTTGAGACTTGCCATCTAGATGATACATTCCTCTTTGTTTTCTGTCTCTTCAACTAAAATGCCAATATAAAAAAAGAACGATACTCCTCCTCATCTCCCCCCCACCCTGCAAATCTTTGTGAGCGAGGAAGAGTTAACAAGAAATTGAAAATTTGACATGCAATTGTGAGTTATGCAGCTCCCGTTTTTAAGGGGAAAGCTCTGTTGTCTGGGATCGATAGGCAGCTTTTGATTAGCTCAGAGTTAATGGAGGTAGGGTGGGTTTTTTGTTGTTGTTTTAACCAGATTTGCTTGAAACTGGTTTAAATAGGGTGATAAATATGGGCTGGCGGCAGTGACATAAGGCAGCAACTGTTGTCACTAGGATGTGCCTATGGGCCTGAGGTTTGGCCTCTCTTCTCCTTTCTACCTACACCTTTGCTCTCACTGCTGTGCCTTGTGCTTCCCATCATCTCTTGGACCTCTGTGGGGAGTACTAGCATATTTCATTGTACTCCGCATGCTCAGAAGTACTAGAAAGCCCCGTGCTTCGTCCTGGTTTCTTATGCGACAGCAAACACTTTGGGCACAGCTTTTTAAAACGTTTTGTCGGTCACATGCAAAGCAGCCCTTGTTAACGTTGGGCATTTCATGCGTTCGGGTTTGAAGACATTTCTTCCCATCCTTGTGACTATGCTAATTTGGGCTAGGGGATTATTTTATATTTCATTAGGAGATGAGCAAATGAGTTTAGTGTGCTAATAGGGTCTTAACGCTCTACTGTATTTTAAACGTAAATACATAATAGTGGAAAATGCACACAATTCCACTGCTTTTGAAGTGGCAAAAAAAAATTGTTGCCGTTCAGTCGTGTCCGACTCTTCGTGACCCCATGGACCAGAGCATGCCAGGCACCCCTATCCTCCGCTGCCTCCTGCAGTTTGGCAAAAAAAAAAAATAGGCACAATCAAATAAATGCAATGTACCGCACATTGTAAATCTGTATTCAACCAAAAGTGGAACCATGTCTTTTGATGTTTGGACTGGTGGAGATGTTGCTATGTATCAACTCATAGTAAGATTCTGTTTGGGATATGAAGCAAGTGTTACTTTTGAGACGCGTTGCAGGTTCTGGTTTTTCGCAGGTACTCTTCTAACCATTCTGAAGAGGTGCTGCCCCACGCCTGAATCCATAGGAAAGATTTCAGTTAAATAGCCTGGAAGGCTGCCTTTATAAAGAATCCCTCCTCCTGTCTTGCGCTGATATATATCCTCCCGGGAGTCTCGGGGCAAAGAACTCTTTCGCCTACCTAATGCTGCTTGCTTGCTTATTTATTTATTGCTGGAGATGAATCCATGTTGCCTCAAGAGGCTTTTTACTCCCAGATAATAGCAGCAGCAGCTCTTCAGAGATCCATTTGTTGCCGTGGTGATATGCCTACTTCTTTTGTTGGTCCGCCTCTACTTCAACAAACCCCCTTCCTGTTATCAACCTGGTGAAAATGTCTGCAAGTTCTTCAGAGCTAATCAACAGCACACATCCTTCTTTTCATCTGATAACTATAGTGCAGGGTCTTGTAAGAATGAGAATGGAGTATGAATTGTGTACAGCTGTGCTAATGGAACTCTAAAGGACAGCGCTTCTAAGTCAGCAAAGTGAGTGCATGACAGAACATAACCTTTTCTCCCCCAAGCTGGAGGTTCCAGAATTCAAATTGCATCTAACATGAGCACATTCACTTTGTCCCATTAAAAAAAAATGCTTCAGGTGCAATCAACATTCATTTTCGGGGTGTGTATGTGTGTGTTGCTTGCGACACTGAATAATATTAAGATGCTTATTTTGTCTTGTTTCTCTCAACCCCTTTCCTTTTACCCTAGGAATGAAATGGAAAGACATTTCTTGGAGCTACTGCAGTTCAATATCAATGTTCCTGCCAGTGTTTACGCCAAATACTACTTTGACCTTCGCTCCTTAGCAGATGACAACAACCTGAACTTTCTGCTGGAGCCCCTTAGTAAAGAGCGAGCGCAGAAACTGGAGGTAAGGTCCGAGACTTGGTGTGCTGGGTACTTGGTTTGCGTAACAACAGCTTCTGTCCCTTCTTAATCACATTAGTGGGGCTTGCTAAGCTTTTTTGGTTTTGTTTCATTGGAGGGTTTAACCTCTTAGTTGCAGGAATCCTCCTTTTAAAGGTAATCCTTTCTTAGGAGAAGAGCAAGAAAGAATGGAAAGGTCAAGAAACCAGACAGTGTTGATTAAGACAATTATGACTCTGTGTGTGCTGACAGACACATTCTGTTCATAATTTTATATTACTATATAGTCTTTAAGGTGTCACTAATGATACCTGTCCTGCCAACCTAGCAGTTCGAAAGCACTTCAGAGTGCAAGTAGATAAATAGGTACCACTCCAGCGGGAAGGTAAACGCCGTTTCTGTGCCCTGCTTGAAGAATGTTTCCGTTTGAGAATTTAGAAACCTAGTTAGTAAATTGGCCTGGAACCTGCAGAAGAAGCATTCAGATCAATATGAGCCTAGGTTTGTGGTTGATTTTTTTTTTTGTCTGCTACTTCTGAATCAGTAAAGTGAGAGGTAATACAATTAAACAGATGCTGAGATGGGGTGCCTGAGCTTCCTGGTTCTCATCCTACTGAGCTCATATTTCTGGCTTGAACATGTTTTCTAGGCTATCTCCAGGCTGTGTGAGGACAAATACAAAGATTTGTCAAAAGCTGCTATGAGACGATCATTCAGTGCTGATAACTTAGTTGGGATCCGCCGTACTAACGCCATCCTCTCTTGAGCAAGATGGAAAGCTGCGATCTTGTGGCGCCAGCATTCCTATCGGCCGGGGATACCGCCTCCACTCCAAGCTCACAAGTCAACAGCGATGGCGTCTTCCAGCCAGCGGACGGGGTGAGCACAGCAAGCCAAGGAAGCCCAGAGCCAGAGGAGCATGATTCCAGGTGGAGGGGGGGAGATGGAACCTCTTTCAAATGGGCACACTCCATTAAAAATCAAGAGGTTCAAAAACTTTTTGAGTCTTCCCCCCTTTTCTCCTCACTGTCCCTCAACCCCCCCCCCAAAAAAAACCCCCACACAGATGTTTGCTTACTGTGTAGGCCTATAGCTGTGAACTATGTGAGTTTTTAATAATGACTAGTTTTACATTTTAGAATTTGAACATTAACACGACAGTAGTCGCGACGTTCTTCCCCCCTCTCAGTCATCCAGGACCAGACTGCAGTTGCCTTTCAGTGCAGTGTTAAATGTTAACACAGTATAAAACCCAGTCTGGGACTAATGCTGCGGCATTGACCGGTGAAGGGTTCTTCCCCCCCTCCCCTCACCACACATTTACTAGCAAGACTCTTGATTCCTACACTGGAGTTCAGTCAAAAGACCAAGGAGCTGCTGAGCGGCAAAGCTGTGCTAACTGTGTAAACACAAAACCCGACACTTGAGATGGTCAAGGGACTGGAAACCTTTGGGGACATGAGCAGAGAAATGGTATTCCGTGTTCACTGATTTGAAAGCCAGTTGGTCAGGGTCCATTTCTTGTCAACTATGGTGCTTCTCACGTTCTTATACTTCTAGTTGAGCCCTGGGAGAGAGACAAGTCTGCATAATACACTTTCTTTTGCCTGAAGCGCTGAATAGAGCTGCATTGAAAGCTTAGCCTGAACAAATGTACTGACTTGGCGATGAACAGACAATAAGGCTGCTCTGCTAAACTCTTCCACTACAAACAACGGATACGGAGCAAGGTTTGCTTTTGTCCCGTGCTGCCAAAAAGCTTTAAATTCACAATGGAGAACTATTTTGAAGGTGCTGGACGTGTTGATGAGGGAGGTATGATGAGCTTCAGTTCATATTATTATTACTCTTTTGAAAACACATTTTTTCCCCTTTTAAAACCTAGTATATAATGTTCCTTGCTCTGGAAGTGAACTTCTAAACATTGGCTTTTTGTGTAAATTAAGTTTGCTTGTCCAGAATGGGAATTTGGGGTGAATCAAGTTTTCTGCTCCTGAAAATAGGAAGCAACCTGGATTTCAAACCTTCACCACTCCAAGTCAAATGATCTAAACAGTTTATACATTGAAAGCAGTCCCTGTTGCAATCTGGTACCTTTTGCTATTACTTAATATCAAGCCCAACTCGCTTCTTGAATTTTCAGTGGCACTTGGACTGTTAGGCCCCATCTGCATTTAAAGCAGTATCATACCACTTTATAAACTCTCATAATTTCCCCCCAAAGAATTCTGGGAAGTGTGGTTTGTTAAGGGTGCTGAGATTCATTAGTAGACCCCTTTTCTCCCTACAGAGCTGCAATTCTCAGGGTGGTTCAGCAGTCAATCCCTCTTTCCAGGGACCTCTGGGAATTTTAGCTCCATGAAAGGAATAAGGGTCTTCTAACAACTTTCAGCGCCTTAAGAAACTACCATTCTCATCATTCTTCGGGGGATGCCATGACTGTTTAAAGTGGTAGGAAACGGCTTTAAATGCAAAGTGCAGATGGAGCCAAAGTCTCTTGCTGTATTTTAACCTACCAGCTCTAGGCAGGCATTCTTACAGAGTCTGTGATTTCAGGTATTAATCACAATTCAATTTTGAAACAAATGCTACATCTTCAGGTGGCTTTCCTTTCTCATGTTTGTATTAAAAGAGAAGCTAATAATAAACTCTATTTTAATTAAGATCAGGTGGAGTTACTGTGCTTTGTACGTCTCGGTCCCAAGTTTCTTGGATAAAAATGTTCCTTGGGAGGAAATGTAGAGGAGCCCTGAACCAAGGTGCGCTGAAATTGTCTTTACTGGTGCCTGCTTGATTGTATCCAATGTCTTAATATTACTACAAAAGTTTTCTGCCTGATTTTTCAGTCCAGAAGACTCAATCCAGAGCAGTTTACGCTAATCAATGAAATCAGTAGTACCAAATCAACGACACACAACAGCCTCTGCGAAAAGCAATAAAAACAGCTGGATATAAACATTCACAAGATCTAGAAGGCTGGATCAGGATGGGGAATTTGGCTCTTCAAAATGATGATGGGCTTCAGCTCCAGCCAGCATTCCCAGTTAGCAGCAATAATGGGAGTTATAATCCAGCTATATCTAAAGGTAAAGGGACCCCTGACCATTAGGTCCAGTCGCAGACGACTCTGGGGTTGCGGCGCTCATCTCGCTTTACTGGCCGAGGGAGCAGGCGTTTGTCTGCAGACAGCTTCCGGGTCATGTGGCCAGCATGACTAAGCCGCTTCTGGCAAACCAGAGCAATGCACGGAAACGTCGTTTACCTTCCTGCCGGAGCAGTACCTATTTAACTATTTGCACTTGATGTGCTTTCAAACTGCTAGGTTGGCAGGAGCAGGGACTGAGCAACGGGAGCTAACCCCATCACAGGGATTTGAACCGCCGACCTTCTGATCGGCAAGCCCTAGGCTCTGTGGTTTAACCCACAGCGCCACCTGCGTCCCTAGCTATATCTAGAGGGCCATAAGTTCCCCATTCATGGTCCGGACAAATAAAGCTATATTTTCTGGCATCAAAAGCACTTCTCAACCTCAGAGGTGTCCTTCAGAGAGCATGCCATACATGGGGGCAGCACCACTGAAAGGATGCAATAGCAGCTACCGCTCTCCTCTCCTCTGAAAGTAAGGGGGATTTGGTGAAAGGCCTCTGAGCATTGTGATTTTTTTAATGTTGTCTCCCACCTTGCTACTAGGCACGAGGAAGATAAGAGGGAAAAATCTTTTTGTCAAAAGCATATTCTCAATGGAGAGTCTACTAGTTTTGCCACTGTGTGTGTACTTACTTGGGAGTAACTTCCCAAATTCATTCCTGGAATGTGAAGCAAGCTGGAAATGCCATTCCAAGATGTCTATAATGTTGTCCAGCTAGCCTTTAAGTAAAAAACTACAAAGTAAATTATTAAACTATTTTCCGTCCACCAGAACACATTCAAGCTTTCCACGAACTCTTCAAGCTGATCATAGTGCAGCTTCAAGTAATATAACTGCAAAATGTTCTTTCCATTGGGAGCACACCAGGTATTCATGTCCAGTGGGCATCCAGAGAGGCGCCGGACTTGAATTGCACTTTATTCAAAAAGTGCTTGTTCAACGGGTGGGGGTGAGTAGGGACAAGCTCAGTGAGAATGTAGGGCTCGAAGGAAAAGGGTAGACTCCCATTAGCATCTATCATAACATTTTGCAACAGCACCCTGCACACAGTGTGCATTTTCACTTACCAAATGGACGGTTGCCACTGTTTGGAGAGGAGGGTGAGATGTTGCACAGTTTACAATGAAAAGGTATATTCAGAAAGTAGAAACAGTACAGTCAACGGAACATCTCACACCCTGCCAAATTCATCTGTGTTCTCAAAAGTGCTGCAGTGAAATTCCATTTGAGTTGCTGATTCAGTTACTATGTGACAAGAGCTCTTGACAGCAAATGGTGGACCAGCAGTGTACGTGCTAGTTTCAGCGCAATAGTGTTTCTCGTATGCTCACTTTGCCACGTGAAGATATGTTTGCCCATTCATTCATAGGTGCTTAATAGGAAGTTCCGGGACTCGTCAGTGTTCAGCTCACTTGATTGCTGCCGCCATATTGCCTCTTGTGTATAACTGTTTGTTTTTGTCTCCAAGGCAATTACATATTGAAACCTCTTCAAATAGGTTTGCCAGGTAAAGGACCTGTACTTGAGCAGTGGAATAAATGTTAAGGGCTGCTGCTTGTTTCTGAGCAAGCAGGTAGGTGTCAAGCAAGGGAAAGGAGAAAGGGGAGTGTTCCGGTAATGGTGGACAAGTACTTGCTAAAAAGGCTTTGTTCTTAAGTGATGAAACACTTGCTCCTTGTGCTGGTGTGGTTGCTTCTAGTGACCAAAAGTGGCAAAAGCTTGGATCTAATTGTGAGTGGTGCTCACCTGGGTGCTGTAGACCAGGCACGTCCAACAGGTAGATCGTGATCTACCAGTAGATCACTGGATGTCTGTGATAGATCACCGGTAGATCATTGGCTCCCCCCAAAGCAGCTCAACAAGTTTGGCTCCCCTAAAATAAAGCTCAACATTTTCGCCATTCACCCCCCAAAGACAGGGCTTTCCTTCCTAAAAAAAACCAACAACTTTGACCTGAACACCCCCCCCCAAAAAAAGGGGGTAGATCACTGCCAGTCATTAACTCTGTGAGTAGATCGGAGTCTCTTGGGAGTTGGCCACCCCTGCGTGTAGACAAACTATAGGGAAAATGGTAAATCTCTTCTTGATATTTGTAATTTGCTGGACTGAGCCTCCACCAGACACTTGAGCAACAACAGGAATCTGTTTTATGGTTAATGGGTCTGCATTTCTATGACCTTAAGGCACTTGGGCATACGTGTGTTTGAATTACATTTCTCAAGGGAGCTAGGAGCCATTTAACATGGGTATTGTTATGTTCTGTGTGGGACTGATTCAAGGTCATCTGGCAAGATGCAGGGCTTGAGTACAGATCTTGAACTTGGGGGCCCCAAGCATCTCATTCTTGACCTTTTTCACTTGCCCTGCATCCTTCTGATTCATTGCTTCCTGTGTCTGAAATGGGGGTAGGGGGGGCAGCAACGACGCTGGTGAGAAGATAGTTTTGCCACCAAGATAATGGAATATGGTACACTAGAACATAGATGTGTTTTAGATGTTAATCACTAATCCTGCCCCCCCCCACTCCAAAAAAAATCAAAAGCATTGACTTCAGTTCATATCAGGCGTTTCTGGGCATTTGCCGAACTTGAGAGCTTGGTGCCCCCGTTCCTAGAATCTTCATGTAATGTTAGCTTCTGAAAGCTCTGCTTGTTTTCTGGAGCGAACAAACAGCAGAATTCAGTATGGGCTTAAACTGGTGAATGGAGCAGGTCTCTGTTTATATGTGCATAAAGGCATAATGAGCAAGCTGGATGGACCGCCATCTATGGCGACTAAAAAATGAGATGCTCGCAGCATTCACTAGGTTGCTTCTGGTAGGGAGCCAGGTTCCTGGGTAAGTACATAACTGCCTTTTGTTTTACTTTTTCTTCCTAGGAAAGAAAAGCCCAGCTCCAGATTCTTCTCCGCTTCCTAACATAGATACGGGGATAGCTTCAAGCTTTTGCCGCTTGAAACACGCTTAGGGGAGAGGAGTGTGCTGTGTTTGCCTAGCTCTAGGTGGGCAATGCTGCAGCAATAACAGCAGCAATCTTCCTTCTAAAAAACTGTAAGGCATGTCTGGATCTCTCTCACACACAGTTATCTCTGTGTGCGCAAGTGCTGAGCCATTATCATAATTGAGCGTACTAACCCCTTCCTTCCTTGTATTTTAAATCTCTTCCTGAGCTCTTCCAAAGATTTATGACCGAAAGAGGGATTTCCTTCAAAGGAAGAAAACTTCCAGTTTGCCTTAGGTTCTGTGTTGTAGTGGAGAGACCTTTCCTTACAGCACCATTCGTGTCTCACAGCAGCCCTGGGTGATAAACTAGGTTCGTGGGTAATAACTAATCAGTGCTCCTTGAGCCTTACCTAGTCAGCTTTGTAATGGATCTGACGTTTGAAGAAGAGTTTGGATTTGATATCCCGCTTTTCACTACCCGAAGGAGTCTCAAAGCGGCTCACATTCTCCTTTCCCTTCCTCCCCCACAACAAACACTCTGTGAGGTGAGTGGGGCTGAGAGACTTCAGAGAAGTGTGACTGGCCCAAGGTCACCCAGCAGCTGCATGTGGAGGAGCGGAGACGCGAACCCGGTTCACCAGATTACGAGTCTACCACTCTTAACCACGACACCACACTGGCTCTCTTGGTTTGAGCCTTGGTTTCCCCCAAACATACAATGTAAGACGCTTTAGCCGCCACAGCCTATTGGCACAATCCTGAAAATACATGCCCAAAATCTGAGTGACAGCAAAGCTACCTTTGTTTTGAATATCTGTGCTTTTTATCCTGCCTCGTGCTGGGTTTCTTCTCTTCCCTTGACCTGTGTTATGGCGAGAAGGGACAGTCTTCCCCTGTGTGTGTTAAAAGACGTCTGATAATGCAGAACAAGGGGTCACTGCAAATGAAACAAATGTTTCTGTGCCTCTTCACTGGACTTGAGGGCAGTGTGGATGAATGAAAGACGTACGCTGTGGCGACATATTAAAGACACTGTGTCATAGGCGAGGGGGGAGATGGGCATTAATCCTTGGATGGGAAGTGGATGTTGGTAGCTGCGATGTGGCCATCTCAAGGCATTGCCTTCCTACTCTAATAGTCTTCTGAGCTGGTTGCAGTACTTTTGGGAGCTGCATAAATGGTAAGGACATGGGCAACAGTTCTAGTTTCTCCCTTTCTGGGATGTGAGCAAGCGGTGCACATGGTTGGCATATTAGGTTTTTCTGCTTTTGTCCTTTCGCTAGTGGCCTTTGGTTCCTTGAAATGGAACACCACACCCCAGGATACAACTGGTTGGGGAAAACGCTTGCCTTTGGAAATTTGAATTCTCGTGCAATTTCAAACTCCCTGCTGCCACTGTCCCCTTGGTAAAGACGTAAAGGATGCTCACTTGAGACACAACCTTCTAAAAAGCAGGATACAAAACAATTTGGGGAGTTGCTCCTTTAGAATTTCAGAGAGAATACTTTTTATTCTTAAAGAAAATGACAGTCCTGGAAGTTACTGAACCATGATTCCACAAGTTCCTGGTCGAATCACGCCGTGAATTTACTAAGTGGCTCCGGGCAACTCAAAACCTTTAAGCCTCAACTTCCCATCTGCAATTTGGAGGTGGTAAGACCGACATTAATCATCTTTACAAGCCTGAATACAATGATATAATTTGCAACCATTTTGAATACATATATATGGTGACAGTAGCAGTATTTGTACGCAGCAGCAGAGACTGCCTTGCATCCACCTAGAATAAGAGGTTAGTCACACTTCATGTTTCGGAAATATAATCGTGGTTGTCTCTGAAAAGAACTTGGGAGTGCCTTGTTAATTTTCACACTGCATTTGGAGTGGTTTGTCTGGCACAAGCCATTTTTAGTTGTGCCGCTGTTCAGTAAAGACTGCCTGCTACAGTACGTGAATTCAATATGCAAGCCTAGTTGGTTGCATAAACCAGTCATTGTGTGATGACAAATTAAAGGACTGTGGGCTCAGTGGCAGTCCATCACTCAGCTGCTTTGGGCTCTAGTATTCAGTCTCTCCAGTGTCTCAGTAGCTTTTCCTCTGCTCATGTATATATAGCAGTTTCAGACTCAAAACTGCTGCTGAAGTCTTGAGAAAATCCTGTAAACTGGGGGGTTTCTTGGATCAGTTTTAGCTAGTGGGGGTGGGGATGAGCTTTTTTAAAAAGTGTCAAGTCTATTTATAAAGTGGTCATTTGTTAATTAAGCTGTGTTTGGCTTAAAACTCTTTTAGGTTAACTGTTTGGCACTGCAAGCATTAACCTCCTAGAAATGTTGCACTGAGGAAGGAACTCCATCCATGTCCTGTGGAAAAGGTTCTAGGCTTTCCCCCCACTTCCAAGCCAAAAGCCTGTTACTGCTTAGCAGAACTTCCTTGATGGTTTTCTATAATGCTTCTTTACCCAGACAGAGAATACATTCCTATAATTTTTGTTTTGTTTTTTCAGTTCACCATAATCACAAACTGGGAAATAAAGCTATGGTTTGTCTTTGTTTTCTTGCAGCTCTGTTTTCTTGGGTTTCTTTTTTTGTTTGCATAAAACGTATGCTGCAGTTTGTTATACTTTAAAAAGATCCTTAAAATGTTGGCCCTGGAATGAACACGATGGAGAACTTTTCGAAAGCCACTTCTTATCGAGTTGCTGTGGATTGGGATTCTATTACGCGATCTGTCCCTGTGTAATTTCTATGCAAAAGCTGGAAGTTTGGTACAGAGCTTTTAAAAAACTTCGCTCATCATTTGCATTTTCTTTAAAACAGCCCTGTATATCAGAGTACAACATCTAGTGGCCTGTAAAAGGTAAGGTTGCGTACTACAGACACACAGACACACACACACACACACACACACACACAGCCTGTTCACTTTTCATATAGAATTATTCCCTAACCATGCTTGCAATAATCATGTTTAGGCATTTATTAAGGTGGCAGTTTGAAGTTGGTTTATTTCCTCTTAAAGCTTTTTACAGAATCAACAATGTATTTTCCTTTCATTTTTTTTTAAACGTCATTTGGCATGGTATTTTCATAATCATATTGCAAGTTGTATGTAAAAGCTTCATCTCTCCACAAGGCACAACTGAAAAAAAGCAGCATGACCCAAGCATGAATCCAGTATCAAGAACAGCCATTTAATGCCCCAGACTTCCATCCTGTTTATCTGTATCCAAAGCTGCCTCTCTTGTCAGTGAGAATTTACAACCCGCTTCCAACCCGTATCAAAAGTTCACTAGAGATTCGGAATATATACAAACTTAATTCTTTTAATACAAATATTTACATGCTATAACTACACGGTGCAATTCTGTCTTGGAACATGCCGGTGTACAAAATGTCTCAATGAAAAAGAACGCTGCAAGTGTCAAAATGAACGACAACTTGTACACGGATGTTTTCTGCATTCCAAAAGGTGTTATGCAATACATTATATCGTCTTGCTTCTTAGTTTTCAATCTCGTTTCCTTACCATAAGCAGTCATGCTCCTAAACTACCGCAAGCACAACTTTTTGATTCATCAAATTATTGCTGTAATTGTATTAGACTACAAACGTCATATTAAACCAGTAAGGTTGGGTGACTTCAGAAACCACTTAAGTTAAAATTGGGCCTCTCAACAGCCCATGTTCCAGCCAGCCCCCTTCCCCAGCTATCGATTGCAGCCTACCAGGGCTTTTGATAAACCTCCTTTAGCTGCCTGCCTGCAATGACAAACAGGCTGATTGTCAAGGCCGTGTTTTGGCTGGGTGTTTCTCAAATTGTGCAAGGTGAGCTGTTTCAAACTTCAACCAGAAGGTGCCTGTACCTTCTAGCAAAGTTGCAGTGAGCAGATTTATTTTCCCTGTATCGCCATTCCATTAGGTACAGCATTGGGTGGAAATGAGAATAGTAGACACAATAGGTGAGATCAGGATTTTCAAAGCTATCCCCCATACATATAAAATCGTGCATCTGCTACAGAGAATTATCTTGTATGTTTGCATGGTTTGGTGAGGAAGGTAAAAAATATACAGCTGGTCTCTTTCTTCCTGCGAGACAGTTTACGTAGCCACTGCCGATCTACTTGGTATATCTGTACAGTGGTCCAGGAAATCGTGCAGGTAATGAATGGAAACATGCACAGCAAAATCTGGTAGGATGCCCTTTTCATTTTTGCAGTGAGGATCAAATCCTGGGGACAATGCTAAAATTGAAACCTAAAATGCACAGATTATCGTGGGAAGGAGAAATCCTGAATCTTGTTAGCATATGACAAATGTAAATGAAATTCAGCATTTTCTACTTCAGTTGTAGCTTGGCTAGGTAGTGAAACCAGTTTGGGGCAGGGGAGACGAAACAAGCAATAAATTTGCTCATATGCATTGCTCAGTTGGCTCAGTGTCTCTGATGAAGGTAGCAGAGCAAACAGCCGTTTAAGCTAATATTTCAAAGAACTTATTTTCCATTGTGCCATTAGCATGAAATATTACATGATATACTTCTCCTTTTGGGGGGTGACGCAACTCAGGTTAACCAAAATATTTATTCAAAACAAAATAAAATAAAAAAAATTGGTTCCAGTAGCACCTTAGAGACCAAGTTTGTTCTTGGTATGAGCTTTTGTGTGCATTTCTGAAGAAGTGTGCATGCACACCAAAGCTCATACCAAGAACAAACTTAGTTGGTCTCTAAGGTGCTACTGGAAGGAATTTTTTAATTTTTAATTTTGTTTTGACTATGGCAGACCAACACGGCTACCTACCTGTAACTCAAAATATTTATTAGTCTACAAATTGAAGAGAGTAATCCCAACACAGTTTGCACTTAAGGCCATTAATTTCAATGGATTTAAGTGTGCCCTAATGCCATGTTAGATTGTGAGCTAAAATGTTTAATGCTGTCAAGTTTTAGGCCACCTGTCAAGGTGAACAAGTCATTTCAAGTGGTCTGCTGCTCTGTTAGAGCATTTAAGCTCCCTAAAGCAGCTGGGCAAGGGACGGGAGAAAAATTGCTCAGTAATAATGAATATGAACATGGTTGTTTTGAAGGAGTGAGGCATTTTCAACCGAAGTCCTTTGGAAAGGAAGAATGCAGAGTACAAAAACATACCAAGGATGGACATGGGCATTAAATTGAGTTAAGGCTGCCGTCCAAAATGACCAGTGCCAAGCACAGAGGTACAGCAGTAGAGTGGCACCTCTGCATCGCCATTGTGGCCGATTGGCAGCTTCCAATTCGGTATCGGAAGTTCAGGCCAAGCATCCCTCTAGCCTTTTCCTCCTGCAGTACACTAGGAGTGGCAGGTCCATAGATTCTGCAAGAAGGTCATTCGACCACTGCCTTCAAGGTAGGGTCTCCCACTTAACTCCATGCCACCCAGCCAACTCTGTGCTAAATAAGACTGACAGACAGCACAACCTGATGCAAGGAAGGAAGGAGAAGGTGTATATGCCGCAGAAATGGCCAGAGGGGCAGTGGTTAGGTCCTGATAGCAGCTCTCTTCTCACTGCATCCGCCACAATGAGGCTCACCCAGAGACTGTGGGCAAGTCACTCAAACTCCCTCACAGGGTTGCTTTGAGGGCAAAATGCTATTTGCTCCAAGTCATGGACTTCGAGGAGACTCTTGAGAGTCCCACGGACTGCAAAAAGATCAAACATATCCACCCTTAAAGAAATCAGCCCTGAGTGCTCACTGGAAGGACAGATCCTGAAGTTGAAGCTCCAATGCTTTGGCCACCTCATGAGAAGAGAAGACTCCCTGGAAAAGACCCGGATGTTGGGAAAGATGGAGGGCACAAGGAGAAGGGGACGACAGAGGATGAGATGGTTGGACAGTGTTCTCGAAGCTACCAAAATGAGTCTGACCAAACTGCGGGAGGCAGTGGAGGATAGGGCTGCCTGGCGTGCTCTGGTCCATGGGGCCACGAAGAGTCGGACACGACTGAACGACTGAACAACAACAGCATGGACTTCGGGGAAGGATAGGACGCAAACCCTTTTAAAAAAAGAGTTACTAAACTTGTCAAGGGGGAAAAAGCCCCTCCTCTCCCCCCCCCCCCAATCCCCAGAGGAAGTTACGGTCTACGTCAACCTGCATCCTGGCTATTTTAAGATGCCAGGTCCTTGTCAGTTCTCTGACAAGTTAAAAGAAGCCAAGTTAAGTGAAGCCTGTAATATTTTGGGTAGTGTTAATTTTTAAAAGAACAACAGCAACGCTTTTAACTCAATGGCTGGTGGCTGCAAGCTGGAGCTACTCTTGTCAAATATTTAAAAACCGACCACCTGTAGAAGTATAGCCAAATTCCTTCAAAAAGTTCTGCCCCTTCGCTTTCCCTCTGCCTTCTGTGGGCTCCAGAGGAAAAGGGGAGCGTTGCTAGTTCCTGCCCAGGGCCAAAGCCTCTTTGGCAAAGTTTCCACCAGCCCTTCCCTCCTCTCTCGCCTCTGCCTGCTCCATCCATGTGTATGCTTAACATTTGACACCACCGATTGACACAGCCATCCGGTCCAGGAACTGCATGTGTCCTTTCCCAGGTTGCACACTCCCTCCGGCTAACCCCCAGCAGCAGCAGCAGATGTGAGAGCTGAGCATCCGAGGGAGAAGGAAACTTGCCAACCCTCCTCCCCACATTATCACAGCAGCAGGCGGGGAGGAGAGAACTCCACCAGCAAAGCTGTTTCCTGTGCCGCTGGGCTAATGTAAAAGAGTCCTGTTCACACTATTCCCTATCCAGTAAGTGAGATGAGAAGAAACCCTCCTAAGGGAAGGCGCTGGAGAAATACTCCACTAAAAGCAGCCACTGCTGGGCAGGTGCGCTTGAAGAAACAGGTTGGAAAGTGATCCCGGAAAGAGTTGCTTTTTTTTTCAAAGTGACTGATGGCGGCCAATGGATAAGGCCCACATGCCTACCTTAGTAAAAGAAATGCATTGGCAACTGGACAGAACAATGCTGTTTTTTTTTGAGAGGTGTGGGCCAGCCCCGCTTAAGTTCTTTAAATTGAAATTGGAAAGCCAAAACCGGGGTGGGGGGTGGTTTGGGAAGTGATGTGGAAAACTTTACTAGTAGCATTTAAGCTGTCATGGATATCCCTCACAGGCCCAGGTCACACATAATCCTGCAGCTATCCAGTAATGGTTGTGCACATGGAAACCAGCGCTTAGAAAAAGGCCTTTTTTTCTGGGTTGGGGATGGTAGCATGGGCAGGATCAGTGCCAAAGTCCTAGCTAAATGGGTGGGCGGTGGATTTGCTTCCCCACAAACCTAGGTGGTCATATCCACACCACACTTTTAAAAGCACATGGCTGCCTCCAATGAACCCGGGGAACAGTAGTTTGCTAAGGGTGCTGAAAATGGTGGCTCTCTGGGGTGTAAACTACAGTTCCCAGGGTGGTTGGGGAAATCTGTCTGCTTTAAATGTGTGGTATGAATGCGACCCTTGTATGGAGGCCAAAGAGTTTTGGATTCTGCTGAA
This sequence comes from Lacerta agilis, assembly GCF_009819535.1. Lineage (NCBI taxonomy): Eukaryota > Metazoa > Chordata > Lepidosauria > Squamata > Lacertidae > Lacerta > Lacerta agilis. The sequence continues at coordinate 126,663,814 of NC_046312.1, forward strand.
GCTGCCCTTTTACAAACTGAGCAGTCGGGTAAATCTGAGTTCGGGAGAAACTCGCCAACCTCTTTGTAAAGCAGATCAAAATGCAATAGCTCCCCCCCCCCCCCAAAATACCTTATTACCAGAATGAAGTTTTTTCCCATATAGAACTGAAGTGCTAACACTTTTCACTGAAAGAGGACTGGGTCCCTCGAAACAAACACTGCCATATCTAATATTGTTTCAGGTTAATACAGAAGTATCTGCTTTTAAGGTTTAAAAGCTGAACAGCTTTCCTTAGAAGGTGGCTTTTGCCACGGCTTCAAAGGCTAGAAATGGAGGTGGCCCCTTCTGCAAAGAGAGGGAGGGATATTGATTGTAGTTCTCTACAGTTGCGGCTGTTGTTGTTTTGGGGGGACGGACACAAAACGCATTCAATCCTAAGGGGATTGCGCTAGGGGTAGAGCTCTACTTTCTAAAGGGGGGCTGAGGGGGATCAGCATTAACAATTCCTTACAAATCCATGATCACTGCAGATGGTGACAGCAGTCACGAAATTAGAAGACGCCTGCTTCTTGGGAGGAAAGCAATGACAAACCTAGACAGCATCTTAAAAAGTAGAGACATCACCTTGCCGACAAAAGTCCGTATAGTTCAAGCTATGGTTTTCCCAGTAGTGATGTATGGAAGTGAGAGCTGGACCATAAAGAAGACTGGTCGCCAAAGAATGGATGCTTTTGAATTATGGTGCTGGAGGAGACTCTTGAGAGTCCCATGGACTGCAAGAAGATCAAACCTATCCATTCTTAAAGAAATCAGCCCTGAGTGCTCACTGGAAGGGCAGATCCTGAAGCTGAGGCTCCAATACTTTGGCCACCTCATGAGAAGGGAAGACTCCCTAGAAAAGACCCTGATGTTGGGAAAGATGGAGGGCACAAGGAGAAGGGGACAACAGAGGATGAGATGGTTGGACAGTGTTCTCGAAGCTACTAACATGAGTTTGGCCAAACTGCGAGAGGCAGTGAAGGATAGGTGTGCCTGGCGTGCTCTGGTCCATGGGGTCACGAAGAGTCGGACACGACTGAACAACAACAACAAATACATACCCTTCCTTACTCAGGGCAGCCATATGTTGAAAACCTGTTATCCAAGAACCATTGTTTCAGTAGATGGGGGGGGGGGAGGGAGAGAGAGAGAGAGAGAGAGAAGGGTATCAAAACATGCCCAGTACCTTTTCAGGTAAGTCCCCTTACACTCAGGAAGACATGCTGCTGAACAAACTTGCAGAGGATCAGACTGCTAGTGTGCCAAACCATAAATCAATTCTTTCTAGATTTACTTCTTGAGTAATTCTTCATAGGTTGTGTCGACTGATTTCTCAGTCCCTCGAGTCAAAGAATTTGTGGTGAAATTAATCTAAAGAAAAACTTGTTGCTGTTATCTATCACCCCACCAGGGCAGGTGGAACTGGAATAGGAGAGGCAGAGAGACTAACACCTTTGAAAATGACTATGGGGCTGAAACGCTCTACTTTCCTGGGAGTAAGCCCCATTGAGTTCAATGGGACTTAGTTCTTGAGTAAACATGCACAGGCTTTCAGCCCCCATGCACTTAAAGTGAAAACGCAGTAAGAAATGCAGAGTCCCCGTTTGCAAAAGGGAGGTGAAATCATGTTTATGAAGATGGTGTGTACCATTTCAGCGTTTAACAAGGACTTCTGGTCTGCATCTGAATACATGCAGCCCTTCCTACTTTTATTTTGAATGCCGAAGAGAAACTAATACTCCCAGCAATGGCTTGATGAGGCCGCCTGGCATTCAGTTTGGCAAAGGCATGCGCAAAAACTGATGATGGTGGACTTTTGCCATCCAAAAATAAAACCTGAAACCAGACTCTCTGCTCAATCTCGGCTCCACAACTCACCCATTCTGAAAGTAGAGCCTCCCTCCAAATTGATGCCCCTTTATATCTGAAAACTTCAGTACCACGTTTTGTTGAGAAAGTTCCGCTACCAGGAAAATTAACATTTGCCTGACTGCAGCTGCCCACCCCAACCTAGTGGAAAGGACTCTAAAATTACCATTTCACCAATTAAATAGTAAGTATCCTAAGGACCAAACTAGATTGTGTGGGAGACACAGAATACAGGAGACACTTGGACAGAGAGTAAGCTGCCCTCAAAGGATGTCTCTGAAAACTAGTTGCTGGGAATCGCATGTGGCTGGGCGCACTTGGGTTCTGCTTGCAGGGGCACCTGATTCAGCAGCGCTGTTCTTGTTCTCTTAAACACACACACACACACACACACACACACACACCCCACCTCAATGGGACTTGCTTCCAAGTAAACATGTATAGGATTTCACTATCCTGAATAGGAATGCAGAAGCCAAGGAACCGTGGATGTTCCTTTTCCTGCCATTTGCTCATCCTCAACTGCTTTCCCAATGGTGTGAGGAAATTGATTGGGATGGGGGGGGCAGGGACTCATACTGAGCGGAGAAACAGCAGGAAGAGAAGGGCTAAAGCAGCCCCCGCCCTTCAGAACTGCATCCTCCAAGACTGGTTTTTCATTATACCCGGAAACTTAATTCACACATGCCCCACGTAAAGTAAAAGAGTTAGATCTTAGCTTGCTGCTCCTTCCACACTTCCCCAGGAAGGACAAAATGCATTCCCAAAGGCTGTAGCGCGCTCTTCGTAAACCCTGCAATCTTGCAATATGGGCAAAGCAATGTGTCCATTCTCCCCCCCCCCATGAACACGCCCCTCTTTTGTGTCTCCATCAGGAGACGGAGCAAAGTGTTTCACAACAGACAGACCAAATGACAGGTTTTTTTTTTTTTTTAAAAAAAAAAAAGCTCCAGGGGTTATTTCAAAACCTTTTTGCAGTTGGGAGCTCAAGTCACCCCGTGCTTACCTGCTCCCAACTACGACCAAGTAAGGTGCTTTGGGTTTTTTTTGTTGCTTCCCCCTCCCTTTTTTTCAGACGTGGGACAGTGGGACTTGTTTGTGGTAAGGAGCAGGGTTGGGCAACCCACTCCTGGCCGTCAGAGCTGCGCTCCCTTCGCTGTACATGCCTGTGCTCCCAGGCTTCCCGCTCCGGCAGCACCTGCTTGTGAAGCGCCTCCAAGACTCGAGGGTCTTCCCCGACCAAATCCAGACCCCCGAGGTGATTCCCACCACCAGGCACATGAAGTACTTCAGCATGAAGACAGCATAGTCGGGCTTGACCTTGGGCTTCTCCCCAGGGCAAGAGCAGTTCTGCGCCGTCTCCCACCTCTCCCGGTAGTGCTGCTCATAAATGTAGCAGGCCACCACTATGGTGGCCGGGACTGTGTAGAGCACGGTGAAGATGCCGATCCGGATCATCAGCTTCTCCAGCTTGTCTGTTTTGGTGCCCCCTTGCTTAATCACACTCCGGATCCTGAAGAGGGACACAAAACCGGCCAGCAGAAACATGGTCCCCGTGAAAAGGTACACCACCAGCGGAGCCAGGACGAAACCCCGCAGCTTGTCTAGGTTCTGGTTGCCCACATAGCAGATGCCGGCGACCGGGTCGCCATCCACCGAGCTCAGGGCCAGCACTGCGATGGACTTGACGCTGGGGACAAGCCACGCGGCCATGTGGAAATACTGGGAGTAGCTAGCGATGGCTTCGTTGCCCCATTTCATCCCAGCGGCCAAGAACCAGGTGAGGGACAAGATGACCCACCAGATGGAGCTGGCCATGCCAAAGAAGTAGATCAGGAGGAAGACCACCGTGCAGAGGGCAGGGCCCGTGGTCTCGTAGTGTATGTGGTTGTAATCTTTATTGCAAGCCACGCTGGCGTGGCCCACCACCAGCCGGATGATGTAGCCGATGGAGACGAAGAGATAGCAGGCGGACAAGAAGATGATGGGACGCTCGGGGTACTTGAATCTCTCCATGTCGATCAGGAAGGTAGCCACTGTGGTGAAGGTGGAGATAAAGCAGAGGACAGACCACAGGCCTATCCAAAAGGTAGCAAAGGTCTTCTCGTCCTGGGTGAAGTAGGGCTGGAAGCAAGGGACGGCGCAGTTGCGGACGTGGCCTGTCTCAATCTTGTTGTAGAGCGGGTGGGACTCTTCGGAGATGAAGACCAGGGGCTCCCGGCACTCACACACCCGCTTGCAGCCGGCCCCGCTTAGCGGGGTCAGGTTCCTGTGGGCACCTTTGGAGGGGCGGGTAGGCTTGGTGAGGAACGGTGGCAAGGTGGTGGCAGCCTCAGTGCGGTTGTAATCCATGCACAGCATCTCTGCGTCCCCCAGGACGGGCAGCTTGTCGCAGTTCATCCTCTCGGGCCAAGCGAAGCCGTACTGCCTCATCAGGGGAGAGCAGCCCGCCTTGGCTCTCTCGCAAACCGAGCGGCACGGAGGCAGAGGCTTAGCGTAGTCCAGCAGGCAGATGGGCGTGTACATGCTGCACAGGAAGAATTTGAGGTCCGGAGAGCACTGGATCTCCACCAGGGGCCAGAACTGGTGCACCTCCAGCCCGGCCTCGTCCTGCGTGTCGTGGTTGAACTGGTTGGGCATGTAGGTCAGGTTGTAGCCGATGCCCTTGCACATGGGCACCGTGATCTCCTGGCACACGATGGCCTTGGAGGCGGCCGCCGACGGAGCGGGAGCCTTCAGCAAGAGCAGCAAGAGGCTCAGCCACGCGTCGCGGAGGCCAGCCATGGCACCGGCGCCGCAAAGGGGGAAGGCGGCGCTGCCTCCCGGGTGGGTTTAGGTCTTCGGATCGAGTCCCGGGAAGGAGAGCCGGTGGGTCCACGTAGCAGCAGCAGCAGCAGCGTCGCCCAAGGCGCACATGATACGAGGCGCGCCCCTCGCAGTCCGGTCCGAGCCCCGCAAAGCCAGTCACCCCCAAAGTCCTTCAGCGCTGGCTAAAGGCGCAAACGCACCTGGGCGCTTCTGTTCCCCGGGCGGCCGGGCGCCTTAAGGGGGGGTAAAAACCGGAGGGACGCAACCAACCGAAGAGGCGAAACTCCATAGCAAGGCGGCCCGGGGGCGGCGGCTCTCTCCCGGCTCATGCTCGCTCGCTCGCCCTGCTCGGAAACTCCGCGCCCGGGCAGGCAGAGGCGCTGGCTCCGCTTCACAGTTCCCCTGACGGGATCGCGAGGGAGAAAAGTTTCTTTGGCGAGGCCACGGGCGCCGCGGTGCCAAAGTCCCTCCGCGCGGAGCGCACGCGAGCCATGCAAGCGGGACGCGCGTCCTGGCCCGGCCCGGTGGCGGTCACTCTCCGACGGGCAACGTTCGCCTGCGGGGCTCGGCGAGGGCGCTGGGCTGGCCGCGTGGAGTCGCCGAGGAGCCGCCGCCGCCGCCGCCTGCCATGCCGCCCTCGCTGTTTCGGCCGCGTCCGACAGCCGGCTCGAGGCTCCTTCCGGCAGGGTCTCCAGACGGGGGACGCTGCGGGCGGAGGCTCCGGCACCAAGCGCCACGCCGGCCCAAGCTCGGGTCTCCCCGCTCGTCGCGGATGTCTGGACGCGCGCAGCCCGCCAAACGCGCCACCGGCGGCGAATGAAGCGCCCAGCCGGAGCCACCTGCGCTCTAGTGCCTGCGCGCCAAGACCGCCCACCCGCCCCGACGGGGCCCGCCCACCCGCGCCGGAGGCCGGCCGACGTACTGGCCCCAGAGCCGCCCCCTCCTCGCGCCAGAAAGAAGCCGCGTCGGGGCCAGTCCGGGCCGGGGAGGGAGACGGAGCGGGGAGAGGGAGGGCGGCTGAGCCGAGACGCCAAAAGACGCACGTCTAGGCGCAAAGGGACCCTCTCCTCTTGACCCTGCACTGAACTGCAATTCCCAGCACCCTTGGCGAATTCCAGTTCGCAAGATGCTTTATTTGAGGCCGGGGTGTTTTTATTGCAAAAACAACACCACGGAGGGCAGTAGTCACCACGAAGTTTGCCCCAGAGTAGGCTAGAGCCGTCAGTATTAATGACCATGACAAAGTTATTGGTCCATGGACTTCCATGGGTCTACTCAGCATGGAGCTTCGTTGAATGCCAACCACGCGGAGACTTCACCCCATAGTAAATGGGGTTACTCTTTAAAGTGCCACTAACTTTGGGCGCTGGCTGCTGCCAGAGATGTGAAGGACATACACCGGCTTTAAGGGAGAATTAGGAAGGAGAAGTAACTCCCCCACTTTGCCAACGTGGCTAAATGAAGCCTCCAGGTCCAGAGCAGAGGACTTCCAACGAATTGCAAAATAGACGTAATACTATAAAATGCAATGCAATAAAAGGAGCGACAACAATGTGATGAACAACCAACTGCACAATGCATTATGCCAGGAAAGGCAGGAAAAAATTATCAGGTGATGATTTTAGTAAATTTAGTATTGGTTTTAGTAATTCAATTGACCATTAGTAATTTTCAAGTGCTCCGTCAGGGTGGGGAGTTTGGGAACTGCCGCCATAGAATTTTTGCTGGTCTTCCAACATGCCACAAAGCTCTGGCTGTTTTCCCTTCAAATTGTGTTATTGCTGCTATTTATGTATTTGATGTTAACTGGCACCCATAGCACTTTGCAGAGGGATTTAAGATGATGATGATGATGATGATGATGATCCCCCCACCAATGGAGGACAAGAACTGCCTCTGCACACTGCCTTGATGCTGACTTGAAATCTGGCAGCAGGAACGCAGAGCATAGGCACCAAAGTGTACAAAACCAGAAAACTGCACAAGCAAACTATACCAGATACAGTAGATATATTGGGCAACAATCTGAAAAGTGTATGCTGTGAATTTACAGTTGCTTTTTTGTGTGTGCACAGACACAGAAAACCACACAGGCAAAATTTCAGCTGCCTGACTGAGCTTTTGCATTCTCCTTGGGTGGGGGTTTTCTTTCTAAATGTGTGCGCACAGGTATCTCTGTGTGTGTGTGCCCTGCAGGGACCTCGTCTGCACAATAGAACCAACAAATGAGGCAGGGTCAAACAGAAAAGGGGGTGCCTACCTGCAGAAACGGGACATGGGTGGCGCTGTGGGTTAAACCACAGAGCCTAGGGCTTGCTGATCAGAAGGTTGGCGGTTCTAATCCCCATGACGGGGTGAGCTCCCATTGCTCAGTCCTAGCTCCTGCCCACCTAGCAGTTCGAAAGCAAGTCAAAGTGCAAATAGATAAACAGGTACCGCTCCGGCGGGAAGGTTGACGGCGTTTCCGTGCACTGCTCTGGTTCGCCAGAAGCGGCTTTGTCATGCTGGCCACATGTCCCGGAAGCTGTACGCCGGCTCCCTTGGCCAGTAACGTGAGATGAGCGCCACAACCCCAGAGTCGGACACGACTGGACCTAATGTTCAGGGGTCCCTTTACCTTACCTGCAGAAACAGACAAGACTGAAGTTCCTCCTCTTACCCAAATTCAAATACAAGCAGGTGTGAACTGTTCCACTCTATCCTGAATGGAGGAAGTGGATTAACAGATAAATAATGCTCAATCCACCCACCAAATTCCATAAGTTAATTTTGCCCTTAGTGAGCAAGTTTTCATTTATTTATTTATTTGTTACAGGAAGGAACACAGGAAGCTCCTTATACTGAGTCAGACAAATTGATCCATCTCACTCAGCAATGTCTACACTGACTGGCAGTGGCGCTTAGTGATTTCAGGCAGAAGTCCCTCCCAGTCCCTACCTAGAGAGGCCACCCCTGGATAGCAGGAGCATTAGCACTGAGCAACAGCCTTTCCACAGTGCCTCCCGGTCTGGGGAAGCTACTGCCCATTGATTTCGAAAAACAAGGCAAGAGTTATTGAGGTAACATCAATGCATGAACTATTACATATTCTAATGACTTCTTCTCTTTCTGCTTTATACTCTTATCAGTTTCTGTGAGCCACTCTGAGACCTTTGTGTTTGTAGGAAGCGACTAATAGCAGCTGTAGAATTTAATAAGAAACGGAAGATGGAGAAATAGAGGGGTTTTCCCGTCGTTGTGATTTTGTGGGGGTGGAAGAAGCAGCGTCTTTCAAATATGTGCCACTTTTTGAGACTGACGGAGCCTTTTTTTAGCCCTTTGGTTAGTTCAGAGCATGCAATGTCTGCAAGGCTTTGCACACACCTGGCCTCAGCCTGTATTTTGGAAGTGGTAGGAGAAACCTGCTAGGATAATTGGAGGATGAAGTATTGAAACTTCATATTCTCTAGGTGGCGAACTGGGGCAATTGCCAGCAACGCAGATCTAGGGCAATTTTCCTCATGTGGCTCCCCCTAGCAACTGTGGGGGGGGGGCTGTCCTGGCATTGTCCGGAGAAATCAAGCCCCATGAAGAGGTGCTAATAATCCTCTTCAGCTTGCAGCACTTAGCACCCCTTGGGTAGGTGCTAAGTGCTGCTAATTAAAGGGCTGTTTGGAAATGGAATCACCTGTGGAGTCCATTGAGATGTACAGAAACAATCTAGGGCTTCTGGTTCGCCCCACACACTGATCTTCCCTGGTCCTCCTCCTCCTCCTTTCTGGAGAGGAGAGTGATTTCCTCTGCAAACAAGAGGCTATGAATGGAGGGGGTGGGTCTTAGTTTGCCATCCTCTTACTCATAGGGAGCAACATAGGAGACACAGGAGGAAGTGGATGGATACTGCTTGGCAGTTATCTAGTGCTATACATTATATAGCTTTGCTCGTTTTCTTCTTCTTCATATTTCTCACCTCATTAACAAGAGAAGAGAAATACTAAATACCTGTAAGGATGGAGAACATCCCAGCCCCTCTTCATTAGAGCTGTGCCACAATCCAACATGGAGGCCAGATCAGACACTGTGTGGGGTCTGCTTCTGAATAAACACAGGTGAGATTGCACAGGAACGCAACAAGTTCCTAACAGGGGAGGGGAGGATATTCAGGCGAGGAATCAAGATTTAATTGACAAAGGTTCCGGCTACCATAATACTCTGATTGTAGCCCGCATGCTTTGTGGGGCGTTACATTTCATCTGACGTCTTCCTGTGCTCGCCGTACACACGTAGGTCCAGATTTTGATTCAGAACTTGTTTCTGAGGTTCCGACCATGGGAGAGAACTCTCTGGATCTGGATCTAATAGGTTCCAGGGCTCTTTTGTGGGGGGCGGGCAGTCCTCTGGACCCCCCCCCCTCCTCTGTTAGTGACCTAGCCTGGTTTTGGTGGCAGCTGGCTTTAGTCACACATTGAATTTCCCATAGAGCCACAGCACAATGCACTGTGGGATTGTGGGGCTGAGGGGGGGGGGAATGTAAGGGGCCCCCAGAGAAACATCAGACATCAGATGTGAGCTCCTCCAGGGCCACAGTGATCTGATGCTAACCCTGTGGCCAAGTTTGGGTCATATCTGAACTGAATTTCGATCTTATTACTGCCAAGACTGGGACGCGGGTGGCACTGTGGTCTAAACCACTGAGCCTCTTGGGCTTGCTGATCGTAAGGTTGACGGTTCGAATCCCCGCGACGGGGTGATCTCCCTTTGCTCGGTCCCAGCTCCTTTGAACCTAACAGTTCGAAAGCAAGTCAAAGTGCAAGTAGAAGGTCCAGTGGGAAGGTAAACGGCGTTTCCGTGCGCTGCTCTGGTTTCGCCAGAAGCAGCTTAGTCATCCTGGCCACATGACCCAGAAAATGTCTGTGGACAAACGTTGGCTCCCTCGGCCAGTAAAGCGAGATGAGCGCCGCAACCCCAGAGTCGTTCACAACTGGACTCAACTGTCAGGGGTCCTTTACTTTTACCTTTTGCTGCCATGACTACCACTACTGATGCTCTCTTCATTTGCCCAAGTTAATAGCTATTAGGCTAGAGATAATATGTGCTTATTTTTATCCATTAATGTTCCCGTTAGGCTATTTTTTTGCTTTTAGCATATGCAAGAGGAAGGGGGACGTGCTCACTGAAGACCGACATCCTATTGAGTACCATCCCACTATGTTTTACTGCAATTTGAGTGGGTCTGCTCTATGAACATGACAAGCAGTGGGTCTACTCTGAGTAATGCCGTGTTGCTCATGTTTCCATGTAATTCTTGCTCTGGGAGATACGCCTCTTGTTCAAGAGAAGGTGAAGTGCCGATTTGCAACTCATACATACCAGGGATGACTGAACACAGACGCGACAGAATTATCCCTACCTGATTCACAGGTGGCAAGACCCATGCAATTAATCCTGCGGCCTTGTCTGTGGGTGGCTACCTTGAGCCCACAAGTCGACTTTAACTATTTAATTAATGTATTTCTCACGGCACTCTAGGAATTCTCTCATCACACAGGCTCAGTTTAAGAATCACTGCCAGCAAGTTATCTGCATCATGCCCAGACAGATCCTGCTCTCTGCCTGGCTTGTTTATTGACTTTGATTTGTAGGTTGCTCCAACACTTGGGGTCGGTAAGGATGACGTTTCCTTATCTTAATCCATGCAGCAACTCCCATTTTACAGAAGGATAACTGAGGTGGACTTGCAGAAGGCCACTTGTCAAGGGTCTCAGAACCACAAATCTCCAAAAAAAATTATACATCACTTGGGAAGACAGGCGAACTAATGCCAGTGTACTGGGAGAAGCAAAGATCATTCTTCAACATAAACTTTGTTGGACTGGTCATGTTGTGCAGATGCCGGATTATCATCTTCCAAAACAACTACTCTATTCCCAACTTAAGAATGGAAAGCGAAATACCGGCGGACAACAAAAGAGATTTAAAGATGCTCCCAAGACAAACCGTTAAAAAATGTAGTATGAGCACTGATAACTGGGAAACACTGGCCTGCGAGCGCTCCAATTGGAGAACAGCCCTTACCAAAGGTGTCATGGGCTTTGAAGACGCTCGAACTCAGGACGAAAAGGAGAAACGTGCCAAGAGGAAGGCACGCTTGGCAAATCCACACCATGATCAACTCCCGCCCGGAAACCAATGTCCTCACTGTGGAAGGGCGTGTGGATCCAGAATTGGCCTCCACAGTCACTTACAGACTCTCTGTTAAGACCGTGTTTATGGAAGACGATCTTACTCGGCTAAGAGTGATCGCCGAAGAAGAAGAAAGAAAAAGAAGCTCAGAACCACTCTGCGTGCCTTCCTTCTAGGACAGATGGAGCTCTTTGGTTCACCTTCTAATGCAGGCATGTCCAACTGGTAGATCGTGATCTACCAGTAGATCACTGGACGTCTGCGGTAGATCACCGGTAGATCATTGGGTGCCCCCAAAGAAGCTGAACAACTGTGGCTCCCCTAAAAAAAGGTCAACATTTTACCTCCTCTCTGAAAAAAAACTCAACAACTTTGACCCAAACCCTCCAAAATGGGCCTTTCTCCTTCCTAAAAGAAGCTCAATAACTTTGACCTGAACCCCAAAAAAGGGGGTAGATCACTGCCAGTTTTTTAACTCTGTGAGTAGATTGCAGTCTCTCAGGATTTGGCCACCCCTGTTAATTTGCACCTTCTGCAAAGCAGCTCAGCACTGAATCCTCCGGCTTCCTCGGTTTGCGAAACAGATTTTTTAAAAAAGTCCCTAACAAAACCCCACACACGGCACACCCTGATGCAAAAGCACAATTGCCAAGACAGACCTGCTTGCCATAATCTGTACAGAACCGCGTTACTAACATGTGTTTTTTAAAAAAACATTAAAAAACACACACGAAACAGAGCAAAACAAAGTGCCATTCCTAATTCACCTCCAGTGTAAACAGCTTGAGAAAGGCTTGATGCTGCATCAGTCTGATTTTTATAAACATGCTGTCTATTATGCTGGGAGGCTGGCTTAAAGCAGCCTGAATGGGAGAGAAGGAACACATCGAGTTAGTGAAGTGGAAAGGTTAAGGTACTGTATAACCTATTAACCTTTCAACATGTGCCTTTGTCCTTCCCAGTCTGCTCCGAGAAACTTAACTCTTTCACTCTTGCTCACCACTTCCGCTATCCAACAGTTGAGTTGCCACTTGCCCTAGATAGAAATTGTTCCGTTTTTCGTTTGCTCACACAAGCCGGGCTACTCCAATCCAGTTGCCAATAGGAAGGAGTGTTCCTCTACTTATTTGTCTTTCATGCAGCAACATGCGTTTGTTTAACAGCCCACATTGTTCCTCCAGCTCAGAACAGATAACATTTCATTTTACTTCTGTTAATGGCAAGGGTGCCCTGCAGATGCTGTCAGGCAGGCTCCGACTCCCATCAGGCTCAGCTAGCAGGGCCAGTGCTCAGGATGATGGGAGTTGTAGTCCAACAACATCTGGCTGGAGCAATGTTGGCTATTTCTGAGATAAACCCACCAAAACCTGAAGAAGTGTGCAGGCACACGAAAGCTCGTACCAAGAACAAACTTAGTTGGTCTCTAAGGTACTACTGGAAGGATTTTTTTATTTTATTTTGTTTTGACTACGGCAGACCAACACGGCTACCTACCGGTCACCAAAACCTTGTAACTCCCCACCTCTCCAACACCCACCCCCAAAATAATAAAACAGATGAAAACAAGTATTCTGTTCCTTTAAGAGCTTACAAGAAGGGCAAAACAAAACAGCACCTGCAGCTTTCTCTGGCACTGGAAGGTGTGTGTAAAGAAGGCTCCTCCTGTTAAATTTCTGCTTTTTGACTCAGGTGTTAAAAGACACAAGAGCCCAGCCATTAAAAAAAAGAAAAACAACCCCAACTAGTGATCAATGTTACAGGGAGAAGAAAGCTGGTCAGTCAATGGAGGTGCAGACAGCAAACTCTCAGTATTTGGAGCCATGGTACAACATCCAGGTAGGAAGAAATGAGCTAGAATTGGTGTCCTGAACTAAGAACTTAAGGGGAGCCCTGCGAGGATTTGCACAAAATGACTATTTCAGCACCCTGTCGCCAGGCCCTTGCAAAAACCACCAAGGTGACAGCTACATCCCCACTTGGTATTCAGAGACCTTTGTGCATGTGAATTTCTACTGCTCGTAATTGTCATGGTTTCCTCTCAAGGAATCCTGGGAGCTGTAGTTTGCTAAGGTTGCTGAGAGTTGGTAAAGGGACTCCTGACCATTAGGTCCAGTCGTGTCCGACTCTGGGGTTGCGGCGTTCATCTCGCGTTACTGGCCGAAGGAGCCGGCGTACAGCTTCCGGGTCGTGTGGCCAGCATGACTAAGCCGCTTCTGGCGAACCAGAGCAGCGCATGGAAACACCGTTTACCTTCCTGCTTGAGCAGTACCTATTTATCTACTAGCACTGGTATGCTTTCGAACTGCTAGGTTGGTAGGAGCAGGGACTGAGCAACAGGAGCTCACCCCATTGTGGGGATTCGAACAGCCAACCTTCTGATCAGCACGCCCTAGGCTCTGTGGTTTAACCCACAGCGCCACCCGCGTCCCTGCTGAGAGTTGGTAGGAGACCCCTATTCCTCTCGCAGAGCTACAATTCCCAAAGTCCCCTTGGAAGGAGGATTTATTGTTAAACCACTCTAGGAGGGGTATCAAAACAACTCTCAGCCCTCGGAACAAGTCCCATTTCCCAGAATGCTCTGGGGAAGCCATGACTGTTCAAGTGGTACAACAGTGCTTTAATGTATGATGAAAGAGTTGTGACTGAAATGGCAATGACATGCAGAAAGCACAGTTCAAATAGAGTTATATGTATGCACAATAAGCGCCAGGGGTCACATTTCAAATTTTGAGACAGGGTTGGAGGCACCAGTCAAAAAATAGCTGCCATGGGGATGGGGCATAACATAAAATTAGAGAGACAACTGCCCCCATGCTTACCATGAGAAATCAGGTATGCCCTGCTGGTCCTGATTGTGGAGATAACACAATATTGATTACAAACACACACAGACACAGGAATACACAATTATGTTGTCTAATGACAACAGTCCTAGGAAAAATGGTCACCTCACACACACTTGAATTTCACAGAGAAGGTACCTGCACATTTTGCCCCACAATTCTCTTCCTAGGAGGGTTTGAGACTTCCTTTAAAAAAAAAAATTAAAAAATTAAAGCTCAATATCTGGGGCACCTGTGAAAGCCTTTGCAGGCACCCACAGGTGACCCCTGCCTGTTAACAATAGCAGTAACTGGTGATAACACAATCATCTTAGCATGCTAAGTGGGACAAGAAACTGTTGTCTCTATTTAGACCAAATGAATAGAATCAAACACCAGTACTAGTTTTAATTCACCTGATACACCCTGAAGTCTCCCTTTGAAATCTTGGCAAATGATAATTCATTCATAAAGCAGAACACTTCTATATCCATGGACGCTACTATTCTTCATCAGGGGAGGGTCAAAGGGAGATTATTGTCGCTACGATTGTTAAACAGCCAGGAGTCAGAAATCCTCACGGATCTACAGCAAATCTCCCAGTTGATCCAGTTCTACCTTCTGTGCACCGCTGCCTTAGATTTTAGAAAACCAAGCCACACTTCAGGAAAGACAAAGGAATAAAGAAGAGGGTGAGGGGAAAGTGTGTGTGGTGACATTTCTTAACTCCTGCCACAGTTAATATTTTACACACACACACCCTAAGGCAAGGACACAGCCATTGTTGGGCAGGCCTTAAATGAGCAAGGGCTTATCCCAGGTGAAACCCACAATCTGTTTGTTTGTTTGTGTATTTGGTGTGTATAGTACTTCTTAACAGGAACTTAGTTTTATCAGATGTAGAGAGTGTTATTGCTTAGTTGAGATTCCTGCATTGCAGGGGGTTAGACTAGATGCGCTTCAGGGTCCCTTCCAACTCGTACAATTCTATTATTCTATAATCTTAAACAGATTTTCTTAACATAGAGTCTGGGTGGCAAATGCTGTTCCTCAGAAGGCACTTCACCTTTTTTATTATGTGTGTATGTGTGTGTGATTTCTTAGTGTTACAAACAATGTTGGGTTAGGAAGAAAAAGGGGAACGAGAGGGAAGGGGGAATGGTGAGTGGGGTGGGGTCCAGTGGCAATGCTTCAATTCTTCTTAGTGTATGTGTGGGGTTTTGTGTCAGCATCGATTGTGTGGGTTCTCTTTACTATTGTATTTCCTTGATGGTGAGAGAGGTTGGGGGGTGGCCTAGGGTGTGGTTGGTTGTCTTTGGTTGGCTGTAGTGAAATTTGTTTTCGTGTGTGAGTGGGGTGTTTGTGTGTTTTTGGATCAGGTTGGCCACATTGAATCGAATGCTGTTGGCAGGTTCTTGTCGTCTTCTTGTTGGGCTGTGTGTATGTGTGATAAAGGGGAACCAAACCGGGGTGAAGGCGTCTTCTTCTATTTGTCCCCGTGTCAGTTTCAGTTTATTGGTTAATTTTTCTAGTAGGGCTGTTTCCCATACTATTTGGTGTCATTGGCTTACTCCTGATCGGTCTCTCCAGTGTCTGGCTAGGATGTTTCTGGCTGCTGAGTGTAGGTGGGTTATGAGCTCTTTGTGTTGTGAGTGGGCATTATTGTCTTGGAAGATGTTTAGTAGGGCCAGTTCTGGGGTGACTTCTAATACTTGCTTAGTTATTTTGCATATTTCATGTATGATGGGAACTGCTTACTTCAGGGGTAGGCAACCTAAGGCCCATAGGCTGGATGCGGCCCAATCACCTTCTAAATCCAGCCCCAGACGGTCCAGCAATCAGCATGTTTTTACATGAGTAGAATGTGTCCTTTTATTTAAAATGCATCTCTGGGTTATTTGTGGGGCCTTTGTGGTGTTTTTACATGAGTAGAATGTGTGCTTTTATTTAAAATGCATCTCTGGGTTATTTGTGGGGCCTTTCTGGTGTTTTTACATGAGTAGAATGTGTGCTTTTATTTAAAATGCATCTCTGGGTTATTTGTGGGGCATAGGAATTCATTCATATATTTTTTTCAAAATATAGTCCGGGCCCCCACAAGGTCTGAGGGACAGTGGACCAGCTCCTTGCTGAAAAAGTTTGCTGACCCCTGATTTAATTCGAAAGGAGAAGCAAAGGATAAAGAAATAACAGGGCTGTGGCCACCCACATGAGGTGCCCACTCGCATGCCATTCCCTGGCAACAATTGAGTATTCAAGTAAGCCAGGGGTCAGCAACATTTTTCAGCTGTGGTCCGGTCCACCGTCCCACAGACCATGTGGTAGGCCGGACTATATTTTGAAGGAAAAAATATGAACGAATTCCTGCGCCCCACAAATAACCTAGAGATGCATTTTAAATAAAAGCACACATTCTACTCATGTAAAAACACGCTGATTCCCGGACCGTCCGCAGGCCACATTTAGAAGGCGATTGGGCTGCATCCGGCCCCCGGGCCTTAGTTTGGGGACCCCTGACTTAGATCCTTGCCTTTGTGTTGGCAGCTAGCTCAAGGTGGCTAACGAAATTGGCATTCCAAGAAACCACGATGACAATTCAGCACCAAACCAATCCTACTGGAGAGTTTTCCTGCTGGACACTTGGAGAGATGGATTTGGTACCTCAAATACCCACCTTGACTAATGCCATTTTTAGAGGATTTGTCTGTCACTCATAGAAGCTGGTGGTCTTCTATGAAAGCAGTGAGGGAGAGCTGGCTCTCTTGGCTCTGGTTTTCCTTTGCTGTAGCCAGAGTGGGGCATCTCTGACCTGTGGGCCTCATGAGGTCACTTTAGCCAAGCCATGCCCAGCTGCTGGACCAAAAGGCTTGCAGGCACTACCGGCCAGCTGATCAGTGGCCCCTGCTAGATCCTGGGCTTGCATAGAGATATGCAGGGCTAAAAGAATGGAAATGGTTTATATTGAATATCTACAGACAAATGGTAAACAGATAAGGACATTGGCAGGATTATTGTAATAACCTGCAGTTTCATAAGAACATCTATTTAAAGTAGATGAATTTAGAAAAAAAGGTTAATTTAGACTATGCAGGAAATGTAAAAAACAAATTTAAGGAAACGCAGAAAGAGAAGGAAGGAAGAAGTTTTGAAATGTTAGAATGATTGTAAAACTATTGAAATATATATAACTGAAAACAATTTTATTTTTTTTAAAAAAAGAGATGTGCAGGGCATTTTGAAGTCCAGACAATCAGCTGATTGTATGGCCTTCAAAGCGCAGCACCAGGCTTTATGAAAGCATCAACAATCGGATGATCGATTTGATTATTTGGTGTGTGTTTTTCTAATGGGCCAAGCAATTGCAAACATTTTATAAATTGACAAATTCCATTTGAAGCTTTATTGAAGTCAGTTTCTCTTGCATGTTCACATTTAATACACAAAACAGATGAGTGGCTTTTGCTTCTTTTATCTATTAAATTATTATTTATTAAATTTATAAACTGCTCTTCATTATGAGGAGAGGATTGCAGTTCCCTTTGCTTAATTTCCTTGCGTTTTTGGCTGCCTGATTTGTATTTCATAGCCAAACATAGTAGCATGGTTGGGGTGTGTGTATGTGTGTATACCAGATTTTTATTCTCATATATTTTTTGACCATCACCTCCTGGGAAATAGAAGGGGAAGAAATGGAGACAGTGAGAGATTTGACTTTCTTGGGCTCCATGATCACTGCAGATGGTGACAGCAGTCATGAAATTAAAAGACGCCTGCTTCTTGGGAGAAAAGCAATGAAAAACCTAGACAGCATCTTAAAAAGCTTAAAAAGCATCACCTTGCTGACAAAGGTCCGTATACGGTAGTTAAAGCTATGGTTTTCCCAGTAGTAATGTATGGAAGTGAGAGCTGGACCATAAAGAAGGCTGATTGCCGAAGAATTGATGCTTTTGAATTATGGTGCTGGAGGAGACTCTTGAGAGTCCCATGGACTGCAAGAAGATCAAACGTATCCATTCTCAAAGAAATCAGCCCTGAGTGCTCACTAGAAGGACAGATCCTGAAGTTGAGGCTCCAGTACTTTGGCCACCTCATGAGAAGAGAAGACTCCCTGGAAAAGACCCTGGTGTTGGGAAAGATGGAGGGCACAAGGAGAAGGGGACGACAGAGGATGAGATGGTTGGACAGTGTCCTCGAAGCGACTAGCATGAGTTTGGCCAAACTCTGGGAGGCAGTGGTGGATAGGGGTTCCTGGCGTGCTCTGGCCCATGGGGTCACGAAGAGTCGGACACGACTGAACGACTGAACAACAGCAACAATTTTTTTGACCCAGTTAATCAGCAGCATTGACTCTCACTGTGCCTAGAATCAAGCCCTTTTCCCTTCCTTTGCTGTCACTTGAAACATCCATGTGTGCTTCAAGGAGGGGCTTTTTAAAGACATCTGCCTGCCCACCCCTAATCCCCACCTCTGTTAGGTTACTATAAGCTGTCTGAGCCTCAAGCAAGCCAATTCCCTGATTCCATTTTCCTTGGGGGGGGGGGGGGAGAAAGACGCCCTCAACATTCCATAGGTCCTTGAATTCATTAAGCACAGGCCCTTCTGGGACCATTTATTTGAGGTCCGCCCCCCCACAAAAAATGTATTTTTCTTTACAAAGTTAGTAAGGTTTACCTAGGGAGCCCCTAGTACGCAGAAACAACAACCTTATTTTGTGATGCGACTGTTTTCACTTCCAAATTGATAGGCACCAGATTACCCAAATCTGAAATTATAAGGAATTGTGATGATGCAGATTCTTACACTGGAACATCAAGGGAGTTCAGGCTAGAATTGTTCCATTAGCAGCACCCACACCCTCAAATAGCTGTCTGGTAGTGCTCTTTGGAGCACAACTTCAGCTGCATGTCCCTCTGAGCGTCCTCTGTGTTTCCATCGGTGTTCTCCTGCCACCATAAACAATAAAACAAAGCACTTGTATACTGCTCCCTGCACGTACAAGCACTACACAAATATTGTTTCTGTAATCCTTACAATGCCTGTGTAACAAAGATCGGTGTCATCGCTCCCCTGCTGGAGACAAAGAACCGAGGCTTAGAGACTGTGACTTTCTTAAGGCCACCTGGTAAGTTCATGGGAACAGCAAAAAATAAAAAAATAAAAAAAAATCAGCCTCTAAAAATCTGGTTTTTAGGATAGGAATAGGAATAAGGATAGGAATAATTTATTATTGGCCAAGTACATTTTCCAACATACTTGGAATTTGTTTCGGCTACATTGCAATGTAAACATACAGACACTGTTCCTCTCACAATACAAAGAAGCAAAGAAACCCCGCCCATAATTTACCTCCCCTTCAGCTATACAACTACGAATTTAACAATTTAATGGCACAAGGGAAAAAACTATTCTTGTGCCTGGCCGATTTTGTATATGAAGTCATGTAGTGACGTCAAGATGGAAGTAAATCAAGCAGATGATGACCGGGATGTAAAGGATCTGCTACAATTCTCTCTGCTCTCTTCCTAACTTGGGTAGCATAAATTGTCTCTATTGAAGGCAAGCTAGCACCAGTTACCCTTTCTGCAATTCTTACAGCTCATTGGAGCCTTTTCTTGTCTCTCTTGGAGGCTGTACCGTACCAAGCTGTTATAGAATTACAGAGAACAGTTTCAATGATGCCTCTGTAGAATTTTATTCGTATGGTTTCAATTATTAATTGCATTTGTTTGTCACGTTATTCAGAAAAATGTCTCGAGGCGACGTAAAAAAAGAAGAAGATGCCAAACGAAAGCCAGATAGGTAAAACGAAAAGCTGAAAGGAGAAACAGGGAGTACAAGTTCGACATACTTAGTCACTGTGCTAAGCTTTAAGAAAGAGCTGTCCTTAAAATACTAATAAAAAGGATGGACGTTGCTGGAAGTGTGTGGTAGCTGTTCTTCACATGAACAGCTTGAGATGTGAATAAGGTCTCTTGCTTTATTTCAGGATCGTCATCTCTTTGGCACGCCATCAGAGGACAGACAGTGGATGGTCCTCCATTTGAGGGAGTCCTCTGTTGGAAGGGCTGCCTGGTCTAAGTCTGTCTTATATGAAGACCCCCAAGAAGGGAATGCAAGGACTCATCCACAGCAGGCAGGTCACCTGTGCACAGGTGTATGGTATTGAATAACAACAATTATTTCTAAGTTGGCATCTATATATTTAAATGAGCCAGTGTGGTGTAGTGGTTAAGAGCGGTAGACTCGTAATCTGGTGAACCGGGTTCGCGTCCCCGCTCCTCCACGTGCAGCTGCTGGGTGACCTTGGGCTAGTCACACTTCTCTGAAGTCTCTCAGCCCCACTCACCTCACAGAGTGTTTGTTGTGGGGGAGGAAGGGAAAGGAGAATGTTAGCCGCTTTGAGACTCCTTAGGGTAGTGATAAAGCGGGATATCAAATCCAAACTCCTCTTCTTCTTCAATTGCAAATTTTGTCCATTTTTTTTCCAGGTGATGCATTTCCCTTTTCCCTGGAAAGCTGCCACCCTAAATTTGAACCACCCGTCAGGTTGCGCCAGGAAGAGATACCCACCCAGCTGTCTGCATGTGTGAATCAGACCTAATAATCTTCCTTTGTACTTTATCCTAAACTGATGTAACCCACCTACCCGTCCCACAGCAGCAGCCTTTGCAGGGACCAGAAAGTACGGTAAGTGCAGAGCCTAATTAATGCCCCCGAACTGTTGCTATATCTAAAGCAAGCACACACTACTTTACATTTATTCAGCAATTCATCAAAGAAACAAAAATCCTTCCTCCAGTAAACCTGTTCCACTAGCAATTGAACTGAGTTTATATCTGCATTTCCAGGACTATTCACATTTCCATATGATGAAACTGAACACGAATATGTTGCTAGAAAAACCAGAAAAAATAGCTCTTCGTGTAATATGAGATAATTCAGTGCAGCAATTTTAAACAAAATCTGAGATGTGGTAGTTGCTTTTTTTTAGTTTTTAGTTTTTTTTAAATAGTGGACATCCACCATGGAGCAACCCAACTGAAGAAGATAACAGAGTTTACCCAGACCTTGTTGCTGGTTGTCCCCAAAATGAGCATTGAGATTCCTGCAATGCAGGGGTTTGGACTAGATGACCCTGGGGGGTCCCTTCTAGCTTCTATGATTCATTACCCTCACCACCCCTGCTTTCATACCCTCCAAAATTTCCCCGATGAAAATAGGGACGTCCCATCCCATAATGATAATTTTACTATTTATACCCCACATATCTTACTGGCTTGCCCTAGCAGCTTCCAACATATATAAAAACATTATAATTTTTTTTAAAAAACTTCCCTATACAGGATTGCCTTCAGATGGCTCGGGGGTCGGATAACTCCATATCCTCCAACATTTATCCAATGAAAATAGGGACGCCCTAAGGAAAAGCGGGATATTCTGGGATCAAATCAGAAACCGGGACGGCTTCTCTAAATCAGGAACGTCCCAGGAAAATAGGGACACTTGGAGGTTCCTTGAGCATCTTTTCTTGGAGGAAAGTGTTCCTGAACTCTGATAGTGCTTCTCACTCTCCGGGATGGAGGGTCGAGAGGGGTGTGTGAATGTGTGCGCAAACTAGCGTAGTGTCCAAAGTTCACGTTTGTTGCCTCACCCCACTTTTCCCTCTGGCGCTCCCCCCCCCCCAAGGCACGTGGCTCCTGGAAAACTTCCCAAAAAGAAATGTGGCCCTCCGACTGGAAGAGGTTCTCCACCTGAACTGCAGTCGCCGATTTACTCCCAAACTACGGTGGTGTTTTGTAGACGGTAAGCAAGTTCTTTGTTTTCGACCTTCAGTCTTTGCAGTCTGAAACTTGCCTTATATACTTTTGGACTGTCAGGTGTGACATATTGCAAAATGTCAGGGCTGTACATGTGAGCACAGGCGTGTTTGGTTAAGCACCGCTTTTCTAAAACAGTAAAGTGACGTCCCGTTTGAGAAACAGCCATGATGAATGATTTTAGGTCAAGGAAAGTCATTTAGTATTTGTTGTGTAAATATCTATCTATTGTGGACTATGAGTCTGTGAATTATGCAAGCGCATGTGAAATAACTTTCTCCCTTCCCTCTCATTTATTCAACAGAATATAAATGGGTCCTTCAAACCAATTAGGGCCCTTTGTGTTGGAAGCTATTGTGTACTTAAAAACATTTTCTTAAAAAGGGGACATGCATTATTTACTTAAAATAAGCTGATATTCAAGAGTTCTGTTAGCACAGATGGCTTTTAGGACTGTGGCTAGACGGCTGAAATCTATTAGGCTGCATCCAACTAAGAGATACTCCAAGTAGACCTGTTGGAATAGATAGCTTTAAGTTAGCTGTCTTCAATGGGCCTCCTCGGAGTATGATTTGTTGTTGTTGTTCAGTCGTTCAGTCGTGTCCGACTCTTCGTGACCCCATGGACCAGAGCACGCCAGGCATGCCTATCCTCCACTGCCTCCCGCAGTTTGGCCAAACTCATGCTAGTCGCTTCGAGAACACTGTCCAGCCATCTCATCCTCTGTCGTCCCCTTCTCCTTGTGCCCTCCATCTTTCCCAACATCAGGGTCTTTTCCAGGGAGTGTTCTCTTCTCATGAGGTGGCCAAAGTACTGGAGCCTCAGCTTCAGGATCTGTCCTTCCAGTGAGCACTCAGGCCTGATTTCCTTCAGAATGGATAGGTTTGATCTACTTGCCGTCCATGGGACTCTCAAGAGTCTCCTCCAGCACCATAATTCAAAAGCCTCAATTCTTCGGCGATCAGCCTTCTTTATGGTCCAGCTCTCACTTCCATACATTACTACTGGGAAAACCATAGCTTTAACTATACGGACCTTTGTCGGCAAGGTGATGTCTTTGCTTTTTAAGATACTGTCTAGGTTTGTCATTGCTTTTCTCCCAAGAAGCAGGCGTCTTCTAATTTCGTGACTGCTGTCACCATCTGCAGTGATCATGGAACCCAAGAAAGTGAAATCTCTCACTGCCTCCATTTCTTCCCCTTCTATTTGCCAGGAGGTGATGGGACCAGTGGCCATGATCTTAGTTTTTTTGATGTTGAGCTTCAGACCATATTTTGCACTCTCCTCTTTCACCCTCATTAAAAGGTTCTTTAATTCCTCCTCACTTTCTGCCATCAAGGTTGTATCATCAGCATATCTGAGGTTGTTGATATTATGACCTGTCCATCTTGACCTGTCCATAGCTTCCCTGAGTAATTCAAGCCCCTTCGCCACGACAAGGCAGTGATCCAGGAAGCGGGGAGTATTATTTAATCATATGTACTGTGTTGTAACCATCAAATCATAAGCAGTCTTTTTTTGCTGCTTAAGGCACTCTCTTCATAGGCACTGGACTGGAGACTAGCACCGATGCCTTTTGGTGGCTAGTGGCTTGCCTAGTTAGGTCCTCCATGCCTTCCTAGTTGGCTTGCGAGGCCATTTTGACTTGCCCACACCCACCAAGCCCTATATCTGAGGTCATATAGGATGTCGGTGCAAAAGCACAACTGGACCAAAGGAGACCTGCAGACCTCATCGCCTGCCAAGCCCTGTGCAAGGTGCTTTGACCGTCAGCTAATTGCTGGGACTTGCAAAGTGCCGCGGGTGACATTTTGCAGGCCCCGGTGATCAGCTGGTTGCCTGTGCAAAAGCAGGCCACCTGACACTATTGGGATGTCAGGTGACTGACAAGTGTGAGGCTCTGCCCATCTGTCTAACTTGGCCTTGCAAGGGTGAAGGAGATCGGATCTGGCCTGGAAGGTAGTCAGTAAAGAAGACAGGAGTCCTGAATTTTGGGCATTGGCTGCCTGTCTGTTGTTTGCTTACAGAGGAGCTGATGTGGCCGAAACCCTAACCCTGTGTGTTTGCCTAATTAATAATAATGTTATTATTTATACCCTGCCCACCTGGCTGGGTCTCCCGAGCCAGTATGAGTGGCTTCCAGCACATATAAAAACATTATAAAATGCCAAACATGAAAACCTTCCCAGTACAGGGCTGCCTTCAGATGTCTTCTAAAAGTTGTGTAGTTGTTTATCTCTGTAAGGAGGGAGCCACTGCTGAGAAGGCCCTCTGCCTGGTTCCCTGTTAACTTCACTTCTCACAGTAAGGGTACTCCATCTATTCAATTTACATTATTGTAAATAAAAATATTAGAAAACAGCCTCCATGTCCCCAGTAAACTTTCTTTGCAAGGGGCACAGGCTGCCCTAGAACTTCCTACCACTCAGGGACGTGGGCAGCATTAAAAAACTAATAGCAGTAGCCAACTACGTTTAACTAAGAGTAGTTCCATTGACATGAATGAACATGGCTAAGCTACGTCCATTCATGTAAATGGGCCTCCTCTGAGTAAAAACATGCTTTATGCTTTCCTGGATGATCAAGACTAATGCCCGTTTGTATTTTCATTAAATGACGATTATTATATAAAGTTCCTACTGGCCTTGAACTTTAATTTTGACAAGGCGGGCTGATGGGGAAGAAACAACGAAATCTCTCTGCCCCAAACAATCCAACCTCCAAAGTGCCATCACTTGGAAAGGCTGCTTGTTCTGCAAAGACACGCTTGCAATGATAATCTTATCTTGGGCTTATCAAGAATGGGAGGAGGCACATGGCTACCCCAAGGGGGCAGGGCTGGCCCTACCATGAGGCCAAGGCGAACGCTTTGCTTCAGGTGGAGCAAGTGCCCACCTGCTGCCACCTGTCTCCTAAATGAAAAGGTGACTGGATGACTTTCTCTTGCACCCGAAGGGAGCTCTGCACTGGCCACTGGCAGAGAGAGGCAAGTTCAACATTAATCCAAGATCAAGGCTGGCAGCGGCTGCGGGGGCCACTTCCTAGGAGTGCTGCTCCTTTGCCGCTCCTTGGCAGTGGCTTCCATCATTTCAGATCTCACTCCAGAGCCTCGCTCTCCGAGGATGGACACAGAGAAAGAAGCATTTTAGGGCAAGCTGAAGCAGAGCACTGTGCGGAGCCCCACCGACTTCAGCGGGTGAGAGCTGCGCTCGTGCCCCCCCCATAAATCAAGGGGGGCCTAAAAGTGTCCAGAAATTTTGGCTGAACACCGAGTTGCCAGTGTAGCCTTGCAAAACGTGCTGACACATTGACTATATTATTATTATTATTAATAATAATAATAATTGTGGGGGGAGAGATGGGGGTGCCTTTTAAAGATTCCCAAAACAACAAAAACATTGGCTCCCCAAAACCGGACCCTCGGACGTCACAACCGTGCCAAAAACTCCACTTGCGTAATTGGCCCTGAGATTTCGGAGGGGAATAAAATCCAATTTACCTGTCAAAAAAGCAGGTCTGAATAGGTCGCGGCCAAATGGGCCCCGGGGAATGGAGTGCCACTGGCTGCCTCCAAGCCCCCCCCCCCGTTTCGCTTCTTTTCACTCTCCTCTCCGCAGGCCGTCCTTTTTCTCGCAGAGCAAAGAGAGAGGAGGAAAAGTTGGAACAATCTGCTAAAGAGGCACAATGTTCTTTGCACAGTTAGTCCACTAATTACTATTAAGCTCTAGTTCCCTTTTGTGTTCCAATGGGGAGCCTTCAATGAGATGCTACCTCTTGGGCCTTTCATGGGGCTGGCCTACCCCTTGAATAGCAGACTTCTCCCCCACGTCTTTTCCCATATTAGTTGTCCCCCCCTCCCCTCATTCTTTCCTCCCCCCCCACATTTTCTTCAGATGCCTCTTTCCGCCCCCCCCACCTTCTTTACTTTTCCTCTCTTTTTTTTGTCCATGTTGTGTAAGGCCCTAAATGAATCTTGACTGCCCCCACGGCCGACTGGAGACGCACAAAAGCGCCCCGTTCCCCCAGCTACAGCACCATTATGCGCCCTAACAATGTACTAATTGGCAGTGACAATCGTGCTGTTGGGGGAGGAAGGGATTGTAAAGGGGGGGGGGCTTGGTTCTTTTCTAATCAGCAAGCCCACTAAATCATAATAAAAAAAATAAGATAAAATACAGAAAGGAAGGAAGGGGAGAGAGAGAGGGAGAGAAAGGTATGGGCTGAAGGGAGAGCAACACTTTGCAAGACGTGAGGTTATTTTGTTTGGGTCAGGCAGAAAAAGAATAAAATCATTTTGGTGTGTGTGTGGGGGGGGTAACGTGGAGCAAGGGTAACGACACATAAATCGACATTCTCTCTTTTCTGCATGGGGGCATTATTCTGCAGAGAAAACATGAGGAGAAGGTGGCGGCGCATGCAGGTGTAAAAGGAGATTCGCGAATGATTCCCACACAAACCTTTTGGCACAGATCTGTTTTCCCTACAGGAACGCTTTTGGGGAAGAAGTAACCTGTAAATGCGTTCCCCACACCTCGGGACCATTATCTCGCAGAGAAACAATTCCCATTCCGTTCGCTTGAGGTGCTTCCAGCTGGTTGTGATACCGTGGGTCGGATTCAATAGCGCACCGGCGAGCTCTGGTTGCGCAATTCAAGTGGATTTTTGCGCATCTTCCCTCTTCCCCCAACACACCTGGTGGCTTTAATTAGAAAGATGCAAGTGCCTGCCTAACGGTACAATTAACACCCCCATGTTGCCGATACACTTCTTTTTCTGCCTCTTAGCAAAACATATCACTCAACTCTGGAACCCCAAAGGCTTATGAGGACACAGTGACTGCAGTTCTGGATGGGCAGTGAATATGCGTTCATATCCATATTGTGAATTTGCTGGGTGCCGTTTCTTGTTATGTGTGGCTTGTTGTGCATGATGAAAGGTCATGGCTGATATCTGCTTATTCCTTATTGTTGATGCTGCCTTGAGCCACAGGTAGGTTTAACCCAACGCTCCCTCCTTCACTGGCTGACAGGGCTTCTCTTGCTACCAGTGCTTGGAACTGGAGGGTAAAAGGTTGTTTTCTGCTGCTCCAGAGAAGCGGACACGGGGCAATGGATTCAAACTACAAGAAAGAAGATTCCACCTAAACATTAGGAAGAACTTCCAGACAGTGAGAGCTGTTCGGCAGTGGAATTTGCTACCAAGGAGTGTGGTGGAGTCTCCTTCTTTGGAGGTCTTTAAGCAGAGGCTTGACAGCCATCTGTCAGGAATGCTTTGATGGTGTTTCCTGCTTGGCAGGGGGTTGGACTGGATGGCCCTTGTGGTCTCTTCCAACTCTATGATTTTGGAACCGAACTTGAGATATTATGCATGCCAAACACGTGGTCTTCCACTGACCTCTACGAAGACTTTAAGTATCAAAAACTTGGTGGCATTTACTTTTTTTTTTTAAAGGACCTATTCACAACATGTTGAAAAGCACATCGCAAAATGATTATGCATTGTAGTACACCAGCCATTGCCTGCCTGAGGCCTTCCAGATGTGTTGTGCTATAACTCTTTAGTCGTAGTCAAAAACATCTGGAGGGTACCAGGTTGTTGAAGGCTGTATCACAGAAACACTTGGAAATTCTACTGTGCTGACTCTTTATTATTATTTTTTTAAGGCATGCTAACAATAAGAGGTCGTCCTATTCCAAATATTCCACAATGGGAATTCAGAGGCAAAGGGGGTGCATAATATTACCTGTGCAAGATCTCACCCTACTCTCAGTGGAAGAGAAAGTTAATGGAAATAAGTTCAGCCCAATACCCAGACAATTATGTTTTATGAACATCTAATCTACCAAGACTCTGGCCTCGTTCAAGAGTTGCAGGGAGCAAAGCATTGAAGGTTCTGTGTATGCAAATAATGATCTGGTACAGGGAAACATATTTTCACCAAGTATCAGGACTGATGGAAAACTTTGCCCAATTCCCATCTTTACAAGACCAGTTCCCAGGTTGCAGGGGCATAGCAAGGTAAATTGGTAACCGGGGGCAAAAAAAATTTTGTCACCCCCCCCCCCCCCGAGGCATAGGAAGGTCAGGTGGTACCCGGTATGGAAAATTTCTTGTCAACCCCCCCATTGACCCCCCCCCCGCAAAAATGGTTTTACGTTATTTCATTTTTTCTTGCAAAGGAATAATAACAAGTAATAATAATTAAAAAAAACTTTTTTTCTATATCCCACCCTCCCCGGCCGAAGTCGGGCTCAGGGTGGCTAACATCAGATACATAACATTGGTATAAAATCAAACAATAATTAATTACCTCTCAAAATCAAATTAAAGTCTAATTAGATGGCTTTCCACAGGGTTAGGGTTGGGAACAGTAAGTGTTCTCTGAACTGAAATTTCAGCCTTCATGACATAGGAAAACAGGCAAGTGAACAGCTATTTTGGTGGAGGAGGGTCAAGATATTAACCGATATGCATGAAATTTCATATATAGCATTATAATCCCTAGTATAGTAAGATAAGACCTTCGGAGCAGGCATTTTCCAAAAAAAAAAAAATCAACTTTTTTTTTCAAAAAAATTGTCCTTGATAATTTGTCACCCCCTCCATTATGGAACCCGGGGCAGCCCGCCCCCTGCCCCCCTTGCTACGCCCCTGCCAGGTTGTCCTTTGTCCTTGGATCCCATAGCAGCTGCAGCAGAATCTGTAATCACCAGATCACACAAATTATGCCAAACGTCAAAAAAATAAATTAAAAAAAATTCCTTCCAGTAGCACCTTAGAGACCAACTAAGTTTGTTCTTGGTATGAGCTTTCGTGTGTATGCACACTTCTTCAGATACATCAGGAATCACAAGACAGAGAAACCAGTAGGAGAACACTTCAATCTCCTAGGACATTCTATACAAGATCTCAAAGTAGCTGTCTTATTACAAAAGAATTTCAGAAATAGACTGGAAAGAGAAGTTGCTGAATTACAACTTATTACCAAACTTAAAGCCATGGAGAGACTTGGCCTGAATAGAGACATTGGATTCTTATCTCATTATACATGACAAAGCTATTTTTGGCCAACTCACCCCTTGCTTTTTCCTGTAAGACCAATTGCAGTCGTTAACAGGAGTCAACAGGTTTTCCACACCTATCAGTCAATCCCCCATTCCCACCACCCTTCTGAGTCATACCCCTCCCCTCCCCACTCCCTCACTATATATAAGGGTCTGGTGACTTCTGTTTCAGTGTATCTGAAGAAGTGTGCATGCACACGAAATCCACCTACCTGTAGCTATGCCAAACGTGTCTGTAGCTGGGAAATTACAGAGATATGTGCTTGGACCTAATCTGAAGACAGATCTGGTAAGTGCCATATAAAAAACGTTTTGATGTAAAACTCGAAATATGCATAAAAACAGCAATATGGGGAAATCCAGCCAGATGGGCGGGGTACAAATAATAAATATTATTATTATTATTATTATTAATATAGGCAACGTTGCCTCATTATTTCTGTCACCGAGCCGTGAAAAGACTGCTGTGTGATCCACTTCTTTTTGCCATACCCCTGTGTAAAATTTTGGACCTTGTACTATGATGCTTTCCAACAACTTCTCCTTCCTTAAATGCTTTTCCCCATTTGCCTTGTGCCGCCTTCCAGTTCTAGGAGCCTTCATAAGGGTTTGGTGGCTATTTTAACCTGACCTGTTGGTAAGCTGTATGCTCACCAGGGGCGTAGCAAGGGGGGCGTAGGGGGCAGACCGCCCCATGTTCCATAATGGAGGGGGTGACAAATTATCAGGGAACAATTACTGCCCTACTAGTGCGGTTCATAAAAAAACTTGTTTTTAAAATGCCTGCTCCGAAGGTCTTATCTTACTATACTAGGGATTATATAGCTATATATGAAATTTCATGTATATCGGTTAATATCCTGAGCCTCCACCAAAAAAGCTGTTTACATGCCTGTTTTCTTATGTCGTGAAGGCTGAAATTTCAGTTCAGTGGAGCACTTACTGTTCCCAACCCTAACCCTGTGGAAAGCCATCTAATTAGACTTTAATTTGATTTTGAGATGTTTTTAGGAGGTAATTTAATTATTGTTAGATTTTATACCAATGTTATGTATCTGATGTTAGCCACCCTGAACCCGACTTCGGCCGGGGAGGGCGGGGTATAAATAAAAGTTTTTTTTATAATTATTACTTGTTATTATTCCTTTGTAAGAAAATATGAAATAATGTATAACCATTTTTGCAAGGGGGGGAATCAATGGGGGGGTGACAAAAAATTTTTTGCCCCCGGGTACTAATTTACCTTCCTACGCCCCCGATGCTCACTTAAATGTTCGTGCATCCTAAATGATCGGTTAAATGTTGATTGTTACTACTATTTTAGTATTGTCGCGATGTTTTATTACATATTGTTACTGTATTACTGTCTTTAGACACCCATTTCTGCGTGAACCACTTTGAGCCCAGGTTTACTTATAGAAAATGTGGTGTATAAATAGAATATAACCTCCATTTTTCTGGGAAAGCATGAATTCAGGGCAGCTGTTTGGCAGGCAATTTGAAATGTGACAATGGTAGGTGGGGAAAGTGATTGGTGCCCCCCCCCACTTCTCCTGCCCCATGTGCCCCACTGGAAGTGGCTTTCTCTGACTCAGGGAATGTTGCATTCATCTTCATGAGGTGACTAATTTGGCTTTGAGATTTGGTTCTTCTGCATGAAACTTTTTTCTTTTTTAGCAACATGATTCATGCAAAATTGACCGTATTCTATTCAGCAAAACAAACAGTGTTTCCCCCCCTTCTTTTAACATAACTTTTTGGGATGCAAACAACTTCTTCAAATTACATAAGCTTCTATATGTCCACAAGCATATATGTTTCGAATCAGTTCCACTTGCTACTATGCCTCTCAACAGATCCCCCCCTCCAAAATCAGCATTTTGGGAGGTCTCTGAAGCAAGGTTGCCGCAGAAGATTTCAGTGAAAGTGTGGTTCAGGGTTTCTCTGGTCCACTTACACTCAAGAGGTTGCGCAGAGACAATCAATCCATGCCATTCTGCAGGACAAGTCTGGTTTTTTCTTGACAGTGGCACGACGTCTCTTCTCCATGTTATGGAGAACAAGCCCCCCCCCCCCCCGTTTCTTTATTTTCTGGCTGCACACACCGCTCTGCTTTGTGCCTTAATTTTGTCCAAGGGTTAATTTTGTACAAGTAGTTAGAGCAAAAGGATGGCTTAACCTGGTCCTCTCCAGATGTTGTGGGATGCCAGCTGCCAGATCTGGGAGGGTACCAGGATAGTCACCTCTCAGTTACAGGAGCACAGGGGATGGAGAGCAACAACATGGAGCTCTGCCCATGTGTTCAAGCTTGCATTGGAGAGGTTCCTTGAGCCATGGTCCTTGTTTCTTGCAATGGGTTTTGCCCACATAGTTTGAATGCACAGCATCTGTCTGTTGTACTTCCATGGAAAACCTTCCCCCGTGAATAGGCTTGGGAGAGACAGGTTAGATGCCAGTGGAATAATCCATGACAAGAACTCACATCTGTGGCACTGTGTCTTTGTAGGAAGAGGTGCTTCCCTCCCTCCCAGCCCAATCAGTGCAAAACTGGGCATTTGGCAAATCCTTTAAGCCTCTGAAAAACCTCAGCTGCTGCAAACAATGGATTCGTTTAATGCCAACCGTAATGGGATTTTTATTAGGAACCAGAACAAAACCAGGACTTCCTTTCACAGTAAGCTCAATCAACACTCATCAGGTGGTAGGAATTTTTAACTGTACCGAGTACCAACTTGGGTTGCCTGTGAACAAACTGCAAAAACAACCATTTCAGTGTCAGCTGCCCCTCTTCTCTGCCGTTCACCAGGTCTCTTGCCAAGCATTCCCAAAATGAAACCTGACATTAAGAAGCCTATAAGTCCACCTCTTCCATGGTCAAGTGGTGGATCAACCAGATGCCTGGAAAAGGAAAAGGAAACCCCAGTGCTTGTTATTAATAAAGACTGATAAAGTGCAGCAATGAAAAAAGTTAACATTTGCCTTACAGACACCATGTAGGAAGGCAGATAAATACATAAAGAGCATCTGCTTTGCACATAGAAGATCTCATGTTCATTCCCTGGCATCTCCAGGTGGAGCTGGGAGAGAACTCTGTAGGAAACCCTGGAGACCTGCTTTAATTCAATGTAGACATGAAGGACTGATGGTCTTCCTCAGTATATTAATAATAATTTATTATTTATACCCTGCCCATCTGGTTGGGTTTCCCCAGCCACTCTGGGCGGCTCCCATCAGAATATTAAAAACACGATCAAACCTCAAACATTCAAAGCTTCCCCAAACAGGGCTGCCTTCAGATGTCTTCGAAAAGTCAGATACCGTATTTTTCGCTCCATAGAACGCACCGGACCATAGGGCGCACCTCATTTTTAGAGGAGGAAACAAGGGGGGGAAAAAATATTTTTCTGGTTTTCCTCCCCTAAAAGCCCTTTTTTGTGGGTTTTTTTTTTTTTTTTTGAGGATCAGCTAAAAGTTTTGCAGCTGTTTTTGCAAAGGCAAAAGGCTTTTTTAAGGATCAGCTAAAAGTTTTGCAGCTTTTTTTGCAAAGGGAAAAGCCCTGGTTGGTTTTTTTTTTTTGAGGATCAGCTAAAAGTTTTGCAGCTGTTTTTGCAAAGGCAAAAGGCTTTTTTTTTAGGATCAGCTAAAAGTTTTGCAGCTTTTTTTGCAAAGGGAAAAGCCCTGGTTGGGGTTTTTTTCGAGGATCAGCTAAAGGTTTTGCAGTTTTTTTTTGCAAAGGGGGAAAAGCAAAGCTCCTTTTGCAAAGGGGGAAAAGCAAAGAGGAAAAGCCCCATTTTTATGAGGTTTAACTCACATTTCTGAAAAATCTTAAGGAAAGGGAGCCATTTCTACAGTTTCCAGACAGATAATCTAATCAGCCAGTCACATGTCCTGGGGAAACAAACAACCTCCCTCTGCAGCACATTCAACAAAGGAGGGCGGGGCTGAAAGGGAGCCGGGACTCTTATCTCTCTCCCGATCTCTTGCTGATCAGCTGCTGAGCGGGGTCCTTTCAACACCCCCTTTTCTCTTTGTAAAATAAAAAGCACGATCCTCTTTTGGCCCCCGGGCCATTCAGCTCCAGGGACCGCCATTCGCTCCATAAGACGCACAGGCATTTCCCCTTACTTTTCAGGAGGAAAAAAAGTGCGTCTTATGGAGCAAAAAATACGGTAGTTGTTTATTTCTGTGACATCTGATGGGAGGGCGTTCCACAAGGCGGGCACCACTACCAAGAAGGCCCTCAGCCTGGTTCCCTGTAGCTTCACTTCTCGCAGTGAGGGAACCACCAGAAGGCCATTGAAGGAGGACCTAAGTGTCTGGGCTGAACAATGGGGGTGGAAACGCTCCTTCAGGTATAAGCTACCTGTCTTCTTAACAGTGAAAAAGGAGGGGGGGAAGCAATAGCTTCTGGTTCTCTCGACAATGGATGTTCTTGCTGTGAGCAGCCTCCATTAGCTATTGGATGGAGCCAGCGTCCTGCTCTTCAAACCCCAAGCAACTGGCAGTTGTGGGACCAAGTTTTGGTTTTTTTCTGGTAGAAGGGAGTGAAAAGCAAGTTCTCTGCATCTGCTTCTTCTCTGGCTGATGGGTGAGGCCAGTGTATTTGTATCGCAATCTGCTGAATTTCTAGATTGTTGACAATGCATTTATTCGTTCCACACGGGGGGGGGGGGATGGCCACAGGAGGGAAAGCAAAAATGAGTCCAGCAATTAGCAGAGGCAGCCCAGGACATTTTGTAGCCTGAGGATAAGTCAAAATGGCACCCTCTCCGTGATGGTATGCACGTTGAAATCGCACTGACTTCATTGGGAAAGCTAAGCAGGCACTATAATCTCACTCATTAAAGTCAACAGGACTTCAAAGTGCTAAACTTCATGCTCACTGTTTAAGAAGCACGTTGCACTTTAAATGGTTTCAATAAAGACTGTTGTGAAGATACCCATTTTATATTGAACTGTTTATTGAGTGTTGGCTTTTGTACAGTAGGGGTCAGTCGCCCTCAGCAATGTGTTATGGACCACTTAGGCTTACCTGGGAACAAGTGCCTTTGAACTCAAGGGATCTGCCTCTGAGTAGAGGAGGTTAGGACTGCAGTGTAAGAGATCCATACCCAGATATATTATCAACATAATCTAACTCATTTGAGTGGAACTAATAATATAACATGTATTATTCAGAAATTAAGCACACTGACATGATAGCAAATAATTTAAAACATACAGTACAAAACAATACAATACATGTAATCAACAAAGGTGTTGGCTCCATTGCAGTTTAAAAAAACAAAAAACAAAACATGTTTAACACACAATGAAGTAAAATTAAAAATAGCAAACCATCTCCAGAAATAAACAAGCAATTGTCAGGTTTAGATTACCAGCTATAAATTAATGCTTGGTTGTATTTCCCTCACTCAAACTTGGGAGCAAAAAGTTTGCAGTTTGTAGGTAATATGGCTGAATGTTAAGTAAAGGTTAGAGGCAGGGGGTGGACTTGGATCCCTGAAACACTACAAAAGTACATTTCAGAACAGCTTCTCCTCATACTAGAACTGGGTTGTTTTAACAGGGCACAATTTTAGAGCGGCTTATTTCTTCCAAAGCAAATGAAATCACTTTTATGAGAAGTTCTGGACTGGCAATCTGACCAACCAATGAATTATTATAGCATGTGAGGTTAAGTTAATTAGATACACCCATTCCATTTGCTGACCCTCTGCTTTTATTGGCTATTCAGTTAATCGTTGGCTGCTAGCGGACCAAATTATTTAGCTATTTGGGCTGGATTAGCCAACAACCCATTTAACTGGATAATTCACAAACATACCAAGATCAAATAAAGTTTAATAATACTAACAATCTATAACTGCAATGCCTCTAGAGTAAAAAAAGCTTTATTATTCTAAGACACAGAGAAATTCACTGACTGTGTGGATTATTGTGTGGAATAGTAACGTGGATCATTTGGAATTAAGGTGTCCCCCCCCCAAAAAAAACACCCAACGTGTTATAGAGTAGGGTGGGGAATTGTGTTAGTGAAAAGGCTGCTGAGCTAACTATAAACTAATTAACAGCTTCATAAATAATATCAGCAAAAAGCTGGATGAATTGGGAGCATTCATCAGAGGGGCAAGTAGCAACTTGCAGGACAGGAAAAGGGAGACAATTCAATTGATTTCTTCTTCTTTTAACATTTGGTCACCATTTATAAGTGTGAATCAAGACATGACATGAATGTTGCTCACTCCTGCTTTAGATAGTGAGGAGAGCAACCGTACAAATATTATTGGACTACATCACCCAAAATCATGGGTGTCTCCCTCCTGATTTAGATACCGACATTTTTTGTACATCGCAACTATTTTAGAAATCATTGCTATTTCAATTAGCAGTGTTACCAGCACACCTTTAAATGTTTGTTGATATTTACTGCAATTCAATTGACTCAAATAATAATGAAATATGCTTATAATTAAATCCATACAGAAATGGTCATATTCACCTGATTGTTTTTAAAAACACATATTTTGTTAATCCATGGTATCCTGCTTCTACCCATGCAATCTAATGCCATTCTTTTCTTAAGAGTAACCAGCTAATTTCAAATACCCTGGGCAGGATTCAACATTGTGCTCAAGCTACCAAAGATGTTGCCTTGTTATTCATAGGGGTTGACACTGGCTTCAAAATTACCCTCCTTTTTGTGAGCCAATAATTTGCCCATGTCTCAAATTGACTCACAGCTACTCTAAGTAAAAAGAAAAGAAAAGAAAGAAAGAAAGAAAGAAAGAAAAAGTTTACATAAAAAGTAGGAAGAGATGTTTCCTAAAGGTTGTTAGAATGTATTTCAAGGAAACCAATAATTTGAAATAACTCCTTTCCCTTGTAGCATGGAAGTCAATGGGGCTCAACACTGAAACTCAATAAACTCAACACGACTTGGCACTTTCTCTTTCTCATGCAGAGACCCAGAAAGAAGAGCAACTGTCTGTGGCTTGGGAAACACAGGGCTACAGAATCTGAAAGTTCCTGCTAACAAAGTGCCTTTTTATATTAAGTGCTCAAGCATTCCTCGCTGCCCTATTCTATTCTGCCACTGCAACCCATGTGACAGTGGCGACGGCTGCTCAGCTCCCAGCTTCCAAGGGAAAGAAGAGGCATCCCATAGTATTGTGCTTCAAACACAAGAAACAAAATTCTGCTCTCTGCCATGTGGACAGGACACCTCCGGCATAAAAGTCCACCCACTACTATCAGTAACAAGCCATAGGCAGTGTGAGGTGTGATGCATGCCTATTCACTTTGGTTAGAGCCTTTGGAGCTGTTGACGGTGGCACAGTCGAGAATTCACCTGGTGTGTGCTATTTCCTTCTACAAATGGTTGCTATTTCCTTCCTTTCCTTTCAACAACAACATATTGTTTTCAGATGTGCCCCCCGCCCATTCTTATGTTAGGGTAGCTTCTCAGGTTACATATTTCAAGCAGGGGACAATTCTCGCGTATCACACCTGTATCTGAATACATTTGCAGAGCTCTTAAATGAATGAGTAAAAACATTACTAATGGACACCATTTTACAGGTGTATCCTGACGCAAGTTTCACAGGATAACATGTTTGTACATGTGCACATATGCAGATACAGGAGTGACTTACAGAAAAGCAATGTGGACAGCAGCTCTTAAGATCCTGCCATTCTTTTCTCTAAAGCTTTAGCTACAGAAACATTCTATTTCAGTCCCTGCAATTTCCCTACCCCTGCTATTTCTTATGTAACCAGCCTTCCCATGCCTCTCGTTTATAAAATTCCTGTTTCAGATAGAACGGGATTTAATTTATCTTCCTGTTTAAAAGGCACGTTAAGGTTTGGTTTAGCCAGGATCCTCCATTTTAAATATATTTGTTTGCCTTAAATCTATAATCTAAAATACTGGATTAACCTAGTACTCTCCAGATGTTTCAGACTAGAACTCCCAAAATACCTGACCACTGAGCCTGATGGGACCTGTAGTCCAAAATAGCCGGAGAGTACTACAGGGAAGGATGCATTAACAGGTAGGTATAAATACAGTTATGCATTATTTTCACAGAACAATGCACTTCCTACGAATTAGTAACCACACTTGCATCAATATATATGCATTGGAGGAAGAACAGGTAATACAGAGATATGAACTGCACTGGATAATAAAAGATCTCAGGGACTGTGAGCATTTGGACCTAATAATAACCTCAAGTTTACTGCTATTTGATACAGGAACAAGCCCAGGGAAGCCTCAGGCTGCTACCTTTGATTAATCTCAGTTTAGTGTTTACGCCCAAACCCTAAACTATGGTTAAGCATCAACCAAGATGTGAAGTTGGCATGTTTCACTAAACCATAGTTCAAACCAACGAAGGCCAAACTGCAGTTATCCAAAAGGAGAAGCAACAGCTTCCAATCTCCTCCTTGAGGAGGAAGCACATGAGCCTGAGATTCTCCTAAGCATGTTGCTCAAATGATAAACCATAGCTTATAGTTACCTCTGAACACAGCCTCTTAAGTGGCTAAAAACAAAGAAACAAAATCAGGCTCAGAGGAAACATTTATGAGTGCCAGTAAATTAAATCTGCTGCTACCTTTTTATGACCCTCTGCCTTCAATGGAGAGACAATATGAATGAAGGCTGGAATTCTCCATTGATACGGCTGGGAAAGCTTACATAAGTTACCAGTAGGTGAATCTAGGTGCACAAGACTGGAGCATTAGCAAACTTCATTTGACATATCTTTAAGTACCAGATACACAGAACAGGGAGGATTAATGGGCCTCACTCCAAAGACAGATGAATAGGTGGGCAAAATGTTATGCATTACTAGGATCCCATGGGTAAAAGTCGTGTACTAAACCCTCAGGCAAAAGACGAGGAAGCACGTTCCAATCTCTATCATAAGACACATGGAAAGTGCATCGCTATTCACAGTATGCAGTGCTGTGTGCACAGTGAGTGTGTATGCACACCTGACAATCTGCAGCCACCATGTGCCGAGTTCTGTACATGCGCCTCCTGGTGCAGAATTAGAAACTGCACAAGTCCCAATTTCTCGAAGGAGGTGTTCCAAGATGTGCCTCCTCCTCCTCGCTGCACTGAAGCATTTGTCCCCAGCAATCGCTCAGGCTGCTATGCCGAGTCCCCATATCAAGTGCAGCCAAAAGGATAGAGCAGCAGAGAGAGAGAGAGAGACGAGGCAGACCCTCAGCTCACCATTTCAAAATGTATGAAGGGGGGAGAAAGGTGCTTAGAAAAAGTGGTCGACTTCCAAAGCAGCAGCGAAGCAGTGTGTACATTGTTTAACATCAAAAGAGATGCATTTTGGTGTTTAATCATGCTACATGTGAGAAAAATCACAGGGATTTGCATTGTTGACTTAGTAAGAGATTGGAATGTTGTGCAGGTGTTCTACAACCACGAGCTGCTGTTCCAGTAGTCAAGAACAGCAATGCAAGAACTAAACAGCATTTAGCACTTGGTTCATATAGCGTACAAGGATTGCTATTCTATAGTCATCTAGATGTGGATCTATAATTGAGTTTACTTTTTGAGAGGTGGGAGAGGAATGTAGTCTTAAGGATGGTTTACTAAAACATCCTTCTAAGCTGCAAAAGACCCCACAAATACATCTCATAGGCCCCCTGTGCAAAGTACTCTGGGGCCTTTAAGTTCCAGCGCCACCTTTGCTATTTCTGCAAAATAGTTCACTTGGAAACATAATAATAAATAATGCACACAATATTTCTATTTCTAACAATAAATGCAAAGAGAATAGGAAATATTTCAAGTAAACTACATTTGGCTTTAGACCACCTGGTAGACCTAGACTTCATGAATGCGTTCTGCCTTCAATCTTCTTAGTAACATTGACCCTTGCTATTCAATAACCAAAAAGGTGAATATCAGCCAATCTTTTTGCAGGAAAGGATTCTGCCTGGCAGTGGAACGTTGCCTTGTAAGCATTCATTCTACAGCAGGAAAGGGATCTCTGCAGGTTGCCAGCTTCTTCTTTTGAGTCAAGTGTTCTGATAGGACAGTTCAAACATGTTGCAGGCCTCTTCCAGGCTTTCATCCACGTTGAGTCTTCTCCAGAATGACTTCTGCTTCATCTGAAGCTCCCTCCGCACACACCTGGGGCATGGCACCGACTTCACCTTGCACTCTGAATGGAAGACGGCACCACAGCTGTCACATCTGTGAGAACAAAATCAGGGATTTGTATATTAATATGTAGGTTCCTAGCTTCTCTTCCCCGCTATGCAGAGGAAAGAAGTTCTGTGCTAAGACTGTTCCTGTGCTGGCTGTATTCTGGCCTCTGAAAGCCAGCCACACCGAGGAACGTTCAGAGGATGCTCAGACATCGTTGAGTCCCAGTGAGAAGCTGTCTTACAGTTATACTATGGCAGTGGTTTAGCGAGGCAGTTAGGGCACAATGCTATGTGCAGTTAATGAAGTCACTGGGATTTAAGCAGCCTGACCGGATGCAGGGTTGCAGCTGTTAGTATTTGCTTTAATCTCAAAATCTCTGGTAGATTTTACAAGCTTAATTACTTAAGCATGTTATCCATTCTTTACTGGACTGGAGCACATGCAGGCAACCCAAGTGGGAGCCAAGATGACAGCCAAAGAAAACAGTTGTGCCTTTAGAAATTTTAAATCATCCACATCTGACACTAATGCTGACTTTATCAAGCTAATTCCCCCTTTCGTTAGTGATTTACAATTCCTTGGGAAACGCGGGAGACCAATGATTGATGAGAGTGTCATTTTGCATTCATTCAGGGCCTCTCCCTTTTCCCTCTTTTGATCGCTCTTCTCAGTCAACTGGAGAATGTAAACGCTTATCAGGAATTTGTCGAAATGGACGCCTGCAGGATTATGGAAGAGTGAAACACACCTGCCGTTGCTACACAGATGCATTAAATCAGGGGGCGGGGAGGGACAAGAGAAGATTAATGATTTCAAAATCAAGAGCAAAGACATCATTCAAACCATTTGAAAAAGTTGCAAAACAAAAAAAAACCACCCACCGCCCAAAACTTCTGTATGATCAATAGTCAACTTGTTCCTTGATAAAAGGGAACAGATGATTACAAGCAGGAGGACAAGGAAAAGGAGGCATGAATGACACTCTTCATGGGCTTTACTTAAAATCCCACCAGCACTCACGCTTCCAGCTCCCAAAGCCTTCCATAAATCAGCTTCTTCATTTTAACCGGTTATCCCACACTACAGGTCCAATTGTTGTTTTCTCACTACCAAACTAACAGTAGCTGCATTAGTGTATAGCACCCTAATCTCATTCATAGATTATTTGCTCAGAAACAGCTCCTACTGCTTAATGGGATTTGGTTCCCAACATGCATACAATTGTGGCCTTCATTGAAGTCTTTCTCTGGATAACTCTGGCAACCCAAGTTAGAAGAATCGCTATAGAGGAGAGGCTCCTCTCTCTAGTGGGGTCCCAAGTCAGCTCTTCCTAGGGCTACCTGCCTGATGCCTCCTCTGCTGAGTTTTGGGTCCCAGATCAATTATTATCATTAGCAGAACTTGTTACTTGCTTGTTACACAAAAGGTCTCTCCATGACTTAAAACCTATTTAAGATCATAGACCAAAGTAAAAATGCATTGTAATAAAACCACATTCACACAAAGCATGTGCAATTCATTAAAATTGCCAAAAGTAACCTCCAGTAACAGCAGCATAAATTTCTGGCTGCACAACCAGCAGTAAGCAACAGCAAACAGACAAACAAGATCAAGACTTTTCTATCTGGCCAGCCTTTTCATTAGTATTTTTACTAATAGGGTCTATACTAAGTTATCACCATCTTCTATGTTACACAATAATTTGGAGTAAGCTTTTCGAAAATCTTTCTTGGAGGCTAAACACTTGTTACCTATTTTCAGGTATGGGTTGTGGGACAAAGTGTTAAGGGTGAGTTGATGGTAGAGAGAACAGTGACAGAGAGTTTGGAGAGAACACGATGGCTTCCTTCCAGCAATGTTAGCACTAAAACAGCAGCTTTCCCATGCAGTTTTCCAGTACTCGTATGGCCCAGAAGTTTCCTAAGATCAGGAAGACAGCTAAAAAGCAGGTAGTGTTCTGGGTCTATCCCCTAAAGGCGGCTTTTGTGGGCTGGAAGTTCCACAAGGCCAACCCAGGAGCGTCGCTGGGGAGGGGCGGTGGGGGCGGTACGCCCCCAGTGACAGGGTGACAAGCGGCGGCCCCTCCCGCCACTCCCACGCGCCGCCGCTCCCTCCGTCACCCAGCAGCACATGGAAGGGGTGCTTTATGCCGCTTTCTTTCGGGGGGGGGCCGACCAGCGAGGGGGGGTGTCAAACTTGTCACCCCCTCCTCGCTGGCCACCACCCCCCGCCGAAAAAAACCGCGGGGGGCGGGAAAAGGAAGCAGAGCCGGCGCATTCAAGCAGCGCAGAGGCCCAGCAGCGCAGAGGCTAGCAACGCCACTGGGCCAACCCAGACCATTATTATTATTTTTTGCTGGGTTGCCCAATTCTATTCCAGTAATATATGGCAACGGTGATAGCTTAGGTTGAAAATTTGAGTTCAGTGCATTGTGACACTTCAGTTGCTCAGACATCTTAATTGCTGAGACAATGAGCAGAAGTAATGGGCCAGAGGGTCCATGAATCTGCCTTGCAGTGAATCTGGCGCAACACACTGCAGCAACTCCCACAAGTACCTGATTACCATAGCTTTATTTTCAGGGGAAGGAGGAGGTTTTCTGGGTTGTGGTTGTGTAGAAAAGCCAGGAACACCTCTGAACAGTTTCTGATGAAAACTTGTTAAGACACAAGGATCTCGATGAGGCAAATATCCAAGGAATGAAGCCCACAAGTTCCACACATTTCCTCATTTCTACGGGATTTTAATGTGTGTTCCTGAATACCCACTGCCAATCAGTATTTCAGGAGTCCTGTTTCTCCTTCCTATTAGGATTATTTCACACATTCCAAAAGAGGCAAACCCAGGTTTTCCACCAAATGTACACTCGTCAGTTACCTGCGGCTCTTATGAGTGTATCTAGATGATACACATTTGCAGGTGAATATTTGACACAGTCACATGTAACATTAAAACATTGTTGATGTCAGGCTGAGCACCATGGGTTGGCATCACTGGGCATCTGCCCAGGTCCATGCCCCAGCAAGGGCCCACCATAAACCAGATTCTCCCGACACATACAAACTGCTGCTGGACAATGGAAATGGCTCTCCTTTCTGCTCTTCTTGCAAACATGGACAGCTCCTTTTTCCTTGCCACTTCTGCTTGCTCCTTCTTCTACCGGTAGATCACTGGATGCTTGTGATAGATCACTGGTAGATCATTGGCTCCCCCCAAAGAAGCTGAACAACTGTTGCTCCCTTTAAAAAAGCTCAACATTTTACCTCCACCCTGAAAAAAAAACTCAACAACTTTGACCCGAACCCCCCCCCCCCAAATGGGCCTTCCTCCTACCTAAAAAAAGCTAGCGCAACAACTTTGACCTGAACCCCCCAAAAGGGGGTAGATCACTGCCAGTTTTTAACTCTGTGAGTAGATTGCAGTCTCTTGGGAGTTGGCTACCCCTGAGGTAGAGGAAATGTTGCTGTTGTTGCTGCTGGTGGTGCTTCCTATATATGTTATTTACCTGCTCCCATTGTTAGAGAAGCCCCCCACCCCCCAGCCACGCATGCCATCTCATTGGGTAAGGAAGAAGAGACATTAGCCGGACAAGCAAAAAAACGGGGGCTGCAGCTACCATCTTCCTCCCCACTACCAGACTGGGCCCAAAGGGGAAGAGAATGGAGTGGAAGTTGTGGGTGATGGTGAGATGAATGAGGAGGAGCTGCCGGTACTGGGGTGGACCAGAGTGTGTCCTGGCTAGCCATGCCAGCCCAGTTAGGACCACCTTCACATGTGGTTCAGGACCTGATACACAAACAGAATGCGTGAAGTCAACCGCAGTCTCCCCAAGAGACTGACAAGTGAAAACGAAATATGGCACTTAAGCGCTCTGTTGATTTTGTGTTGCACGATTCACTATATGGCTTAAGGAGAGAAGGAATCATGAAGCTGAGATGAACCTGCAAGACTTAAAAGCTGAAATCTTTCCCAGCTGCAACCTACTCTAACTTCCATGGAAAATTTCAAAGGTGTATCTCCTCGCTGTGGCTGCAGGACCGTTCAGAATTTCAATCAAGCGATCAAACACCTGCTTCTTATCTGGCCAAGGCCACAGCTCGATGCTGCGTCACCCCACTTCTCTAACATCTGAGGGCAATGAGAAGCACCTGTGTTGGGAAAGAGGGTGTTCCTTTTATGGCACTTATTTACAAAACAGTCTCATTATTACTAAGCCTTTATTCTCCCTTTCTCAGATCCTTTTGAGCACAAATACAATGACATTGTGGAGAAGACATTTGTTGCTTTGAAGATGACAAAAAGATGAGACCTTAAAAACAAGCAACTGTGGACTCATTCATGTCTTCCGTTTTGCCTGCAGCAGTCCCAGAGGGGGAAAGTCCACTTTTCATGTTCGGCTTCCTATGGTCACAGCTGCTGTAGGAGTGCAATCATGTGGCTCATTTTCTAGATTATGCACATAGCGCCAGTGCTTGAAACACCTCTGAATCTCCGTGAAGGTTTTTGCATTTTAAATGATCAGGAGTATGCTCCTGTAGGGCAGCCATTCTTAACACGGGAAATTTGGGCTGGGTGAAATGACCTCTTAGTGGAGGTGCTGGAAACTGGTAGTGGAGCCACATAAACTTGTGCCCCAGCCAGCCCCATCCTTAGCCAGCTTCCTCCCTTCTAGCATTCTTTCCTAGAAGCCACAAGATAATTTCAGCTCTGAAGTGCAGAAGATTATACTTCTTTGCATGCCCTGAAACATATGACAAAATAACACATTTCTTTTTTAAAAAAATGCAAGATGATTCATTAGTATGGTAGTCAGTGAGATGCTCAAGGAAGTTATTTCATTTTCTGCATAGGCTGGAGTCATGATTGTACAAAAGGGTTGTTCTTGTGTTGTTGTTTTTTTAAAAAAAAGTAACACTGAAAGATTAGTTTTCCTATGATCCATTGCATGCAACAGCATCGAAACAAAATAGAAAATTCTTTCCAGTAGCACCTTAGAGACCAACTGAGTTTGTTCTTGGTATGAGCTTTCGTGTGCATGCACACTTCTTCAGA
Organism: Lacerta agilis; assembly: GCF_009819535.1. Taxonomy (NCBI): domain Eukaryota; kingdom Metazoa; phylum Chordata; class Lepidosauria; order Squamata; family Lacertidae; genus Lacerta; species Lacerta agilis. The sequence continues at coordinate 126,707,609 of NC_046312.1, forward strand.
TGCAACAGCATGTGGGACTTAACACTTGTGCAGAGTTTATGGGCACACCGACAGTACATGTGTATATAGCCTCAAAAGTGGCAGACAGCTATGCACAGGGACCCTGCATTCTCGCAGTTGTCCTTAGGTCAAGGTTCGCTATGACCCGACAAGTGACAGCCAGGGTCAGGAGCAAGAAAGTTCTCGGCCAGGTGGGGGTCAAAGGCAAGTGGTATGATCTACAGCGGGCAAAAGTCAAGTTCTCAGAATGGCTGCTAGCAGGCAGATGGGACAGAGGTAACCAGTGTCATCTAGAAAAGCAAATGGTCAAGTTCCAGAAGCAGAGGGTTCTGTGAAGGAAGGTGAAGAGCAGAAATTCAGCCTGGCAGGCTCGTCTCAATGGGAGTCAGGTGGTTTAGGGGTAAAGGCTTTACAAGGCCGAGTGGAACTGCACTGATTCCACCTGACTGGGTGATGCACCAGCCGGTGGGTCTTCTAATGCTTTCTAGAGGACACCTTTGGGTAATGCAAGCGATTCCTTCAGCAGATGGGCTGCGTTGGTGGTAGAGAAAGGAAGGCACTGGGTCTTGGTTGTCTGTGTTGTAATAAACAAAATCTGCTCTTTTATGGGCACACAAGAGCCCTTTTGTTTATTACAGTCTGGAATACCAGTTTGAGACCTCTATCCCTGAAGTTGATCTGAGAAACCAGATCAACAATGACCCAACAACAAAATGTTTCCCAGCACTGACAGGTAGCAGAACCTGGAATTTCGCCATACTAAACATTTATCAGCATTTTACTTTGCAAGAAGAGTTTGGATTTGATATCCCGCTTTTCACTACCCGAAGGAGTCTCAAAGCGGCTGACATTCTCCTTTCCCTTCCTCCCCCACAACAAACACTCTGTGAGGTGAGTGGGGCTGAGAGACTTCAGAGAAGTGTGACTAGCCCAAGGTCACCCAGCAGCTGCATGTGGAGGAGAGGAGATGCGAACCCGGTTCCCCAGATTACGAGACTACCACTCTTAACCACTACACCACACTGGCTCTCAAAGAAAATAATTTTAATTCCTTTGCAAGGAATAACTCATACATATTTTTTACTCCTTGCAGTAAAAGGTGAAGGAAATCTCAGCGACAAGAGCTTGTATCCGAAAACTGCGAAAAATTCACAATGCCGTATCTTCAAGCATGCGCGGTGCTATTCCACCACACCAGTGAGTAACTACCACCTGACACTCTGCCCCCTGGAAAGTGAAGCTTTCCTGAGAACACTATTTCCAGCAGGCTTGAGTCAATTTCCATGTCTACTTAACAACTAATTGCTGGAGCTGACAGGAAAAAATCAGAAGACCAGGCTATTACAACATTTCCACTTCCACTTTACTATTCTTCTATTTTTAGTTTTCATTCCAAAACCCGACACCCAGGAAATCCAAGGAAGGGAAATACTTTAACTAAGCAATGCAAAACCAAGCAAGAAAAAAGAGAGAGATAGAATTATTTGAGCATTCTGCAACTGTGCTAAGACAGCAGACTTGGAAGTTGTGTATTGTGGGACAGGATGTAAGGAGCCTGCCAGGCACAGCCCACAAACCCCCGCTAATTAACTGAAATGATTGTGTTTGTTTTGGAACCATTTAGCCAACAAAGGAATGTGTCACACCGATTAGCAAGAAAAGGGTATGTAATATATGTGCATTCAAAGCCAGATGAGTGCATTATCCAGGTATTTGCTCTGTTTGCTCAAGGATTGACAAAAAATGAATGCTGTGCAAACAGCCTCCGTGCAAATGGAAACTCCGGCTCTTTAAAAGTGGGTGGGGGTGTCCTCCTGCCCTGGGATTTATCTGTCTCCGTAAGAGACAGGCCTTGAGAAATCACATCTGGAAATGGACCCACAGAAAAACTACTTTTTTAGCAGAACTTGTTCTCTCCATCAGCCCCTGTAAGGATGCCCTTATATCAGGATGGTCTTCATCCAGTGCTGACCCTCCGGCAGGTCTTGGCAAGGGCACCTGAGGCTCATCGCTTTGCTTTCTTCTTTTGTCAAGCGAAAAGGTCAAGGCAAAAAGGCAAAGGGGAAATATATGCAAAGCAAGGTGCAAACACACTTCAATTCCTAGTCATTCAAGAATGCCGTGAATGCAGGGGGAACTCTTTCACACAGTACAAACAACTTCTTATTAAGGCAATTTATTGTTGGGGTTTTTTATACCACTCTAACAGAGGCTCAAGATTTATTAAAAGTCCAGTTTTGCACTCATTTAAAACACATTAATTTTGTTTAGATTTAGTGAAGCTGAACACATGCAAGTGAAGGAGCAGAAACAAAGTCATTAGGACAACAGTAAGTTCATCACAACGGACATGGGTTATTATTTACCCGTATATACTCGAGTATAAGCCCACCCAAATATAAGCCAAGGCGCCTAATTTTACCACAAAAAACTGGGAAAACTTATTGACTCGAGTATAAGCCAAGGGTGGGAAATGCCAACAGCGGCAAAGGGGGAGGAGGAGGAGGAAGGAGCAGCCCGAAATGAGATTAGACAAATTAATATACAATGTTTTTGCGCCATTGCGGCCACACAAAACAGTGGGTGTGTGATTTTTTTTGGTGCAGGCTGTAACCATGGACATGCTATGTGAGCTGATGGTGAATTTGTGTTGTCACAAATTTGCGGCGTTACAACCCAATGCAAAAATCCTGAGGACCCATGTGCTTTTACCTCCCCCCTCCCAGGCAGCCTCCTTCATTGCTAGTGTCTCTTATCTCCCTCTGATCTCTTGCAATCAGCTGCTGAGTGGCTTCCTTTCAACACCCCCTTCCTTCTTTCTAAAAAAAAAAATGCACGATCTGCCAGCCCGGCGGGCTGCTCCTCCTCCCGCTACCACCACCCCCCTCACTCGAGTATAAGCCAAGGGAGGCTTTTTCAGCCCAAAAATGTGCTGAAAAACTTGGCTTATACTCAAGTATATACGGTATTTTCGGGGGGGGGAGCAGCCACAGTACTTTGGCCACCTCATGTGAAGAGAAGGCTCCCTAGAAAAGACCCTGATGTTGGGAAAGATGGAGGGCACAAGGAGAAGGGGAGGACAGAGGACGAGATGGTTGGACAGTGTTCTCGAAGCGACTAACATGAGTTTGGCCAAACTGCAGGAGGTAGTGGAGGATAGGGGTGCCTGGCGTGCTCTGGTCCATGGGGTCACGAAGAGTCGGACACGACTGAACAACAACATAGGGTATTTTCATCTCCATTTCATCTATTAATGGGCAACCTGCTTTCTATCAACACAATGCCCCAACAAAAGAATATTATACAATATACAGACAGATAATGTTCAAACTAATTGCCAAAATAAAAATTAACTGATCAAACTAACTCACTTTTGTTACTGAACCACGACTTCACTGGTACAGTAATATTAAATATTATTTTGAAAATGATGTGGTTAAATCAGTGTCATTAAATCTGTTTTTGTATTGAGCATGTACACATATATATTACTGGCTGCCAGTATAATAAGCACCAACAGAAGTCAATACACCCAGATATCACTGATCCGAGATGTACTGCAAATTCTCTCAGGGCATTTAAGATTTCAGAATTCTAAGGCGTTTAACCTGTGATTTTAATGCACAGCAAACACTCAAGAGTAATCAAATCATTCTGCAGAGAAACTACATACATTGCACTGAGAAACCTTCTTACATCAAGTATTTTGCCCCTTTCATTATCCTCACAAGTGCCTTGCCGATATCTTTGTCTCCATGATCTTATTTCTCCTTAATGCTTTTTCATTCACAACTTTCCGTCCTAGAAATTACTGTTTTGCAAGTGTTCTCTTTTCTTTCTTAATCAGTGTTTGCATAGTTGCGCTGCACACCTCATTTAATATACATTCAGGGCTTGGACCTCATACTAAAAACAAACTACTGAAACAAAACCAGGGAAAGATGGGGTAAATATTAGCAGTAAAAGAGGTGCCAGTCAGAAATCTCAGTAAAAGGTGGCCTTAGCTGCACTAGCACAGGACTCTTATTCCAGATGGAAAGAAAAACAACTCTTAACAAATTATGCTAACAAAATAATCCTGGCCATCTCACAAACTGCCAACAATGCCGAAGGGAGGATCAACATGCATATATAAAACTTAGTTATTTATGACTCACTCCTGGACACTCCATTGAAAAATTCAATTGGGGTGACATAGATGTTTTATCTATGCCTGATTCACACAGGCATGATATGCAGTCAGATTAAGGGATGAGCATGCATGTATGATGCAAACCTAAACAGTATCTTAAAAAGCAGAGACATCACCTTGCCGACAAAGGTCCATATAGTTCAAGCTATGGTTTTCCCAGTAGTAATGTACGGAAGTGAGAGCTGGACCATAAAGAAGGCTGATCGCCGAAGAATTGATGCTTTTGAATTATGGTGCTGGAGGAGACTCTTGAGAGTCCCATGGACTGCAAGAAGATCAAACCTATCCATCCTTAAAGAAATCAGCCCTGAGTGCTCACTAGAAGGACAGATCCTGAAGTTGAGGCTCCAGTACTTTGGCCACCTCATGAGAAGGGAAGACTCCTTAGAAAAGACCCTGATGTTGGGAAAGATGGAGGGCACAAGAAGAAGGGGACGACAGAGGACGAGATGGTTGGACAGTGTTCTCAAAGCTACTAACATGAGTTTGGCCAAACTGCGAGAGGCAGTGAAGGATAGGCGTGCCTGGCGTGCTCTGGTCCATGGGGTCATGAAGAGTCGGACACGACTAAACGACTGAACAACAACAACAACAGCAAATGCATGTATGAATCAGCCCCAACATGCAGCCTGGTCAGCTCCTTTATCTAACAATCCCCAAGTCCAAATTGCAGCAAGATGATGCACTCAGTTGCCAATGCACAACTACTTACGGGCTGATGAAAGACAAGTGTCAAGTGCCTCTCTCCTTTTCTCCTATCCTCAGGCTTCCCATACATACAGGGGGCCAAGAGAAGGGAAGGGACAGTCTGGATACTGACCCCCAGAAAAGCTAAATACAGGTGAAACTCAAAAAATTAGAATATCGTGGAAAGGTTCATTTCTTTCAGTAATTCGACTTAAAAGGTGAAACTAATATATGAGATAAACATGCAAAGCGAGATATGTCAAGCCTTTATTTGTTACAATTGTGATGATTATGGCGTACAGCTGATGAGAACCCCAAATTAACAATTTCAACTTTGGGGTTTTCATCAGCTGTACGCCATAATCATCACAATTATAAGAAACAAATGCTTGACATATCTCGCTTTGCATGTCATGAGTCTATCTCATATATTAAACTCCAGTAGCTAATGAAAACAATTGCTTACATACCGTATTTTCCGGCGTATAAGACGACCCCCAACTTTCCCAGTTAAAATATAGAGTTTGAGATATACTCGACCGATTTTCCACCGGGCGTATAAGACAACCCCCGACTTTTGAGAAGATTTTCCTGGGTTAAAAAGTAGTCTTATACGCCAGAATATACAGTAAATGGACTTTTCCACGATATTCTAATTTTTCGAGTTTCACCTGTATTCTTGAAACTTGTTGGCTCGGGGTAGGCAGGTCCCATTAGCCTTACCTTGCCTAGGGCCTCTAAAATATCAGACTTGCATTTACAATCTGAACTGCTTAGAAATAAACGTCTTAAGGAATTTTAATGGTCAGATTGCGAAAATCCCTCTTGAGTTCACAAGTCTTCTCTTAAGTCCCCTTTGTGTGTTATGTACACTGTTGTGCTTGCCGTAACTACACGTGTCTAGTCCTTTGCATTTACACACCGCAGAGAGTGGGGGTGAACTCCAATTCCCTGGTGCATGTACGTGTGGTGAAGCAGACCAAAGCATGATGGTACATACCCCATGAATGTGCACACTTTCCACTTGTACTGGCTACAAATGCAAGCAGCAGCTGAGGGGGATGATTATTGGTGGTGATGGTGAGAGGGAGTTTAACACTGCAGTTCAACTTACTGTAGTCCACATGAAAACCACTCCTTTGAAGCTGCTATTTGCACTGAGAGGAAATTCCTCCATTGGTATGAAGATGCATTTAATGTTGTGTCTCGTTTGGCCTTCATAAAAGGTTTCCGCATAGAAAGGAGGTAAGCTGAACACTTGCTCATGTTTGCATCAGCCCTCTCATCATTACCGCACCATAGTAAATGTACACACATGCAAAGCAACACATGAAATCACCGTCCTTTACCTGCTTGTAGAAATGTCCTCAAAGGGGTACAGGATCTCGCCGTTGTTACAGATCTCACACATGAATCCCTTTTGACTACAAAGGCTGCAGTTGTACACATGGGAAGTGGCAAATTTGATTACCTTCCCAAGGAAAGGGGCCAGCTTCCCTTCGATAACCTGTAAAGCAACAGAAAAGAGACCCCATTACTAGGAATCAGCAACAGAAATGACTGGACATTATTTGTGTGTCTCATCACCATACTAAAACACAATTCAGAGTTGATTAAACAGTGAAGGGATTGCTGCAGGATGGGGTGAATCATACAATTCAGGCTGAAGAATGCCGAATAAAACCCACCTATGGCAACGAGGTAACAGAACATTAAAAGGTAATTTTACACCTGTTTGGAGATGGGTAAAGTAAGATTGCTTAATTCATTTATAATGCTTGTCTGTTTTTATTTAACTGTGTTCTTCTTCTGTTGTTTTACTCATGAAACTCCACACAGAATAACGGATAACAATGGAAGGGAAGGGTGAGAGCCTGGTTTCACACAGAACTATGGTGTGAAAAGATACTATCCACACACACACACACACACACACACACACACACACACACATTCAATAATTTAAAAGGCATGCAATGGCCCTAGTATGTGAAAATCCACATTTGAATGTTCGCTTAAATGTGCTGTTTCCCTCCACACCACATTACTCAGTACTAGGAGTCTTTTTGCTTTCTGTTTACTCAAAATGTTGAGTATCCAATTACCAATGCCAAAACAACTGTTTTATTAATGATTACTGGCAATTACGTAATTATCACTGTGTCTGTATTTATTGTGTTCCATTTCCCTCTGCCCTCGCTATCTTCAATCTCCTCCCGAACCTTGTGTGTGTGTGTGTGTATTCTGCTACTCAGGGTAATATTTCATGCATTTAGTGTACTGTAGCCCCCAAATCTTAACACTGTAATAAAACCGTTCGTCTTTAAGGTGCCGCAAGACTCAAATCTTAAAGCAAAACGAGTAAATGCATATTCCATAAGAATGCTGACCTCACTTATGCTAAATGTATTTCTTATTCTAAATGTATTTCTGCAGGCCTAAACTGCAGCACATACACTAAATGGAAAAATGTAGGCACGAGAGGAAGTTCATGGGATGGCTTGGGTTGCTGCCACGGGATGGAAATGCTGAAAAGCCCTCGTTCTTGTAAGAACATCTGTGGCAGCAGGAAGCTGAAATGTTATTGCTAGCCATGCAGACTTGACATATGTTTGTACTGCACGGAAAGGTGATGCTTTTTATTGTGTCCTGCTATAGAATGATGGCCTCACTCTGGACCTTAAACAATTCACAAAGGTCACTACGGGAAGTTGCAGTTCGAGGCCAGGGCTCCGATACTGTTGCATTATAATAGACGGTCAAAGTCAGTACTATAAGCAACTTTTAAAAAAAAATCTCTTCCTTAATTAATTTTGGTAATAAGAGCCAAAAGTCTAAAGTGGTTAAGGGGAAATGATGTCCAGCAAATATGAGGAAACGCAAGGAGCAGCGGATATGTTAGCGATAGAGCATAGACACTTGCAGATTAATATAAACAAAGAAATGCAGGCCAGAACGGAGGAGACTTGAATGATGCACCAGGATCAGTAATACCCAGCACTAAATAATTCAGTCTCAGGCTTACCGTACAGCCAATAGGCTGTAATAATAAGTTCTTAAACTAATAGCACGCAAATTGATATACACAGAAGTGCATGATCTCCATGCTTTACTAAGAAACCAGTAACGGAGGTTTTGCAGGGTCTGGATTAGTTTGGAAAGGATCTTTGTCAGCAAAGACAAGTGTGTGTCCATGTTAGGGGTAGAAAAGGGGGGGGGGGAGAGATATTATTGATCTATTCATTTATGAACCACTTCCTGTGAGGCATCTTGAGGTACTTGGTGGGTAATGTTGCATGCTACTGGCTGGGAGGCAGAGACCGGCTGACAAGCAATTCATGAAAATTCTGGCCAGAGCAGAATTTTTTTGCAGACAGCACTTGTACCCTTGCAGACAATTGCCTCTAGTCAGAGGCTGCTTGCTGGTAGCTAAAAAGAACTGCAGTGCCTTTTGGCCCTGCCATCCAATTGCAAACCATCGAGTAGAGAAAGACTGCACCATGACTTACATAGTTGCAGATGTGGACAGGATAACCCGCTGCAAAGCTGGAACATGCTTTGAACATTCAAAACAGTCGTGCTGATGTGGTTCAGCTGCATTAATGTCTTTAACAGGTGGTTTCTAGAATTCAGGAAGAGAGGGATTGGAGCAGGCATCCCCAACTTTCGGCCCTCCAGATGTTTTGAGACTACAATTCCCATCATCCCTGGCCACTGGTCCTGTTAGCTAGGGATCACAGGAGTTGTAGGCCAAAAACATCTGGAGGGCGGCAGGTTGGGGGTGCCTCATTTGGAGGCTTTTTGACTTTGTGATTTTTTTGTTTTGAGAGTCTGAAACATGGATAGTGTGACCTTCTTCGATTTGTAAGGCAGACCATATCTAGCAACTGAGGGCTTTGAGGTTTTTTTGGTTTGTTTTTAAAGCAAGCCTCTTGATGATGCGAGTTGTACAGTTGATCATTTCTCCTGTGTGTGTTTGGGGAATGGCAAGCATGCGGTTTATTACTTCCTGGAAGTTTTGCATAGCAGAGAGTGATAGAAATATATAAAGCAAAAAAACCTGAAATACAACCGCATTAGCAGGGCTTTTGAGTTAATGATTGTACGCTGTGGCGGGACTTCCTCATGTGCTAGCATCCTTAGGATTGCACTGCTAAATATATTTTTTATTATTAATATGTATAATAACCTGCAATACAGACTTGAATATATGTTTTATATTATCTTGCAATGTAATGCATGTTTTTTACATTGTAAGGATGCTTTAGTAATGTTTAACAAAGGTGTTTTGCACAATTCTGTACCCTTTTCAGTACAGTATGGGATTTCCTTGCCTACCGGTCACCATGGCGCGCTGCAGTTTGCTGTTCCATTCATTTAATGCCTGCAGATAAGAGGGAACACTTAACAGCCAAAGTTGCTGTTTACAAAAATAACGCACTGGGGAAATGAGTACAAATAGCTTCTATAGAAAAGGCCTTAAGGAAGTCTCACTGAAAGCTGTACTATACAAAGAATGTTATCTCCCTATCTTCACAATGTATTAGGCATACGCCTAACATAGTCAAAGTACAACTAGAGAGCTAAATCAATACATGGTGAGAACTTCGCAGGGGAGGAGTAGGGAAACATTGACTCAGCAAGCAAATATTGTGCCTATATTTTCTGAATGTGGTGGCAACACTGTCCTGGGTTACTGTTCTATGCCAATGAGGCATCCCACCCACTCCCCTAAATGACTGGGCAGAAATGCACCCCAAATTAACCTACTAGGCCACCAGCTTTGTTCATCATGACTGGCCTCAACAGTATATTCAGCCATAGCTGTCAAGTTTTGGATTTGAAAATAAGGGATCAGCAGCCTCACCTATCCCGGGGACAGTCACATGGCAGTGGTGGGCGGAGCCAGAAGCAAAAGTGGGCGGCACTGGTGTGAACGCGCGCAGTAGGCTTACTGTATTTTGGAAACGCTGCCCGTGGGCTACGACGCCTGTAAACGCGGGAAATGGCTCCCGCTTGCTTTGAGGCTGCAAGGAGGCGAGGTCTTCCCAGTCCCTGGCCAGCAGGGGGAGGGAGAGGAGCTGCTTCCTTTGAAAAAACGGGAAATTAAAGGGATATAAAAAATAAGGGATGGCAGCGGGAAACTGCTTGAAATAAGGGAGATTCCCGGGGGAAACGGGATACTTGACAGCACTGTATTCAGCGTATGCTAAATGCTTACCATTGTTAAACACGGCCAACTAAAATTTTATAGCAGGGAAGTGTTTCCATGTTGTGGCAGCTCCACATGGGACCATGTTGTGTGAAAGGAACTCAGCAGCATGGGAAAGTCTCCAGGCCAGCACCGGCAACAGGCCACCAGGAATGTGGTGCAGTTCTGAAGAGCCGTAGTCTCTGTGGCAGGAAGGAGTCTCCTTCCCTCTTTCTCTCTCTCATGGGACAATCCATGTGGAGAGCAGCTTTCAAATCTTGGGTGGAGTCAACACCATAGAGAAGCACGTCGCCCCGTGAACTTTACACATTGATTCCATCATGTTTGAACTGGGCTGCATTTGACAACTCTTCTCCGAGTTAGGGGGAGGCAAAGTCAAGAGATACGGCGGTAGCTCAAAGCTACCCAAGTAAAGTTGTACCTCGTGTTACGAACGCTGTGTGTTGCGTTCGTCACGGGTTCCGAACGTGCTGAACCCAGAAGTACCGGAACGGGTTACGTCCGGGTTCAGCGGTTCACGTTTACGCAGACGTGGAAAATGACGTCACGCGCATGTGCAGAAGTGCCGAATTGCATCACGCACATGCGCAGACGCAGACACGGCGCTTCAGGATGCAGTGCTTTCAGGTTACAAACGGGGTTCCGGAATGGATCCTGTTCATAACCAGAGGTACCACTGTAATGTCATGGAAGAGCTGAGAGTTTAATCCAAATCACCCTGTCCAGTGAACTAATGTTTTGAGTGCTAGGCTGGCTGTCCCTCACGATATCACCTGCTGCTGAGGGCCTGAAGGGCCTTGCCTGCCTCCTTCCATCTGGGCAGAGAGGGCTCAGTTTTTGTTTTTCGAATTGCTTTTATTTTTTTATCTATGTCATTTTAAATTGTGATTGATATTAAAGCTGTATTCTTAGTTTTAGATTTTATGATTTACCGGTATGTGGAAATAGTTTTCCATTTGGTTGTGTAGTTTTTGATGTGTTTTATTTATTGCTTATGACTTTTGTTACGTTGGTAATTATTTAAATCTTGTCATGTTGTAAGCCACCTTGAGTAATGTTTTAACTATGGAAAGGCGGCATACAGATAAAATGATGATGATGATGTTTAAAATTATGGAACCTTAAAAAAAAGCCCCCCAAAGGTCTGTTCAAGGCCTGCCATTTAAAGAGAAATGCACAAGCCAAAAAAGAAAGAAAGAAAGAAAGAGTAGAAGAATATTAGTAGGTAAAATATAAAGTTTCACAATGTTTGGTCATTTTACCCAGCCTGATTTGCTAGCTCACCGATACTTCAAGGCAGCTAACCTTGAGCTGGGTATCTCCAGGAAAAGGCAAGTGGAGTTCAACAAAGGGAGGTTAAGCCTGCATTTACCCTCTTTAATTTTAACGAGGGAGCATTGTATTTTGTGAGGCTGCAGGTTAGGGTTAATAATTGAAGCTAAAGAGGCGACAAAGCCTACATACCAAGGTGCTGTTGCCACTGGGAAGACAGTGCAGAGCCTGCAAATATCTTGTGACCCCACCCTTGTAAATCAGCATGTTAATCATTATCATCATATTGACGATAAGATTCTTTGTAAGTCAACACAGAGGCTGTAATTTCAACCGTCCGTTCACAATCTGAATTATTTCCTTGAAGTTAGCTTTTATTAAGAAAGGGCTCTCTTGGAAATACTGGTTGGCTTGTTAACTTCTTTTGACATTCTGGGACTTTCAGATTTGAAAACATGTGTGATTTGCTTCCTAAGGAATGCAGCAAGTTCTGCTACGGGGAGGTTAAGCAGCCACAGCGTTGGTGTTTTTGCTAAGTCTAGGAAAAAGGAGAAGCATGGATTACGGTAGCCTACCGCACTTTTTCCAGACTGGAACTGGAAACAGCGGCTGTAGGTGACAGAATAGTGTGGTGTATATGTTGTTGTTGTTGTTGTTGTTCAGTCGTTCAGTCGTGTCCGACTCTTCGTGTATATAGAATTTAGCAAAAGAGGGAAATGGAAAGACTGGGCAATGTGCAATGCACAGCCAAAGACCGTAGAGGACCCTCCTCCACCTGTGGGCAGTGTCAAGAGTGAAAACATTAAGACACAAAAGTTTAGTTTTAAAAACACCAGCAATGTTTCGAGCTCTTTCTTCGTCCACCACTTTTACAGCATGGTGGTGTAATTTTCTAGATCCATTTCATTTGGGGTTTAGGCCTGATTTTGGCACAGAAACTGCTTTAGTTGCTCTGTATGACCTGTAACGGGAGAGAAACAGAGGGTATGTTGTCCCTGTTCTCCTTGACCTCTCAGCAGTTTCGGATAACCACGGTATCCTTCTGCAATGCGTCATATAACTACATTAGAGTTGAAGACAGTTCAGAAACTTCTGCTAGTGCAGAATTGGACGGCATGGTTTCTCCCCGGGGCGAGATGGCCTGAGCATATTACACTGATCCTGGCCTGACTGCTCTGGCTACCAATTAGTCTCCAGATCCAATTCTGTGCTGGTTTTGACCTATAAAGCCTTAAATGGCTCAGGACCACAATACCTCAAGGACTGCCTCTCTACATATGAACCTACCTGGACCCCGAGATCATCCTCTGAGGCTGTTCTTTGTGTGCCTCCTCCACGAGAGGTCTGGAGGGTGACAACACCTGTTGCTCTCCCCAGGGAGGTTCAGCTGGTGCCTTCATTATACTTCTTTAGGTGCCGGGCAAAAACATTCCCTCTTGATCGACATCCTATGCCCTTTTAATTGTGCTGTGGGAGGGGGGGGATTATTGGTTTGTTGTTGGTATTATTTTTACTATGTATTTTGTGATTTTCATGTTGTGATTTTACCTTGTGAACTGCCTGGGGATCTGCAGATGAAGGGCAGCGTTCAAATTCAATTGATGATGATGATAGAATCATAGAATCATAGAGTTGGAAGAGACCACAAGGGCCATCCAGTCCAACCCCCTGCCAAGCAGGAAACACCATCAAAGCATTCCTGACAGGTGGCTGTCCAGCCTCTGCTTAAAGACCTCCAAAGAAGGAGACTCCACCACACTCCTTGGCAGCAAATTCCACTGCCGAACAGCTCTTACTGTCAGGAAGTTCTTCCTAATGTTTAGGTGGAATCTTCTTTCTTGTAGTTTGAATCCATTGCCCCGTGTCCGCTTCTCTGGAGCAGCAGAAAACAACCTTTCACCCTCCTCTAGATGACATCCTTTTATATATTTGAACATGGCTATCATATCACCCCTTAACCTTCTCTTCTCCAGGCTAAACATAACAGATGATGATGATAACAGATAAAATGTTGGGCCTGGATATGGGAAGTTCACCTTCAGTTTCCCACCTGAACCACAACACTGGTCGGAGCAAGTGACTATATAGCACCCTCGCTTAACTGCACAAAAGAAGTGTTGCAAGGATAAAACGAGATAAGGAATGTTTGGCACCTGGCCCGCTCCTATGGGCTAAACCAACCGTAGCTTAAAATATTACGCAAACGGCCAGGCCTCTCACAATTGTGCATTAGAGCAAAGACCTGATTATGCAAGATTGCTTTTCTGGGCTTGTTGCCTTCTCACAATATTTAGTTTACGGTCTCAAAAGGATTAAAGCTACACCAAATGCCAATTAAGGACTGGCCCGCCTCGTGGCAGCGCTTTCCTCCTATCTGGCTGGAGGGGAGCCGCACCCTTAGCAGAGGCCTTGGATGAAAAGAAAGCAGGGTTCAGTAGCACCCGGGCTTGCTTCCTTGACTCTGCCGCCTGCTGCTCTGGTGGTTTCCTCCCCACTCCGCAAGGTTCTGCTGCTAGGCCAGAGGCAAGGCAACTGGAGCCTGTAGAGCAGAGGTAGCCAATGTGGCGCCCTGCAGAAGCTGCTGAACTACAATTCCCAGCATCGCATCCCTAGCCGTTGGCTAGGCTGGTCGGGGCCGATGGGAGTTAAGAGTCCAACATCATCTGGAAGTCATAGTGTTGGCTACCTCTGCTGTAGAGGCAGCAGCTGTGCCCACATCGCATTGTAGGCTTACGTAGGAAAATAAAGAAGCAACAGCGGGCAGGGTTAAGTGTACACATAAGCAATTTAGTGGGACTGTGTAGCTGGATCAGCTGTTGTGCTCACTAGGCAGCATGATAAGAGAAATTGTTTTATTTCATTTATTTATTTTTATTAAAGCCTATGTGTGACTAACCGCTGTTTCTTTGGTTAAAGATCGGACCCGCTGAGGCATTCTTATTTGCACCCACGGTGCTTTCCAAATCATGAAAAGAATAAATGGCATTACTAGTAGCTTGAGAACTTTACCAGAATTATGTTCCTCCTGCTTCACACCTTCCCTTTTGTGCTACACTATTCTGTTCATGGAGCACGGGAGCATTAAAGGCTATTACGGAGTGGATTTATCTTCGATTGTCCCATAATTGCACTGCAACAACCACCACCTGGGGCAAAACACCTGTTCATTCGGCAGCTTTTAAAGCCACCTTGCATATCGCATTCACACAATTCCACTCGTACAAGGGAAAGCTAGTTTTCTTGGTGTTAAAATGGAACCAATGTGTGGCGTGCAGCTAATACAAGGTTTGTTCAACACAGGTTCAACAGGTGCAAACGCATGGAAAGCAGCGTTACTATTACCTGGGAGTAAGCCCGATTCAACTCAATGTGACTTACTCCTTAGTAAACACGGTTTATCATTTATTAGCAGTGCAATCCTGGACAAGCCCACTCAGAAGCTGGTCGCACTGAGTTAAATGGGGCTTTCTTCAAGGTAAGCGGGTTTGGACTGCAACCTAAATTTATGTGCATTATGTGCCTATTGGCAGACCAACTCTGAGTTATACAGGTGTCTGCAAACATGACATAAAGGCTGGCAACATTAACCCTGCCACGTGGGAATCCCTTGCAGATGGCCACAGTGCCTGGATACACTTCTTTCCTAATAGAATCCATTCAAACATATTTTCTTCCAGGGATATTGTTTCGAGAAACATGAGGCATTTTGCTCAAGGTAAGCAGGTCTAGGGCTGATCGGTGCCTGGGTGTGAGACTTCCTGGGAACCACATGTACACTGATTTGGGTCCCATGGATGTTAGATAAATAAATTTAAAAATCAAATCAAGAATGTCACACAAGGATCTGGCTAGGGCGTCACTAAGAGCACATAAAGGGTCCTGATCTTCTTCCAACCTTATCATTTCACCATTTTGACTGAAATTGCATGGCCTGTTTTCTCACTTAAGAAGAAAGGAAATTGAGGAGGGGGAAGGAGAGAGTGAGAGAGAGGCTTTCTGGGCTGATAATAAGGATCCAGCCAGATTAAAAGCAGAACCCAATTTAACGCACCCGAGCCACAACAGTAATTGAATTACATGATGAAAGGTTGGGGGTGCAGAAAGGGAAGGAAATAATGTAAATGTATAACAGGACAAAGAAATCTGTCAAGAGTAGCAGCTAAATAAATGTGTGCAGTATGACTCTTGCAAGCCTCCATCCCCTTACTGCCAACTCCCCTCCCAAGGAAAGTTTGATAAGCTACTGATCGCTTCTTGAAAGTCCGCTATCAATACTTGGCGCTAAACAGCTTGCAAGGCATTGGAGATTACGAAACTGACAACTGGGGAGACTGACACCCCAAGTTTAGGCCACTTGTAGTTTGATTATCTGAAGAACGAGGCACTTACAAAAAGCATCATGAAGACCTCTGCTCTCTGGCTTTTCCCTTGAAACGGTTTGCTTGCTCCTATCTCACAACTCCGCCAGGAGGCAAGTCACTTCCGTGACACAGGCGCTCAACAGCATTTAATGATTATTCAGCATTTTATGTAATGCTTTTGGAACATTCAAAATCAGTTCACACATATGGTCTCAGAAATCTTTACGACAGCAATGTAAGGTTGACTGGTATTTTAAATCTCTAATTTACAGGTGGTGTACTGAGCCTGACAGAATCGTGGCCCATTTAAGGTAATTTATGGAATTCATAGATTAAGTCAGATTTCAACTGGGGCCCTCTTGGCTCACATATAACCCCTTAACCACTTATATCGGCTCTCATTCATGAGCTTCTAACAAAATGTTCAAGCTCCTTTGCCCTGTATCTTTACATCCATGTAGGCTTTATTTAAGGACATAAAAGGTATCAGCTCATTTGCCATTAACTGAATTAATGGCAATAAATCATCATCATTGATATACTGATTATAGATAAGCAACCTATGGCTAAGGCATTTCTCTGAGTTACCTTTTAGGAAGGCTTCTTGGTCTGGAAATGCTCTCCAAGACATAGCTTGACAAAATCTGTATTCACAGTATGTATAAGGCTCAGCTTCTGGACAAACTAAAAGTCATTTACCTGCTGTAGGTCTGCCAGGGAATACAGGTGGATCTGCTGAAGAAGATACTCTCTGGGGAAAATTCTTGGCGAAAAGACAAGAATAAAAAGTGAGTATTTGTATAATCTTCAGAGTACAATATCACATACAGAAACTTCTTATAAGACGATATTAAAAAACACTGAATTCTTCAACCTCCACGAGAAAAAGAAAATACCCTTCCATTGTCATCCCAATGTTTTAAAACAGTATTTAGAGAATCTGCATTACTTTCACTGACCATAGCATTTCCTGCAGGCCTACCATTTCCTTCTCACCAATAATAATAATAATAATAATATTTATTATTTGTACCCCGCCCATCTGGCTGGATTTCCCCAGCCACTCTGGGCGGCTTCCAACAGAAATCAAATACAAAAATATCAAACATTAAAAACTTCCCTAAAAAGGGCTGCCTTCAGGTTTTTTCCTGAATGTCAGGTAGTTGTTTATTTCCCTGACCTGTGATGGGAGGGCGTTCCACAGGGCGGGCGCCACTACCGAGAAGGCCCTCTGCCTGGTTCCCTGTAGTTTTGCTTCTCGCAGTGAGGGAACCGACAGAAGGCCCTCGGCGCTGGATCTCAGTGTCCGGGCTGAAATGATGGGGGTGGAGACGCTCCTTCAGGTATACAGGACCGAGGCCGTTTAGGGCTTTAAAGGTCAGCACCAACACTTTGAATTGTGCTCGGAAGCGCACTGGGAGCCAATGCAGATCTCTCAGGACCGGTGTTATGTGGTCCCGGCGGCCACTCCCAGTCACCAGTCTAGTTGCCGCATTCTGGATTAATTGCAGTTTCCGGGTCACCTTCAAAGGTAGCCCCACCAAGAAAGGTCTTCTTTGAAACTGGTTGACACACAGTATGATCACAGGCCACAGTATGAAGACCGCAGAGGAAAAGAATGCCTCTACAGGTGGTTCCAGCATCATCTTCCTAGAACTCTGCCATTCCCATTTTATCCCAAAGTTTGGAGAAATACTGGCACAAAAATTGAACCAACTTAAGAGACTGGTTGTTGTTGTTGTTGTTTTTAGTGCTGGGTGTTAAAGATTTTTACCCGTTCACAAAATTCCACACAGCTTTAAACTAAAAACCAAATGATCTCATTTTAAATTTGGGAGTAACAGTGGAATCTTAACAGATCTGTAGTTTTGTATATGCCCACATGCAGGGCTTTCCCCCCCAGCAGGAATTCAGTTCTGGCCCCTCTCAGGTGGGCACCATTGCCATTATAAGTTTTTAATTTGTGACTTTGTATTGTATTTTAATATTTGTTGGAGGCCGCCCAGAGTGGCCGGGGAGACCCAGCCAGATGGGCGGGGTATAAATAAATTATTATTATTATTATTATTATTATTATTATTATTATTATTATTATTATTATTATAGAACAGGGGGCATTCATGGTGAGTTTGGGCACCTCTTTTTCTAGAAAAATAGCACTGCGCCTGTTGGTTTTGCTTCCTTTTTCTCTGAATAGTTTCTTGACAAGACATGGTTCTCTAACAATGTTAATAACGTTAAACTGACAGGTATTAAATTTTGTGAGGGACATATGAGTCACTTTATGATTGTAAACTGCTACTCAGACATAAAAGTTCATCCTACGTTTTTTACCACTGCAAAAATAAGTACAATGTACTTCTTGATAAGAAAAACATTCCAGACCGGTATTCAAAAGTAGTTATGTCTCAATCTATCAATCATACCCAGGAAAGGAGAGTTGGAAATATTGTTCAAATATAACACACACACACACACACACACACACACACACACACGTATGTTTTGGGCAAATATGCTATGAAAGCAGCTTCTCAAAATAACATTGGCAGAGACGTCAAAAGATATCCCACCTTTTTGGTTCCATAAGAAATCGCTCTATCAAGGATGAAATGCAACAAACACATATTGGAAGCAACAAAGCACAATACCATTAAGTGAGTAACCGTAAGAAAAGCACACTTATTCCCACTGTCATGGAAACTGGGACAGGGAAGAAGCCTTAAAAATAAGGTCTGCCCAATTTTGTTGACTTTTTATTTTAAACAAAATTCCTATTACTGCAGAAACAGGTCTTGTTCATTTACAATGGAAGGAAGCAGCAGAATAGCCGAAGCCTACTTCTGATGACAGCACTCCAAGTGCATTAAGAAGCTCTCCTCATCAAAATCAAAGAGAGCATAAGGCACTCAGTGGCACTAAGATCATGTGCCTAATGGATGGAACCAGTTGCATCCAGGGTCTGAGTGTTTTAAAGGCAACCTTGTGAACATGCGCACGGTCAGATGGAGGTCAATTCAGCCAGAACATCCAGTTCAGCGCAATATTTTATTTGAAGAAGCACTGACAAACATTGTCGTTTATTCACATTGAGAAATCGGTTTAGATCTTGAAAAAAAAACTGCATTGCAAAACAGTTTGGTTTAGAAGAAGCACAACTAGCACGCTTAAACAAATACACCTCCTTTGCTGCAACTTTGGCACAGATTTTTGAAACGCTTTGAGAAATATAAAAGAAGACTGAAACAAAAATCACCGCAGCAGGGAGCAAGCAGGTGGGCTGGGAGAGGTTGTGCCTCTGGGTTCCTTTGGGAGGAAGGGCAGGATAGAAATTCAATAAATACGTAACAATAATAATAATAAAAAGGTGCAGATGGGCATGGCAATCCTTTACTCAGACGTAAGCCCCACTGAGTTCAATATGACTTACTCACAGTGTGTATATAACTGCAGCCTAAAGGTGAAACGTCAGTGGGATGCAATATTCTCAGCAACAACAATGGAAGGCAATGCCCCTTCCGCCCATAAGGAGGGGGGGTTGCAGGCAGGTAACACGAGCCCTGCACGTGCACAGGGGATGGGGTCATCCCCTGGCACTAATTGGCCGAGCCCTGGGTGCGGTGCCCAGGCGGCCGGCCAACTGGTGCGGTCGCTTTGGGCGTGCCTGCTGCACTTAAGCAGGGCGCATCCAGGGCTCGGTCTCTTGCCCTTTCCGCTCCTCTCGTCGCGTTTCCCTGCCCACCCTCCCTTTAGTTTAGGTAGGATTTGACGCTGCTATGGACTACGGTTGGTCGCCGTTAAGGGGCCTGGTAGGAATTTTCCCACTTGGCAAATTGGCTCCGCCTGGTGGTTTTCGCCTACCTCGTAGCAATTCGTCACAACTTTGGTTTGGCGGGTTAGGCATTGGATCTTAGGGTAGGTTGGAAAGGTGGGGGGGGACTGGCCATCACCTCCCCCCAAAAGGCTGAAGGGTACTTCGATAAAGGAGTCCGGAGGGGCGTGGCCACTGTCCGGAGCCGTGGAAGGTGAGGGCCCCAGGCACGCCCCATGCCGGTGATCGCAGGGTGAGTCCCTAGCTGATGTGCAGCAGCAGGGGCTCACCCATCTGTGGTTAACCCTTCCCGGACTGCCAGCACGTCATACTGGAGTCTGATATAGTCGGCCGATCCAATGCCTAAGCCAATACCGCTCAACATCCGTAACCAATAAAGTTGTGGCCATTTATTTCCCATTTGAACCTTACATATGGTGTCTTGTGTCTTATTTCCCCAGGGGAGGGATATGGTCCTTGACATGCAACACCAATACATTAAGAACAACAATAAAAATTGGTGCAAGCCAAAGCTGTTTCAGTAATTCCAAGACTTCAGGGTTAAGGACGTTGGTTTGTTTACTTAGGGCAGGTGTGGAGAACCTGAAGACCACATTACAGCTGTTGGAAAGGGGTGTGTGCCCAAACCCACAACCACACAACCTTTAAACAGACAGAGAGCTTTTCCCTTCTCCGAAGGAGGTTTGGTGGTGGGAATATATACTCTGAATTCCAGACACATCCCATCACAATCTGTCCACTGGTGTGGACAGAAAATAGCTCAATCAAACAATAAGAAGTGACAGAAATAGAAATGTAGGCTTTTGCCTGTTGGTTCATGGAGGGATTGGAAACATTACATCTAAGTAAGGAACTTGGGCACCGTGGGCAGTTTCTCGTGCATTTCCATTTCTTTTTCACTGGCAATTAGTTTGAAGCATAACAATTGTGCAAGATAGAACCAGACATTTCATCCATCCTTGGCTCTCAGCCTTATCGGGGATGTATCTGCACAAACAAAAGGTTATCTGTGACTTTTTGACTGTAAACAGAACCAAAGATAAGGCTTTGTTTTCTGCATTTAGGGCGAAGTTGCAGGGTTTGTAGCTATGTCCTTTTGTTAACAATAAATACTGTCCGAAGGCATTTAAGAGATGATTTGTCATCCGCTCAGAGTAATTTTTCTGCACTGAATTAAGCACCCTGACAGCTAGGCTAAAACAACTGCAAACAGACCTGGCCAAGACCTATGCGAAAAGCCAAAGTACAAATGTGATAAGAGCAGAGTAAATTCTGAAGTTCACAGTCTGCAGCTCAATGAAATCAAGGCAGGTGGGCATAAATCAAGCAATTGTTCTTAGGAGGATATTTAAGAAAAAGATTCAAGTACAGTCACACCTTGGTTCTCAAACGTAATCCGTTCCGGAAGTCCGTTCAACTCCCAAAACTATTCGAAAACCAAGTCGCAGCTTCCGTTTGGCTGCGGCAGCTTCTTGCACTCAAGTGGAAACCATGTCAGACGTTCGGCTTCCAAAAAAAGTTTGAAAACTGGAACACTTCCAGGTTTTCAGCGTTTGGGAGCCAAAACGTACGAGTACTAAGGCGTTAAAGAACCAAGGTACTACTGTATGCACAGTTTGGTCAAGTGCCTCTCTCTTTCGGGAACAAATAGCGCTGCTGTTGATCTACCCGCTTTTAAAAGTTTATGTCTACAGTAGATTTAAGCCCAGATCTTTTTTTAAAAAATCTGACTGTTCAGTCCTATAGACTGGATTGTCCTGCAGCAGTGCAAACTCTGATTTTGTTTCAATGCCAGACAACTAAAACAGAGCTGCCCAGCTGCTTCCCCTGCCCCGCTCACCAGACAAACAACTTTAGAGTGAAAAAGAAGCACCAGGCTGTGCCGATGAATTGCATCCTAAAATGACCAAAAGGCTCTTAAGATGTGGCTGCTGGAAGCCTTTTCTGTGTAGCTTACTTGTTCTTGCTTTCAAAAAAAATAAAATAAAATTATTTTATTAAACGTTCTGGCAAAAAAGCAAATAATCTAAAGAAGAGGTCCACACAAAAATGAAATGTCAATGTCAACCAAGTGAATCCAGAAAGCAAAGTAGTTATAACACAGAACTGCTTCATCATCATGTTTATATGCCACCCATCTGAATGGCTTGCCCCAGCCACTCTGGGCAGCTTCCATCAAAATATAAGAACACAATAAAACAACAACATTAAAAACTTCCCTACGCCTGGCTGCCTTCAGATGTCTCCTAAAAGTCATATAGTTGCTTATCTGTATGATATCTGGTGGGAAGGCACACACCACTACCAAGAAGGCCTTCTGCCTGGTTCCCTGGAACCCCACTTTTCGCAGTGATGAATTCGCCAGAAGGCCCTCAGAGCTATAAGTTAAGTGAAGGTGAAGTAGAAACCTATGCACTTGGCTAATAAGATTTATACTGAGCTGGTTTATTTTGTTCTGGATTGGCTCCATCATTCATTCATTCATTTATCTATTATACTGTAGTATTGTTTTCCCAGTGGTAATGTACGGAAGTGAGAGCTGGACCATAAAGAAGGCTGATCGCCGAAGAATTGATGCTTTTGAATTATGGTGCTGGAGGAGACTCTTGAGAGTCCCATGGACTGCAAGAAGACCAAACCTATCCATTCTTAAAGAAATCAGCCCTGAGTGCTCACTAGAAGGACAGATCCTGAAGTTGAGGCTCCAGTACTTTGGCCACCTCATGAGAAGGGAAGACTCCCTGGAAAAGACCCTGATGTTGGGAAAGATGGAGGGCACAAGGAGAAGGGGATGACAGAGGATGAGATGGTTGGACAGTGTTCTCGAAGCTACTAACATGAGTTTGGCCAAACTGCAAGAGGCAGTGAAGGATAGGCGTGCCTGGCGTGCTCTGGTCCATGGGGTCATGAAGAGTCGGACACGACTGAACAACAACAATTGTTTTACATTTTGAATATTTGCAATTCAGAATATAATTGGTTGTTCAGAAACATCTATTAGCGATCTTGTTTCTTTATATCTGGGCAGGAAGTGTTTAAAAGGCTAACCTTTCATCTACTTTGCCACAGAGGCAGTTGCTGTTCCTGCAGGTGCACTTTAAAAGATTGCTGCAAGCTTTTCCTAAAGTGATAAATATATGCTGGACACAGGTAGAGCCAATTTTCCAAGCAATGCTTCTGCAAGTGAAAACAATTTTGAATCTCAGTGGGATTTTTAAAAAAGGAAATCTCTCGTAAAAGAAAGGGGGCATTTGTCATTTTCTAATGTCCAGTGTTTTCTAATATCTCTTCTAAAATATGATCAATGCCATTATCTCCTTTGTCACGCAGCAATTTTAGCAGGCTTCTTAGAAGAAATTCTACATGCCATTTAAAATGGGTTTTTGGAAAGCTGTGTTACGCCAGTCCTGCAACAAATACAGCATTTCTAGAGTCCCATGATTTTAATGTCACCTATTCTTTCAAAATCTGAAGTTTTGGAAATTTGGGGCGACAGATTTCCAGGAGCTGCTCCTGTGGAGAGTATGAACTTGAAAACACCTTATGCAAATTTTCAACATGGACAGGCCTGCAAGTTTGTGAAACCCCAGAGTCCAAGTGAGCAGTTCAGTGGTCTGTGTAGGAAAGCCAGTCAGCTTGCCTATATACGGTGCTTGTGTCGCATAAAATAAATCCACCTATGACGTTATTACCAATCCATGTAACATGTTTGTGCATGCATGCAGGGCAGGAAATACTGGTGAGTGGAATGCTGTTGTGTGGAAAAAGTCCTGTGGCTGAGATGGAGAGACTTGAAGGCCAAGGATGGTTTGGTAGGACCTGGAAAACTGCTCTGGCTGAGAAACCAACTCACCATAGCAAATCAATTACATACATTCATAATTTTATGTGTACCCGCTTTTCCACAGTACAAACCATTGCTCAAGGTGGCTTTCAGCATTCTACATAGCAAAAGTAGTCATAAACAATTAAAACATTTTAAAAATACACAATTAAAATGAACATATTCCACATAAATCACAATAGCTAAAATAAAATTACAAAAAAACAAAAAAAAAAACCCTGCTATTTAGGGAAGTTTTTAATTTATGATGTTTTATCGTGTTTTTAAGATTCTGTTGGGAGCTGCCCAGAGTGGCTGGGGAAACCCAGCCAGATGGGCAGGGTATAAATATATTCTTATTATTATTATATTAAAAGCAAATACCACTTCAGACTCATGTTCCTTATTTTGGCCAGATATACTTGATTTGTGGTATTAATTGTGTTGTAATCTCTCATCTTTCACCATCTATCTCCCTCTTAACCATTAGTCAATAACGCAAATCTTGGTTGGTTGGTTGTTTTTCTGTTTATTACAACTTTGGGTATGAAAAGCAAAATAAAAACATTTTGAAAAACCACCTGTGATTGCATCATTAAGTAGGAAATCTTAAATATGAACTCTTTTGGAGCTACTATGAGAGAGACCACTTCTGGTGGTAGCTCCAAGTTGCCATGACATGAAGGAGAATCACATAGCTCTGCTGTTACTGCTAGCTAACACTTCCACTTTGCTCCTACTGTTGCCACCGCAATGTTGTGCCAGTTTTCTTGGAGGAACTATTGAGAGAAAAGGCCCACTGAGGGCCAAAGGGCCCCCAGAAATGGTACAATGCTTCTAGATAGCTCTGTTGTACTGGATAAAGCTAAGCCATGGTCTCTCTAGGGTCGGATGTTACTGACTGTGACAATGCAGCAGGACTCACTCAAACTCAAGCTATCCACTTTTCCCCCAAAGCACTTCTGTTTCTCAGAAATGGCCTCTGCACTGTAATAATCTTAGCCTTTATTTAAATAGCCGATGCAACAAACACCAGGGAATCATCAAGAAAAGTGATTTATCAGCAACGTAAATACTTCTTTGTTCAAAGGGAAGAACAGAGAACTCCAAAACGTCTTTTTGTTGTCCAACATGTTAGGCTATAGTTGCTTCAGAAAGAAACTGCAACTCCAACACACAGATTTGGCAGCCATTTCCCCACATTTTCTGTTGTGAACTGCCCTGGGATCTTTGGATGAGCGGTAGTATACAAATCAAATTATTATTATTATTATTATTATTATTATTATTATTATTATTATTATGAGAAATACCCTTGTGCGTTTTAACACACAAGCATGGATAGTAATGAAAACCAGAAGAAAAACAGGAGCAGACTCTTCTCTTTCCCTCAGAAGAAAGGCTATCCATGCTGTAAAAGCAACAGGGTGCCATCGTGATTAATCAGTCCGCTCTTAGTTCTCTCTGGACGGACCTATTAACAGTTTCGTTTCAGCTTGTTTATACCATACTGACAGGACTTCAAGATGGTGTTCTCAGAGCTGCTGCTTTTTCACATAACTGAAACGAAGAATAAATGGGAACGGGGTGGGTAATAATTTAAGCATGAAAAAACAAACTCCTAGATTACCTCACGTTCTGTAGAAATGGCGACTGTGTTACAATAAGGGTTAGAAAATAGGAAATAACATAGTGGATAATCACTGGCAAGGTTTTCATTCACAGAATAAGAAACTGGGAAGTGTGATAAAATCTTGCACACACACACACACCAAAAACCCATATGCAATAAAGAGGTTAAAAAAAAACCACACACACACACACACACACACACAGTGAGGCCCGCACCATGAACAAAAAGATGGAGAAAGGGACAAGGGTGTATCCTCATGATGAGAGTTGTTATGAGGTTTCAGGGCATCACAGACTGTTCAGAGAATTGTGGCTACCAATATGATTTTATAGTCCTACCGGTAGGTTAATCCAAGCTGACCTGACCATGAGATAAAATTAAGCTATGTTCTGTTACCCAAACCCCTTTTAATTTAGCCCATTTGAAACCTTTAAAAATATTTCTTTCTTCCCGCTGATTTTATTGGCAGCATCATTCCATGTGCCTACCACATCTTACCCCAACAGGCTTTGCTGCAATGCTACTTTCCCCCCAACGTTGATAACAATTTGATATTTTTAGTTCTCGGAAGCCCACGGAAACCACACCCCAACTTTACCCTCCCTGCCTCCGGCACTATGTCCACGCGACTGCTTCTTCCTCCATCTCTAATCCTCCTTTGTTTGGGCACTTTGTAGCTCCCAGCGGTTCTTATTTTCTCAGGTTTGCTTTTGTTCCTGTGCTCTCCTGAATGCCTCTTCACAGCTTCTCCGGGCCCCTTTTCCATCACCTTTCCCCATCAGCTCCGGCTCTTCATCCTCAGCCGGCATCCTCACCTTCCCCTCTTTGCCCCATGTCTCCGGGCCCTGTTGCTTTTCTCTCTTTGTTTCCTTTGATCTCTTTTCTCCGACTCTCTTCATTGACTTGGTTCAGCCCTCCCTGCCTCTTTATTTTAATCAGAACATTCCTTTTTTTTCTTTTGCTTTGGTGTTAATCAAAAGCAGTAATTTCTTTCTCCGACACCTTTTCCTGAACTGCACCCTCCATAAGCCATCCTGCCTTCATACTAATTGAAGGAGGCACTATTACCAGCGTTACAAATGAAGGAGAGAGAAAAAAAGCAGAAGATAATGTTGCTTGTGGATGTGTGTGTAAGGGCAAGGCAATAATTTGTAAAGCATTACATGCGCCCTCCTTACAAAGTTGCAGATCTTTTATTTAAAAGAAAGAAAATGCTTCATTCAGTCCCCGCCACACACACTTAAAACAGGAATGTGGCTACCAGCACCTCCCACTTTGCTGACACTCACGACTTCCCTTAGCTGTTCTTGACATTTTGAACCAAGGCACTGACATAGGTTATCTCCTGAATGGCAAAGATCACTTCCCTTTCATTACTGGCAAAACAAGCAGGTGTCAATTGTCTTTCTTCACCTGCCCTGCAACAGGGCACAATTTTGGGAGGATAGCAGGGAATCATCTATTTATATGAAAGAAAATCTACATTATTGTGTTCTGCCCCACCTCCCAACATTCTGGCACACCACAGTGTGACCAAGAGACAGAACCAAGGTACAGTTCCAGTTTCTGGCATCCTTGGCTCTTAATTATTTCCAGTGAACTCTACGAGACAAACAAAACAAATAGCTTCTGGGTTTGTTGTGTGGATACAAGTCTGGGCTTCCCTGCCCTCCTTCTTAGGCCTTGTAAGCTGTGTTCAATTCAGAGGAGGGGAAGGGCACCATTTCAGCAGCAGGCCTTACCCTGTTCCTTGCTCTGCCTGAGGCACTGACCTCGGTGATGATGGATGGGGGAGGAAAAGTCGGGCAGTAGGTGACTCCAAACCACAGGACTTTAAATGCAGTTCCCCTGGGATGCTTGGAGCTATTGCTGGATCGCCCAGTGGCAATTATATTCCAGACTCATCACTGAAATGCCTCTGCAAATGCACAAACCCCAGCTGAGTGGGAACTCTTCCAGCAGTAGCAGCAGTAGCCAAAACAACAGCCATGTTAATGTGCTCAAAGTGTGGCGTTTTGGCGCAGCTCGGTGTTCAGAGCACATGCTCTGCATGAAGGCATTGCCAGGCTCAATCCCAGGCATCTAGAGTTGCAAAGGATCTCATGTGGCAGGGCAGGGAAAGACTGCGAACCTGGAGAATTACAGGAAGGTCAGAATACGCCATGTGAGACTAGTTGGATTAATGATCTGACACAGCGAGTCAGTTCCATATGCCTTGTATGTATGTAACTTGTTCCAAAGCCTGCATATTCCATTGCTCTCTAATTGGCATGCAATGACTGCTAAGCTTACACCGGCTGCACAGAAAACCATTCCTCCTGTAAGGCTGTCAGTTTGCGGAGCCACTCTCATCCCAATATCCGCAAGAGTAGTGCTGGTGAATCAGAGATATTTTAAGGCCGTGGACCATCTAGTTGCATTGGAAGTATCCAGTTACAACGGGTAGGCAGACACAACGGGCAGCACTTTTAATTGCTAGGTCATGGGAACCGAGAAGAGGAAGTGAGAGACAGACAAACAGGGGAGGGGAGCCCCGAGGAAGCTTGTCCTTGCCTGATACCCCTTCTTCCTACCTCCTTCGCAGGTCTTCGGCCACTGCTGCTCTGCAGCTGAACAAATAGGCTCGGAGGGATTTCAGCTGCTGTCTCAGACGGACCACCGTTGTCAGTGGCTCAACGTGTCTATACAGCATCGGGTTTTCCTGCTGGATGTCAATCAGGGGCTCTTCATACACATATTCCAGGAACTCTTTGGCTTGCTTTGATACCTAGAAAAGGGGTGGGGGTGGGGAAATCCATTAAGCTTAGCTCAGCCTCTAATAAAACTTCTAAATGCTCACAGGCAATCAATACTATCTCCTCAGCGGTGTTATACTAGTTAGGCTAAAGTGTTCTGAGGTTGTAATACAACCTAATTTACCCAAATGGCTCAAGGGACATCTTTATGCATCTGTATTACTGGGCGCTTGGATAGCACTTGGAAGGCTATCGGGATGCTTGAAATGCTATTCAATATACCGTTATGAAGACACAGAGGCTACGGGGGTGGTAAAAACTGAATTCAGATATTCAGCTAACCTAGATTCAATTACTGGAAGCTTCTACAGAACATACTGAAAACACACACACACACACACACACACAGAGAGAGAGAGAGAGAGAGAGAGAGAGAGAGACTGACTTTAAGTGTGCATATGAATAGCAGATTCTGCAGAACCTAATCTAACCTCACTGGCAAAGCCTGGATAGAGTACAGAATATGCTTGATCAAAGCTCTCTCATTACCAGAACTGTATACTGTTCTTGCACTAGAAAGGGATTTGGGCTGGAGGGCTGTTTTAATTCAGCTCGTGTCCGTCCTCCGATACTAGTATCTGCCCATAAATGTTTCTATGTGAATGCAAAATAAGAGGCTCCTATAGGTTTTGAGGCATTCCACCCTTGAAACTAACCAGACAACTGAGAAAGACTATTTACTTTTTATTACCACCCTGCCCACTCCCCAATGTCAGCTCAGATGCCTTTCCTTATTTTACTCAAACTCCACGATCCTGCAAGAAAGGCTACTGTTATTTAATAGGATGAGGTGCTGAAAGGCCATTCACCATATTAAGACATTCAATGGCTTTTCACAGCTGTGTGGAAGTAGTAATACCTAAACCAACAGGAAGCACTACTTGGCAGCAACTTGTATGTGTGTCAGGTTAAAAACAATAACGGAGCACTGTGCTTATGTGAATCATCACTAGGGCACAATACCTGCAGTGCTGGCTCTGGGAATCTGGGGGCCTCAACAGGATCTTCTAACACGGGAAAGATGGGAAAGGCTAGTCAGATACTCTGTGTAAAGTGGAAAGGGAAGCTGCGGTAGTCTAGCGGACCTCTGCTGGGTTTAGGATTTGGGCAAATGCCCAACCTCTCAGTCTGGAACCAGTTGAACCAGTCTGGTATGCGGCAGCTAGACTGGTGACTGGGAGCGGCCGCCAAGTCCACATAACACTGGTCTTGAAAGACCTACATTGGCTCCCAGTATGTTTCCGAGCACAATTCAAAGTGTTGGTGCTGACCTTTAAAGCCCTAAACGGCCTCGGCCCAGTATACTTGAAGGAGCGTCTCCACCCCCATCATTCAGCCCGGACACTGAGGTCCAGTGCCGAGGGCCTTCTGGCGGTTCCCTCACTGCGAGAAGCCAAGTTACAGGGAACCAGGCAGAGGGCCTTCTCGGTAGTGGCACCCGCCCTGTGGAACACCCTCCCACCAGATGTCAAAGAGAAAACCAACTACCAGACTTTTAGGAGACATCTGAAAGCAGCCCTGTTTAGGGAAGCTTTCAATGTTTAATAGATTATTGTATTTTAACATTCTGTTGGAAGCCGCCCAGAGTGGCTGGGGAAACCCAGCCAGATGGGCATGGTATAAATAATAAAAAATAAATTGTTGTTGTTGTTATCCTGGTCAGATATCCTGGAAAGTGTTGGTACATCCATACCAGCCCAAAGGCCATAGCCTGCTGAAGTTATACAATGAATTTCATGACCAAGTTGGAAATCGAATTCAATTCTCCTAAGTCAACAATTTTGCTGGGCCCTGGAAAGCCATAATTGCAGTGTTCCTAGTAAAAGCAGGATGACTTTCACTCCGCAAGCCCCTTGGAAGCTGTCTGGATCTATTGAACAAATTTATTTTGAATCGGATTGGCTCTCCATTAGAGCAAAAAGGGAAGATGTAAGAGTAACAAAGAAATAAAAGGGGGAGCCTAAGGAAAAGGGATACTCAAGTGTTTAGATCAGAGCTTTCCAAACTTTTCATGTCGGTGACACGCTTTTTAGACATGCATCATTTCGCGACACAGCAATTCAGTTTTTTACTAGCAAACTGCAGGTTAAACTAACCCCTTTCCAGGCCTGGGAGGAATGCTGGGAGCCTTCGTGTGACACACCTACCTGTGTACGCTGCAGCCGACACACTAACATGTCGCAACACACAATTTGGAAAACTCAGCTTTAGATGTTATATAAGTCTTATGTGCACCCAAAAAAGACTGTTCCAAAGTCATCCAAAATTACCAACTCTACTAAACTCTTGGTGCTTACTCATAATTACACAGCTGTACATTTTAAGACACAGGTGGGACTGTAAAATGAATTAAAAGAGCGTGGCTTTCCAGATGTTCAACTGAAACAGTCATTTGTCAGCTGCTACAATTAAACAGCAAAACGAGCCCATTTTTTTTTCTCAGTGCTTAGAACAAAGTAACAAAACAAAATAAAAACCCATAGTATACGCTAATCTTCCTGCACACAGTTGCTTTCACAGAAATTCCAGACAAAGCAGTGAGATTTAGGAGCAACTATGCATAGGACCATAAGCCAGAAAGTAACAGTGTTGGTTTAAAAGGGAAAACAGAACACGCCTCTGTTTTTACTGAATTACTGTATTATTTGAAGTGCTCAGGTTTTTCCTCTTTGTTCTCTACTTGGTCCACACTTGGTCACCTGGATATGGTGGATTTTATGCAGCGTGTGGCTATGGGGTACAAAACTGAAGATCCTCTCTGAAGGCACGAAATGGAATAGATTAAAGTGATCTTCAGGACCCTTTCGGCTTTATCATAAAATTTTTAAAAATTAACTGCAACACTTTTGAGTTTAAGGGAAAAAATCAATCAGATAATTGCTACAAAGTACTGAAATGAACAGTGTTCAAATTAATAAAATATAACAATCCTAAGAATGAAAACAAGCTTTCCCAACACATTTTTAGGGGCAAAGTATGACCATGAGAGACTCTCTCTCATTGTTCATTTCTGTATCTTTTTTTTGTGCAGGGCAGAGGAATGAGGATGGAAACTAGATGCACAGAACTGAAGAACTGTTAGTTTTCTCCAAAGTTTTCTCCTTTTAGTTGGATATTGTCTCAAAATTATACATTTTGGCTTATGGGCTACCTGGCCGGTCACTATGGGGCATGCTACAATTAATTCAGAAAGGTGAGGAGGCAGGCAGTAGAGAAGAATTGCTTATTTTTCCTTGCTATCCTCCTGCACTTAATTTGTGCTCTATCAGAAATTCAGCTTTGATCCAAGAGTAGGTACAGTGCACAGCTTGAAAAATGAGATTTTGAAACTATGATAACCCAACCTCACATGCTTGGGATGTTGTCAGACCTTGTTCATGAGGACAAGGAATACCAAGCAAAGTCAATTCTATATACAGTCCGGGCGTGTCTCCTAAATTCTCAGACCAGCAAGTAAATTTGTACTGAAAGCTTCTACAGGGGTCAGGGAATATCACCTGACTCATTCTGGCCAATTGTGGCTAAGGGTCAATCAATCAATAAAATTTATTTGACCGTCAGTCAGTACACAATCATTATCTATACAAAAATTAAAACATCTAAACATCTCAAGGAGCTTAACACTAAAACATACAATGAGAAGTAGATTATACATATTTTAGACCCATGTCAATACTGTCAATTTTAACCTTACGGCGTTTAAGGGCCAAAAAAAGAAATTTGGCCACTAAGAAAGTTGTGGTACCAGTGAAATTGTTCAACAAAAACAAAATCGTCTTTCTCTGCCTACTAGGCTAAATTGGCCTAGGAGTGGAGCTATAAGTTTTTGTCTAAGATCTGCATAAAATGGGCAGGTCAAAAGGATATGTTCAGTTGACTCAACCGCTCCCTGGGCACAGGGACAGGATCTCTGGGCATATGAAACTCCCCTGTATCTTCCCCACAAAACCCCCGATTCCAGAACATTTAACATAGCGGCTGTGAGGAGTCTGTGGTATTCCACATAGTGGATTTCCGCCAGATAAGGGGCTGGTGAAATCTGGAATATCTGATTCCCCAAAAACATCCCAGGTTTCACAAGGGCAATATCCTCTTGTCTAGCAATGTCCCTCAGTCTCTGAGAGATCACAACTTTGGCTTGACTGAATGTCATAGCCTCCAGGAAGAGATGGGACAGTCCGCAGGTCTGTACTTCGTTTAAAGTCTATTTTCCCCACAATGATTGGAAGTCATCCCTCAGTATCAAGGGGGCCATGCCCACCGGGTTAAAACATAGTTTAAGCCATAGCCAGAGTTTTGTCTTCAAGGCCACATATTGAAAAGCTTGCCAACGCACCTCTAGTCTCATGACCGCACCCTCTACAGACAGGGTGGCTAAGGGTCCAGCATTGGGGTAGCATGAAAATCATGCAAGGAACATGAGGCGACATGAAAATTGCCCTAGTAGCATCATTCACACAATCCATGTCTCCATGGATGGAACATGAGAACAACCCATATTTCAATTATATTATTCCGTTTTAAAAATCAGTACTTAAGTGGAGACTCTTTAATACAGCTCTTTTCCTGTCTGCTCAAAGTGCTCGACATGCAGTTCCTTTTGCATGTTATTGTAAAAATCTATAAAAAGGCCGAAATGGTGCCTATATGTGCCATGAGGAAACTGTATTCCTTTGGGCAGAAATCCCTGATTAATAGCAAGAACTGAGCCCAATTATATACATGTTGAATAATAATTTAATCATAAAGTACTGGCAAAAAGCTTACATATGACTTCAATGGCACAGTTGCACATTCTGAAATACAGGTGAGGCTATAAAACAAATGTAATGTTATGGTTCTCCAGATGGCTAGGATCAATAAGCTGCAATAAATGCCCCATCTATTTGTCAGCTGCTACTATTATTTTTTAAAGTAAACAAGAAAGAAAATTGTCAAGTGTCAGCCCCATCAGACACAATAAATTTGCAAAGACAACATGACAAATCTCAAAATTACAGAATCCAGAGAGAGAGAGAGAGAGAGAGAGAGAGAGAGAGAGAGAGAGAGAGAGAGAGAAGGGAACCTTTGCAGACATTGTTGATTTGCACTGATCTGTTACAAAAATACTAAAAATTGGAAGCAATAATTTGAAGATTAATAAAGACACAAAACACTTGTATGTTGTTATAAAATGGTTTACCAATGGTGCTGTACACGATGAAATGAAATGCACACACACACACACACACACACATATATATTAACATACAGAATATAAATGTTGGTATTGCTTTAAAAACAAAGGGGGGTTTATCCACATGTTGCAGCTATGTGAAAGAAAAGAAAACTGTGGAAAATATAGTATTACAGATATTATAAATGAAATATGTAAAATTAAAACCAGAATTGAAGCATTTTGTATCTTACAGTACTGTATTCAAATGCCAATTCTGTATACAGCCAATATGACATTTGTTAGATTTTGGAAATGTTAAAAAGAGGCAAATAACAGAGAGCGGGTAAAGGCTTGGGACTTATTATCTCTAGTTAAATGAGCAGGTTAGCAAAAGGAAGATACAAATGATTTTGTGAAACCTGCCTAGCCCACTTGAGATATAGTATTTATGCCACTGTGATAATAATGCTGCTTATTAAAATCTTTTAAATCTAACATAAATATGCTGCTCTAGAGATGGTTTTTCAAATTAATGAACTTTGCAATTCAGTGAGTATTATGATTATTACACTGGAAAAAGATTATTGAATGTGAATTACTGCCTGAAAGTGAATTTTTATGTTCCATTAAGAGTACTTACGTTATAACTGTATTTAGGTTTTGTGTATCACCTTTTCTGGCAATTTTATTGATTCCGCATGTACAAAAAACATGCAACGTAACATTCATTAACAAACACACTCAGGTCTCCAATGTTTACATTTGGTGGGAGCATTACATTTGGGTCAGCATCACTGACCCAATAGCCGATGTACTTTAGCGCAACAAGACTCTCCCAAAGCTGGCATGAGATCCAGGAGGACAAAGATCCTCTGCTGATGTATTAATGAATGTGATAAAGAGAAAACAGATGGCTTCTAACGCTTCTCACTCAGCTTGGCCCACAGCCAGCCTAACGCTATGGCTTGGTTTCCCCCCCCCCCAATAGAGCATGGTGCCAAATGTGTTCATACCCATTCTCAATCGAAAAGTCTGAAGTGGTCTCCTGGTCTCAGCCACAGCCGTCCTCACAGCAACCAGAAGAAAAATTGTGAGGTCTCTGTGAGCCAAGCTGAGGCCCGAGAAGGCAGCAAGACCAGCCACAATGGCACAGACTGATGGGCGATCCTAGAATCTATCTATCTATCTATCTATCTATCTATCTATCTATCTATTTCAAGCATTTGTAGCCCACCCTTCAGCCAAAAAGGCTCCCAGAGCAGCTTACATGAAATCAACACAAGTTACTCCCTACCTGCACACTTAAATTCTAATAAATAAAACTTTGGCTCTATCCATTCTTTTCCTGATGAAAGGACAAATTTTAAGGCCACAAAGCTAGTTTGCCTTGCTATACAAGAGTCAACTGTGTTAAAATGAAATAAAGTAAGTCTTGGATATGGAATTGCATTTGTTAGCCGCGATTTGGTTTTTGGTCATTTTGGAAGTTGAACGGATTTCCGGAACGGATTCTGGTCAACTTCCAGGGTACGACTGCATTGCCACATTCTTCAAGCTCATGTTAGATAGAGCCACTGTAGCAGTGAGAGTTTCGGTCTTAGATTGGAGAGTTCCAGGTTCAAATCTCAGCTTAGCCACAAAGCTTAACTGGTGACTCCCTCTCACCCTCGCCTCCTTCTAAGGCTTGTTGGGAGAATGGAATGGGGAGAAGCAAGCAAGCAACATCACACTGAGATCCTTGGAGGGAAGGGGGGAATAAACTGTTACAAAGAGCTCATGATTTCTATTCAGCTATATTTATCACCAAAGCTTCCTTATGAAACAAATCACTATCTAAAAAGGGAAACAAAGTCCAAGATCTACTAAGAGCTCCACAAAGCACTTCTAGTTCGAAAAACCTGGTGTGTCAATCAAGCTGTCGCAGGTTCAACCGAAGCAAACAGCCACAAAGGTAGTTGCGTGGTGTCGATCTCGGTTGTACAAAGCAATGGGGGAAGACTATTTCAATCAAGCTGTGACCGGCCAGATGAAACACAGCCTACCACCAGTCAGATATTTTTGCCTGCAAAGTGCTTGATAATCCCATCTCCTGTCCCAGGGCAGATAGCAAAAACAGGATTTTATCAAGTTTCTGACAGGCATGGTACCAGCATGGTAGACTGAGTTTGACCTGGTGGTCCTAACATGTGCAGGTCTGAACTCCAGTTCCATAATCCCAAGAATCTGTCTCATCAGATAAAGACTCGGCCAGGACTTTTCTGTGTCTTTTCTCCGTATTAAATGTACCGGTACTCAGTAGGAACAAAATGTCACGTGCTCAAGGGTAAGTCAGATATTATTTTGCAAAATGAGTCCAAAGATTTTGCCTTTGTAATATTACTATTTTTAATGTAATTAGTTACATTATAATTGGGATATGGAATGAATGGGATGTGAGCTCTGCATGGTTGTCAAAGGGGGTGGGGGGACAGGTTACTGATGGCTATAAACAGGACTTGGTTTATTAACTACATTCTTTGGAAGAAGAAATGCCAGTCTGGTGTAGTGGTTAAGAGCGGTAGACTCGTAATCTGGGGAACCGGGTTCGTGTCTCCACTCCTCCACATGCAGCTGCTGGGTGACCTTGGGCTAGTCACACTTCTTTGAAGTCTCTCAGCCCCACTCACCTCACAGAGTGTTTGTTGTGGGGGAGGAAGGGAAAGGAGATTGTTAGCCGCTTTGAGACTCCTTTGGGTAGTAAAAAGCGGGATATCAAATCCAAACTCTTCTTCTTCTTCTTCTTCTTCTTCTTTCAAGACAATTGTGCTCTTTTGCTCACAGGCACCCTGATGTGGTCAGAGAATATGACCTTTTGTCATGTAGCCCTTGCAATACTAATAAAAAAGTCTATGTGAGTTAGCAAGAGACTGAGCAAGTATAAGAACTTTCGGGACAGAACCAATTTTGGATGAAGACCTCTGCAGCATCCAAGGAACAGAGTGAAGCTTCCCACAATTTCCCATTCAACATTCAAAATGTTGGTGCTGACCTTTAAAGCCCTAAATGGCCTCAGCCCAGTATACCTGATGGAGCAGCTCCACTCCCATCGTTCAGCCCGGACACTGAGGTCCACCTCCGAGGGCCTTCTGGTGGTTCCCTCACTGCGAGAAGCGAAGTTACAGGGAACCAGGAAGAGGGCCTTCTCAGTAGTGGCACCCACCCTTTGGAATGCCCTCCCAAGAGATGTCAAGGAAATAAACAACTATCTGACTTTTAGAAGACATCTGAAGGCAGACCTGTTTAGGAAAGTTTTTAATGTCTGATGTTTTATTGTATTTTTAATATTTTGTTGCAAGCCGCCCACAGTGGCTGGGGAAATCCAGCCAGATGGGTGAGGTATAAATAATATATGATGATGATGATGATGATGATGTGATACTAGCCTGCCTATCTAGTTAGACATAACAACTGTCTTTGATAAATATATACCTGCAGAACAATTGTGAATGTGCTGCATGTATAGATGAAATAAATAAAATCCTTTTGAACACTGGTACTATTGCCTTGACCTCTGTGCTTTTCTCCTCTGATCCTGGGTTGCATCCAAGACGGATCGTAGCATTATACACTTTTCCTAAGATTTCCCCCTCGGCATCCAGTTAAGACAGCAAAACAGTGTGAAAATGCACTCTCCAGTTGCCCTGAAGCTAGTCAGTGCAAGCTCATCCTCATTCTAAATCCTGCTGTGGTTGAGTGCTTCATATTCCTGATCCAGCACAATGCTGAATCACTGCTTTCAGTGCTTTGCTAGATTTAGACCTCTGTACACGAAGCAGACATGTGGGCAGGGAACGGGATGACACGTAAAACACGGTTGATAT
Organism: Lacerta agilis; assembly: GCF_009819535.1. Classification (NCBI taxonomy): domain Eukaryota; kingdom Metazoa; phylum Chordata; class Lepidosauria; order Squamata; family Lacertidae; genus Lacerta; species Lacerta agilis. Next base: position 126,744,434 of record NC_046312.1, read on the forward strand.
TACACATGAACAGTGAGTTCCGAGTGAACAAATGAAAACACATGCCTAGTTGTATCAACATTACCAAATAAGGCCCATTCTATGGCGCATACATTGATTCCCCTATGCAGAACTGTTGCAGAGAAAAAAAGGTTCACATTTCTACCCGGGAGCAGCAATAAGAACAGGAGGTGAGTGCTCTCACTGGCTCCATTTGACTCATTCTGTGCTCTGGAGATTAAGCAGCGCCAAAGTTTCCAAAATAATTTGCAGAGGCACAGACATTTGCAGTTGGGAAGCATGTAATGAGGACTGAAATCTCACCAGTTCTCCATGAGGCTTAATAGGAAATGTCTTGTGCACAAGTGAAAAGGGTGGAAAGTCAGAATTAAGAAACAACCTTCTGTCTGTCAAAGCTGGTCAGTGCTGCCCATCTCCGATAGCAAGTTGACATCAAAACCTGCTTTGGTTGTGGTACCCAATGGATCTCAGCTCAAGGTCCCCACAGAATTCTTTCAGATATAACGGTATCTGAGCAAGCTGTCTTGCACTTGTGGTGACTTTAAGTGTCAGTCAAAGCACAGGGGAGGGTGTGCACATTAGTCAGGCTAGGCCAAAGCAGTGTTCAGCCAAGACTCCCTCTGCTACACAAGCATTGTGGGGAAAGGAGAAAAATCTCAAAACGTTCAGACGGAGGTGGGTTTGTGTTTAAGGCAAGGAGTTTCTCCAGAAAAAGAAAGCTTTGCCAAGTGGCGTCTAGGCTGCATCCTCAGCACCATTCCCTCCTCATGGGGGACAGAGTGCCTGATGGGAACATGCTATGTCACGAGGTTGTGCGGATTCCAGGGGCTTTCTTGGGAATGAGGAAGGTGGCTTCCCCCACTGGTTTCGCACTTGGCGCAACTGTTCATATGGGCATTCGTCATATGGAGAAGGGATTCCTTCATGTCCTACCTTGTATTTTGAAGTGTCCCAGTTATGAACCAGCCGAGCAGGAATCAGAAAGCTGTCGTCCACATGACAGATGCTGCAGTAGTACCAACCACTGTAACTGCACACCTTGGCTTTGCCATTGGAGAGGCCTATGGACCGCTGACAACCTGCCAATGGTGGGGGGGGGAGGATAAAACAGCTTTTAAAAATGCAGGACTCTTAGCAGTATTGGAAGGAAATCTCCATAACTACACGTTGCTATGTTCTAGTAAAAGAGTGAACACAGAATATATAATTACCTTTCAAAACAGAACAATTACAGCTCTAAATAAATATTACCAGAATAAGAGAATGAGGCGTTTTTGTTAACTGCTTGTGTGACATTCCATGCTATCCTATTACAAAATACAGTCGTACCTCGAACAGCTTAGTTCCCCGAATGTTTTGGCTCCCGAACGTCGCAAACCTGGAAGTGACTGTTCCGGTTTGTGAACTATTTTTGGAAGCCAAACAACCGACGGTGCTTCCATGACTTCAACTGGCTGCAGGAACTTCCTACAGCCAATCAGAAGCTGCGCCTTGGTTTTCGAACGTTTTGGAAGTCAAACGGACTTCTGGAACGGATTCCGTTCAACTTCCAAGGTATGATTGTATAAGATTCAGAACTACACAAATCTCTAACATGTCCTCATATGCTATGAAATAGTTTCAGGAACCCACGTACAAGCCCAATTTCTTATTACAGCTTGGCAGCTGGAAGCCCAGAGTCAAACTGGGTCTCCTAAAGACATACTGTATTGGCTGTTCCTCAAGGGGGTGAGAAAGGCATATAGGGAGCCTGATGGCTGTGGTAACACCATCTGCTTGGCAGCCTGCTTTGTGGAATGGGTTAGGGTGTATGAAGAAGCCTGGTCCATTACTTTCCAGCTTCTCAAAAGCACCCTTCTTACAATTCTATGATTCTAACAGCATTGGGCTTGCTTTGAAACGATGTGCTCTTAGAATGCTCAAGCTGATAGCAAGACACACAGATCTGGGGGTGAGGGAAAGGGGATTGTTAGCAGAGAGGATATTTTTTGGCTCAGGCACTGATTACAGTGGTACCTTGGTTTACAAACTTAATCCGTTCCGGAAGTCCGTTCTTAAACCAAAGCGTTCTTACACCAAGGTGTGCTTTCCCATAGCAGCGGGGGACTCAATTTACAAATGAAACACACTCAACAGGAAGCGGAACATGTTCTGCTTCCAAGGCAGCGTTCACAAACCAAAACACCTACTTCCGGGTTTGCAGCGTTCTTCATCCAAGTTGTTCATAAACTAAGCTGTTCTTAAACCAAGGTAACACTGTACATGTGTCCACAAAAGAAGGTTTCATGGAAGCCCTGAACAATCTGCCGTGAATGTCGGGATGCACAGATTTTGCTTATCTGTAAAGTCCAGGTGAATTCGCCTAATATAGGAAGGAGAATGTACATAGCTCGCTCATACAGCCCATGCAGAAGGTCCCAGATTAAATTCTGGACATCTCCAGGCAGTCCTTATCTGAAACGCCGAAGGGTTGTTTCTGGTCCATGTAGAGTAGACAATACCGAGTCAAGATCAATCAATGGTCTCACTCAGTAAAAGGCAGCTTCCAATGTTCCTAATATATAGTGTGGGAGGCGTTAATCAGGGGTCAGCAAACTTTTTTCAGCAGGGGGCCGGTCCACTGTCCCTCAGACCTTGTGGGGGGCCAGACTATATTCTGAAAGAAGAACGAATTCCTACGCCACACAAATAACCCAGAGATGCATTTTAAATAAAAGGACACATTCTACTCATGTAAAAACACACTGATTCCATTTAGAAGGCGATTGGGCCAGATCCGGACCCCGGGCCTTAGTTTGCCTGCCCATGAGTTAATTGGTTCAATTTAGCATCTATTCAAGCCCATCAACGTCTGCTTCAGGGCGTGCCTCTGCCAAAGTTTACCCAAAAAATTGTCCAAATTGTGCATCCTGGAGATTCAATTGTTTTGATAAATTCAAACTCTGATCTCAGATTCGGGGATGACGTGAAACTGAATGCTTGATTCTTGTTTCTTCATATTTTTTTAAACTTTGGAGTAACTATCAACGTGGCTGCAGAGTATACAGCAAGGGGAAGAATATTCTGTGAGGAACCTGACTGGGAAAAGTTGACAACAGGAAGCCGAACAGACATAAAAGCTTCATTCACAGAAATTGCCTGAACATTTCCAGACATTTCAACTACTGTAGAAACCACGAGGGCTAGAAACATGAATCTTAAAATAAAAAGCTGGAATTCCCAGAAGTCAATGTTCTCTGCCAGGTACCAGTCAACCCTCTACACATATGCAATCCTGAAGGCAGCAGCTTTGTCCTGTTGCTCCCTTCCTCAAGAAGTCTCTATTCCTCCGCTTTGCTCTATGACCTCTCCCAAGGAAGCGATTGCTGCTAAACCTGTTTTCACGCAGCAAAGCCATTCGCTTTCCACTTGATTTGTACTTGCCCTCCATTTCCTTGACAACACATTTTTGACCTGGGTCACACAGCAGAATGCACACAAACAGCCCTGTGTAGCTGAGTGAACTGCAAAACGACAAACTCAAGGAAGAGAGAGAGACACGACCGCGGAGGCTGCAGCGTTCTCCCTACCCCAACTGTGCTGAAACTGTTCAACATCAACATCCCTCGCCTTGTGCCTGTCGCATGTTTTGTTTTACAAGGACCGTTATTTCTACAACCCCTTCAAATCAAGTTATGAAAGCAGTCGATTCCTTTGATGTTAGGAGGTTCAAAGTGATGCGCGGTGACAAATGTATCTCGGTGGCAGACACCAATTAAGCTATTTGCAAAAAATAAAGAAGGGAAAGAAAGAGGCGGGAGCAGTGATACAGCGCAAGGTTGAGTACCTCTGTTGCACAGAGAGTCTGGATTCTAAGGCTTACAATGCCATTCCTTTCTTAGGCTTCCCCCCCCTTCTTATTAACACCATTACATTTACTGGAATGAAATGGCATTGTGTATCCCTTTACTCACTCGCCCCCACCCTCAGTACAGGATTTTTAGGGATGCAAGTGGCCCATTTTAACTTGCAAGGGCACCTCTGTTGAAACAGAAAGCAGCAGCACTCTGTTCAAATCAGGAATTATCATGGCATCAGATGTACAATATAATATTGGCTATTGATTACTAAGACAGGGGTGGGGAAGCTTTTTGGTCCCATGAGCAAGATTCTGTTTTGCTCCCTACTTCTCCTTTTCAGGGCCCCTTCCAACTCTCCGGTTCTAGGATTCCTTTGTACATAGTCTTGTATGTTTTAGCTATGGATATTACAACAACAACAACAGCTGATATAACTGGCAGGAGGAAAAGGAGCATGGTGCTGAAAGACTGAAGAGATAGAATAGGCACCAGGCAAACGCGCCACATTTCAGGGGGCTGGGGCACCCAGAGGAAGGCTTCCAAGGAAGTTATATTTGCCTAGAAAATCCATGGTCAGCTGGTATCACCTTTGAGGAAGCATTCTGCCACATGTGTGAGGTGGAGGTGGAGGAGGAGGAGGAGGAGGAGGAGGAGGAGGAGGAGGAGGAGGAAGAGGAACACCTCTTCTAAAATGACACCTGCACGCATGTCACAGCAGGCACTACCAAAAACCAGAGAAAATATTTGCTTTTCAGAATTCCTTGTGCGTCATTGTCTTTGAGAATTGCATGCCTGGGGGGAGAGACTGTCTTTAACACATTGAGCTTTGTGAGCTGCTCCGGGTGCCTGGGTTAAAAATATGCTCCATATTCCTCACGCTCCGTTTTTCAAACTTCAACAGATTCAAAAGTGCAAACCAATTCAAATCTTTAGGATTCGTTGGCTATGGTTTCTTTAATCAGGTGGCAGCCCTAAGGGGGTGGGAGTGGGAGGCAAGCACAATGTGCTCTCAGATAAGACCCTGTTGCAACACACATATGCAAGCAGTCTGTCCATGACCCTATGTGCCATCTTGCTAGGTCATCTTCTCTGCAAGCTTCACAACATAAATTGTTGGCAGCCTGAAGACCTTTGCACAAGGCTCTGGTGACCAGTTTATGTCAACAGTCAGTATTTGCAGGTTTTTCTGTGTGTGCAGCTCAGGAAGGCCATCGGAGAAAGCACAAGTTACCTCCCCTGCTCATTTCTCGGTAATTACAGTTGTGGTCCTGCTCTGCAAGGGGAAGGGAGAATAAGATGGTCTGCAGACCACCATCACTGCCTGGCAGAAGAGAGAGGTAGAGGGCTTCACTTATGCTGTGAACATTTCTGTTCTCTGTGCATGTTCATTTGGCACAATTGCAGAGGTCTAGCAACTGGGAAGGAAAGCTTTCGAGCACTTGAAAAATTCAATGGGCCTTCTTCGCCCGTGCATCCTGAAGCTGGTCCACTATCAACGTACCTCACAAACAACTGGCAGTGCACATAATGGACCACGGCAGCAAGAACCTGGATACACATAAATAGTGTGTACAATGCCCTGGTACAGGCAGGCCTGTAGTGTTTTAGGCAAAAGGGTTCTGCCTTTCCCCATTCCCATTCTCCTTTCCCCAGCCTCCCGCTCATATCAAGGGGAGTGGAAGGAGAGGTGGAATATAAATGTAGTAATAAAAATAAATAACAGAAGGTCTCCAGAGGTCTCTCTTATTGCTGGCCAAGTTTAACAAGGCAAACCATTTTTAAATAAAAAAAATTAAAAAATCCTGCCCTTTGGTATGTTTGCAAACCTCAAAATCTAAGCCAATAAAACCTGAGTGAAATACTATACTGGTTATCTCGCAAAGGTGAATACGCTGCAGGAGAAACCTTCACCCTTGAAACTGGCTGACTTTTTATTGCTTGGATTTCACAATCTCAGCATCGCAAAACCACCAAGTACAACAATGCGGCACATTGCACACCTGCAAACACGTCTCTCTCTCTCCCCCCCCCCCAAATGTTAGAAGCAATAAAGATGATGCAAGGACTGAGGAGTAGCATGTTTCAGAGCTGAGTGGACCTGCTCTTTGGCGAGGTGAGGAATAAGGAAGGGAACGGGGAGCCAACCGTTCCCCAACCAATGCATTTCTCACACACTTGCCTGAAATGTGGGGGAAAGGGTTTTGCCTGGATTCAAAGCAGGAAAGGGTTTTTCCTCCTCCATTTATTTATTTATTTCATAAAAATTATACACCCCTTGCTTGAAACGGATCTGCAGCGGATTCGGGACAGTGAAAAGAAGAGCTCTTTCTCACACACAGTATCATTAACATATGGAATCTGCTAATGGCACCAGTTTAGAAGGCTCTGAAAAGGGGATTCTTATCCCTTTTGTTAAGTAAAGTTTTTTTTGGGGGGGGGGGTCTTACGAAAGTACATACATACTGTTTTCAGGTCATCAAGTCCCTTCTACAGATCAATTATATTCAATGTGAGACATTAATGTTGCAGACAGTATAAGGTTGGGGGAGAAGAGAGGTGGGGAGGGGGTGCCCAGGGGAGGGGGGCAGTAAACTTTCATTCTCTTACCTAGGTGCTTGCTACTAGCTGTTCTAGCTAAATGAAAACTCCAGTTTTGCTGAATACCAGTTGCTTCCATGCTGACTTCATGCATCCTGCTTGTGGGCTCCTTGGAAGCTTATGGTTGGCCACCACCGCGAACAAACATGGGCAGACCAAAGATCTGATGCAGAAGAGTTTTATGTTCAAGGATGAGGAACCTTCCGTTTTAATTTTTCTTTTTCATCTTTCCTTAGATAGGACCTCACCTTGACCAAAGCAGAGGGCAGTCCGCCCTTCCTTCTCCCTAACCAAAAATCCCTAAGCGCTGAACCACTGCTTCCATCAGCCGCAAATTTGCACATTGCAGGGAACATATTATGATAATAACAACGCTAAGGTAAAATTGTGGCAGCAAGTTCGTGGGCTGCACGTGCATGTATTATACACAATTCCAGACCTATCGGAAGATTTTCAAATGCCCCTAATATGCAAGAATGATGGCATGACTGGTCGAGTATGGAAAATGGCCCTGCACCAAAGCATTCTGAAGGCAAAAACCCCATATGCCTTCATGCATATGAACTGAACACATGCAAACAATCTCAGTTTATTCTGAGGTCTGGTGAAACATAGTGGCCAAGAGTGCCTGTCAAGACCAGGACAATGACAGGGTATCTCTGGCTCACGGGCCCATAAGGCAATTTTTGACCAGCCTTCCTTCATGCGAGTGACTTTGCTAAATGTGGCATGCAGAGGGTTGACTGCTTTCTGATCCAGCCCGTCAGATGAAAGTGGCTTCCTACCCCTAGACTAGGATCAAAGAGACCAAAACTTAAAACGCAGCTGCAAAGCTCATTTGATTTGGTGACGTTGGCCCACTCACAGCCTCTCATTTTAACATATCACATGGGGTTGTTGGGTGGGGGAGAACCACAAATGCCATCTTGGAGAAAAGGTGGGATACAAATGAAATAATAAGGCTGTGAAGTCCCTGGTTCAGTCCTCATGTCAGCCATGAACAGTCACACACAAACACTTCTGCAATATAGAAATACTGATTTTGGCCTCTGACAAGGTGGGAGTCAGAGTCCAAATATATATATGGAATGTGTTTTGTTCCCCACTCCTGGTCTATGGAATCACCATGAAGTTTACCATACTTAAATAACATATATGAAGTCGTCTGAATTCTCTAACACATTAATATAAATTATGATTATTATTCCAAGCGTCATATCTGGGTTGGTAGCAGACATTTGCCCGCATTCTCCCTACCCTGGAATTGTTCGCTTTTCTCTTACAGCTGCTTGACTTCCCACTTAAGTCTTTCCTATTGCAATGTGTGCGTGGGAATCGGAAGTTTACAGGATGCTGACAGAGGCATTTAGCATCCAAACACTTGAGCAATAAGAAAAGCTATGTAAAAATAGTAAATGAACTGTATAACAATTGGGTCCATAGGATGAGGTTGCCATAAGCAAAACAGGGTGGGAACAAGCTTCCTTAATATGTTTATAAAGCACCAACTACAATGGGACCCCTGCCTGAGCTAAGCATATAACCCCATTTCCTATTGCAATGCTTAGGCTGCAATCCTCTGCGCCGTTACCTAGAAGCAGGTCCCAGTAAACTCAAGACGACATGCACAGGATCGTATGATTAGGCTGCAATTTTATTGAAAGCTTAGTAGGAGGCTACAGTGGACTTCCTTCCGAGTAAAGGAGATTAGGAGCACGGTGCACATCCTAAGCATGGCATAATTACTAGCATTATTCTAGTCCTGCAATCGTTTCAAATGGCTTCAGTCTCTCCGGAACAATTTGACTACATTCCCTTAATGCATAGCATGTTGTTGTTGTTCAGTCGTTCAGTCGTGTCCGACTCTTCGTGACCCCCATGGACCAGAGCACGCCAGGCACGCCTATCCTTCACTGCCTCTTGCAGTTTGGCCAAACTCATGCCAGTAGCTTCGAGAACACTGTCCAACCATCTCATCCTCTGTCGTCCCCTTCTCCTTGTGCCCTCCATCTTTCCCAACATCAGGGTCTTTTCTAGGGAGTCTTCTCTTCTCATGAGGTGGCCAAAGTACTGGAGCCTCAACTTCAGGATCTGTCCTTCTAGTGAGCACTCAGGGCTGATTTCTTTAAGAATGGATAGGTTTGATCTTCTTGCAGTCCATGGGACTCTCAAGAGTCTCCTCCAGCACCATAGCATACCATAGGTTAGGGCAAATCTTTTTACTTCGTATTCAAGGGATACCCTGCCACCAAAACAAAACAAAACACAAAAGCAACCACCAAAACAACATTGCTGAATTAATAAAAAGGGGCTTTAAGATAAACCAATTCATGAAAGACAGGATTGCAATCAACAACTGGGAAAGATGCCTTGATGGTCCCTTTGAAATACTGGAGGTGATTAAATTCTTTGGCCATTTGGCATAGCACCATGGACAGTTTGTATCTGGATCTGACCACTGATGCACAGAAGATCCTAGGTGCTGAAAAGGACCTCACAGCAAAACAGAACCAGACACACTTATTCTGGTGGAAAGAGCTAAATGCAAATGGACAGAGTAAAACCTCTTCTCTTCCCAGGCCGAGTGAAGGCATCCGTTCCTGAAGGAAAAACTTTCCCCCTCCGTTTTTGTTTCTTTAATCTGCCCTCCTGACCCTGAAACACCGACAATCCATTTCCCCCCTTCCTCTTCTCCTTCTGCCACATCTCCAGGCCTGATATGGCTGCCCTGGCTTCTATCTGTGGTTGGAAAAATGCTAGCTGGCGCCCAAGATAAACTTGTCTAAAGCTACATTCTTCCTTACCCACTTCTGAGTGTCAGCTGTTTCTCTGGAAGCTTTTGCTGCAAAAGCTTTTAGCGAGGAGGGTAGGAAAAGGGGGGGGGGATGTAGAGTGCAATTCAAACAAAACCAACTCTGGCCCCCCCAGCCATCCCCCCAAAAATCCCTGACACAAGAAAAAACAAAGAAAGAAATGGGGAAAGGATGGGAGGGAACCTTCTCCCCAGCAAGTCTTTCCAACAAACTCTTCTATCAGAGGTTCATTGTCAATCAATTAGTCAAGGCAGTGGGACTTAGTCGGTTGGGGGGCAGTTGGAGAGACAATGGGTCACTCCGTTGTATTACTATTTAATCACTTTTACTAAATAAATAAAGCAGCCCTAAGGTGCTGTCATGTCAAGGGAATTTACAGCAAAACAAAAAAAAACCCCAAAGAAAGAAAAAGCCTAATTTTTCCATTACTTTTTTCCTCCCCTGAAGAACAAGAGAGGGTTATTACTGTAGCCTTAAGTCTCATCTTTGTGCAGCTCCTCTTTGATTCCCACTCGGACCCTGCCACTTTCTGGCACTAATTTGTCAGGCTGAACAAAGGAGGGATTTGTACCTCCTGTAAGGTCTCAATTAGGAAAGGCTTCTGCTGTATTATGTGCCATTCAGACAGGACACAATGATGGTAATTACAGGAATTTGCACTAAATGGCTGAAGAATTCGCAGCAAAACTTTTTTTTTCTATCTCCACAAAGCTTGTCCCTCTTTTGCAGCTGTGGGGGAATTGGATGAGGGTAGGGGGGTGGACAGAATGGAAGGGTGGGCCTGATCCCTACAAGATGCAATTACCAGCAGTATTCCTATTCAGTTAAACAGCCACCCCGCAAAGTTAAGACAGCAGACATCTTTCCAAGTGGGAAAAGACAAATGACTACCTTCAACGAGGACTTTCAACAGACAAGCCCAGCTCAGCCCAGTTTCCACAGCACGGCCTTTCCACTCTTTAGCTTTAACACATTTATTATGTCGTTAAATTAAAATAAATGAATAATAACAATGCATCTTTTTGTTCTTCCCTTCAGGAACCCCGGGGCTCTTTTCATGGGATTATGATGCATCTAGAATGAGCTGCAAGATTGCATGTGCACACCTCAATCCATACCCAAATTCACCTTTCCTGGGGAGAAATGTCGGTGTGAGCTAGGAAATCACAGTTAACTTTAACAGTGCATGAACGTCTATAAGGTTCTCCAGCTGGTAGTTTTTTCTGAGGCACAGATCCTGCCAGAATGGCTCAGTAAAAACAGTAAGGTGCACTCGCAGGGCCACCTTTCAGCCAATGCATGGCTGGAAACTACCATAAATTGCCAGTGCAATGCTGCATACAGAAAATTGGTTTTGAGCATACGAGGCCCAGGTTATAAACCCTGCTCAACGACAAAACTTACTGGATCGCCTTGAGCTACTCACTAGATATCAGGTCACAAATGCACAAGCAGAGGTCCTTGGAGAGTTTCTGTTCGGAATGTGCCCTTGCCCCGGATGAAGAGGGGTACAAGGCTTCTCTGCAACCTTCTGCTGCGAGCTGGATGGCAAAACACCAGGACCCTACACACGCTTGCCCCCACCTACATCACCTCCAAAGTCTTTCCTTGCTGGAACGATCTTAAAGGTGAGACTGGAGAGAGAAGGGGCTGCAAGAGGGCTGCTGAAACACTGGTGAGCAACCTGGGCTGTGTGCACAGATGCAACCGGCAGTGTCCAGCTTCAATATTTGCTAACATTTTGCCTTGCCTTCACTGGCTATATCTGTGTATATCCAATACCTCAAGGGCCATTGCTCCCCATATGAACCGACCCAGACCCTGCGATCATCATCTGACACTCGGTACACTTTGACCATAAAACTAAGAAACGATAGCTGATGAAGAATAAACGAAACAGGGCCTTGTCCTGGAGTTAACAATCGTTGTAACTGGAATTTGTTTTATACTTTCAACAACAAAAAATAGAGAAAACCATTGTTTATTGCCGTCCTGGCCTGAGTCCTTGCAACCTTTCTACTTTATTTCCTGTATTCTCCAAGGACTCCAATTTTCTAATTAATGCCTTTCTTTGTGTGCCTCCTCCACAAGCGGTCTGGAGGGTGGCAACACAAGAAAGGGCCTTTTCTGCAGTGGCCCCCCCATTTGTAGAATGCTCTCCCCAGGGAGGCTCACTTGGCACCTTCATTGCGTATCTTTAATCGCCAGGCTTTAACGTTTCTCTTTAACATACTATGGCTTTTTAAGAGTGTTTGTTGGGAGCAGGGTTACGGGGATTGTTTTTGTTCTTGGTTTTATTATTTATTTTGTGTTCCCATTTTGTATCTTTATGTTGTGAACCGCCCCGTGACCTTTGGATGAAGGGCAGTATACCAATTTAATAATAAAATAAATGTGCTCCTGCTTTCACACTGACCTTCTTCATAGGAGGACTTAGGGAAAGCTCCACTAGGAATTTGCCTGAACTCCTCCTGCTCTCCCAGATGGGAGCAAAGGCAGCTGGATCTTCCACCCACTTTCAATATGAATGGGGAGAAAGTCAATCAGGAGTAATAACTGTGGCTCAAGGGTAAAGGTTTTTTTTGTTTTTGCAGAGAAGTCACCAGAAATGGAATATTGGGTGTGATGCAATAAAGGGGAAACAAACATAGTGAGCAGCCTCTCCCGAACTGGTGCCCTTCAAATGTTTGGGACTAGAACTCCCATCAGTCAGTATGGGATGGGAGTTGCAGTCTAAGTGTCCGGGTGTTGCTAAACTGAGGAAGAAGGCAGGGGGAGAGGAAATGGCTGGTTTATTTCAAAGCTAAATGTTCCATTTTAAAAAGAATAATGATTATTATTTACAGAACAAGCACACCAGTCTCTCACTTCTAAAGGATCTTGTATAAATAACTAAATAAGAAATTCAGCCTGCCAGAAAAAGGAAACCCACATTTCGCCAGCCAAATACTTCCCAAATACTACATAACACCACTTTTCAATTAAGAGCCGTGAAATATAGTTGCTTTTCCGGGCTTTGACACTAAACTTACTAATGCCAAATAGCTAAATCTCTCCTTAACATGCAGGGCAGGAACAGAATGATGACAATAAAATGATTATTAAAAAAAAACTTTCAAAACAAGGTTGGCTGACCTAAAATATAAAGACAATTTACTGACACTGCCCCCTGCTGGAAAGACTAATTGCTGCATTCCTGGGCATCAGCAATCAGGTGTTACTACCACAAGATCCCTTTCAAAACCTCCACCCACCCCCACACCCGAACCTGTCCAGGGGCAGCGGAGGCACAAATAAGCATAGGCTGTGCCCAGTGGGGCTTAAATTTTTATTATTTATTAAATTTGAATCAGGGTGGATAAAAAAAATTAAAATCAGATTTTTTTGATTTTTTAAAATCGGATTTTTTTAATTTAAATGGTTTTTTTTATTTAAATGGTTTTTTTTAGATTTAAATTGGATTTAAATAAAATGCTTTTTGGGGGAAATATATTACCATCCAAAGGTTATTCAATCATGAAATAAAGATTAGTTTTTTAATTATGTAGAATAAGGCTGTATGTGTTTAATTTTTTGGTAAATAAATTCCATTAATCCATTCACAATGTCATTTATGCTCTTCCAGAGGTCTTTGTAAGATTATTGGGCAGTTTCTCTGCCTACAAGATATTATCACAGATGCTTGGTTTACTTTTGCAGTTCTCAAAACTGAATTTGACTCAGCAGAGATCACATGCCTCTTCTTCACAGCAAAAGTGTTATAACATGAACAGAGTTGAGAAAAAGACCTTAATCCTATTGTTCTACAAACCTATGAATACAGAACCAACCCCTTCAGTGCTATGTTTCAAGAAGTTCAGTGAATAGAATAGAAACAATATTTTTCTGATTGTTTGGAGTGGAATAGATCTAATAAATCTACCGGTATTTTTCTCCTTCCTAAGTACAACAGAAACGTTGTCCAAATATGAATGATTAACCTATTAAGCTGGGGATAAAAAAAACTAATATGAAAATATGAAAAGTTGTTATTCTAAAAATCTTCATCTACTTGCATATTAAAGTTATACCAGCAAGAATTAGTCTGTATCAAATCAAATTAGTCTGTATTAAATCAAATCCACCCTGATTTGAATACTGCCCTTCATCCGAATATCACAGGGCAGTTTGCAACATAAAAATACAAAATGAAAACACATCGTGATGATGACCTCCAACAGAGAAGCCCATGCTCCTCTGTTGGAGAAGTAAGGTGTCTCTATGGAAGCACCTTATTTAGGCAGCCAGGTTGCCCAGCCTGTTCCCCAGGTCTCCACTTGGATTCCTGCTGGTGCAAATTAGGACCTACTTAAAGGACCAGGTGCCAGCAGGAGACTTGTAAGCCCTGGCAGCTCATCACAAGCCCATGCATTCGTGAACCATGTCAGCACAGCTAACGGCACAAAAAAGACTGGGTATGTTTAGCCTGGAGAAGAGAAGGTTAAGGGGTGATATGATAGCCATGTTCAAATATATAAAAGGATGTCATATAGAGGAGGGTGAAAGGTTGTTTTCTGCTGCTCCAGAGAAGCGGACATGGGGCAATGGATTCAAACTACAAGAAAGAAGATTCCACCTAAACATTAGGAAGAACTTCCTGACAGTGAGAGCTGTTCGACAGTGGAATTTGCTGCCAAGGAGTGTGGTGGAGTCTCCTTCTTTGGAGGTCTTTAAGCGGAGGCTTGACAGCCATCTGTCAGGAATGCTTTGATGGTGTTTCCTGCTTGGCAGGGGGTTGGACTGGATGGCCCTGGTGGTCTCTTCCAACTCTATGATTCTATGATTCTATGACTGGCCAAGTCGTAGAAATTGCAACAGAAAGCTGTGCAGAACACAGCAGAAAGCCCTTATACCTTGGAAAGGCATGTTAAGTAGCAAAGGCAGTCAGAACAAGTACAAAACGTCCGGCATTTATTTGCTTACCTGCACACTTGAAACTCTGGGCAGTCAGTCCTCTTTCCAACGACAAGGTGGTCAAGATGCTCAGAAAGCTGGTGGTTACCGACTGGCGTTTGACCTTCCTATGCTCTTTTCCGCACGACAGGCCTTGGGTTTTGTTTCTGAGCGTCACTTGCAGATTCTGACCCAAGCTCCTGGTTGCATTGGCGGCAGACTTCAAGGCCTCCATCCATTCCTGAGCTCTTTGACGGGTTTCTGCCCGCAGACGAAGCACATCTTGAGGAAAGATAACCTGAAAGCAAGAGTCACAATCATCCAGAACATCAGTCTGGACAGACAGGCACACGTCAATGTTGTAGCTCAACAGAGGGTCTTCGTCGAGCCCACCGGTCTGAAACGCCATGAGGAGAGACCGGCTGAGTACGAAATGGAATGCTTTCCAGTTATTCTGGAGCGTCAGTCTGTAGAGAGTCCCTGATTTGAGAATGTTTTGGTAGTCCTTGATGTTTTGGGTCAACGATGCGGACTGGAAAAATTGGGTAGGTTCCTTCTGTAAACCACGATTTTGGATGATGCTGCTCTCATCGTTGTCTAACTTCTGCGAGCGCCCCAGATCTCCCTGGGGCCTCATGAAAGATGGCACTGAGGAATGAACAGCTTCCCAAAGTTTCTGCCCCCAGTCCAATGCCTCCCATGGAGACTCTGCCTTAAGCTGCAGGTGCGAGTTATTGAACAGCACTGCATCAACCACATTCGTTTCCACATTGATGCTTTGGAAATGCAAAAGCAGGTAGACAGTAGGAAGGTTCTGGTTCCCACTGTTGTCAAGCCAATACAGGTACAGTTTGTATGGAGTGAGTTCCGCGCAGCATGTCTGCCAATAGCTGTCATGGTTGTTCTTAATTTCCAAGTATCCTTTCTTCAGGATATTTGAGAACGTTGGCTTGTGTTCTAGAAGAGAGTTGGAATAAATGTTAAGTACAAATATTTTAAACCTCTTTCTCTATTGCAGTTTCTCAAACGGTGGGCCTCAGGCCACTTTCAAGTGGGACTCAGTGCCACAGCCCAGCCAGGGCCATGCAAAATTAAGATGACAGGAAGAAGAGAGAAGGGAGATTTCCCCCGGTGTTATCAGACAGCAACAGCAAGAACTGGAATGTGCCCACTGGTCCAACAAGGTAGGCAACCCACCTGCCAGGGGTTCTTTAGCTGCAATCCCTGAATTGCAGGGAGTTGGACTAGATGATCCTTTATGTCCCTTCTAACTCTAACTATATGATTCCTGACAGTAAGAGCTGTTCGGCAGTGGAATTTGCTGCCAAGGAGTGTGGTGGAGTCTCCTTCTTTGGAGGTCTTTAAGCAGAGGCTTGACAGCCATCTGTCAGGAATGCTTTGATGGTGTTTCCTGCTTGGCAGGGGGTTGGACTGGATGGCACTTGTGGTCTCTTCCAACTCTATGATTCTTTATCATACAATTGTAACCCATACTGGGAACTTAAGGGCAACTAAGAAATCTAATAAATGAGTAATTGTCGTCTGCACAACAATTTTTCAAGTTTGCAGATGGGTCCACTGGCCCCAAAAGATTGGCAAGCCCTGATCAAATCACTCTGGAAGTTAGTTTTCAAATACAACGAACAAACAATAGGGTTTGAGGTGTCAACTAAATGTTTCCTTTGGCTACGTGGAAACTATTGTCAAAAATTCAGATTTAGAGTCTTCTGATGGCAACAAAGGTGTCTGTTGTATTTTGTTGGGAAAGGACCCACACCAGCACCCCAAACTGGTGAAATGGCTCCACTACATTCGGGTCAGAGTTATAATGATTCAAGTGATTTAATCAGATGTACATTCATGAAAATAGGGTGACTGAAAACTGCAAGTGGAGGAACTTGGCTTGTAGCTTTGTCAGTTACTGCTCACTGGGGAGTCAAAGCACTTACTGTAACTGGAGTAGGACAATCGACTTGTAACAAGAGAGACTAACAATTCAAATTAATCATTCCTTTTTACTGAGCCGTAAAAACTCAGGAGTTGATTTCAAGAATCTGAACATTATTGGCAGCCATGGGCTCCACAGTCACTTACGGACTCTTTGTTAAAACCATGTTTATGGAAGACAATCTTACTCAGCTACGAGTGATCGCCAAAGAAGAGAAGAAAGAAGAAGAAGAAGAAGAAGAAGAAGAAGAAGAAGAAGAAGAAGAAGACGACGTGACACACAGGTGCTTTTCAATGGGCTTCATTATACTAAGAACTACTCAAAATAAATGCAACAAAAGCAAGAAATTAAGTGAATCTAACAGCAAAGAGTATGACAGATTTACAGGATTTCAACCTTAAGGTGACATAGCAGGCGATAAAAGTGAGAAACTCTGAAGAAACAATAACTGAAATTTCTTTGGTTACATCGTGAGTAGGTAGGGCTGAGTGATATCTGGTTTTCAACACTGCACTATATCACCAGCTAAACACTGCAATATACGGATACATCATAATGTCTGAAATGATGGAACTATGTAGAGGCGAACAGTAGGGCTGGGCGATAACTGCTTCTCAACATTGTGATATCACAATGTATGAAATAAGGATGGAACTATGTAGTGGTACTGGCTGGTTTCCCCCACATTGTGATTTTTGCATAGCACATGCACATACACACATCATGATTTGCAATATATTGCCAGGTCAAAAGTTATGAAACCGTTATCACAATATGGACTTCAAACCGGTTTTGGACGATTTATCGCCCAGCCCTAGGAGTTCCATTTTAGTTCTGCATAACTTGCTTCTCCTGCACATACCTGACAACACAGAATGAAGTGAATCCCTCCCAGTGGCATTACTCCCTCTTCTCTCTCGCAAACGCCTACTATGCGCCCATGTTCAGGGACTATGTGCTCCCACTGGGCTCTCCTTCCTTATCTTTTGTGTGCTGTGCTTCAAAACAGCGGTTGGAAAGAGTGCAGGGGGATTTGATCCCTGCCACTGGTGGGCCGGGCAATGTATTGATACATCGTCCAAAATTGTTTCGAAGCCCACATCATGGTAACGGTTTCGTAATATTCAACATGTTGATACATTGTGAATTGTGAAGTGGGGGGGGGGGCTATATAAAAAAATGTAACGTGGGAAAAACCATGAAGCCGGTCGTTGCTTCTCTTATGATTCCTGCTGCCCCTGTTGTACTATAAAATAACATATGTAACAATATGTTAAAGATAAGTAAAAATGCATCAGTTTTAGAACCCTAAGTTGCCAGGACATTATCCCATTGTTGCATCCTTATTTCAGACACTTTGATATATCAGTATATCATGATGTTTAGTGGGTGATATATCGCGATGTTGAAATTCAGACCAAGGGGGGGATGCTATGGCACTGCCTTGCACGTTGAGTGTGCAGTGACGCAGAGTTTTTTGAGATGCGTTGCCACCATTGCGAGTTCATCGGCTCCCTCCCCAATTGGGTGCTGCCACTGATAAAGAGTTTCTAATTGGTGGGAAATGGCAGAACTTCCAGGGGTGCTGGGGGGGGGGGGAAGAGTGCCTGTCACTTTTGCATTTCCTGGATATGTGTGTGTCTCCCTCCCAGGCTAAGGATGCACCAGATTTGGTGCTTGTGTAGTAACAACGCATCTTCATGCCTGCCGCAACGCGAGTGCATAACATCCAAAACACAGCTTCCAAAAAGGAGCTTTATTTCACATAAAATGCCAGGAGGGGAGTTATTAAATTCAATCTAAATTGGAAAAAGAAAAGGCCTTTAAAAAATAAAGGTGTTGATGAGGCAAGGGTATAAGGAAGAAACCAATTTTATTTGCCTTCCCTCTCTGGTCCTAACATTGGTTGGGATTTCTGCGCTAACTCAGAAGCCATTAATTTCTTTGAAAGCCACACGGATCCCTTTGCAGTGCCGATCATGTGTATACGGGTAAAACTCGAAAAATTAGAATATCGTGGAAAAGTCCATTTATGTAAGCAACTGTTTTCATTAGCTACTGGAGTTTAATATATGAGATAGACTCTTGATGTGCAAAGCGAGGTATGCCAAGCCTTTGCTTGTTATAATTGTGATGATTGTGGCGTACAGCTGATGAAAACCCCCAAAGTTGAAATTGTTAATTTGGTGTTCTCATCAGCTGTACGCCATAATCATCACAATTATAACAAATAAAGGCTTGACATATCTCGCTTTGCATGTCATGAGTCTATCTCATATATTAGTTTCACCTTTTAAGTTGAATTACTGAAAGAAATGAACCTTTCCACGATATTCTAATTTTTTGAGTTTCACCTGTATATTCCTGTTATCTTCCCTTTCTGTTAATCATCCAGTAAGACAGGCTTCTTCAAACTTGGCCCTCCAGATGTTTTGAGACTACAACTCCCATCATCTCTGACCACCGGTCCTGCTAGCTAGGAATCATGGGAGTTGTAGGCCAAAAACATCTGGAGGGCCGAGTTTGAGGAATCCTGCAATAAGAGAAACAGCACAGCTACTGCAGAGCCAAAGTGAAACTTCAGCCCGTTGCTCTCGTTTCCATCAAGCACAGGTGACTCTTCCAAGCTTCTTCCAAGTTTTATGCCACACTCACCACTGTTTCCCCTTCCCTCCTGCCTTTAGCTACCACAGAGACTTGCTTGTCTTTTGTTGAGAGAGAGAGGAGCCGTCTCTCCTCCCCATCTTTCACAGCCAGACAGTCTCTCTGCCAGCTTTTTCTCTCCAGCTCCTGCGATACTGGCTTCATCCGCTCCCACTTAAACTGGGACAATGACAGTGGCCAGCTTGATTAAAATTCAAATGCAGCAGACCCTTCTGGTTTGAGAAGTGGCTGGCTCCTGACATAGACAGGCGGAATCACAGCTGCCCCCCCCCAATCTCTCACTTTGGTTCCCTCCTGCCACCTCACCTGCCTGGTGTACAAAAGCTGCATAATACCTTTCCGCTGAGTGCTTTCTGTCCACCCTCTAAAATGGAAGCAGCATTTCTCTTCACTCTTTCCCCAAACAAGGAAATTAAATCAAGGCAGAGCGAATCAGAGCCCATCATAGAAAATAGGAGATAATCACATCAAATAGCCTACATCTGGGGTGGCTT
This sequence comes from Lacerta agilis, assembly GCF_009819535.1. NCBI lineage: Eukaryota > Metazoa > Chordata > Lepidosauria > Squamata > Lacertidae > Lacerta > Lacerta agilis. Next base: position 126,763,722 of record NC_046312.1, read on the forward strand.
CCTTTTTTTTAAAAAAAATGTAATTTCTGGAGGAATAAGGACCAAAAGAAGAAAACAGCGAAGAAAACAACCTGCTGAGAGCCTTATAAGATTCCTCTTATCTACAGATTACATCCCTTTTCTTGCTGTATTAGGTCTCATTACAATCTTTTTTGCATACGCTGTGTTTCAAAAACGGTTGCTCACAGAGGCCAACATTTCTCTCCTTTTGTGCTCAAATAGTCTCCGCGGGTACTAGAAGAGGAAAAATTTGAAAGTGGCATGAGCAAAACCTGGGATGTTTATCACGAATAAATAATCTTGTATTGGTGGTCTAGTCTGCAAATAATAGAAGAACTGTCTGATGGAATCAGCCCCAAAATCCATCTAGTACAGGCTTGTAAGGAAGCCCACAAAAGATACCTGCAAAAGGAGGATAAAAATGCAGCTTAGCCTGTCTAGGACTGGCAGCTGTGGGAACTGAGAGCTCCAACCCCCTGCAAAATTGTCCCATCCCTGCTGAGCAGAGAGGAAAGGACTTTCCCCCTCAGGCACCCTGCTTGGGTTCTATACTAGTGAAAAGCGGGATATCAAATCCAAACTCTTCTTCTTCAGTGGCAGACTGCCTTGTAATGCAGATGTCTCATTTAGCCCTTATGCCTAATCTCCATTGATAGGCCTGTCTTCCATGAATTGTCTGACTTGGTCAGGCCACCTCTGGAATTCTGCGTTCAGTTCTACGGAACTCTCTCCCTTCAGAGGTGCTCATCATATCCAACCTAAACTTTGGATTTTTAAACTGGTTTGAAAAACAAAACAAAACCCCAACATCTTTTCCAAGTCGCCCTTTCCTAGTGGCCTTTTCCATGTTACAAAATATACAGTTGGCCCGCCACTTAGGCGAGGGTTCGGTTCTAGGGGCACATGTGCAAAGGGAAAATCACCCAATATCAGGAACCCCCGGAACGCCCCCCCCCCCCGCACTCCCAGAGCCTTCCCCAAGGCCTGGTAAGCGGAGCACCTCTGGGAGCATTCCAGAGACTTCTTGCAAACTCCCAGATCCTGGTAAGCAAGGAAAACCCACTGGGTGCACGGGTCGGGGGAAATAAATAAATGGAGAGTGGGTAACGGGAATTTTCCCTGCTCTCCATTTATTTATTTAACACCCCCCCACACACACACATATATAAGGTTGCGATCGCATATGTAAAATGAGCAAAAGTTGCAGGCCCACTGTAGTATGATTTCTTCTTTTAATAGCCTTTGTACTAAAAACAACAACCCATAATTTGATAAATTAGCCACAGTGTCAGGACTGCATAGGCTGACCATCCCGGGATTCAAAGTCACTACCTTTGTCCTCATAGAATGAAAGAAGCAGCAGAGCATCTTCCAGATTCTCTCCGTTACTTCCAGATACAGTGGTGCCCCGCTAGACGAAAATAATTCATTCTACAAATTATTTTCATCTAGCGGGTTTTTCGTCTAGCGAAGCGGCAATGACAGCCGCGCTTTCGTTAGACGAAAAAAATTCGTCTTGCGAGGCAGCCCCATAGACTTTTTCGTCTAGCGGGGCAGCCTCCCACTAGACGAATGCCTTCGTCTAGCAAGTTTTTCGTCTAGCGAGGCATTCGTCTAGCGGGGCACCACTGTACTGTAGCGAGATGGGTAGCATAATTTAGACAGGCTGCAGAATCAAAGTCTTCTACAGTACTGCCAAATGTGTCGCAGAAATATTTATATTTACAACCGTAACTCAAGTTGAGTTCCTCTGCTTCTAAGGTTGAGAAACGCGCAACTTGCTTGAGACAATCTTTGCAACCCGTGGTGGGAGTTGGGAACTGAATTTTGAGGTTCACAGCTCCAAATCCAACCTGGGATTGTGTTGCCCCACCGAACCTGTCACTTTCCGCCTTCGATAAGAGATAGGCACCAAAAGAAGAAGACGAAGGAAGCCAGGTGCAGCAAAGTATCAAGCACTCACCAGAGTTCCCTTGAAGGTCCTCTCCCTTTTCGAATCCAGTTGGTGCAAATGAAAGTTTAGGACAGCGATTGTCTTGATTAGACGGCTGCTGTGAAGAGGCGTCAGCTAAGATGACACCCCAGTCTATGTGGCTGACGTCTGAGCGTGACCGGTTGTGGCCTGGCTTGAAAGTGACCGTTTCTTCGCTCTGCACTATGATATCGTTCACAGAACGGGGCCGACCCCGCCTCCTCTGGCAGATGTTAAAAGCCGAGGCCTCCCCCCGTTCCACCCAAGAGAGGTTGTCTGGAACCATTCCCCTTTGTACTCCAAACTGTTCTTTGGCAGGAATCGCAGTCTGCACTTTGGTTTCCAAGAGTCCGTTTTTGCAGTGCTCCCAAACGAGGTTGGTCTTCCCCAAAGTGATGTTCCTCAGGTCTCCGCAGGCTGCAATCCTATTAAACACCTCGTGGCCAACCAGCTCAGGAACCTCCTGGATCCCATAAACCTCTGGCGGCTGCACATTCTCTCGTTTAGCATCAAAGGTGCTAAAGAAATCTTCCGTCACTTCCAAGGCCGGGCTGATGTCATCGACCTCTAATGCCTCCATTTTATTGGCAGCCAGACCAGAAACTTTGGGGGAATTTTGTCAAAAAAACCAAAACATTAAAATTCCAGGCGCAGAAGAGGAAGGTGCCTCTGGAAAGATTCTGACACTGCTTGAACAAGGTGGTGATGGGAGCAAAATGATTAGGGTTGCAATTGGCATTGGCCTTCAGATGTTTGGCTTGACTTCCCTTTGTAAACGTGCTACTGAAGAATAACTTGCCCTCTGACTTACCAGTCTAAATGGTAAGGTAGGATGGGAGGTTATTGGGTGTGCAGTAGAAGTCCGCAGAATCTGGATTTCCCTGTAAAACATGTTACAAAAAACCATGTTAGTGAAGTTCCTCTCTCACCAGAGACAGGGTGAGTGGAACACCAGCAGAGAGATGCTGTTTTGCATGTCTTATCTGCAAACCGCCTATCAACACTCAAATGTTATAGGGTTCTCAGAGTATGGGCCATAACTTCACTAGAGTAACTAAAGGAAGATTGCAAGTCCCTGGTTCATGGGCTTCTAGTCCCCTAAGGCTGTAGAAAAAGTGGTGCAAAGGGAACAGAGGTTAGGAGTCTGAGGGGGAAGATGCAAGGTGACAAGGTAGAGAGCTCACGGGGTAACCAACATTCACAGGCACTCGGTTTCTGAAGCTCTGGGGAGAGGAGAAGAATCAGTGGGGCAACAACCATATTTTCCTCCTTAGGCTTTTTGGTCCCAAGAACAAATACTTCAGAGATGTCTCTATCTTAATAGCCCTCACAGATATTTTTCCTTTACAACTGATCACACTTCTTTTGTCTAAGATACACTTGCACCTGATTGTGTTTTCTTGACCTAAGAAGCCCTTTGTGGCAAAGTCCAAGTACATGCATATTTATCACTCAGCACTGCTAATTAATATACGTTTCAGAACATTTCCTGGGCAGGTATATACCCTGTTTGTTATTCTTTGAGTGGCTGCCTGTGAAAAGGGTTTCAGTGCCAATGGCACTGTGACAAACAATCTGTTTACATCTCTTGATTTAGTCAAAGCAATTGACCCCATTTTCTAGTTAAACAACTCTTGTGTTCCTTCAGACCAAAACACATCTAGTAACTTAAATAGCCATAAATTAACACCCACCAGCCCAGAAATACTGTGATTTATTTTCATAATTTAAGCTAGCAATTAAACTGCCTAGACATTGAACAATTTAGTAGACTCTGTGCAAGGTTAATTGACCAAAATGCTTTGATTGGCTGCTACTTTTACATGGCAATCTTATACAGATCTACTCACAATCAAGCCCCATGGAGATCCACCAGCCTTGGAGATCACTTTTTCTTAGACAGGCATTGTAAGCATTTTCTGCCACATCACTTGGGTACATCCAAAACTATTTTGCTGCCAAAGCATTTATCAGTTGCAAATCGCAAGCCCTGTGAAGGGAAGACATGACTCAGCATCATTGCACAATAGTCGAGAAACCACGATGCAGCGAGATTTCCACTGACCGGTTACAATCAAAGGAGATTCCCAGAAGTGTTGGTAACTCGGTTTTCAAATAAAGGATAAGGCGGACCAAGAAAAAGAAAGAAAGAAACCTATCATCTTCGTTATTATTACAGACAAAATGTCCGACATAATGACAGGCAGAGTGAGAGCCTGTATACTGCAAGGACCTCTCTGGGGAAATGCAATACAGTACATCTTTGTGTGCTCTGGGCCAGAAATATACTCTACCCCCTTGTGAGAGCTCTGTCAGTGGAAGGCCACCCAGTGTCACCGCTGGTTTTGCCCTCACCACAATAGTGTGTCCTCCCACCCACCATACAGATGCAGCACTGTTCTCTTTCCCATAAGAGAGACAGGCAGTGTTTAGAAACTCAAATATATAAGCTAATCGCCAAATGGCACCTTAAATCTAGATGACGGTCGCTACAACGGTATGACTAGGTGCCACCTCACCCCCCTCCGGTGGGGTTTGTTGTTGTTGTTGTTTATTTCATTTCTATACCGCTTTATGTTTTAAAGGGGAAAAAAATCTCAAAGCAGTTTACAACACATTTAAACATCAAATGAAACAACCCAGGATAAAACTAAGTCAAGCTTCAAGGAAAATATTTCAGATCCTTCTCTAAGTGGCAGTTTGCTTTCCCCATATTTATTTTCCTTAATTTACAGAGCTGCCCCATAGCAGGAGGACTCTAGGAAGCCAGTGGGGTGTAGTGGTTAGAGTGTCAGACTAGTACCTGGGAGATCAGGGTTCAAATCCCCACTCAGCCATGAAGCTCACTTGGAGTCAGCCTCTTAACCTATTCTCACAGGTCCAGTTACAGGTAGGTAGCCGTGTTGGTCTGCCATAGTCAAAACAAAATAAAAAATAAAAAAAAATCCTTCCAGTAGCACCTTAGAGACCAACTAAGTTTGTTCTTGGTATGAGCTTTCGTGTGCATGCAGATAATGAAAGCTCATACCAAGAACAAACTTAGTTGGTCTCTAAGGTGCTACTGGAAGGAATTTTTTTATTTTTTATTTTGTTTTGACTACCTCACAGGGTCATTGCAGGGATTGACTAAAGAGGGGGGTGAACCATGTACTCCTTGGAGAAAAAATGTGGAAAACTGACACAATAAATAACCTCTTCTGCTTACCTCCTTAAGAAAGCTGGAGGGGCCAGCCAGATGGAGATGTCAGTCGCCAACCTAGCATCCAGATATCTCCACCTGGTCACAATTTGATCTATGCCAGTCGCAAAACGCGCCTGGCACCTGGCTGATTCCTAACACTGGAGAGTGGCAACTGTTTCCTGAGGACAGTAAAAATAAAGACATGCACTTGTGGATAATGCTGGTGTGGTGAGAGTATGCAGCAGCAGTAGTCTATCTGACCCTCCATCCATTCTGCGGGGTTCAGTGAGAGTCCTAAAGAAGAGAAAGGCCTGCTTTTCAAAAGCAAATTCCTATTCCTCAGTGCCTGAAAGACATGCTGAAAAAAATGTGTTGGCAGCTTCTGTTGTAGGACTGAGTGGAGGCTTCAGGCGTTATGGGATATTTCACTTTATTCAGCCTAACAGTTTCCCTTCACCATAGCTTCTAGTTTCCATTCCCCTGAACTAGCAAACCTGTCTAAATACATATTAGGGCAATGCCTTTATTAGGCCAATCAAAATGTCACAAAATACTGTGCAATTTTGGTTGGCCTATTAAAAGTAGTACCTTAATATCTGGCATTTTTCTTATAGGTCAACTCAGCTATCTGTATATTTTTTACATAGAATTGCATTGCACGCATCTAAAAGCCGAAGTTTGAATTCAGCACGGCTTCATACAGCATATCTATATGCTGGGAAAACAAGAGTAATCTTAGCACTATGGAGACAACAAACCCATTCTGAATTAAACCAGTGAGAAATGATCTAAGATAAAAGGAGCCTGAGAAAATCTATCAATGGGGTGTGCTAGTCAGCTAAAGATTATGCATCACTCTCCATGGTGATAGATCTAGCAACAATAATTCATAATACAGCAGCAATTTAAGCAATTTCAGTCTCTCTCTCACACACGCATGACTTTAAATGCAGAAAATGAAAAAAGAAACAGAACTGTTTGCCATATACAAGAGCACTTCTCTAAAGCTCTGTTAGAGCAGCTCCTGGTAAGCAGGGCTGACTATCCAGGAACTCTGTGTTACTGTCAGACTGACTTCCAGTCTGAAACCACTCAGGAGCAGGTGACAATGAAAAGAAGAAGTGGCTCAGTTCAGAGGTTGAATGCAAAGCAAAACACTGACTCACCAGGGAAATCATGTCATGCAGTGACCTTTCCCAAGCATTCTGCATGTCGTCACCCAGAGGAAGCATTTATACCCAAGGCTCAAGGTACTGAATCTTCCTATCACCACAGCAACACTCAGAAGCAGTCACAGAACTTCCTGGAAACTCTTGTCTTTCTTGAACACACTATTTAGCACAGGGGTCGGCAAGGTTTACCTCGCCTGGGCTGGTTCACTCCAGCAGAGATCCCTCCGTGGGCGGGATTGCGGATGCGCATGAGCATGTGCACATGCGATTTCCAGCGTCTGCGCAGACGCAATTTCCAGCGCCATGAAGCTCGGGGGCCGCTTGTGGCCCATAGGCCTTAGGTTGCCTACCCCCGATTTAGCACAACTGCTGCTGCTGGCTTCTAAGAAACCTTCCTCACACACACACACACCAAAACACTTCTGATTTAACTATCAGTAGCAGGGGTCCCCCACAAAGCAAGAAACTTCACTAGGGTTGAATGAAATTACAGTATATCTCAAAGGTTGTGGCAAGAATAAGGAGTTTCCCAAACTTGGGTCTCCAGCTGCTTTTGGACTACAACTCTCATCATCCTTAGCTAGCAGGACCAGTGGTGGTCAGAGATGATGGGAACTGTAGTCCAAAAACAGCTGAAGAACCAAGTTTGAAAAACTTTGAACTAAATAAACACTCAAGTACAGCCAGTTCTGGTTGAATGATTGGGGCTTCCCCCTGTCCCCTCCCCAGACACACCCACTCTGCTTTCCCCAAAGTTGCTCTAGAGGGTTGGAGGAAACCCCAAAACAGATTTAGGGGGCACATGGGGGGGAAGAGAGGGAAGAAAGTCCCACTGCACAAGCAGAAGCATTCCACTCATGCAAAGCACTACTTGGCGATCTGCTGAACACAACCCACTGCTATCACAACATTATCAACATCATACATTCAGAAATATTTCATCATCTAGCTGAATCAAGCCATAGAATGTGCCCAGACTGGCAGCTTGTTGTGCCCTTTATTACATATATCATATTTCGACTCTCCTCCACCTCTTTTGACGGTTCCTGATGTTTATAATATTTTCACTGCATTTCCAAATTAAACCTATTTATTATTTATCACATATAGTCAATATTTGTTTTATATTACTGCACGTTTTTGTAATTAATCCTGCTACTGTCTTAATCTGTTCGCAATATTTTTGTAAGTTTTAAAAAAACTATTTCAACTCTATATTAAAAACTCTGTCATCTTGAACGTACCGGGGTTACGTTCCTGACCCTTGTGTGCATCAGAGGAGCACGCATAAGCCTGTTACGCCCTATTTTTCGGCCACTTCTAGGCTGCCGCGATGCATGCATGCACAGTCACACATCAATCGGATGTGCATTAATTGGTCACTGCCTGTATGTCAAAATCAGCACTTTGAATTGAGCCCAGAATCTTATCAGTAGTCAGTGCAATTGTGCCAGAATCAGTGTAATATGAACATACCTTCTAGTCTCACTCAGCAATCTGGCCGCTGAATTCTGCACTAGCTATAGTCTCCAAATTGTCTTCAAAAGCAGCCCCACATGGTCATCGAGCCCAGACATTATCAGAGCATAGACAACTGAAGCTAGGTTATCCTCGTCCAGAGAGGGTCACAGCTGGGTTCTGGGTTCCCAGCAGAAGGTCCATGCCACCAAAGCAATTTGTACCTCCGATAACAGAAGCGGATCCAGAAGCCCCGCTAAATTGTGCACCTGCCTCTTTAGGGGGAGTGCAACTCCTTCCAGAACAGGATGAACCCCACCCATCCGGTGAGAAGTAGAAACCAAGGAGAGCACTCAACAGCCCAGTTCTTGGCCTAAGCAAAGGGCACTCAGAATTTGAGATGGATGAAGAAGAAACACATCTCCACTGTCCCTTGTATCATGCTGAAGGTTTATACTTAGTCATCAATGTTTTCTCCAACAGGCTACATGTTTCAGTTCTGGATAAACAGACCCCGTTTCACTCTCAGACAGATTGAGTACTCAGTACAAAAATACACTGACCTTGGAATTCTACTACTAACAGAACAAAGCCATGCATATGTGTGCATTTTCTTTTTGCCATGGAGGCAACTCTGAAGCATCATCTATGCTCAGCACAAACAAAAGCAAGTCATACAGACGCTGCTAGAGATGAGGTCATTAAGCAGGGAGGCTGATGATGAGATGGCTGTTTACAACCATACTCAATTTTTCTGTACTTCCCAGTTCCTGTAACTGAACCAGGAAGGAAGAGAAATGTGGAGTCTGTTATATTGCTGCATGTGAGAAAATTTGTGGCAGCAAAAATGAATAAATCAGGTAATTTCAAAAGATGCTGCAGCACTGTCTTTTGGGTGCTAGGGGCATGCCTGTGCATAATTTAAGCAAAAGGAAGTCTCTGTGTATTCAACAGAACTTAGACCCTAACTAAAAGAAAATTATGCTATTGAGAATATCATAACCAAAACAGGAAAATATTTCAAATATCTGCCAGCATCAAAACCCAGGAGGGTTATTCCAACCCCCCATTTTCAGGGCAGTTTTAAAGACAAATACTGCATGTTACACTTAAATGGTCTTATTTTTCTCTCTTTCTGCAGAACAGCCATGTGCAGCCCAGGAAAAGAGAAGATAAATAGACTCTACTGAATCTAATTCGCAACTGTCACTTTCATCTGAATTATTCCATGGCCTGCATCCTAGACTGGAATGGGGAGACTCTGAACAAAGTGGCATACTATAGTGCAGCCTTGTAAATACGGTAAGTTTACAACAGTTACTAGCCTTATATTCCTCTGCTCCAACCCAATCTTGGAGGAAGTTCTATCCCTGGCTACCTTAAAGAGCATTATTAAATGACAGGTGAATGTACTGTCTCCTAAAAAATATCTCCTAACATCTCCACAGTAGAAAAGTTGGCTTTTTATTGGCAAGTTGATCAAACTGGCTCACTCCATCTCAAGTCAATATCAGTCCACAGGGATGGAGTTTTGTTACAGTTTATATACTTTATATTCAATCATTCTGAGAATGGTGTATTTTATAGTTTATGGTCATTATGAAAGAATCTGCGGCAGTGAAAACTACTGGGATTCAAGTAACTAACAATGCAATCCTATACAAATCCTCTTAAGAACCAGCAAGTTCAATGGAACTCACTTGCAGTTAAGACTGCAGCCTATACTGGATTAAAAACAGAACAAATGCTAATCCTAATCACATTTGCTCATGAGTAACAAGTCTTATTAACATCAATTAGATATATGTATGGGTGTGTGTTTATGGATATGCATATGTGTGTGTGTACATCTCTGTGTGTGTCTGTACACACACACACAACCAAAATTAGCCAGGCACCAGGCACATTTTGCACCTGCCTATTGGCCACTTGTGACCAAGTGAAGATGCCTGACATCATTTGGAGGGGATGCCTGGGGATCATTGGATCTTGACTATTTTCACACACTAATACCACACATCCTGTAGGAACAGGCCAATATATATGTAGACTGTGCCTGGATAAAGTGACTTTTCTTCTTTAAGTTCTCAAAGTTCTTAACCTAGCTCAAGGTTATCATCTGAACTAGCCAAATGATTAACGGATAATCACAGTCAGTCCGTCTTGCCCCAAAATGGCAACTAAAACCTGTTTTCACACTTTGCATTCTGGAGTAAAAATATGTGTGTTCTCAAGGAAGCCTGGGTAGCATGGTACACTCAGAACACACCTAGTAAACTATTTTCCATAATGCTTTAAAAATAAATAAAGAGAACACTAATATACTTTTAACTCTGACTCAACTATTTGCATGCCTTCAGAGGGCACCCCATATAATGTGCTAGAGAGCTATTATGGTAGAGTCTTGCCTGAAACAAGGAGACCCAGCCTCAAATCTGCACTGCACCACCAAGTTCACTGAGTGATTTTGAGGCACCTGCCATCATTCAGTTTAACGGAATTCAATTTATTCCATAGGGTTGTTGCAATTATACAAGCAGGATTGGGGGGGGGGGGAAATAGGAGGCTCTTACACACCACCTTGGAAGAAGGGCAGGTTAAACACTACATAGAGAACAGAACAAATATATATTAGGCGCAGCCAGATGCTGCAACAAGGACAAAACACAGTTTACATAAAACGCTTAAGCCGACTGCACAGCTTTGTGCTTGTCCTGCAATTACTGCCGTGGGTTCTTTGGTGAAAGTGGCACGCAGCTATAACTGCATCCATGGGATGACCTAATATTGCATAATTTAAGGAGCTGGGGGAGGGGGGGAGACAGAGGATGAATATAGATCCAGGCACAAGAAATGCACAACAACAACAACAACAACAAACCCCAAAGCTGCTTGGTTTTCTAAGGATGCGCGCCTCATAAAAGTCGCAGAAGAGCTGGCAAGTGCCAGGCGAGATGCTGCAGAGCAAAGAGGGCAACTGGCACAATAAGGAAGGCGCCATAAACGCCCAGGCTGGACCTTCGGGGTGGTCAGGGGCAGAGCCGGCCTTTCCACTCACATCTGCGGAGCCTCCATGGACTCAGCCGCAAAGGCAGAGAGCCTCAAGCCACAGGCAGCCTCGAGCCCGAATCCGCACGAGCCGCACACGCGCCGCCCGGGGGTCCCGCATCTATTCCAGCCGCCGCCGCCGGCCGGTTCCCCTTGCCTTCTCTTCCCGTCCGCCACCGGCCACAGACACCGGCAACCTCCCTCAGCCTCAGCCGCCGCCGTCACCGCCTCGGCTCTCTCTGTTTACAACCTGCCCTGGCCCCGGTGCTCGCCTCAAACGCTTCCCCGCAGCAGTCAGGGAAAAGGGAACCGGCAAGAAGGTTCCGGCCGGCAGCCTGTTCCGCACTCCCCAGCCCCGCCCAACATAAAGATGACGATGATTAATATAATAATTATGATGATGATGACTAATAATAATAATAATAATAGACCGCCCTATTCCCCGGGGGTCTCAGGGCGGTTCACAAAATACAATCAAGATACAAAACCACAAAATACTTAATAAAAATAAAAATAACAACCTAATAATAATAGTAGCAGTAGTAGTAGTAGTAGTAGTAATAATAATAATAATAATAATAATAAACAATGCAGACCTTCCAACATGGGCATAGACAGGATTTTTGTTGGGGGGGGGAGAACTTCAGTTACTTATTTTTATTGATTTAATTGATTTAGAGCGGGAGCAGCTGCTCCCCCTGTCCCCAATATGTCCCTATTTTCCAGGGACAAACCCTGATTTACAGAAGCCGTCCCGGTTTCTGATTTGATCCCAGAATGTCCCGCTTTTCCTTAGGACGTACCTATTTTCATTGGAGAAATGTTGGACGGTATGGAGTTGTGTGACCCCCCCCCCCCCAGCAAATATACGTAACCATACAACCTTTAGAAGACATCTGAAGGGAAGTTTTTGTAATGTTTGATGTTTTATTGTGTTTTTATATATGTTGGAAGCCGCCCAGAGTGGTTGGTGGGATATAAATAAAAACATTATTGTTGTTATTCTGGAATAGGATGTCCCTATGGAATAGGAGAAATATTGGAGGGTATGGAACAGGAATAAACAACTTGTGATGGCTGGTAATAATAACAACACTAACGACAACAACATCAGTGTGTGATCCTAGCTTTGTGAGAATGAATCTCAACATTGTGGGTACTTTTCAAAAGAAAAAGCCCATTGGTACTTTTATTCTGTTCCCCCCACCTCACACAAACAATTGGCTTTTCTGGGATTTTGAGATGTTCACCAGGGCTAGCATAGTTATCTAGTCCAACCCCCTGCAATGCAGGAATCTAAACGAAAGCATCCAAGACAGATGGCCATCCAACCTCTACTTTAAAACCTCCAAGGTAGGAGAGTCCACAATCTCCCGAGGATGGAACAGCTCTTACTGTTGGAAAGCTCTTTCTGCTGTTTAGTCGGAATCTTCTTTCTTGCAACTTGAAGCCATTGGTTCGGGTCCTTCCCTCCAGAGCAGGAGAAAACAAACTTGCTCCATCATCCACGCGACAGCCCTTTAAATATTTGAAGATGGCATATATATGAATGGAAGGAGCTCCTCCTGTCCTGTTTTTCGATGCCTGCCAACCTAGCAGTTCAAAAGCACGCCAAAGTGCAAGTAGATAAATAGATACCGCTCTGGCAGGAAGGTAAACGGCGTTTCCGTGCGCTGCTCTGGTTTGCAAGAAGCGGCTTAGTCATGCTGGCCACATGACCTGGAAGCTGTACGCCGGCTCCCTCGGCCAGTAAAGTGAGATGTCTGCCGAAACCCCAGAGTCATCCACGACTGGACCTAATGGTCAGGGGTCCCTTTACCTTTACCTTTTTTCTGTAGTTTTATTAAGTACTCATATTAAAAACATTTTTTGTAAATGTGTTATTCAATTAATAAAGGATGCTATTGTGTATTTAATTGTCAGCAAAATATTATGCCTGGCTGCTCAGAAGCAAATGCCATCAAGTTCAATGGGGTTTATTCACAAGTAAAGGATTATAGGATGGCAACCTTAAAAAAGAATCTTTCAGAGCAATCCTGCCAGGTTAGGTGATGGAGCCAGTGGGGCAGACAAACCAACAATTAATCAAAGTTTGTGACAACATTTAAAATTGAACTAAATTATTTTAATAAGTGTGTTGCTCCTAAGATAGTGTTCAGTGTTTTATAAGTAAAAATAGTATAGACCAGGGCTTTATTTAGCTGGAACTTGACGGAACTCTCAGCACCTCTAACAGATTGAGGTAGAAGTTCATGGTGAGTTCTGGCACCTCTTTTTCTAGAAAAATTGCACTGGTATTGCTTTGATGTCTGCATTAGGTTCTGCTGATCGGGGAAGAAGAAGAGAAGAAGAAGAGTTTGGATTTGATATCCCGCTTTATCACCACCCGAAAGAAAAGGGGTGGCCCGGATAGAATTTGGGCTTTGGCTATCTTTGTTTATATTTACAGAAATCCTGATTTGACCCAAATTATTTCCTTCCACCAAAGTGCTTTGCTGTATACCTGAGTCAGGAATGCAGGTGAAAAATTCTGCCTTGTAATGGGAAACATGCTTCAGTTTTTGCACAAAAGATCTATTCATAACAACAACAACAACAACATATTAAATTTATATACCACCTTATACCCTCAGGGTATACGGTACTTGGAGCCAGTAAGAATTCTGCTCTTCCCTGCCTCAGATTTCAAGCAAATTAATATTGCAATAATATTTATTTCCTGCATGCATCCGTTTTGCTTTTGTTGTTGTTGTTTAGTCGCTCAGTTGTGTCCGACTCTTTGTGACCCCATGGACCAGAGCATGCCAGGCACTCCTGTCTTCCACTGCCTCCCGCAGTTTGGCCAGACTCATGTTGGTAGCTTTGAGAACACGTTTTGCTTTACGCTTACATATTTCACAAGCAATTTCTTCACAGCAGTCCATGGAGTGGGGCGGGGGGGGGTGTAGCATCAGAGCTGACCCTTGGAGGCAGAGGAAAAGCTGCCCACTGGAATTCAACACTGTAGCAATTACCTTTTCTTTTAACATTCAATAAGCTATGTTTTACTTCTCCTTTTGATGAGAGATGTTCCCATCCGTGAGCCCTTCTGCCAGCCAGCTCCTTCTTTCCCAAGCCACTTAGCTCAGGTCTTTTTAAAGAGGGAGATTGTTTTTGAACAAGCTTTTCCTGGCACCGCTCCTTCGCCTCGCAGAAGCGATCAGGCAGTGGGCATAGTTCATTCCCACTGCAAGGCCACCGCTACCACCACAAACAAACATCCACGTCCCTAGAAAGGGGGACGCTTTTCTTCTGCTAATGGGATTGGCACCGTTTAGAGCAGTCTGCTAGGACATTGTCTGCAGCCACAGCAAGAGAAACATTATTCAAAGGCCATTCAGGCCCCAAAAGAAGCAGCAGAGCCGAGTAATTATCGGAGGCTCTCCATTAAGGAGGGCATCTCTGCTCTTTGTCTGCACAGCTTTAATAAAGCTCACTAATAGGGTTGGTGGGGGAGGGGGCCCCTAATGGCTCCAAACAAAACCCTTTTTTCTCCCCCCACCCCACCCCACCCCCACATCCCACCTCACTCCACCCCATTGCCTCCTTGTTTGAAGAAGTGGCTTTATGGAAACTGACAGCAAAGCCATAAGTTACCGTACTGAATAAAGACCTTCAGGAAAACTTTGTGTGAACCCAAATGCTTTCGAGACGCACGTCTTCAGTGCCATCGGAATATCTCCTTCACGTTTAGGTGTTTCTCTCTTCGCCTCCTTCCTCCTGCATGTGGTGAGTGAGGACCATGTTGCAACAGTTTAGGCTTACTAGCTGCTTTGCTTCTCAATATTCTCTGGTTGGCCTCTGTTATTTTCTCCTACTGATACAGAACCCGCTTAAGAACTCTATACGGGCTCTTGGATACCCCACAAGGGAAAAGGAGCACGTTTTTTCTACATCACTTGCGATATAAGAAGAAAACTACTCCTTTCCCCTTATGGGGTACCCAAGAGCCCATATAGAGTCCTTTTGTAGGTTCTCTATCGGTAGGAGTAAATAACAGAGACCAACCAGAGAATACTGAGAAGCAAAGCAGCTAGGAAGCCTGATCTTTATTAACTGTTGCAACAGGGTGCTCCCCCACATGCAGGAGAGAGGAGGAGGACCCAGAACAAAGGTGTGTCTACCAGTGTGATGTAGTGGTTAAGAGTGGTAGACTCGTAATCTGGGGAACCGGGTTCGCGTCTCCCCTCCTCCACATGCAGCTGCTGGGTGACCTTGGGCTAGTCACACTTCTTCGAAGTCTCTCAGCCCCACTCACCTCACAGTGTGTTTGTTGTGGGGGAGGAAGGAAAAGGAGAATGTTAGCCGCTTTGAGACTCCTTCGGGTAGTGAAAAGCGGGATATCAAATCCAAACTCTTCTTCCTATATAGACATTTTAAATTGCCCGCCCTGGAGTCCAAGACCACCCCCAGAAACATCATACATACATCACAGAAGGGGTGTAGCCCAAGACCACCCCCCAGATACATCAGACCTACATCACAGAAAAGGCGGTCTACAACAGAAATCTGAGAGCG
Organism: Lacerta agilis; assembly: GCF_009819535.1. Classification (NCBI taxonomy): domain Eukaryota; kingdom Metazoa; phylum Chordata; class Lepidosauria; order Squamata; family Lacertidae; genus Lacerta; species Lacerta agilis. Next base: position 126,779,110 of record NC_046312.1, read on the forward strand.
TTGTTTATCTCCTGTCCGGCAAGTTACCTGATTGCATTATCTGGGTTTTGGCCATTCTTTTGCTGCTCTGATCCCTTGGGCGAGACAGACAGACAGCTGCAAGGAAAATGGTCCCTTGCTCAGTGGTGCAGTTAGGAGAATAATTTTAGGTGCTGGACTTAATGGTCTTTTGTGGGAGGTACCTCTTTAGAAGTTCGGGTGCATTAACTTCACTTACTTCCCTATGTGGTCACTAAACCAACCCTGAGGTGTTGGGGTGCCCTCCTGCTCATTCTGCTAAATTGGGCCTTGAGTGCCTGCCCTGCATGGCTGGGTTTCTTCAAATGAGCTGTTTGTCACAGCATTGCCCATCTGGATGGCAGCTGCATCCATCTCATAGGTCCAGAGAAGCCCAGGACACCTCTAGTTTAATAAAAGCAAAACAAACAAACAAACAAAAAAGGGGGAGGGGGATGACAGCGCACAAAAACAGAACAAGGCACCAGTGGCGTAGCATGGGGTGTGTGAGGGGGGCATGGCCCTGGGTGCAAAATTCCCCACCTACTTAGGGAAGATGGATGGAAACCGTTGGCCAATTCTGAACTGTTGCACAAGTGGACTTAATTCCCTGTGCACATACCCCACTTAGTCGAAGCAGGCCCAAGACATTTTTTTTCAGGAGTTCAAATTATTTTATTTTTGTGATTTACAGAGTCAAAAAACCTCCCAAGAACCTTTTATGCGTCCTCCCCAGCAGCTGGTGCATCACCCCCCTTGGTGTTTCGGGTGTAGATGACCTGGGCTCTGTGCTTGGACCCCAGTTTGATTAGGCCTTTGCTGAAAAGCTCCTGGAGCGCAGCTCTAGCCAAGGAGCCTCGAATCTTCAGCCTTTCAGAAACCACAGCAGGTGTGATGAGTTTGTAGTTTGGCACCTCCTTGCACAGCTTGTCGTAAGTAGCTTTGTCAAACAGAACAAGGTTGTTCAACTTGTCTCTTACTTTCCCTTTGGACCACTTCTTCTTCTTGGCTTTTCCACTGGACTTGTTGACGGGGTCCTTGTCCTTCTTGGCCGACTTGCCCGCGTCCTTCTTCTTCTTATCGTCCTCTGGCGGCATGGTGCAGTCGGAGCGGCTACCGTCACTGCTTCTCCCTCAGCGATTTCCGGCCAGAAACTAAGGCGCCGGCGTGGGCAGGCCGGGAAACCCCCAGGCCCAAGACATTTTGATACCTGAGGCAGACCTCAAAATGGTGCCCTCCCGAGGCAATATGGGGTGAGGAAAGATCTCCATCAGAATCTGCAGCCTCGGGGATTGTGACGCCTGAGGCAGTCACCTCACCTTGTCTCATGGGTGGGCCAGCCCTGTACTTAGCCATATGTTAAATTCCGCTCTTTGTAAATAAATATCAAAACCACCACACAATGATATCAAAGTAAACACCCCAAACACCAAAGCGTTTAAAATACTCTCCCCTCCTGAGAAAACTGATACTCTCCAAGAATGTCCTAGGTACTTCTGACCGCATAGGAAAGTGCAGAGTACAAATGCTTATACGACTTGGCTGAATATTTTGAGTGTCACAAGAATGTTGGTTTCTTAAATAATAAGTATTTTTGTGTGTGCCTCAAAATACACTTATCACTGGGATTTAAGAACTACTAGCAAGAAGGAAAAAAGAACTTATCCCAAAAGACACAAATCAAAGGAACGCCTTCCGCAGACTTTGCTGAATTCAGCCCAGGAATCTATAAGGATTGTGGCAGAAGTTCATTAAACGTTACACAAAACAGGGTGGATTACCCTCCCCCGTTGCTTTTATTCACTGAAACCCAGCAAAACGAAACAGTGCCAAGGAATGCCATTTAGCAAATCAGCAATGTGTTTGTTTGCAAGCTATTGTGAATGGATGAATGAATGAAATATTGGGATAGGAAAAGGCCATTAAGCTTTGCAAGAGTTATTTAGTTTAGTAAACACGTGCTTACCATCTTTTGTCTCTGTACTTTCTCAGCTTTTGTCAAGCTACATGACACGCAGCAGCCTTGACAAATTATTGATGTTCTTTAGTTAATTGATATTGTTTGGTTACTTACACGCAGCTATTTTTCCTTTGAATGCAGCATGCCCCAGCATGCAGTCGTAAGAGTTATTCAGCCAAAGAACCATCTCTAGGGTGAAGGAGAAAAAAGCTGGTGTTACGGTTAAGATTTAAGGTCCGGTTCTTCTAGAGGACAACGTCACCGCTGGTGTGTGGACATGGCTGCCAACTTTGGATTTCAGTGCCATCCCTTGTGAATTGAATTGGCACAATGGATTTTTATCACATTATCTGTGCCAGTTGGTTTACCAGTGCCAGAATATTTGTGTTATTAACACGATTGACTTTTGTGAATGGCTACTTTTAATAATGTAATTATCTCCATCGGTACTTGGGGGGGGGGCATTTGATTTATTTCTTTTTTTATGGTTAATGTTGGCTTTTATTTGATTTTTTTTATAATTAAAATATAATTGCATTATTGAAAGTCTTCCCAGGAAGCCACAGAGGGGGTGTCATCTAGTTATTGCACACCCAGCCAAGATGCACCAAAGCAGAGTAAACGGTGGTCCCTGCCAATCCGAGAAGTGCCAAAGAGCCGAGGACTCCTCGGTTTCGTTTCCTGGGATCTCCTGTGTAGTAGCCATAAGCATAAAGCAGTCTTCCGATGATCCAAGATGCACCAAGTCCTGTAGCAACCCTCGGGAAGTAGATTCCGCTCACTCCAAGAAAGAATAAGAAGGAGGAATACACTTCTAACATGTTCTGGTGTGCCCTCTGGATACAGTTGAAGAGATGTCCATTTTCAGGGTCTGTGCTGTACATGTTTGGGTACTGAACATTGTATTTCTTGCGGGCTTTCCCCACATTGATGGCCAGGTGTGTTACCAAGATGAAACTGGCAGCACCGGTGAGAATCACATTCCTTTGAGAGAACCACCATCTTGGCACGCCGCCGCCGCCCAGCAAGAGCACGCCAAAAAACGTAGCGCCGCCCCCATTTGATTTATTTCTGACTTCACTGATTACAATCCAACTCCCCCCCCACTACTCAAGATAAGACTCAAGCATCTGTTGAAGCAGAATGTAGCCCACATAAGCTGATGCCACAATAAATGTTTTGCTCTTTAAGATGCCATATTATACTTATCCCTTCCTTTCTGAACAGGTAGCATCCGAGGCAGAATCTGGTGGCTCAAAGACCCAGCAGAACTAGGAAATAGTTAAGCCAAGCAAGCAAAATAAGTTATTTCCTTCTTCATGTGGCTCTCAGGTTCTTTGGCTTTTCAGACCCTGACACTAGTAAGTCGCCAGACAGTGGCTGCAGTTTTATTGGTTGTAAAATTAAGCTGGCAGCATCCTTCCAGAACCCCTCTGCTGGTCTGCAGGCCAGAAGAACTGTGGGAGAGTCATAGTGACAGGTTACCAAACTCCACACAACATAATGGTCACTTCAGTTCATACAGTCAGGTTTTAGAGTATATCTTGTTTCCTTCTGCCTTGCCATATCTGTACTTTCCAAGTTTCCACATTTTAAATTATAGTGATTTGTCATTTTCTGGCACACTCCTTCACTTCCAAGTTGAAATGTCCAATAGTAAAATGTCCGGTGGTAATAATTTAAGCACTGCCCATGGTTACACTGATGTGGCTAGCACTACTGGCAATTGTCAGGGTCAGATTCTATACAGGTCCCTGCCTTTCAATATCCCCATTGAGAGACAGTACTACTATTTTTACTTTCCTTTGGATTGGTACTGTGCCCCAGACAAAGATTCATCTATGACAACCCAAAGCATTCAACTCCGGCTAGGCATGTTCTAGAGGTCTAAACCATTGAGCCTCTTGGGCTTGCCCATCAGAAGGTCGACAGTTTGAATTCGTGCAACGGGGCGAGCCCCTGTTGCTCTGTCCCAGCTCCTGCCAACCTAGCAGTTCAAAAACATGCCAGTGTGAGTAGATAAATAGGCACTGTTGTGTATTGATTCAAGGGTATCATATCTGTATTCACATTAGGGGAAAGTAACTGCCTTCCTGTTCCAGAAGGAACAGCTACTGTTGGTTCATTCAAGTTGCTGCATTTGGATCCTCAGTCTTATTGGTTCCCACCAAAAGGCAGCTTTGTGACTGCTTGAGATTGTTCCTTCCTAAATGTATCCTTTCTAGCCAGTCTTCTGTCCCTATAAATGTAGCTTCCCTCCCCTCAGTTCCCCAGTCTTGTTTGCCTGAATAAAGAATGTTACATGAAGAAGCTGTCTCCTGCCTGCTATGTCAGAGAGCTGAAATCACTTGCTGAAATCATTATCCCCATGCTACTACAGGTACCGCTGCAGTGGGAAGGTAAATGGCATTTCCGTGCGCTCTGGTTTCCATCATGGTGTTCCGTTGCTCCAGAAGCAGTTTAGTTATGCGGGCCACATGGCCTGGAAAGCTGTCTGTGGACAAACGCTGGCTCCCTCGGCCTGAAAACGAGATGAGTGCTGCAACCCCATAGTCGCCTTTGACTGAACTTAACAGCCGAGGGGTCCTTTACCTTTTATTCCCAAGGACTCAGGACCATTCTGTCAGTTCATGCACCTTGGGCCCATCCCCTACCAGCCATGCCTCTGCTGCCTGGCATTTCATGTCCCCTGATCATCCAAATATAAATGTATGCCCAAGTTAGGAAGAAGATGGGAAGCTGCCTTATCAATCTGACGGTGCAACCATTGGCCCATCTCCTGTCTTGTCTATGCTGCCAGTAGCTCTGAGGATTTCAGATTTCCCAGCCCTACCTGGAGAAGCTGGGCACTTGAGCCCCGGGGCCAGGGTCTAACAATTTCGGTTGCCACACTCGCACCTTCAAGATGCAGCATGCAAACTGATTCTCTCCCACACTGGGAGAGGTGGGTGGGGTTGGCAAAAATGGTAGTCCCTGCCTAGAACCATCAGCGAGTAAAGCTCATACTCTCTCACTACATCACTACCTTCGAACTTGCAAAAACGTAGAGATATGTTAATGGGGCACAGGGGGTGAAAAGATAATTATTCAATGTCTCCTGCCCAGGGGCGGGGGAGGCATTAGATAGATAGATAGATAGATAGATAGATAGACAGACAGACAGATGATTGATAGATAGAGTCCTCCCACATTCAGTTTTCCTCATGGATTTGGAGATAAAAATTACTTCCACAGAGCTTTCCCTCGGAAACCACATGCATGCCAGTTTTCTTTCAGCAATGTAGCATAATAAGGAAAGGCAATTCATGTTGTTTCCTGCTGCCGAATATCATGATGAGAGAGATGACTGCCACCCCAGCACTATGCTGGACAATCTGGGAAGAAAGCAGACGAAAAGCAGAGCGCTGCATGTCCAAATGCACTCCACACCTGGCCGCTAGAAACCTTTTGTGCTTCTTTGTTGTGCTGTATCTTCGGGCTGGAGGCTTTCAAGGGACCTTTATTCCTCTGATTACAAAATTAGTGTTGGGTTTAATGAGATTTCTTCCTTTTATTTGTGTCTTCTCCTGGCTTTCTTCCTTCCGTTTGATGGTACAACCATTTGCTGTTATCTATCTCCATGGTGATGTGCCTTGTCCCAAGCCCACGTCTCCCTCCCTTTCTCCCCATACCCCCCCCCTCCAACTACTTGTGATGCTGTGGGGATTTAGGTTGCCTGCTTAAAACCCTCTAAAGTAATACATGGAAACAAATTGGTTCTGTAAATAGATCTCATCTTCAAAGTAAGATGGTTTTCTAGAAAATCTGGCCTCTCCCTCTTTGCTTGGAAAGCAACTCTGTTTTACAGTCATTACAATGAACGTCTCCATGAATACAGAGGACATACAGGAACTCTGAATAGAAGTCCTATTAAGGACTTTCTACTGGAGTTAAAGTCTGTAAACCTAGGCTACTTTTTATGGTCATGTTTTAACTATTATTTATTTACATTTGATTATAAGCATTTATAATCCGAAGGCCCCAGGGCAGGAAATAGAAACATCTAAAACAAAAATTAATATAAATTCTAACAATTATCAGTAGCTGGTTGGCCTACTACAGTTTTAGGTGGAAAGCACTGTGGTAATGTATGCAGTGCTTAATTTCTAAAAGAAGACGTACTAGGAACATACTTGTGTAGACATCATGCTCTCTTCTCTGGACGGTCTACTTCCAAAGCCCATGATTAGTGGCTGCCCTATAACTTAGTGGAAATACATAGTCTAAGCACATCAGGAAGACCAGCTCCTGGGAGCTGAGCCCTTTTGGGCCCCTCAAATATTTTGGGGGGTGGGGTCCGGCCCCCATCCATGTCCAAAAAGCAAAGAGGTGAAATGTGGAGCTGACCGCAGCGCGACAAGTCAGATAAGGTGCACCAAGTCACTGCATTCACTGCAATGATGCCACATGCTTGAAGGCTGGGGTTCTAGAGCTGCACCATAGTGATGGGAAGGCAGGAATTGGGGCTTATCCACGCTTCTGTTCCCCCACTGCTTTCCCCCAAGAAAACCCGTGGTTTAGCACTGAATTGGAACAAATGGCAATCAGGTTTTCTGTGGATTGCCATTTGTTCTGATTTAGCACTAAAGAGCAGGTATCCAGGGAAAAGGTAAAATTGTTCAGACCCATGCCTAGAAAGCGTGGGGCAAGTGGAAAACCTATTGGACCTCTGCTGTCTAGGACAAGTGCGGACGAGCTCTCAATTTTCAAAAATATGGGTTTTCTCCCATACTAAACTGCGGGATGAACAGAACATAAGCACAGCCTGCTGGATCAGGCCAATGGCCCCTCTAGCCCAGCATCCTGTTCTCTCACTGGCCAACCAGATGCTTGTGGGAAACCAGCAAAGCAGAATTCAAGCACAAGAGCGCTCTCCCCTCCTGTGGTTTCCAACAGTGGTATTCAGAAGCATTGGTGATTCATAAGTAAAACAGCAGCTGTGGGCTAGGGAAGGCCTGTAGCTCAGGGATGCATGTAGAAGCTCCCTGGTTCAGTTTCTGGCATCTCCAGGTACAGCTAGGAGAGACTCTTGTCGGAAACCATGGGCAGCTTCTGCCAGTCAATGTAGACAATCAAGACCTAGGTTGGCCAAGAGTTGGACTCAGTATAAGGCAGAGTCCTGTATCCTATGTATTAATTGTTGAAAAAGCAATTACTGCTTCTTATTTGTAATGAAAGGGAAACACCCTCACAATCTTAACTTTTTTTCATTAGACTTTCTATTTAACTGTGAGTGAGTGGCCTGGTTCTCACATAGCGCTGAGCCAAAACCATGTGGTGAAAAATCACAGATGATTTGCTCCTCACCAATCCATTTATGGTGCTGGAGGAGACTCTTGAGAGTCCCATGGACTGCAAGAAGATCAAACCTATCCATTCTCAAAGAAATCAGCCCCGAGTGCTCACTAGAAGGACAGATCCTGAAGTTGAGGCTCCAGTACTTTGGCCACCTCATGAGAAGAGAAGACTCCCTGGAAAAGACCCTGATGTTGGGAAAGATGGAGGGCACAAGGAGAAGGGGACGACAGAGGATGAGATGGTTGGACAGTGTTCTCGAAGCTACTAACATGAGTTTGGCCAAACTGCGAGAGGCAGTGAAGGATAGGCGTGCCTGGCGTGCTCTGGTCCATGGGGTCACGAAGAGTCGGACACGACTGAACGACTGAACAACAACAACAATCCATTTACTGTTGTGCTTCTTGGAGCTAAGCCATGGTTTGGCTTTGCGTTATGTGTGAACCCAGGCTCATGGTCTGCCTTGGTCCAAACAAACCATGAGCTGTAGCCAAGGGGCAATGACAATCCAGGCTAATAGGTGCAACAATACCTTATGAGCTGAAGTCAGTAAAAGTTAATGTTCAAACCAAATTGGCACCTGAGGGGCTGGTATTTTGAATGGTTCAAAACACTGGCCACAATATCTGGATTCAATCCATTCTCTGGCAGATTTGTGGGCACAATCAAGAATCTGAAAGAGCAATTTAGTACGTGCACATCTAATGAAATCTGCACTGTCCAGTTCAAAATATATGAACTACCTGACAAAGGAGGCCCTTTCACTTTCCCAGTCAGACTGGTTCCCTTATAAGCAAGTGTTTAGTGGCCTCTAGTGATCATAATGAAAACTGCAGAGTACCACAAGGGTCCAGAATGAACACATGAGATTAAATGGTCTGGTTTAAATACAGTTATGTGAACAAGCAGCAACAAGACTTGTGGCTCATCCACACCATCTGAAAAACTGCATTGTAGGCCACTTTGTTGTTGTTCAGTCGTTCAGTTGTGTCCGACTCTTCGTGACCCCATGGACCAGAGCACGCCAGGCACGCCTATCCTTCACTGCCTCCCGCAGTTTGGCCAAATTCATGTTAGTAGCTTCGAGAACACTGTCCAACCATCTCATCCTCTGTCGTCCCCTTCTCCTTGTGCCCTCCATCTTTCCCAACATCAGGGTCTTTTCCAGGGAGTCTTCTCTTCTCATGAGGTGGCCAAAGTACTGGAGCCTCAACTTCAGGATCTGTCCTTCTAGTGAGCACTCAGGGCCGATTTCCTTGAGAATGGATAGGTTTGATCTTCTTGCAGTCCATGGGACTCTCAAGAGTCTCCTCCAGCACCATAATTCAAAAGCATCAATTCTTCGGCGATCAGCCTTCTTGATGGTCCAGCTCTCACTTCCGTACATTACTACTGGGAAAACCATAGCTTTAACTATACGGACCTTTGTCGGCAAGGTGATGTCTTTGCTTTTTAAGATGCTGTCTAGGTTTGTCATTGTTTTCTCCCAAGAAGCAGGCGTCTTTTAATTTCGTGACTGCTGTCACCATCTGCAGTGATCATGGAACCCAAGAAAGTGAAATCTCTCACTGCCTCTGTTTCTTCCCCTTCTATTTGCCAGGAGGTGATGGGACCAGTGGCCATGATCTTAGTTTTTTTGATGTTGAGCTTCAGACCATATTTTGCGCTTTCCTCTTTCACCCTCATTAAAAGGTTCTTCAATTCCTCCTCACTAGCACCTTCATTTTTTTGTAGCAGGAACCAGATGACATCTGCTTTTCAACTAACTGGTAGCAATATGAGGTTTTCAAAATTGATAATACGGCATTTTTGCAGGTTGATGTGCAGGCACATATCCTGATTTTTTTGTTATCCCATTTCCCCTCTCTCTTAATTCTTTGTCTGTGCTGTTGCCCCTCCCTCTCTAGCCAACCTCAACCCTCTTTGCCTTGTTTCTTTTCTGGGTTTCTCTCCTTTCTGGGTGGATTTACATGGGAGGAAGTCCTTCTGCATTCAGTAGGGCTTATTTCTGAGTAAAAGTGCCTGAGAAATATGGATTTTCAGCTGCAGTGCCGACGAGCCCTTGGGCTCACATGCTTCCCGGCTTCTCTCTCCACAAGAGGTCTGGTTAAACTATGGGCAGTATTCTACCATTGAATCCCATCAGCACAAGGATTGCTGTTGCAGAATGGGAATTTCCACTCTCTTTAATCCCTACATTCTATCCTATGGCTTGTTCAACAAGTCAGTCTCATAAATCAGTTTGATCCTGGTTGTTGTTTTTTTTATAAATAATATATAGTTCAAGCTAACCAAAACCTGTCCTTTCTGGATGCAATGACAAATCATAGTGGAATTAAACCAGGAAGTGGGTGCTTCCAATTTCCTCGCAGCTGCACCAGAGGAGATGAGGGGAAGGGAAAGCTTTTAACTGTGATATAGCGTCAGGGTCTGAAACAGGCCAGTAATTCGATTTGGACATCGGACCAAACTTAATTCTGATTGGCTTGTTATCCAGATGGACAACCATGTGATCAGTCGGCAAAATGGAATCCAGAACCATGGAATGATGAACATAGTTATAGTCACTGATACACCTCCAGAGGCGCCTGCATAATAGAAACTAGATTGCTGAGTAGATCGGAAATGGAAGCACATAGGCACATAAGTAAATCACAATTTGCTTGTTATGCTTGGAAGAGCAAACCACAATTCTGCGTCCTAAACTATGGATTTATGAAAGCCATGGTTTGATATGACATATGAATTGAGCTAGAATCTGATCTAACCTACTATACTTTAAGATGTTTGAGCCTCACTCACTAATAGGTGTATCAAAACAGACAGAAAACTGTCATTTGGGGTGGTATTTAACAAAGTTTTACTCAGCGTAAACTCACTGAAATTAATAGACCTAGCTTGGCCCTGCTTATTAATTTCAGTGGTCTGTTCTGAGTAAAGTATAGTTTAATACCACCCATGTAATACAAAAGGAACTGAGTCAGCATGAGTCAGCGGCCTACAATGAATTGGCAAAGCCTGCATGACTCATGCAACCTTTCACCAAATAGGCTCGTGTGTGTGTGTGTGTGTGTGTGTGTGTGTGTGTGTGTGTATATAGGATGATCTGTTTGTGGTGCAGTGTGGGTGATAGAAAGCTGGTTGTGTTTGATGTGTAAAGCTGTTGGTCGTGGTTGGAGAAGTTTTTGTTTTTGTAATAAAAGCAGCATTCTGCAAAGTACTCTTTTTCAATGACTCTTTGTGCCGACTAGGGTCTGAGGACCAGGCAAAGGAGGTCAGAACCTTTTCATTTTTTCAAAACGCTGACAACCCAGTGATTGAAACCCTTGGTACACATGTAGCCCTCAATATTTTGACCCCTAGATTTAACTTTTCAGGGATATGATTTCTGGAACAAGGCCTCCTCTCTAGATCTTACTTGGCTGGAGGCTTCATATGGGATTGATTTTGCTGCTAGAGTATCAACCTGAATCTAATTTGAATCTCTCCAATTCACAGCAAATGTGAATCTTGCATAGTTCAATAGGGCTGTTAGTCTAGCCATCCAGAAATAGATTTGATTAGTTTGGAACAAAACAACATGAATGAGATAATCAAATTTATTTTTTCTTTGTGGCATACATTTGAGTGCCGCCAGAAAAAAAGCACTGGAGTAAACTGCTACAACTGTTGTTAAAGCAATGCTGGAAACTCCCTGGCTCCTAGTGCTTGAAGCTCCCATTTTTCTAACACATGAAACTGGTAGCCAATAGGGAAAAGCAAGGTTTAAATATGAGTAGAACAGAGAAGGCTAACTAAACTACTGTGACTGGGATTAGAAGCACTGAGACAACTTATCAGGGTCATGGATAGGAAGGATATCTGCAATCAAATGGCTGCATTGGATAAATTATTGTTTTTATTTATGACACTCCCCTGCTTTTATCGACTGGAGAGAGGTTTCTTCCACAATGGTGAAATTCCAAGAGGAGGCAGAGTGTAAGTGAGATTGAAAGCAATGGAGGGGCATCTCCATGGAGGAATTCTATCATTAACTACACAGGACTTTGGAAATCTGTGCCTAAAATATCTAAACAGAGGTGGGAGATAAACACCTGTAGGAATTCCTAAAGCAACAGTGAAGCCTGTTAAATGTAAGGTTCTGGGACAGCACAGCTGTAACTTAAGGCTGCAATCCTATCTGAAAGCCCATGAACTCAAGAGTAAACATGGATAGGACCAGGCTGCCTGAAACCAGAAGCTCTGTTGTTAGTGGGGTCTGGTCTCATTTGATTTATTTGAAAAACCTACTTCTCATTATCTTCCTTTCTTGAAATTAAAAGTTCTGGTTGTTTCTAAATTGGGTCCATTGTTTTTCTTGAGTTGCTGGTGGCATTTCTATTTGCTTCTCTCCTGTGGAACTTGACACCTTAAAAAAAGAGAAAAGAATAGTTTGTCACTCCCCCACCAACTTTGTCATTTAACTTGAAATTGGCTGACATGTTCCTGAAACATTCCTAAGATCAACAGTGAATGTGGATGAAATGTTTTGCTGAAACTGCATACCAATCCTGGGTATTCCCTGTCTAATTTCACTACCGCCCAAGGCTGTCCTTTGATAATCTCCAAGAATTTCAAGGTGGGCAGAACTAAGAAGAGGATGCAAATTTGTCTGGTCTTGGTAGCCATCCAAAATAGTTCTTTCTCATGATCCTGGACAGAGGTCCAGGTTCTTGTTTGACATAGCTCCATGCTTCAGGACAGGTGTGATGAGGGAGGGAAGTCCTTGTAACACCCACTCCCACCAGCTGTGAGCTGGGAAGGGAGGTGAGACTCATGCATGTTATGTGGAGCCTCAGAAAGCTGTCTCCAGTTTGGCAACAAATTGTGCCCACTGGACACAGAAACAGCCCTAAGCATGTGACTATAGTGATATCTGTCTGCTGGAAGTCCAAAGCATGCAATTCATGTAGCACATACTAAAACGAAGAATTGACTTTGAGCTAAAGCAGGGGCGTTGCTGGGGGGGTGGTACACCCCGGGTGCCAGGGGAGAGGGGGTGACAAGCGGCGGCCCCTCCTGCCACTCCCCAAGGGGAGCTCCGTCGGGAGCAGCAGTGCATGGCCCGACGACGGAGTGCACTTGCACGACATTTCGCGCAGGCGCACTCTGTCGTCGGACCGCTGATAGCGCTTGGCAGCCTCACGAGCCGCCTTTTCACTCTGCGGCTTAAAAGGGGGCTGCGGAAGCGGCGGTGGCCCACTGATGGAGTGCGCCTGCGCGAAATGTCGTGCAGGTGCACTCCGTCGTCAGGCCATGCACTGCTGCTCCCGACGGAGCTCCCCTTGGGGAGTGGCAGGAGGGGCTGCCGCTTGTCACCCCCACCCGCCGCTTGTCACCCCACTGTGACGTCATGATGCCCCGCCCCAGGGCGTTTCCTTTCGCCGCCCCGGGTAGCGCAGAGACTTCCTCCGCCACTGGCTAAAGGAGCCTTCAGCAGAAGCTGTGTGGAATGTACCACAGGCTGTTTGAAAGGGCTCAGACTTCATAAAGGGAAAGGCTGTGTGTGCCTTCACTTTTCATCTAGTGTACTCCCACCACTGGTTTGTGAAGCTGTGTACCAGGAAATTAGCAACAGTCCACACCTGCGACATCATTGGAGTTGGCATGAAGGTATGGGGGGAAATGTATCATGGCTGAATGAGGTCTGGTGAGCTAAAAATGTTCAGCCAGAAACCCAAACTCATACAAATCAACAACAATGAGCCACTATTACAATGTCATGTCCACATTGTTGCAGTTTATCCTATAAGTTCAATTGGTCTAGTTATCTCATCATCAATCCCACTTGGGGAAAACAGCTACATCTAAAAAAAAAAAACCTAGCAGGCTATTTTTAGTTATCTCCCAATTGTAGCAGCGAATGACTGATAGATAAGAGAGATTTAGGTAAAGGACCCCTGACCGTTAGGTCCAGTCGCAAATGACTCTGGGGTTGCGGTGCTCATCTCGCTTTATTGGCCGAGGGAGCCGGCGTACAACTTCCGGGTCATGTGGCCTGTATGACTAAGCCTCTTCTGGCGAACCAGAGCAGCGCATGGAAATGCTGTTTACCTTCCCGCCAGAGCGGTACCTATTTATCTACTTGCACTTTGATGTGCTTTCAAACTGCTAGGTGGGTAGGAGCCGGGACCGAGCAACGGGAGCTCACCCCGTCGCAGGGATTCAAACCGCCGACCTTCTGATCGGCAAGCCCTAGGCTCAGTGGTTTAACCCACAGCGCCACCCGCGTCCCTTTAAGAGAGATTTGCTTGTTGGCAAAACTGAAGTAACAAGTCTTCAGAACTCCCCCCCCCCCAATACTCCATAACAACCAGCATGCAATTTTGTGAGAGAAGGTAATATCCACTTACTCTGTTTCCTGGCATGTTCTGCAGCTTGGGGGGCTGTCAACATGGCAAAAGGATGCAGTGAGAGATTACAAGGATGAATTCGGTGGCCCTGCAGGTTAAATAAAGTCACACATAAACTGGTACCTTACTTTCCCCCCATAACATGTGGCAGCAAACATGTGACTACAGTATTATAGGCCATCATTTACATGCTGAGATTATTGGGAGAAACCAGAGTGAAAATGTTTGTTATCAGAATACCAGTAGGTTATTGCAATTAATAAGCACTAATTATTTATCATTCTGGTTCACCATTTCTGACTTTCCTCTCATCAGGATTGATTTCCGTTGCTGCATTGCTCTTCTATTATTTTCTTTAGGCACGTAACAATGGAATCTTGTTAGGATTCAATTAACATGACACCTAACACCAGGACATATAGACTATGGGATCTTCTGAAATGTAGCCAATGTTATTTTCCTGCAGCCTATAGCGCAGGTGGCGCTGTGGCCTAAACCACTGAGCCTAGGGCTTGCCGATCAGAAGGTTGGCGATTCGAATCCCCACGATGGGGTGAGCTCCCGTTGTCAGTCCCAGCTCCTGCTAACCTAGCAGTTCGAAAGCACCTCAAAGTGCAAGTAGATAAATAGGTACTGCTCCGGCAGGAAGGTAAACGGCGTTTCTGTGCGCTGCTTTGGTTTCACTGGAAACTTAGTCATGCTGGCCACATGACCTGGGAAAACTGTCTGCAGACAAACGTCGGCTCCTTCGGCCAGTAAAGTGAGATGAGCGCCGCAACCCTAGAGTCGTTCGCGACTGGACTTAACTGTCAGGGGTCCTTTACCTTTACCTTTTATAGCTTAGCACAGTAACATTATTTGCACACTAGATGGCATCCTATGGGTGCTCCCAATGGACAACTCTGAGAGCTACCCACTCATTGCTCTTCCACTTTAAGAGTGGTAGGAAACAATTATAAAAGTTATGGGGGGGATTGTACACATTACTAAAATGATGTCAAGAAACATAGCAGGGGATTTAAATTTCATTTTGAAAATTAGTGTTATAACACTTATTTAAGAAGTGAAGAAGAAGTACAGAAGAAGTGTGCGTGCACACGAAAGCTCATACCAATAACAAACTTAGTTGGTCTCTAAGGTGCTACTGGAAGGAATTTTTTTATTTTGTTTCAACACTTATTTAAGCACTTCTTGTTGACATTCATCTCGAGAGACAATGGAGTGCACCTCTGGGGATAAAGTCAAAATGAAGTGACCTCCCTAGGGCACAAGCCTGGGCAGTGTAGATGGAGGTTCTGGGCTGCCCAGACAACAAGACCCCCCACTTGGCCTCACTGATGGGGTCCAAAGGAAAGCAGATCAATACATTTGGCACCAGCTTGGCTGCAGGAATTGCTGGAAGGAGGGGGACAAGGTGCCATCCCCTTAGGGACTCCACTCCAGATTTGTGTAGGGTTTACTCCTTAGGCCTTTCTTCTCCTGAAGATATCCCACAAGACAGCAGAGGTTTAGGATCAGAGTTTCCATCTCCTAGATGGGCTACATTTCCAGCTTGACAAGCCTTCTTGACCAATGGACCCACCACTGGTGTCATCTTCCCAGTCTGCCAAAGCCTGTCTTCACATGCAGGGGAAGTCCCTAACTTACTGAGGGTTTGAGACCTATTGGCTACCCTCACTTGGTTTAGCCGGCCAGTCTATTGTGCAGATATTTTTAAATGTAGCTGGAAAGTGTTTCAGGTTAATAAAAAGGGTGATAATAGTGAAGGTGTGCTGAATGGTTATAGGTTTACCTGCCTAATACATCAAGATATACACACACACTGATATCAAAACCATGTCCATAGGGGGAAAAGAGAGTAGCTGTAACAGCAACCCAGAGCTGCAGAGATTACACTATTTTTTTCTTTTTAAAAAGTCAGTGCACATGCTCTGAATGCCCTGGTTTAATTCCCATCGTGTCTGCTTAAAGGATCTTAAGTAGTCGGGCTGCAAAAGATTATTCTGCCTGGGACCTTGGACAGCTGTTGCCAGCTGGGAGTAGATGGCAATAGGATAGTTGGACTAATAATCTCAGTACAACACAGTCTTATATGAATCAAATTGTGAAAAGAAATGATTGCAAAGAGTCCAATACTGAAAATCCAACCCAAAGAATGGAACATGCATTCTCCTGTATGAGGGCTGAGCTGCTTATTTGCCCTCTGTTGCAGTCTTGCAGATAATATGGAAAGTATCTAGACCTGGGATGGGGAACCTGCAGCCCTTAAGAAGTTGAGACTTCCTCTCAGCCACAGTCAGCATGCCCAGAGATGATGGGAGCTGTAATCCAACATATGATCTAGACACCTTTTGTGTGTTTGTGTGTGTGTTTGTGTGTGTGTTTGTGTGTGTGTGTGTGTGTGTGTGTAATTCAGCATCACATGTAAGGTTCCTAAGTGTTATTAATTTAAAAATTTTTAGACGACTGGATTGAAAATACGATTGCAGTCTGGTAAGATTTTATAGATTTACAAAGGCAAGAAGGGCACCTTCTTTTCTCAATGACTTTAAGCAAACCTGAGACAGAGGACAAATGGTACTTCTCTACAGGACACTCACTGACACAATATTCTTTTCCATATACTGTAGTGTCACCTGGTATCAAGCTTTTTGTAAAGAAAAGAAAAAAATCTTTTCATTGCTTTTCCCCTTTTCTGCATTTTAGCCTGGGGAATATATCATATTATGCAGGAGAGAGAAACACACAAAACATTCCCAGAAGATCAATTACACAAATATAAAAAGCTTTTATATATGCTTGTATACTAGTCTTACACAGACACTTTGTGGGTTTCTTCATGTCCCCCAGGGAGCATAGAAAGATATAAACTAACTAATTAAAACTAACTGGAAAGCGCAACATGGCCAATGTGGAACCCTAATAGCCAGTAAGATTTCAGGTAATTGGCCCAAAATTAATAAAGAATGATGCTGTATTATGATTTCACTTACACATACACACTTCACGCCACTTCGATATATGAAACAATACTTGCAATATTATCAGTTTTATTTTTAGCTGTACTTGTTGAAGTTATATTAAAAGTTAATGATGTATGTGTGTGTGTATGTGTGTGTGTATCATTTAAGCCAAACTTTTTTCAAAGAGGGCCAGATTTTATGAAATAAACATGCATGAGGGCCGACCCTCAGTTGTTGAGCTTTTTGGGGAATTGCAGTTGTTGAGCTTTTCAGGGGATTTTACCCAGGAAATAAACTGCCACAGGGGCCGGAATAAACTGACTGGTGGGCTGGATTAGGCCCCCAAAACAGACTTTGGACATGCCTGATTTCAGCAGTGTGTGTGGCAACATCCATAGGAATAAAAGAAGCTGCCTTAAATCATCAAGAATATAATTGTTCATTGTGCCCACTACTGAATGCCAATGACTCTTTAGGGCAGGGATGATAAACTTGTGGTCCTCCACATGTTGTTGTTTACAACCCCCATCACCCCGATCATTAGCCATGCTGATCCTCCCTTTCCTTGTTTAAGCTTGAGGTGCCAGGAACTGAGCTGAAATTAACTGAAAAACAGCCATACTATAGGTAATTGCATTTGACTGCACTGATTCCTGAACTCCTTAATAAAAGCATGGGATAAACATGGGATTAAATTTACAATGCAGGTAGGGAAGGTCAGTATCATAGATTAATGCCCCCAGAAGGAAAGGAAGCCTGTTTGTCACACGGCCTAAAACTGGTAACAGATTAATAATGTGCATGTAACTTACTTTTGCAGAACTCTGCCAATGTGTTGCATAGGCTCCAGTGGTATAAATCCCAATGACATCTTCAACAGGAATGCTGTTCTGTAGAAACAGTGGTACAGACCAGTTTTAGTTTTAAAAATCTTTCTGCTTTTTATCTAAAACTAACTAAGGGCCCACCAAATTTGTGAGGCAGGAGAAGCAGGTGGATGGATAGCTCGTCCTTTCTCCAGTCTCACTGCCCACCTCAGGCAGAGTAAGGGCACTGATTGAAAGCCAATGTTTTGCTCTACTCCAGAAATAGTAAAAGAAATAAATAGAGAAAGACAAAGTGCTGAAATAGAGGGCAAATTTTGCAACCCTCAATTTAGTAAAAAACAACAACAGTAACTTGCCTGCAAGAAAAATGCATTAAAAAGAAAATTTAATTCATTGATAACATCTTTTTCCTCCTTGGGATTCTTATACACAAGCATTTCTATTAAAACAATCAGTATTTAAACAAAGGTTTATACCATTAGCATCCCGGCATAAGATGATAAAATCATAGCTTCTCTTTCAATTCGGTTGGGATAAATATATCGTCGATGAAATGGTAGCTTCCTGTCCAGATGAAATCAAGAAAAAAGTAACAGGTAAATTTATCTAACAATTTATAAGTGATATGCACTGTGGTTTTCACACCTACATGATGAAATTGAAGAGGAGATCAAAGCCCAAATATTTCCTACGTTTAGGGGGCAATGCTAACCTCCGCCACTGCCTGGTGGGCCTTAACAATGATCAGGGCAGAATGTGGAGGATGGGCAGATTGCTGCGCCAGCCTGGAGCTGTTGCAGCAATCACACCCAATCCTGTCACCTGACAGCAGCAGGGCTGACTTGGGATCCAATGGATCCAAAGGAGTTTTGGATTGTTCTACCTGGGATCCCATTTAAGACTTTAAAAAGTGTGGCTGTTGAATTGTGATTTATGCTCCATAGTGTTTTGGAACTGTCAAGCTATAATGTTTCTGTTTGTAGCTCTGGAATAAGGACTATTCATTCTGTTTTATAGATCTAGAGGATTGTGGAATATGGGGCAATCCCTTAAAAAAGTATTTTCTCCCTTTGGCCTCCCGATCCCACAAGGAATTTCTGGCAAACTATGTGATGCAATAGTTAGAGTCCTGTAGATAATGTATACAGGCCAGCTTCATGTACCAAGGATAATGTGAAGATAAATAAGATAACCCTTATAGGTTAACACAAACTCAAATTAATCTATATTACCAACATTTGTGGGCATGTCTCCATTCAGATCAATAGAGTTAGGGTTCCTCCAGACTGGTGTTTTCTTGTGGGTGCATTTTGCAACATATTTTTTCTAGAGAAAGAGGTTCCGGAACTCACCATGAATGCCTCCCATATTCTCTTATAACAGCAATGGTGCCCACCTGAGAGGTGCCGGAACTGGGTTCTGGTGAGTTCCAGCTGAAAAAATCCTGGCTCCAGCTTTCCTATGCATATTAACAGCATCACTACAACAGTGAGACCTGACACTTGCCTTTTTTCTTTTCCCCAAGGCATTTCGGCTTCTGAATCACTGAGCCAAGGTAAAGCAACATTTATGGCCAGGTCATAGTGAGCCTAGAAGAGAAAAAAAGTTTGTGTGTGATATCAAACTACATGATTTCTTTGCACAACAGCTTAGTGCAACTCAGATGTGTTACATGTGTGGTGCTGACCCACAGGGTTTGATTGCTTTGGTCTACTTTTGGATTGCCTTGACCACCTACCCTTGAAAAGAGAACTTAGCACAGCTCAAACATATATGCTGTTGACTCACAGGGTCTGTGTTATCTTTGGTTACGTTACACAGCCTATCCTGCAAATAGAGTTCCCGACAGGCAGCACTGGTTGCTGCGTTGGTTCAGTGCATTTGTGCAAAAGCTGAAAGTGTCCTGATTTTCTAGGGACAGCCCCTAAATTATGAAAGCCATTCCAGCTTCTGATTTGATCTTGAAAAGTCCTGATTCCCCCACCAGTGCTGCTGTTGCTGAGCTCAGAGAGGGGATGGAGCCTGCGTTTGTCCTGAGCGACTGCAGCGGTGGCAGCGAGGGAGCATCCTGTTGTCTCTCCATGGCTGCCACTGCTGGCCTGCTCCCCCGGGAGCAGGATTCCCTCAAAGAATTCTTGGAGGGAAAGAATGTGTTTCAAATATGTTTTAAGGGTATAGTGTGTATGCAGCCAAAGCTGCAGTGCGCCATGAAAGTCTTTATTTCCTGTACTCCTGACGCACTTCTGAATGGAAGATGCTGCCGCTTTTTGGCATGCTGCAATTAAATGGCCACCTCTACTGGTGGCTGTGTCCAATGAGCATGTCTGCCATCAGCACAGAGCTGACACAATGAGCCAAAGGGTCCTCCTCCACAAGCAAGGAAATTACATCCTCTATACATCATTCCTTAGCGGGGGAATGAAGTTTGTCTGATTGATAAAGACTTTAGATTATTTGTTGCTGCTGCTGCTGTTGTATATTTCATTTCTATATAGCTTTATATTTTAAAGAAAAATCTCAAAGCGGTTTACAGAATATTAAAACATCAATAAAACAATCTGAAGAAAGTCAAATATAGAGTATGCCTGTACAGTCAAAGCAACATAATTAACAGAAAACTAAAATGTTATCTTAAAGTTTTCAAAATAAAACATTACAAAGGAGGGCAACTACAGAATACATATTTAACAAAAAAATCTTAAACATTTCAATAAATTAAAAAGAACATTGCTAAGTGAAGTCAAATATAAAATGCACATTTAAAACAGCACAATTAACAAGAGAATAAAATATTATCATAGTTATTATGCGTCACCTGGATTCTCCCTATTGCCTTATACTGAGACAGTCAATTTCTAGCTCAGGGTTGTCTACACCGAATGACTGTCTACATTGCCCCTCCATACTGCACTCCCAGTCCTACCTAGAGGTGTCAAGGATTTAACCTGAGAGTGTCTGCATGCAAAACAGATGCTGTACTACTGAACTGCAGTCTTCCCCAAAGGGCTTTGGCTAAAAGCCAGCAAGAATGTAAAGTAGTTGCTTACCAAGTCATCTAGAAAGGTAGTCTTCCTCTTTCCTTGTGGGTCAAATTCATTTTCCCGAAGTCTGACACCAACATAATCTCCCCTTCCAGGAAAAGAATAATTTTGAATTAGGACCAACACTCAGCCACTCAGTGCATTATTATTTATCTGTGTGCGCTGGGGTGGGAGAGGAAAGTGTGAGGTGCTATGCACATGGGGTATAAAATGCAGCTATTAGATGCAAATCTACTTTAAAGTACCGTATATTAAAAAAGATAGAAGGTGGTACTTACAAGAGTTTTTCAATCTCTTGTTTCAAACGTTTTCTCTCCATTAATATGTGTGTTCTTTCTCCACGTGCCAGTTGCAAAGGTCCAGATAGGTAAGAACTACGTACAATGAATGAACATAACACATTAAGGATAGGTAAGTCAATAAAGGAAAACTAGGTCATGAGATTGTAAGCTTCTCAGGGCATGTATTACAAGTTCTGCTCCTGTTAGCAATTTCAAGATACACAGCCAACTGTAGGCAGACCTGCCAGCTTCCCTGATTGGAAGCTACCAATAGGAGCCCCTATCCTCCTCCTGACATTGCCCATGATGTGACTCAGGTCTAGCAGCAGCCGCAGCAGCCACCATGTCTTTACAAAGTTAACAGCTGCATGCTATGCAATGGCACGAAGAGTTTAGAGGATACTGCTGCATGTAGACAAGCGTAGCATTGCAACTGCTGCATTTGTCATTCTATCTACGGTCGAGATTTGGAAACTCTGCACAAGCAGCAATGCAAGTCTGACAAGTGATGTGAGGGAGGACAGTTCTAAAAGGAGAACAAAGGCTGTTGTGTGTCGAGAGCTGCAGATCTGGAGCTGAATGCTCAGAGCTATTAGGGACAAAGACACACATTTTAAGCTTGTTTAATGTAAGGTGAGTTTGGCCAAACTGCAGGAGGCAGTGAAAGATAGGCATGCCTGGCGTGCTCTGGTCCATGGGGGTCATGAAGAGTCGGACACGACTAAACAACTGAACAACAAGAATGTAAGGTGTGGTTGTTAATTTTGTCCCAAGTACCTCATATAGGTACTGTTTTACTAGCACGACATCTTCTGAAGTCTCCTGCAATGGTTTTTCTAAGTCTTCATTGCTCTATCCTTAAAAAGAAACAAAAGTGCATTTTTACTGATAGCATTTACAGACTCCATTGAGCACGTGGAGAAAGAAGGCTTGCAATGATAAGTTGGAGAAGCACTAGAATCTAGGGGCAGCCCATTTTTATGTAATGACCATGATTTAACCAAATGAATAGTTTGTGGTTGGTCCTATAAGAAGTGTAAGAGTAGAAACATCTATACTTGAGATTGAAAATACTTCATTAGCTAGACATTGTAGAATGAAATTTCTGTTTCATTGTGCATCCTACTTTAATTAAATGTACATGTGGGACCAACAGCATGCAAGTTGTGCTCCAAAATGCTTTTTGACATCATGTATGCAAATGGACTAACAGCACAATCCTAACCATGTCTATTCAGAACATAAATGAGTCCTATTGTATCCAACAGAACTAACACCCCCATAGGTGGGGTTAGGACTACAGCCTTAGACAGTAAGGGTCCATCTAAAAGGCTGGTTCTGTGAAGTCAAAGGGGGCAAAAAGCAATGAGAGAATATGCATTCCTATAACACAGAAAAGTGCAAATCATTTACAAAAGGGCACAGATGAAGGAACTCAAGAAGAATGATCAATATGCAATAAAGAAGAACGGCAACATTATGCCTTCTGTCTTAATCTAATACTTAAAACAAGAACACATTTGGGTTTGAGAAGGGGACGACAGAGGATGAGATGGTTGGACAGTGTTCTCGAAGCGACTAGCATGAGTTTGGCCAAACTGCGGGAGGCAGTGAAAGATAGGCGTGCCTGGCGTGCTCTGGTCCATGGGGTCACGAAGAGTCGGAAACGACTGAACGACTGAACAACTACTGTGAAATTGCAGGTCTCACTTGTGACCCACAAAACCAAACATGTAATTCTTCCTCGGCAACCCCCATTTCCTGTACACACCTTCCTCCAGGATCCAATAATATGAAAATCTTCCACTGTATATTAATGGTACATTTCCCTACTATACATGCATGTGCATAAGGATAAGAAACCACAGAAAAAATAGAGGTAATATATTCCGGTGGTGATATTTCACTGTAAATACTGATAACATCAATGAATTCTATTAACAACAAAAACCCATCCACAGATTCCCATAACTAAAACCTGAATGCTTAATATAAACCATATTTTAAATATATCTGATGTGTGAAAGAAAGATACCGGTAATTATTTTGTGAGCGACTGTTGAGTTATTCTTATTGCTTCTTCTCTAAGGTACTAATTTCTTTTCTAAGAGCCTAAATTGGCATGGTAAGATCTACACATTCTGTTCTAATGACATTGCGTTTCTATTAACAACAAAATAAATTTGGGGTTTCAATGGAGATTCTGGGCTAAATCAAAAATACATCAAAATAAATTTAGCAGCTACAAGTACTTGCTTTGGAAAGCAAAATTGCATGCTACCTTCTGTCCATTTAGCAGCGAGGTAAATGAATTGACTGTCAGCTGTGAAAAGAATGCAGCCTCTTAAATAGCATCTTAAAGATGATACATTGTGGTACTTCTACATAAATGGATGAAAAATAAGCCATTACCTCTTCCCACGCAATGGTTGTTAAAAAGATTCAGGTTCTGGATTTCGTTGACTTGGTGTCATTAGAAAAGCCTTCTGTCCAGATGATGTTATTCTCTTCTTGCTTGTCCTGCTGAGCCTTAACAGAAATGAAAGCCTTGCTCAGGGAATGCAAGAGAATGAACGATTTGTCTGTTGCTTAGAAACACAATATTGCTGAACTGAATTTTTAAGAAAAAGAATACAGCCCGTTGGGCTGAGCTGCTGGGCCAGAGTGCAAGAGATCCTTTTACAAGCCAAGGCATTGGATTTCAAAGCTAAATGTTTTATCTGAAACACTTACAGCTGGCTGATAAATGAGAACTGGTCCCTCTTCTGCCATCGACCTTATTGGATGTAACAGTTTGCGTCAACAATCACTTTCATCAGAAGGAAGCAAGGGGTCAAGAAAACAGAGAATTGACATGTTCCTAGGGACACTTGAAGCCTGATCCTGTGTGGATTGAAGCACACCTAAGGCCACTGAAATCAAATGGATGTTAAGAGTGTTTAATTTAATGCAGTGTTCAACTAAACAGTATTTGTTGCACAACACCCCAATCTCTGAGTGGTAGTAGATTCCAGGGGTTTACCCAGGGTTTGTTTTTCCTCAGAATGAGGAACAGTGCACCAAAAAAGGAAAAGAAAAAATGAGGGACTGCAGAGACTGTGGTGTCTTTATGATATATGGTTTAGTTACACATATATACAACCTGAGCCTACGAGGGTCTTGCTTCTCCCATAGCCACAGGCTTGGATTCAAGCAGAAATCAGGCTGTCTTTCTGTCTTCCCAGCCTGCCACTTTACTCCCAGCTTCTAGCTCACATAACTCAATTCTCCACTCTAGCACAGAGCAACTTCCTTTGTTACCTTAATGACCCATACTCAGGCCACTACCTCACCAGGAAGCTAGCCTGTCTTATTTCAAGAATTAAAACCCTTGTTTTACCACTTTTATCATTTGCTGGATCCAGGAATTAGAAGGGGCCCTTGCGTACAAGCCTACCCTTGCCACCCAAACTCATAACAGTATTATACAGAATATGAAGACCAATTGCGATTTTTGTGTGTGTGAATGCAGGTGCAACAACTTGTCGAAATGTGTGACAGCCGCTGCAAACTGACTAAAGCTGCACTCTCTCCTGGGAGTAAGTGCCATCAAATAGTGGGATTTGATCAAATGTGCATGGGATTGCACCTTTAGCACATGAGCCGTTGCATAAGTCCGCAGTGCTATTAAAAGCATTGAAGTTCTGTCCTCTATTATAGGGATTTGCAGGTGGAAGACCAAGGGCCAGATCTACCCCCTATCTCATCCTATTTGAACAATTTATTAGTTTGCCTGTAAAAATATGGAACGTTTCACCTCTCGCTGGCCCCAAGGAACACATGGCACATTTAGCAAGCCATGGCTGGGGCAGCAGGACTCGCCAGAACTCAACTTCGAAGAATACTAGAGGGAGGCCTTGGAAAGAATCTCCCTGTAGATAAAGCTAGTTGCTGACTAGAGATCCGTTACACACTTTCTGCTGTTGCGTTTGCTCAAAATGCTGTGTGCAAAGCTGTCCAAAATGCTGCAACGCTGGATCTGCTGCTTTTGTTTGCTGTCCTCTGTGGGATTAAAAAAAAAAAAAAAAAGTCCTAAAACTGAACATTAAAATTGCCAACAATTTTTGACACCTGAAACAAGGTGTTTGGAAAATGATAGAAGTAAATGTGGGACAATTTGCACAGGGGAGCGCCTCACATTTTTCAGCCTGGCAGCTCCAGAGATCTTGGCGCACCTTTTGACGATCTGAACTACTACGCCACCCAGCTCTGACACCACCAGCGTTTCTGCTGGGTTTGGCCCAGTGCTTTTTTTCTGGGGGGGATGCAGGGATGTAGCAGTGGCCCAAAGGGGCCACAATGAATATGATAATGTGAACCCCAATAAATCATTTAATATGCTTATAATAGAGAATTATGGTAACCTGCTGCTTTAAGGAAACTGATGATTCTTTGCAAGAGAGCTTCCCTACTTGGAAAGAAGGACAGCAAATACGTCAATCACATTCATAAGCTAGAACATAAGTTGATACATAGAAGAAAGGCCTAACACAGATTCCCATGCACTCAAACTAACGAAAATGTAACAGATCGGTGAAAACCAAGGTTTAGTTAGAAATGCTTATTGTGCATGCGTATTAGATTAGGCAATGTACATTGCGTACTAAACTGAAATGAGGTAATGAAATATGATTGGTTAATTTGAAATCCTTTGTCTGAAATGTTATAAATACCCCTGCCCAGACCTTTGGTCGGGGTTGCAGGCTTGCGAAAATGATTCGACTGTAACCTTTATTGCTTTGCAATAAAAGAAAACAAAATGGACTCCTATCTCCTCTAGTCTCTGAGTTTTATTGGTGTAGCTCAGAAGAAAGGCCTTTTGGCCAATGCAACAGGGGCACCCCTAAACATTTTGTGAATCTAAGTTTAGCTTCATTGAGGGGCAGTCTTTCAACATGAGTAGGAAAAGTACCCCAAACATATTTTTTTTGGAAAAAAAAGCACTGGTATGGCCCAAGACATTTTGGCACCTGAGGTGAACCACAAAATGGCATTCTCTTGGTCCTCGCCAGGGAAAAGGGGGCCAGAGAAGATCAGCAACAAGGGAAGAAAGTAAAGGTGTACATGGAGATGTGCTAACCCTGTGAATGCTGTCGCCTCACCTTGCCTCACGGGCAGGCCGGCCCTGATCTCTGGGCAGAAGCTGCGCGGGTTTCCATGGCGACGCAGCCTGCTCACCTCCAGGGCCTGTTAGGCCTCGCTCTTCCCTCACATGCGGGAGGCAGGCAAGCAGGCTAAAGGGCTGCCAGAGGAACAAAGCAGCCGCGCAGAGCGGCTCTTAAGAACACACAAACAACAACAACAACAATACGTTTTTATTTATTTTGTTCCTTTTAAAATTTAGGACAGGAAACGCCCCAGCTCCTCAATGAATTCTGGGTGCTGTAGTTCGTGGAAGATGAAGGGGGCGGAGTCAACTTAGCGGCTGACGGAAGAGCCAATCCCGTCGCTTGGAGCGGATCACATGATAAACGCGGTTTTTGCTTATAGAGCTGCGCGAAGAATGTTGCCGAGGAATTAGAAGAAAGGAAAGGAGAGAGAAAGAGTAAGGGTGGGCTTTCTTTATCCAGGGCATTAAGAGGTACGGGAACCCTAGCAAATCTTTGTTGCTATTGTTGTTTTCTTTCAAAATGATATACTAACTACAGTCCCTCTTTTCGGAAGAGGCTGAGGTCGCTTGGAGGATTGAACTGGGTTGCCTGAGGGAGGGTTATATTAAAAAAAATAATTGAATGAATACTGGTAAGTATGTTTCCCCTGTAATTTAATGGTTATGCTTCGGGGGCGGAGGGATGTATATATATGCATGTACAACACTGCCACCTTAGCCTCAAGTCCTTTGCTTCCTCACCCACGTTTCTTTTGCTTAATTCCGTTTAAAAATACAGTTAATATTTATTAAACCTATGGGGCAACCTTCACCTGTAGACCCCGAAGGGCAGTTCGCAACAGAAAAATACAGGATGAGGATACAAAACACATAATAAAACAGAAACAAGCCAGTAACCCCCCCTCCCACAAACACATTTCAAAAGCCGAATGCCTGGTTGAAGGGAAACGTTTTTACCTGTCACATATGTGGCATTGTGTCAGTGTGTCAGTGTGTTAGCAAGGGAGAAACTGTTCTGACAGCCATTTCTTAATTATTAATACCATTATTATTATTACTACTTGTTGTTCAGTCGTTCAGTTGTGTCCGACTCTTCGTGACCCCATGGACCAGAGCACGCCAGGCACGCCTATCCTTCACTGCCTCTCGCAGTTTGGCCAAACTCATGTTAGTAGCTTCGAGAACACTGTCCAACCATCTCATCCTCTGTCGTCCCCTTCTCCTTGTGCCCTCCATCTTTCCCAACATCAGGGTCTTTTCCAGGGAGTCTTCTCTTCTCATGAGGTGGCCAAAGTACTGGAGCCTCAACTTCAGGATCTGTCCTTCTAGTGAGCATTCAGGGCTGATTTCTTTGAGAATGGATAGGTTTGATCTTCTTGCAGTCCATGGGACTCTCAAGAGTCTCCTCCAGCACCATAATTCAAAAGCATCAATTCTACGGCGATCAGCCTTCTTGATGGTCCAGCTCTCACTTCCGTACATTACTACTGGGAAAACCATAGCTTTAACTATACGGACCTTTGTCGGCAAGGTGATGTCTCTGCTTTTTAAGATGCTGTCTAGGTTTGTCATTGCTTTTCTCCCAAGAAGCAGGCGTCTTCTAATTTCGTGACTGCTGTCACCATCTGCAGTGATCATGGAACCCAAGAAAGTGACATCTCTCACTGCCTCCATTTCTTCCCCTTCTATTTGCCAGGAGGTGATGGGACCAGTGGCCATGATCTTAGTTTTTTTGATGTTGAGCTTCAGACCATATCTTGCGCTTTCCTCTTTCACCCTCATTAAAAGGTTCTTTAATTCCTCCTCACTTTCTGCCATCAAGGTAGTATCATCAGCATATCTGAGGTTGTTGATATTTTTTTCGGCAATCTTAATTCCGGCTTGGGATTCATCCAGTCCAGCCTTTCGCATGATGAATTCTGCATATAAGTTAAATAAGCAGGGAGACAATATACAGCCTTGTCGTACTCCTTTCCCAATTTTGAACCAATCAGTTGTTCCATATCCAGTTCTAGCTGTAGCTTCTTGTCCCACATAGAGATTTCTCAGGAGACAAATGAGGTGATCCGGCACTCCCATTTCTTTAAGAATTACTACTACTACTACTACTATTAACGTATTATGTTTATATCCTGCAAGGTAACCAGGCTATGTGTATTGTTCTCACCACCCTTTTAAGTCTCAAGGCAATCCTGTGAGGTAGGCTGCACTGGGAGATGAGGACCTGCCCAATGTCCCCCCCCCCGGAAACTTCATGGACGAATGGGGTTCTGAACGTGATTTTCCCTAGAACTGGTTTGAGCTTCAACTGGTACCCCGCTTTCAGTCTGCTTCTTAAAGATACCTTGTGTGCACTTAGTTGGAACTTGTTTCCCAGTAACCATATACACTGGGCTGCACAATTATTCGCAGTGGTTTGCAAATGCGTGAACAAATCCCTTGATTTCTCTACACTTCAGTTTCGTCTATGCAATGCAACAATGTGGTAGAGCAGAGGGAGCCCCTTCAGGCTCCAAAGGGGCCTGCGGTATAAGTCAATGCAAACATAAAAGCAATATAATGATGGTAGAGTATATTGTAAATATAAAGGATGATGATGGCAGACTTTTCTTTTTCTGAACAACTGGCAGGACTGCCTGAAAAATGTCACGTCAGGTACTTGAAGAAACATTCATTTCCTTCACAAGTGGAGTCAGGGAACAGATGAAGGAAAAGAAAAATGGTGTATTGAAGACGGCAAAGCTGAATGCTTCTATTGCATCAAAGATCAAAACAAAAACTATAAGTAAGTGGCAGTATTTAAAAATAATTCGTTATGCTTGAGCTCTGGCACTTCGCTGGAGACCTGGACTATTCTATTGGGGTGAGTTATAAGACAAGACTTGCTGACCTTTTGCAGCCTAAGGGAGTGTGACTAAAGTGGTCATCAAACTCAAGCATACACACTGCACTTACACACAGAATCACAGAATTGTAGAGAGTCATCTAGTCCAACCCCCTGCAATGCAGGATTTCAGCTAAAGCATCCATGATAGATGACAATCCAACTTCTGCTAAAAAAAAAAAAAAACCTCCAACAGATTGACACTCTCTCTCTCTCTCTCTCTCTCTCTCACACACACACACACACACACACACAGGCACACAGTCATCCCTGTCAGCAATGGGCTGAGGCGAGAGGTTTAAATCCATCACATGGCTGGGCTAATGGGGCGATTTCCCCATCACAGAGCTGAGTTTACATGCTGGAAAGGTTTAATCTTCAACCGCAAGCACAGCCAATATAGGGCATTATCCTTGTAGGACCTGTTCCCCCCCCCCCCCACACACACACCTGTCCCGCAAAGCAAAACCACAGATGGTGCAGCTTGAGTTTTTTATACAGATGGAGTGCTGTGTATTTGCATGAGTCTGGTTCAGGGAATGCCAGCCTTGATGCATATCCTTGCAATGTGGAGAAACACTATGTTTCTGTAAATTGAGGGAGGGGGAGAGAAGATGATAACCCTGGGGTTAGCAGGATTGGGGAAGATTTGACCACTCGAGAAAAATGGCACAGGAAGTGATTTATCAGTATCACCACTGGCCTTAAGCTGTGTTTTCAGTCCCAGTGAAATGGCATTTGACAGTTCCACTTTTGGTGTTCTGTTCTTTGAAAAAGATGTACGATTTGTGGCACAGGCCTTATGACTCTAAACAGCAGCATAATCATAGTGATTGAAACTGCATGTGTTCAACCTTGCCAAACCACTGCTGATTGTCCAGGGGGAGACAAGTAAGAATTTGGTTCATAAGTCTGTGGTAGGGTACACAGGTTTCATAAGTTGATTGGAGGTTACCTACCAATTTTGGCTGCCGAATTCTGCTGTTCTTGTCTTGATAAGGCAAAATTTTGGAAAGGTTTGGCTAGTAAAGCTAACAAAAACCACCCATTTTCTCTCTCTCCCTCTTTTGAAAATTACAGATAACTCCTCTATAATTAAGTTCTCCCTAAAACAGAACAACAAAGCATTGGCTCTGGCTCTCAATGCTGCAAAGGGAGCTAGTCAAAGACTAACTGTTGAGAAGCTGCTACTGCAGAAAGAACTGGAGTCATGTCACTTTGAAAATGCTTCCCTGCGCCGAAGGCTCTTCTCTGTGGTACGGTATTTGCAGCCATGTTATTTGTCTCTCTGCTAACTGGAGCCTTTTCTTCAATGGTGCTTAAACCAGGGGTGAAACTAGGCTTTATTTCACCCAGGTCAAAGACCCAGTTTGGCACGCACGCACAAACCCATTAGCATGTTGCAAGGGTGTAACGAGGAATTGGGTGTCTTGAGTCACAGAAAGCTGGATTAGGGAACCTTGGTCAAGGGGATACACACATGGCATATCCTACAAATGCTTGACTTGTAATCTGGTGAACTGGGTTCGCGTCTCCGCTCCTCCACATGCAGCTGCTGGGTGACCTTGGGCTAGTCACACTTCTCTGAAGTCTCTCAGCCCCACTCACCTCACAGAGTGTTTGTTGTGGGGGAGGAAAGGAAAGGAGAATGTTAGCCGCTTTGAGACTCCTTCGGGTAGTGGAAAGCGGGATATCAAATCCAAACTCTTCTTCTTCTTCTTCTTCTTCTTCTTCTTCTTCTTCTTCTTGATAAGGTCCATGAGAACCAAAGTCATAAGAAACAAGAGAGGCAACTGTAGATATTTTGTTAAATTTTGGAAGCTCTTGTTACTAATTTATGGATTAAGATTCATGGATTAATTAACAATTAACATACTTTACAACACAGAGATAAAATCATATTTAAAACTATAAAAGAACCCATGGGGAAATTATTAGGAATGTTATTTATGTTAATTTGTATACTGCCCCTCTTCCAAAGATCTCAGGGCAGTTCACAGCATTAAAATTCAGAATGAAAACACAAAATGCATGATTAAAAACAAGAACATTATTCTAATTGCTTCTTTGAAAATACTGTGAAGAGTCTTTAACCTAAGCTTTCCAATGCTTATTAGGCCTGGTTTCCTTGTTTTTCATTTGAACTCGATAGGTTTAAAAATATTAACCTTTTTGTTTGTATGCAGAACAAATCTATTAATGAACTGCATCAATATATGAACAGCCACTTGCAAAAAGCAATCAAGCTGAGCAGACCTCAGGATGAAGAGGATGGCATTGCGTTGGCACCTGACCCGGACACACCTTTTGGTGGTATAATACGAGCTTTTACCATATAATTACTTTTACTGTGGCTGTATGTGGCAGATATCTGGCAGGCAACCCCAATGTTAACCTTCAAACATCTCTTGAAAACCCTTTTTATGCTGACAAATCTATTTGTTGAATTTCTTTTTAGGTGAGCCACTCATTCTTGTATTGTTTTACGCTTTTGATTTTGTGCACCTCTTTGATATATTATGTGAGTGGGCGGTACATAAATACTTCCATAAATTAAACATAGCACCCTCTGTATGAGTGAGAGACACAGGTTAACTGTAAAGCCATATGCTTGGGACGGCCACAGCTGTGGTCTTGGGAGTAAGCCTACTCAATGGGATTTACTTCTGAATAACCATGTATAAGATCAGGCTGCACATTTTATTCATGGCCTGAGCTTATGTGGCGCTGAGGTTGTCTCTTCCTTCTAACTACAGATGTGGTACAGAATCATTTGAGGACTGTTTCCAGTTACTCCTGGCTCAACCCGACACTGGAGCTCCCTGTATTCTGTACTCTGCAGTGCAAGATGGGAATCTGCGTCTTACTTATGTATTTATTTACTGTGCCGTTGGGTATTGGCAGTATACCAGTCAGGAATGCACAGTTCTGTTCCTTTTCAGTACTGGGCAATAGGTTCAGTGTGCGTCATGCTTAATTATTCTCTTACAATCCTGTGAGCATTTGGGGGAAGAAAGAAGAGCCAAATCTCCATAACCTTGTCTTTAGGGTTTGTTTAGTCCCAAGCGATGGTCCTTAAGTTAAAGTCAGCTGTGGATAAGGAATGGCAAGCAGATTTGGCCAAGACTATATCGTGGAGGTCTGGATGGAACCCCACCTATTGCATCAGACTGTGAGTGTTACACTAAATGTAGGCAACATTGAAAGGCATAGCTTTGCCTGTCTTCATTACCAAATACCATTTTTCCTAAGCAGGCTGTAAGGTTCCTTAGCGGCTGCTCATGAGTAACCAGACTGACGCAGAGCTTCTAAAACTAACTTCTTTAATGGTGCAAATATTTACAGTGCAGTTGCAGAAAGTACGTCCAGCTCATCCTTCTGCAGAGTCCGGGAATGACCCCTTCCGGTTCCTTGCCCAGCATAAAAGGCGCAGAATACGGAACCCCCGCCTCCCCCCCCTACGTCTTTCCCCCCTGTGGAAAAGGGGAGACGTAAGGGGTGCTTCGCCTCCCGTTTCTGCTTGGTGCGAAGGCTCTCTTCCCCTGTCACAGCCCCGGCTCCCACTTCCTGTCTCCATCTCTTCCTCCCCACTGGAGGAATTACTGCTCCTCCCACTGGACGAAGATGAAGAACTCAGCATTGGAGACGGGGGTTCGCGATACTGATAAAGCCTTCCGGCGAGGGCGGTCTCCTGACACAGGCAAACTTTTTTTTTCTGATGAAGGCTGTGTTCCCATGAGGGAATTATATGTCAGCTGGCAGAAGAGCTGAAGGTTGAGCTGAGTGGGGGCAGAGTGGAAAGTGGGAAGGGCTGCTTCCCCCTTTTTCTCTTTCTGCCACCACCTTCCTTCTTCCCACTCCCCCTTCACACAATGGGAGCCACAGCTTGTTTTTGCCTGAGGTTTGATCAGATCGCTTGCAGTGGGCTTTTGGAGTTAGGTCTAGAGTTGTATAAAGTAATGCCTTGCTGTTTGGTGTGTGCTCTAAAGCAGGGGTGGCCAACTCCCAAGAGACTGCGCTCTGCTCAGAGTTAAAAACTGGCAGTGATCTACCCCCTTTTGGGGCTTCAGGTCAAAGTTGTTGTGTTTTTTCAGGGAGGAGGTAAAATGTTGAGCTTTTTTTAGGGGAGCCACAGTTGTTCAGCTTCCTTGGGGGAGCCAATGATCTACCAGTGATCTACCGCAGGTGTACAGTGATCTACCAGTAGATCACGATCTACCTGCTGAACATGCCTGCTTTAAAGAATAGCAAAGACTTCATGCCCGATATAAGTGCCATTTGATGGTTGCCACCAAAAAGCTTTTGTAATTACAGAATGGGCATAGACGTCAAACACACACACACACACACGGAAACAATTTTATGCACACTTATGTGGGTTAGAAAGCTGGCTTGTTGAAGCCAACTAGATTCACCACTAACTACAATTCCGGGTTCAGACAACATGGGAAGCCACAATTAACTGAAAATGGAAACAAATTCTTCTGAACTCCTCAGTTGTGTGAGGGAGATGAAAAATGCATGAGTCCAGGAAGCGGCTAGGCTCATTTGCATACAAAACATTGCCATTGTCTAGTATAATGTCTGAGTATTGATTGTGGGGCGTGGCACACTGTGCAGGGGGGGGAGGGCTGTTGTTTTAAAGCCCTATTTGTGGGCTTCCTAGAAGCATCTGTCTGGTCTCTGTTGGAAATGAGATGGACCCTTGATTAGACTGAGAACTACTTTTCTTTCTTTCTTACCATACAAGCTTAATGGAATGTTCATGGGTTCTTTTCTTTTTTTTAAGCAAGTTTGTGTTCACCTACGAAATCCAGCTATTTGTCGTTGTAGAAAACCTTTTAAGAACACCACGATGTCCCAGGAACGGCTTGCTGTCCGTCTTGAGTAACAGTTCACCCCTGCAGCACGTGACTCGGAGGAAGAAACGCAGAATAAGCCCATCAGCTGCATCTGGAGGTGATTCTCAAAAGAAGTCCTCAGATATGCTTCAGTGGACAAAGGAATCCGAGCAGGTTGTTAAAGACTATATTGAAGTCGGTCAGGTTGGTGAGCTTTTGGCACCGGACACCAATAATAAAAGCAATGAGACGATCAAAGCCAATGAAACCACAGCTGTAAAAGAAGTGAGTGCGGGGAATGTGCGCAGGAGTTCTTCTGCTGTCAGGCAGCCGAAAGGACATTTGGATAATTGTAGCAGCGGAAGAAGGAATACTTTTGTGGCAGTACCACACAAAACCTCTGAATCGAACAGTAGCGCCATGACAATTCCAGAGCCTGCACGTCACACCGAAGAGTCAAGTCAAGTCTATTCTCGGGAAGAAAGGCTGCCACTGAACAGCTGTGGTCAGAAGGAGGCGGATAGTAACCAGCACTGTAATAAAGGCAGAGGTTGCAGAAGGACCTATGTGGTGGACCAGACTTCTCTAAGCAATGTAGATGACTGCAGTGCTTTGATCCAGGAAACAAAAAAAAGAACATTCTTGGGGAAAATGAAGAATCTAGAAAGTCAGTTCCAAAGTGCAGAGTCTAGCTCATTAAGCACTGTATTAGATGGGAAAAGCTATGCCTGCAATGAGAAGCATACTCCCCCGTGTTCTGATAAAACCAGGAGTTGTAGAAAGACCTCTGTGTTAGAGCCAGCTCCTTTAGATTATCAGAACAATTGTGATCCCATTGCACACGAAGGAAATGCACCCCCGGAAAACTTAGATGATCGAGGAATTGTGTTCCGAAGTCCGGAGTTTAGCTTGTTAAGCAACAAGGCACCACTGCATGCTCTTGGTACGAAGCAGTTGGTTGGTTTCCAAAAGCAGATTCCTGGCGGAGAAGCAACACTGGATCTGAATGCGAAGCATAAAAAACCCAAGAAGACGACCCAGGAAATTTGTTTACAACAGGAGATCAGTGAGATGGAGCTACAGAGCTTCAGTGTTGATGTGCAGCCTCAAGAAACCAAGGCTAAAGGAGGCCACAAACGCAAGAGAGTTATAGCGGGCAAGGATAATGCAGGGAAAGAACATGGGGAAACAGACATGGGTCCGAGTGCTCAAAGAGTCGATAAAAGGCAGAGGAAGAATTTGAGTCTCACTTCTCATTCGACAAGTCAAGCAGATGCAATCCCTGTTTTTTCTCCAGGGAATGTGCACTCTGCGTTTCGAGGTTCATTGGCTGGTGATGCTCCTCCTAACAGTGACTGTAGGAACTCTGCTAACAGTGTCCCAAAGGTTCAGGGTTCCTCGACTATTGAGAACATTTCTTCTTCAAACAAAACAAAGAGTGGCTCTTCAGACAAGAAATCTTGGGATGTCAACAGTTCTGGGGTTCCCTGGAAGAAAGACTACACCCTGAAGTTAAGCAGGAGAACATGTGCTGTAAATGATGTGTCAAAAGAGAATGTTGCTTCTCTTTTTGCCCTTCAGAACTCGGAGGAACATGAAATCACTTCAGCAGATCAGGTAGGGTGTCTCTTTCTCCATGTTTCAGGTTCCAGGACTCAGCAAGTTTCTTTCCTTAAGGATCTTCCTAAGGCTTCACCTCTGGCTGATTCTGTGGCTGTAGGTCCCAAAACTCCCGAGTCTTCTGCAGTTGGTCTTTCTAAGACCACCTTACCTCGTTCTTGTAGTTCTGTTCTGTCACATTATGCACATTATCAGGTGAGCCCAGAAAGAAACTCGTCTCTGCCCAAAGTCTCAACAGCCTTAAAAAATCATTCAAAGCAAGTGGTTTCTGGCAGATGTGAGACAAAGACAGCACATGCAATTCCTGAAACCTTGGAAAACACAGCACAAGGAAAAGGTGAGTGATAAAAAGGGGTTGTTGAGGTTCAGTAGGTGAATTGCGGTGGGGGGAATGAAGCCCTCCATCTAAATCTCAGCATTCACCTCTCTCTGTGTGCAAATCTGTGCACTCCTATTGGGTTTGCTCGATTAAGCTAACCTGCAGATCCGGTTTTCTCCCCCAACCAGCCCAGAGCTTTTATTGCTCTGCACCTAAAATGAAAGCTAGACTGCGGTATAGTGGCATCTCGCTGTGAGGAAGCTCAGGAAAGCAAAATGCCTATGGTCGGATGGAAGTTTGCCCCACACATGTGCTAGACTTTTGTCAATGCAAAAAGTGAAGAAACAGATGATTTTTTTTACTTGTTTTCCTTGCCATGATTGGAGGGGGATGGGAGTCCAGCTAAGAAACACGATAGCTGCTTTGTGCTCCCTTACAATATCCATAAATTGCCCAAAGCCAAGAATCAAAGATGCAAGCAAAGGACAGTGTGCTGGTTTTATCTCCTGCTTTTTAATCTTGCGTGAAGCGGGTGTTCCTTGAAGAACATTATTAGGTATTAAGGGCATGTCCACAAAGGATCTTCCTTTGCTGCTGTGCTTGTGCTTTAGCAGAAGAAGAGAAGTATGGGAAGCAATATTTATGTTAAAGAGGTGCCCTGGAAGCCAGAGATGTTTTGCACAAGTTGCATGTGTGCATCTCTGAATGATGCCTTGTCTGGGAAATAAACCTGCACCTTTGGGAACAGGAGAACATTAGTAACCACTTGCTGTTGGGAACCATGTGGAATTTAAACTACTGCTTTTAAAATGAAACCCAATTTGGTAGCCAATCAGGCCTAACATTTAATTCTCAATTGACTCTGTATATTCTGAGTTTATTTATTTTTAAAAGGTTTAACAGGGAGTCTCAGTGCAGCTTAAGCAGTGATTAATTCCTGACTCTTCACAGAGCACAAGGTCCTCCAAGATTCGACCAATTCTGTCCCTCTGGAATCGCATCCAACACGGCCAAGAAGACAGACAAAAGTTTGCTATGCACTGCCCAAGATTAACACGTTAGTATTCTCTTTTATTTACTTATTTGTATCCCACCTTTTTCCCTAACAGGGACTCAAAGTGGTTTACATAGTAAATCTGGATTATTTTGAAAGTTGCATGACGTTTTGCATTGAATGTTCAGTGCCTGACAGAACTGACCACGTTATTTCACTACTTTCTGCTATGTGCTCTTCATATTTTTAGAACAAAAATGCAACCGATGATAGTGTGGGGAAGTCACTTTAAATCCACCAAGGTCACAGTAGTTATGCTCAAGACATTCACTGATGATTTACTGGTAATCGCTTTTCTACATAAAAAAGGCAACCATAATTTTAAGTGATAGACATTAGGCTAGTAGAAAAAGATTGAAACAAACTTCATCTCTGTTAAAAGAGCATGCAGAGAATATAGCTCACATTTGTGATGCCGAGTGCCCTTTTATGAGAGGGAGAGTCAAAATACAGTTCATGGGAATCCTGTGCTGTCTGTGGCCTGAAACCTTGACTGTCTTGCTAGGGGCGCTGTTTCCAGGAATATAAAAATCAAAAACAGTCTCTGTACAACAAATTATATTGCTTCTCTCTCTTCTCTCCTGCAGCAAACTGAGGCGTGGTGACCCATTTACATTTTCTATCTACCCTGAGTCCTCTGTGCACCACACTAAAAGGAAGAAGTTGACCAGAGGATTTGGAAAGTCCAAGGAAACCAAAAAAGAGAAAATTGACCCTGTTGCAAATTGAATGTTTACTAAAAAACTTGGTTACTGTTTTTTTAAAATTTTGGGGTCTCCAGTATTCCCCCTTACCTAGTCTTTTTTATTCTGGTATTTGCATTTCAGAAATAAAACATTTCCCCCTGAAGTTCAATTGGATGTTTTAAAGTCTGTCAGAACTCCAGGAATGTAGAACGTTGTAACATTTTATTGAGTTGTAGATCATCTCATTCCAAACAATATATGACTATTTGTTGTTGTTCAGTCGTGACCCCATGGACCAGAGCACGCCAGGCACGCCTATCCTTCACTGCCTCCCGCAGTTGGGCCTAACTCATGCTAGTCGCTTTGAGAACACTGTCCAACCATCTCACCCTCTGTCGTCCCCTTCTCCTTGTGCCCTCCATCTTTCCCAACATCAGGTTCTTTTCTAGGGAGTCTTCGTGTTGAAAGCTGAGTTCCAGGGAAGACATGACCCCATTTAAATGCTGCTTAGGCCATGCACTAGATCTGCAAGTTACCCAGCTATCCTGCAAGTGCAAGGATTACCGTATTTTTCACCCCATAGGGCACACCGGACCATAGGGCGCACCTCGTTTTTCGAGGAGGAAACAAGGATTTTTTTTTTCTGGTTTTCCTCCTCTAAAAGCCCTGTTTTTTTGAGGATCAGCTAAACGTTTTGCAGCTTTTTTTGCAAAGGGAAAAACCATGGTTTTTTGAGGATCAGCTAAACGTTTTGCAGCTTTTTTGCAAAGGGAAAAACCCTGGTTTTTTGAGGATCAGCTAAACGTTTTTCAGCTTTTTTTGCAAAGGGAAAAACCCTGTTTTTTTGACGATCACCTAAAAGTTTTGCAGCTTTTTTTGCAAAGGGGGAAAAGCAAAGAAGAAAAGCCCCCCTTTTATGGGGTTCAACTCACATTTCTGCAGCTTCTAAAGGAAAGGGAGCCTTTTCTACAGTTTCCAGACAGGTAATCTAATCAGCCAGTCACATGTCGCCGGGGAAACAAACAACCTCCCTCTGCAGCACATTCAACAAAGGAGGCCTGGGCAAGAGGGCGAGGCTGAAAGGGAGCCGGGACTCTTATCTCTCTCCTGATCTCTTGCTGATCAGCTGCTGAGTGGGGTCCTTTCAACACCCCCCTTTCTCTTTGTAAAATAAAAAGCACGATCCCCTTTTGGCCCCTGGGCAATTCAGCTCCAGGGACCACCATTTGCTCCATAAGACGCACAGATATTTCCCCTTACTTTTTACTTTTAAGTGTGTCTTATGGAGCGAAAAATACGGTATTTTGTAAATTGAACTGCAGTTTACCAGTTGTCTCCTTACAATTCAGAAACAAGATGACACGTAGGGATGGATATTAGTAATTTATTTATGCCAAATATCCCCCCTTAAAAAGAGAATGGGAGCCATGGATGGGACAATGTTTAATGAGAATAAAAGAATGTTCAAATGGTTGAAAATAGTTTGAGAAACTGCACCATTAACCTATCTGAAAGGAAATAAAATACTCCTGGCCTAAACACAAGAGTAAATCATTCCTGCACTTCAACTTGGGTACTATACATAAGAAAAGGACTGCATTTGTTTAAGTCTTTGCCCTAATGAACCTTAGCAAATATTCACAACCCTAACATCAGTAGAATCCTCTTACAATCTTGCCAACTCGAGGCTTTACAGTGCAACTCGTACCATGTCTGTTCAGAAGCAAAGCCTACTGAACTCATTAGGGCTTACTCTCAGGCAGCTAAGCTTAGGATTGCAGCCTTTGTCCAATTTTACTAGGTTTTTAAATCTTGCAGTGCTTTATATACTCCAGCAAGGGCCCAACAGCCAGCTAGAAAACAAAACCTACTCCATTATTGAAATCATTCACTGTATAACTCATCTCCACCCCTAGTAAGTGTCTGTCACTGCGGGTTTTGGTTGGCAAGAAGGCTAAAAGCTCAATTCAGAGGCAGCCGTCTAGCCTGCCCTGTGTGCCTCTTTACAAAAAACAAAATCTGACAATGTAGACATATTTCCCCCCCCAAGTGCTATACTACCCAACAGTGCGATTCATTCACGTTGGCAGGCAACCTTCTTTCCAGGGCATTGCTTGAGGCCTGCTTGCTCCTTAAAGTTTTGGCTGGGAAGAGACCTTTGCCTTTAGATTTTCAGCAAGTTTATCCATGAAGTCAAATGTGTTCAAGTAGTCGGAGCGCTTCACACTGGGATGAAGAAAGAAAACCGTAAATGTTACGATCGTATGAGATTTAAAATCGATCTTAAAACATTAGCTAGTTTTGCAGGTTTGTGTCAGTCAGGAGAAACATTGGCACAAAGTCTGGCTGTTCCATACACATGCAAGAAATGTTTTGTCAATGTTTTATGCCACTTGACTTCTTTCATTCTTGGATGGGGTGAATCCTCGATCCACTCCTTTCCATCCCTCAATGTATTATCTCAAGGCTTCCTTTCCTTTGGTTAAGAAGAAAAAACGGGGGGGGGGGGTGTCATTCCTTTCTCAAAAACCTACATTTATAGGCATGAGAATTTATTTTAATGCATGTTCCCTAACCTTGGGCCTGTGTGGCGACGTCAGCATGAAATACAGAATAGGAGCTTTGACAATTTGGCAGAAGAAGGATTACCGTATATACCCGAGTATAAGCCGACCCGAATATAAACCGAGGCACCTAATTTTCCTACAAAAACCTGGGAAAGCTTATTGACTCGAGTATAAGCCGGTTCACCTTTGCCGCTGTGGAGGAGGAGGAGGAACGAGCAGCCCGAAAGCAGCCCTTTGGGCTGCTCCTTCCTCTTCCTCCTTTGCCAAGTTTGCATTTATGCGAGCAGTTCAGGAATGGAACAAGCTGCCTGGGGAGAGTAAAGAACCGCCGTTCTTGTACGCTTCTTAAGGAATGGTTAACTGGGGAGAGCGGGTGGCGGCATGAGCGGAGAGAAAGGGCTTCTTTCTCTCTGCCCCCACCGCCCGCCTCACTCAAGTATAAGCCGAGGGCAGCTTTTTCAGCACAAAAAATGTGCTGAAAAACTAGGCTTATACTCAAGTATATACAGTAGCTGCCTACGACCCTGGCAAAGAATGACTTAAAACACTGCAGTCATATTTTACTGGAGACCTAAGTTGTTCTGTTTTCAGTTCTTGTGATTGCCTGCCTTTGGGATGGAATTCAGGTCTATGCTGCAATTGAACACCATACAAGCAGTTTAGATTTTTTTAAAAATTGTACAAATTCTACCTTTATGTAGGAACAAGATTCCTTTTCAAAAGAAGATAAATCCAGTTTTCCTAATGGGCTGGTGTTTACTCACTTGGGTAACCCTTTGATACAAGCAGACAGATCTTTTGTCATGAAGCCAGCTTCAATGGTCTCTATGCAAACATCCTCCAAGGCAGAAGCAAAGTTCTTAAGGTCTGTGTTGTTATCCAACTTTGCTCTGTGAGCAAGACCTCTACTCCAGGCAAATATGGATGCTGAGAAAGGTCAAAAGGGGAGAGAGAGAGAGAAAGATGAACTGAGCAATTGTTTCCACTTCTGAAATAATGACCATCTCTATTACCACATTACTCCCTCCTGCACCATGAGCACCTAACAATCTAATTTTGATTTCAACTGGCAATTGCACTCCTTGAACTGAATTATCAAAACTTCCCCTGTGAAGTGTTTGCCTCTGGAGTCTCTTAGCAAGTAGACTCCTGACA
This sequence comes from Lacerta agilis, assembly GCF_009819535.1. Classification (NCBI taxonomy): domain Eukaryota; kingdom Metazoa; phylum Chordata; class Lepidosauria; order Squamata; family Lacertidae; genus Lacerta; species Lacerta agilis. Next base: position 126,820,180 of record NC_046312.1, read on the forward strand.
CACAGCTATAATGGCCCTGCAACCCATCTGCATCTCCCCATACAGTGGTTGTTGTTCAGTCGTTCCCGACTCTTCGTGACCCCATGGACCAGAGCACGCCAGGCACCCCTATCCTCCACTGCCTCCCGCAGTTTGGCCAAACTCATGCCAGTCGCTTCGAGAACACTGTCCAACCATCTCATCCTCTGTCGTCCCCTTCACCTTGTGCCCTACATCTTTCCCAACATTAGGGTCTTTTCCAGGGAGTCTTCTCTTCTCATGAGGTGGCCAAAATACTGGAGCCTCAACTCCATACAGTGGTACCTTGGGTTAAAAACGCTTCAGGTTACATACACTTCGGGTTACAAACTCCGCTAACCTGCAAGTAGTACCTCGGGTTCAGAACTTTGCCCCAGGATGAGAACGGAAATTTGCGTGCTGGCAGTGCGGCGGCAGCGGGAGGCCCCGTTAGCAAAAGCGCGCCTCAGGTTAAGAACGGTTTCGGGTTAAGAAGGGACCTCCGGAATGAATTAAGTTCGTAACCCAAGTTACCACCGTATGGGAATCTCGTTCCTTCAAATGTTGTCAAGATTTCCAATATCCACTTCACAGTGTTTTCCCATTAAGAGAATGATGACAAAGATATCCAAGTAGTAGAAGTTAAATGCTTTCCTGCCACACATTTCTTCTTGCACCTCTCACCTGGCACACAAGTTTCCTGAGACACTGGAACCATTACTGTACAGTCGTACCTCGGGTTACGTACGCTTCAGGTTGCGTACTTTTCGGGTTACGAACTCCCGTGACCCGGAAGTGTAACGCGATCCGTGCATGCGCATAAACGTTCTGCGCGGTATGCACATAAGCATTCTTTGCGCATGTGCAAAGCGCGTTTTTTAGGGTTGCGTACGTTTCAGGTTACGTACAGCGCCCCTGAACCAATTAAGTACGTAACCTGAGGTACGACTGTATTATAAATGCGGAATGACAGACTACGTGAATCCTGGAAATGGTTTGGGTTTCTGCCTTTATTCATTTTGAATTCCACACACTACACAGCAATATTTTCATCTGTGCTGTGCAAACTACACAGCAGGCACCCCACATGATTATTTTGCTATCTGACATGTCTGCAGAATCCATTCCCTCCCATCTGCTGCTGTTCCACCTGCAGAATGACTCTTAACAGGTGTCTGCTAGGGTAAAAGAAGGGGAGGTGATTCTTGCCAGTCCCTTTTTTTAACCTCACCCCCCAAAATTGTCCCAGACTGTTGGGGGTTCTCCACATCAGCACAGGAAGATGCCTCCACTGGATCAAAAGCCATTCTGCAAGTGAAACAGCAGCACTAGATTTCACCCTGTACATGGGGCAGTATTTTACTAACTTGTCATACCCGTGTAAGGATTACTGCTACCACAACAGGATCCCGCCTCCATGCCCTCTCTGAAATCTGCTCTGGAGGCTTGGAGAAATTAATTCAAAACAGATTTTGGGGGGGGGGGGCATGTGAGGGATCCTATTCCCTCCCCTGTTGATACTTCCCCAACCGTGACTCTCCCTAAGTTTCACTGACAACTAGGACGAATCCTTCAGTGTTCATATGGGAGTTGTCTCTGGGGTACCTCAGTGCTTTACGTTTGAAAACCTCTTGCCACCTATGGGATCTCCCTCCTTGGGTTCCCAACTACTGCAGTTTGCCTCCCCTTTAGGCAACTACGTGGCACACTTGGCTTCACTGCCCAGCCCTCTGTATGACAGGAGAATAAGCAAACGGTTTCCTCTTCCACAGGAAAGCTTTGTTCTCTCCTCTTAGTCACACCTCTTAAGGTACTGATACACTGCCAGTCAGCGAACGTTTAAGCACTTTTAACTTTATTAGGTAACTTGAAAACATGGATGTCTTGAGTTATTACTGGTACAAATCTTCTTATATAATTCAGCTCAGTTATAATCTTTCCTGCATCCCTTTAGCAATGGTAATTACCTTTCCTCCCATTCCCCAAAGCCTAACCTCGCAGTTTCTCTCTCTAACCCTCCACACCCAACTGCCAAACCCCCCAACTGCCTTTTAACGGTTGTTCCCCCTCCTTTTAGAATGCCAACTGGCTCCGCCTCCCAGGGAACACCTACCCAACATGGGAGTGATAGGTTAACCCATGATGAACCAGGCATTATTATTATACAGGTGGGAGGAGAGGGAGGGGGGACTTCCTTTGCACTAGAAGTAATCCTTGCAGTGAAGGGATCCTGAAATAGTGCTACAGGAGACAGAACCCGCTGTTTTATTGAAGTATTTGGGTCATAAAACCTTTGACCCAAGTGGTGCTGCTGCCCAGAGCTGTAATCAATCATCTTTACGATCCAGCCTGGTTATCTATGGCCGTCGAGTCACGCTCCTCTTTCAGGCTGCGCATTTCAAAACCTGTCTTCAGTAGCAGAGTCAGCACAGGGACACACACGATGGCTTTTAGGTCTGCTTCTCCAGTGGTGTCTTAAAATAAATCAACTGGACACCGGTGCTACTATAAACTAACAGCTTTATTGTAGTAGCACACACAAAACGTCCTAAAGACGCGAGCTGCATGTCTGCAGCTTTCTCTCACATACATCAAAAGCAAGCTAACACAGAACACAGCATCAAGGGGAAAACGAAACCAAACCTCCCCTTTTTCCAGACAAAGGAAAAAAATGCCCGTATAGCTGTGGGCGAGGCACCCAGGATCAGAACGCCTGCCGGTGAACAGTTAACTCTGTACTGACCAGAAAACCTGAAATGTTCCTACAGCCATAATATTCCATACCAATGGATGGCAGCTTAACAAAATAAGCACAAGAACTAAACAAGGCTTTTATTCTTGGGAATACGCTGTGGCAAAATATGCTTCATGCACATTTTCTAGGTATGGCCGAGACAACTGGTAGCAAACCTACCGATGGGGTTAGTAGAGGTTTCTTGACCTTTCTGGAACAAGCGATAGTGACGGGTGACTGTGCCGTGAGCAGCTTCAGCTTCAACAGTTTTGCCATCTGGGCATATCAGGACGCTTGTCATCATCCCCAAGGAGCCGTAACCTGGGCACGAGAATAAACTGAAAACTTCAGTTATTTGCATATTCCTCCATGGCAAACCAGGCCAGGGCAAATAAATCAACCTGGTATGCCTCAACAGCCTTGTAGTAATTTTATTACGACCATTGGTCCGTATCAAAACAACAATACATCATGTAACATTTGAACCAATACAATTTAAACAGTTTTCCAATTTTAAAACAGCCTCTATATATATACAAAATTTCCAGTTGGATAAGACAGTTGTATTCAATAAAATTCATTCGTCCATCTAAAACTTAATTTAGACTCTAATCAAATAAAATATAATTTTACAGCTAAGTTCTGGTTCCCATTAATGGTTATTTGGTTTAGCTGAGCTATCAAAATCATAAAGTGATCCATTTCTCTTCTTTGGAAATAAAACATTAATCTGAAATCTAGCGACCATAAGGGATCTGCTCGACTCTTCATCGTTCAGTAAGAGTATTAATTGGGCTTCCTTAGTTTCACCCGCAGTTCGCAATAAAAATGGAGACAGAAACCTGGTCCGAGCAGCCAGATGTAACGGACAACAAAAGATTATGTGATTCAAGGATTCTATAGAACCATTATCACAGTCGCATAGAAGTGAAATCTGGCCGTTGGAGAGTCTGTTCCCCATGACGTTTGACGGGAAAGCATTGAATCTGGCCTTTATGAAGGCATACCTGTATGTCGCAACGGATAGAGTAGTTAAGTAAGATGGTAGTTTCAGTGATGGTGTTAAGCCAAGATTTATCGGTGAGCAGGTACCACTGCCCATCGTGATATTATGTTGGAGATCAACCTCCTCTAATTTTTGGATAACAGTTCTCTTGGCTGAGGCTAAGTCCAATTTTAATAATTCGGATGGGGATAACACCTCTCAACAGCCTTCATACATACAGAAGATAAAAGGACGGGCAAGAAGATGTCTTACAAATGGACTGCTCATTTTCAATCTAGTAATTTGGAACAAAATATGCAAGTGGTCTCCAGTGCTGTCAGAAACGAAGGACAAAATGTGAGGAAGACAGCAATTAAGGAAAGTGAGTTAAGTATATGCTTAGCTGGACCTGACTTGAATTTGCCTGGAATTCACAAAGTGTTTTCAACTGGTGAAATTGAAGAAGGCAATAAAATTCTGATTACAGGATCGTGGTAGCCTAAAGGCATGTGATCAAATGCTATGCAGAAGCCACTGCCCTTAGGAGTTCTGTAAATTGCTGAGCCACATGGGACAATTGTCAGGGCCAACAGCATCGCGTCTGCCATTAGGCTACATAGTAATTCTATGACAATTGACCTTAAGGCTAATTGCAAACACCTACCGTTTGTCTTTCAAGCAAGGCTAGCTCCTTAACAATTAGAATTTGCTGCTAACTCTTCCTCTCAGCCCTATCATCTCCATTCCTTCAAAGTTTCCTTGCCTCCCAAGCACGTAAGTGTGGCAAGACCAGTTTGGCTTCCCAATACTCATTTTCCTTGCTGTTACAGGCCATATACAATACATGGCTAAGAGCAACATAGCCATGAAAGTGTGCATGCACACGAAATCTCATACCAAGTACAAACTTAGTTGGTCTCTAAGGTGCTACTGGAAGGAATTTTCTTATTTTTTTGTACAGCCATGAAATGTTATGACTGCTACCAGTGCAAAGAAACAGCAAAACTTGCTTTGAGCCACTGATTAAAGGCAGAGAACCATGTCCTCCTCTCTGGTGGCCCCTTGCCATTCTTGGAAGCCGTGTATTGCTGATATAGGAATATTTATCGGAAACAGGTGTCCCTTGTATCAACATTATGTACAATAATTTGCAACTCCCTGCTGGCTGATCCATTCTACACATTCATGTTTGATGTAAAAAGGTTTGTTGGAACGAAATATTGTTACATAGCTGAGTAGGTACCATCATCTGTACAAGGGAACAACCTTGTTTTGTATACAGCAGGGAGTTTAGTTGCTTTCCCCTTCGGTGAAAATTCCTGCACCATGTGAAAGCTTGCACTTTCTGCCACCAGGAATTGTAGTCTATGTAGGCTTTTCAGAAGCATCTTAACTGCCCACTGTTGGAAACAAAATGCTGGGTAAGGACGCCCCCTGGCCTGCTCTAACAGGGCTATTCTGATGTCCCAACAATCATTAAGTCACTCCACACACAGCCAACCCACGTCTTGCCAAAGATAAAGAATTTCACCTCAAGCTATCAAAATGGCATCCTGCAGAAGTGCTACAAGAGAGGGGTGGGTCGTACCTTGGGCAATCGAGTCAGACTGCACATCCCCATCATAGTTCTTGCAGGCCCAGATGAATCCTCCCTCAGATTTTAGCGCTTGGGCCACCATGTCATCAATCAGCCGGTGCTCATACCATATGTTTTTGGCCTCAAACTGTGACTTGTACTCCCTGGAAGGGAAAAGGAAAGTAGAATCACAGGTGAAAATTGCAGGTCCGGTGTATATATAACCCGTGAGAAGAAGGGAAAGCAGCTTACATCTCGCATAAAGGATGTGGGAACGCGGTGCGGAAGGGGAGGAAACCTGCCTGAGTTTCCATGCTAATGTACCTTACAATATTTATGGCCTGCGTTACATGAGGGAAGATTTACCGTATATCTCGGCGTATAAGACGACTGGGCGTATAAGACGACCCCCAACTTTTCCAGTTAAAATGTAGAGTTAGTGATATACTCGCCGTATAAGACTACCCCTCTTCCAATGCACACCAAATAAAAATTTGAAAAATGCCCCAGTAAAAGACAATACCTGCTGAAAGTCTGCTCAACTTCCTAATCCTCCTCGGTCTCCTGGGTGAGAGCCGCGGGGACGCCGAAGCGGCTGCCGCTCTGACGGGAGGCTCTCCGACGGCCTCCCCTGCGTCAGAAGCCCCAGAAGAGCTGGGTGAGAGCGGCGCTGCCGACGGGTGAGAGTACCCCGGTTTTAGTATCCGCCGTACAAGACGACCCCCGACTTTTGGGAGGATTAAAAAGGGTCAAAAAGTCGTCTTGTACGCAGCGATATACGGTAAGTCAGAATATGAGAAGCTTCGTGAAGGCAAGGGCAGCCCAATAATGGATCCAAGTACTTAAAAGATGGTGTGGGGAACTTTTGGTCCTCCAGATGAACTACAAGTTTCCATGATCCTTGGCTACTGGCCATGTTTTCTGGGGCTGGTGGGAGCTGGTGGGCTCTCCTTTGCTGGTGGTCTTTAAGCAGAGGCTGAACAGCTGGGGATGCCAACCTGAACTTCCTGCAGGGGACAGAACTAAATGGTCAACAAGGACCCCTGCAACTAGCATTCTGTAGCTCCTCAATCCCTCATCCTCTTCTCCGGAGTGATCAGCAGCAAAGTTGCGGGTTACCATTTCCTTCCAGTGTGGTCAGGGCAGTGGCAAGGAGCCAAGGTCCACAGTACAGGGAGAGAGCTCTGTGCAGGCATCTCTTCCTGTTCACAGTGTAGAAGTGGCAGATAAAGAGTCCTCTGCCTGTGTTTCAGCCTGGAAGAATGAGGGTTGTCCTTGGGATCTTGGGCTGGGATGGAAGGCAGGTAATGAACCTTAGGGGACTGAATTTGATGTCTGGGCCTCCAGTGTTTCTCTTGTCGGATTTTTATTTGGGTGCAGTTTATTTTCATATATAATATGAAAATTGGCTGCAGTTTATTTTCATATATAATATGATAATAAAATCGGTTCTTCATTCACTCAGGTTCAAAGCTTTCCTCCACCTCATGTTTCTGTAGGAGTTAACAGAAAGAGGTTTTGCAAAACGAATGACTAACTGATTCAGCTTCCACTGGCATTAAGAAATAAAATTAAAATGTGAGATTTTAAGGAAGACCTTTTTGACCAAAGACTCAAAAGATCAGCTATCATGACTTATAAGAAACGATACAGTTCTTTAAACAAAGATACACCAGCAAGGTGAATATATAACAAAATATTGATTACTTCTCATAGATCTCCTGAAAGATGTCCTTAAAACGCCCATCATATTGCTTCAAAATGGTGTTTTTGGTGCTCAGGTACAAAGGCCATGCTTTAGACAGCGCCATCTGGAAAGAACTGTGGGCAAAGTCCGCAATGGACTGGTCAAGGTTGAACATTCCCATAGCCACACCTCCACCATCTGTAGCACGAGAGAGAGAGAGAGAGAGAGAGAGAAAAGAGTCAGGTAGAACAGAAACATCTGCTTTTGAGCAGCACAGTATTTTTATAGTGTGTTCCACTCCTCTCTCTGACACCCCCCCCAATATTTTTTATATACTTTCATTTTAAGAAAACAGCAAACCACTCTGACATTTTTTTAAATGGAGAGTATAAAAATATTTTTAATAAATATTATGAATTTTCAACTCGCTTAAGTGCATTTTTTATCTTTATTCCTTTTTTTCATTAAAATTTAAAAAAAATTAAAACAGGACTCTAAATTAGTCATTTCAGAAACTGGAATGCCTTCTGGTGATAATTTCATACCTGAACATTTTAACATAAGACGACTTCCTCAAACTCAGCCCTCCAGATGTTTTTGGCCTACAACTCCCATGATCCCTAGCCAGCAGGACCAGTGGTCAGGGATGATGGGAATTGTAGTCTCAAAACATCTGGAGGGCCGAGTTTGAGGAAGCCTGGACTAAAGTAATGACTAATAATCGAACATTAGTCTGTGACACGACAATTGACCTTCTTTGGAATGATTCTGCAGGGCTTAGAACACGCATCGATCCGTGCAATGTACTTCAACAGGAATGAATGGTTAAGGAGGGTTTTGAGCAAGGCCAAAGGTAAAGGTAAAGGGACCCCTGACCATTACAGCTTCCGGGACATGTGGCCAGCATGACAAAGCCGCTTCTGGCAAACCAGAGCAGCGCACGGAAACACCATTTATCTTCCCTCCAGAGTGGTACCTATTTATCTACTTGCACTTTTGCCGTGCTTTCGAACTACTAGGTTGGCAGGAGCTGGGACCGAGCAACGGGAGCTCACCCCGTCGCGGGGATTCGAACCGCCAACCTTCTGATCAGCAAGCCCTAGGCTCTGTGGTTTAACCCACAGTGCCACCCGCGTCCCTTGAGCAAGGCTGCCTTGGTTCCAATCTCAGCTCTGCAACCAAGCTCACTGGATGGGTCTTAGGCAAGCCGCAATTCTATTACACCCCAATCTGACATACATAAATAATACTAACATACCTTACAGGGTTACTGTAAGGATTGATTTGCAATTTCCCAGGCTTTCTCTCTCTCTCTCTCTCTCTCTCTCTCTCTCTCTCTCTCTCTCTCTCTTTTAATGCCTGGAGTACCACTGAGGAGTTGCAAAGCATGAAGTTACACTGGGCGGGGACGAAGGACAAAAACCTCAGTGTGTCTGAACAGATTCCACCCAGTCTCCGCTTGTCACAGTCTGCAAGCTGGCACACAGCCTACAACTGTTCATTCATGGCCATGGCTCAATGGAGAGAAAGCGTACAGGGAACATTCCCAGAACGTTTAAGGACCGTTCTGCAGCCACCAATTATTTTTGTACGGCCTGATGCGTGGCATATATGTGCAGTTCAATGCAGCATTCATTACATCTCTACACCAGTGAACACAACCATATACCAAACATACAGATCTAGTACACAGCTTAAATGAATGGAGCCTCTCATTTATTCAGAAGGCTGGGAAATCAGCTGCTTCTCCATGCAAACACAGCCTCCTAGCAATTTTCCCAAGTTCCACTGAAGGAGTTAAGAAGGCAGAAGCAGCATTCTTTCCCCCTTTAAGAGTAGTAAAGAACCTGATCATAACTTTGTGAGCACAAACCTCTGCAGACGGAATCACCAAATGCCCATTTAATGCTTATGGACAGTGTCAGGAAACCGCCCTCGCCGCAGCGGGAAGCGATCCCGGGGCGGTTGCAGTACAGGGAGCCCCCGTCTCCGTTGAGCAGTTCGTCATCCTCCTCGAATGGAGGAAGCGACCGCTCTTCCAGTGGGGAGGGGGAGATGGAGACAGGAAGTCGGAGCAGGGGCTGTGGCAGCGATGGAGAGCCTCTGCACCAAGCTGGAAGAGGGGGAGAGGAACCCTTTCCGTCGCCCCGTTTGGGCAGAGAGGAAGGACGTAGAGTGGGGAGGCGGGGGTTCAGGATCCCGCGCCTCTTACGTTGGGCAATGAACTGGAAACAGACATTCCCGGACTCTGCAGAGGGATGGGCTGGATGTCTTTATTTTAGCTCCACTGTAAATAGCTGCACAATAAAGAACTTAGTTTTTAGAAGTTCTGCGTCCGCCTGATTCCTCATGAGCAACCACTGAAAAGCCTTACAGATAGCATGTGTTTGCAAAGCACTCTGAGTATTCAGAGTGCTCTGTAGATACTGTCCAAGCGATTTATGGAACCATCATGAGAGGTCGGTAAGTGACTTGGGCCAAGTCTACATTCTGCAGACTCTCCTTTCCTTTGCAGATTCCATTCCTTTCAGCCTCTTCTTCAGAGCTGTTATCTTCTTAGCCTCTTAGGAGTTTCTTGGTTCCAACATGTACATGGAACCAAGATGGAAATGGCTCTGTTGCATCCCTCCTGCAACATTCTTCCAATTCAATCTCTCAAGACTCCTGGGCAATCCACGTAGGGAAACACAGTGCAGCAATTCCCGTCCTTCCGCAAACATACATTTCAAAAACTCTGCGCCTGTGATTGCTGGAATCAATCCTTCCCCTTGTGGTTCTTTCATCCTATCTATACACATCAAAGCTAGAATTACCCCCAAACTACACTACTGCCTTGCGCAGAATGAAGCAAGACATTGAAACACACGTAAATCACAAGTTGGTTTTGCAACCACCGACGCCAGTTTCACAACTGTTTGAGCAACTTTGGGTTCCTGGGCTGTGCCCTTGCCTCTGGCAGAAAAGAACAGGTCTGTATGTAACAGGAACAATGGTGACAGAACAACATGTACAGAACAGAAATGCTGTTGGGTTTTTTTATACTTCATGTGTTCCTTGATCTAATACTATGGAAAGACCACAATGAGCAGGGGAATTGTTGTAAGGGAGACCCTAGCTCACTACTATATAGCCTATAGCTATATAGCAGGGGTAGGCAACCTAAGGCCTATGGGTCGGATCTGGCCCAGTCACATTCTAAATCTGGCCTGCGAACGCTCCAGGAATCAGCACGTTTTTACACGAGTAGAATGTGTCCTTTTATTTAAAATGCATCTCTGGGTTATTTGTGGGGCATAGGAATTTGTTCATCCCCCCCCCCCAAAAAAATATAGTCCGGCCTGCCACATGGTCTGAGGGATGGTGGACCGGCCCACAGCTGAAAAAGGTTGCAGACCTCTGCTATATAAGGTGTGATTCAACTAAATGTTACTCAGAGTGGACCCAAGATAGTTAATGAACATGACTAAGTTATGTCCATTAACTTCAGTGGGTCTAGTGAGGAAGACTTAGTTGAATATCACCATAGTTACCAGTTCCTCTGCATTCTGTTCCCACATTGGCAACTCGGGGTGGGGTGGGGGGCAACTGGGGCTAGGTTTGGTCCATGGTTCCCCAGTTGTGGATCCCTAGCTGAAGGTCTGGTTCAATTCATTATTCAGGCTGCAGGCGTAACTCCACTTAACGTGCCTCCCCAATTCTCCACATTCAAATATCCTTTATATAATCCAACACTTACTTTCAAAGTTATGGACCAAATAAGTTATGGGTTTGCCTCCATTCTTCGGTGTGTAGGTCATCTCTACCTTTCCAGGGCCAGGAACGACAAAGTCTGTGGCTCTGTACTGCAGCAGAAGGACAAACAAAATGGTCGCTTAGGTCAGGGATGGTCAACATGCATCTTGCCAACACCCTCTCCCTACCAGGTGGCGCTGTGGGTTAAACCACAGAGCCTAGGGCTTGCTGATCAGAAGGTCGGCGGTTCGAATCCCTGCCACAGGGTGAGCTCCTGTTGCTCGGTCCCAGCTCCTGCCCACCTAGCAGTTCAAAAGCACGTCAAAGTGCAAGTAGATAAATAGGGACCGTTCCAGCGGGAAGGTAAACGGCGTTTCCGTGTGCTGCTCTGGTTCGCCAGAAGCGGCTTTGTCATGCTGACCACATGACCCGGAAGCTGTCTGCGGACAAACGCTGGTTCCCTCGGCCTCATGAGCGCCGCAACCCCAGAGTCGGACACGACTGGACCTGATGGTCAGGGGTCCCTTTACCTTTACCAGAATTATATACCATGTATGTGTCATGTCTGATTTCTATTATTCTCCGAAGGAAGAAGGGGGAATTAGTACTTCCTTTAAATGATTTCCAGACCAAGGCAAACAGCCACAGCTGCAGCTTGCAGAGATTTCAACAAAACTCAATCTATTTTAATCATTAACAAGAATTGCAGTTCAGTTCAAAAATCTGTGAGAGACAAGCTTTGTGACGATTCATCGATGGCCCTGGAGCTGCATTTTGCTCTCTTCGCATGCATTCCCTAATCATACAAAATCCCTGATGTTTGAGAGGGTGAGCTCAACAGTAAAAGCCATAAATGCCAAATGCTGCGTGAAGGACTCACTTGGTCTCCAAAAGCATGACGGCCAATGATGATGGGCTTCACCCAGCCAGATACAAGTCGGGGGATGTTTTTACAGATAATGGCTTCCCTGAAGACTGTGCCCCCAAGAATGTTTCGGATCGTTCCATTTGGAGATTTCCACATCTGCTTCAGCTTGAACTCCTCTACCCTCTTCTCATCCGGAGTGATAGTAGCGCACTTGATTCCTACGTTGTATTTCTTGATAGCTTCTGCAGCTTCCACAGTGACCTTGTCATCGGTTGCGTCGCGGTTCTCTATGCCCAGATCATAGCTGCAAGCAAGTCCCCAAAAACACAGTCATTTGTTAAGTGCCTTACAGACCCACCCAAGGCCTTACCAAACATGTGCATCATAGTTCAGGGTGTAAAACATGCTCAAAAAGCATAGTAGAGGTAGGAAATGGCAGAAACCAAGTAAAATGATCTTCTCTAGGTGTGGGGAACCGTTGGCCCTCCAGATGTTGCTGAACCACAATTCCCACCATCCCTGCAATTGCGTGCTGAGGCTGATGGGAGCAGGACCGGCGCTAGGGCTTCTTGCGCCCTAGGTGAACCACCTTCTGGCCCCCCCCGCCAAAGCTTGCTTTAGCAGGAGGTGGGGGTGGTGGAGAGGCAAGCAGCAGTTTCTCTGCTGTAGCGGAGTAGCTGCTGCTCGCCCGTCCCGCCACCCACCCCCTGCCAAAGCCTGCTTTAGCGGGAGCCGGGGGTGGTGGTGTAGGGGGCAAGCAGCACCTCTCCGCTACAGCGGAGAAGCTGCTGCTAGCCCCAGGGCCGTCTCAGGCACATCTGCTGCCGTGGCGCGGCGATCCTTCCGGCGCCCCCATGTGTCCAGGGGAGAGCGCGGGTGGCACAAGCACCCGGCTGCCCATGGGGGTGGGGGTAGGCTGCCGACGGGGCCGCACGGCTCCCCCTGCTTGCTGCGCTCGAAGACGGGGCTGGGCGGCCGGCTCGCAGCCCACCCGGGAGCAGCATGGGCGGCAGCGGTTGTGCCGCCGGCACGCGAGCGCCCGCCTACTCGCCCACGGGGGCGGGTTGGGGAGTGGGCGCCCGGTATGCCGGCGGGCTCGGGGGGGCGGTGCCCTGGCGCGCCGCACCACCAACCCCAATGGACGAGATGGGGCTGGCTAGTCCGTCCCGCCCAAGCCTGGCCAGCGCCCCCTCCATTTTGGCGCCCTAGGCAATTGCCTAGTTCGCCTAAATGGACGCGCCGGCCCTGGATGGGAGTTGGGAGTCCCCATGAAAGAAGGAGCTACTTCATATATATGTAGATAATGTCATGAAGTTAACACTTGGAGGAATGAGCAAAAGCCGCTTGGACAGCAATGTTGACGCTCTCCTTCAAATAAAAACAAACGAATGAAAATGCGCCTGGACTCAGATGTGTGGGATTGTCACAGCTATGCTATCAGATACCGATTCTGCTTTGGCAGCGTCAGCACGAGCAAGCAGCACATCTGGTTAGGCAGGTAACCGGAACAAAAAGCAAAGTGCAAGAGAAGTAGGGGAAAGGTTAACGACTCAACGGTTTAATGTACAACCGGTGGATGCACTGAAAAGATTTTGCTGTACGTACTTTTCTCCATGGTACTCTTGCCAATAGTTTGGGCAGTGTGTGGTGTTGGGGGGAGGGGTTAGTACCTCTGGCGGGGGACACACTGTGCCCCTTCTGGGGTAGTTTGTCCACCTTTGGCCCCCCAACCTGCACTCAGTTCTGCACTGTGGCTCCTAGAAGCTGTCAGCATGCGACAGCGGCCGCACCCCGGGAACGGCTTTGACTGGATCTCAAGCCCTCGGTGAGTTAGGGACTTGCCCTGCATGCAAGGACATGCTCCAGAGGATTGAGTGGGCGAGACCAAGAGTGGGTCCGATGGTCAAGAAGACAGTTTCTGCACATGCGGTAGAGCAGGGGTGGTCAACACCCAAGAGACTGTGGTCTACTTACAGAATTAAAAACTGGCAGTGATCTACCCCCTTTTTGGGGTTCAGGTCAAAGTTGTTGAGCATTTTGGGGGAGGAGGAAAGCCCCGTTTTTTTAGGCATTCAGGTCAAAGTTGTTGAATTTTTTAGGGAGAAGGAAAGCCCTGTTTTGGGGGGGTGCAGGGCGAAAAAAATGAGCTTTTTAAAGGGAAGGCTAAGTTGTTGAGCTGCTTTGGGGGATCCAGTGATCTACCAGTGATCTACCAGAGACGTCCAGTCATCTACCGGTAGATCACGATCTACCTGTTGGACGTGCCTGCTGTAGAGGGAAGTGAGGAGCAGTTGGGGCTCATCAACCTGGGAATGTAGCCCATAGAGGAGAAAGAAAACTCTGATCCTAAAGCTCTGCTGCCTTCGGAGATCTTTGGGAGAAGAAAAGGCTATGGAGTAAACCCTACACAAAACCGGAACGGAGTCCCTAAGACGATTGGAGGGCAGCTTGTGTGCCTCCTTCCAGCTACTCCTGCAGCCAAGCTGGTGCTAAATGTATTGCTCTGCTTTCCTTTGGACCACATCGGAGAGGCTGAGAGGGGGGGGGTCTTGTTGTCTGGGCAGCCCAGGACCTCCGTGCGCATTGCCCAAGCTTGTGCCAAAGAGAGGTCACTTCGATGCTGGTAAGGCAGCGGTTTGATTCCAACAACAATGTGTGGAATAGCAGGTTGACTTATTTTCTCAACACTAAATGCCCGCCGCAGGCCCACGTGGTTGAAGGGCTGAAGAAAGTGGGGATGAGTCATTGTGGCTACGGTTTTGTAGCTAGCAGATGATGCCCAGATGGTGACAGTGGGGGTGGGGGTGGGGTTCTTCTGAATAGCCATAACATTTGTAGCCAGCAGAGTTCTTCAAAAGCAGGAAAATGGGTGAAAGTGCAGCTGTGGGGTTGGGGTGGATTAGTTCACTGAGCAGATCAAATAGAAACCTGAAGCTGTCTATTGTGCTGCTACTCTCCCCAGACTCCACTGCAGAATTCCTATGCCGTTGATAAGCTAAACCTGGGTCTTTGCTTAGCACAGAGACGTTCATGGAAAAGAACTGCAAACCTCTTACGCTGCTGCCACTTGCGGTAGGCTTTTGTGCCGATTTGGCACAGGAGCAATGCAAGAAAAGAAAGTGGCAACTCAGTTTGCCTACTTAATTCACAGAGCCACAGCCCAGCATGAAAACTATTAAAATTGGTATGTGCATGAAAAAAATCCTGGGCTGTGTGGCCGGAGGACAGTGCAAGGAACACTTGCCAGGTTGCTATTTTCTGAGCAGTTCAAGCTTCCCTGGATCCTGAGGTTTTCGTTTTAAAAGAGAAGTTTGGCCAACAGAAGCATGTAGCCTCTAGTTCTAAGCAAGTTTGCACTTGCCACTTACAAGAACTTACAAACCAAAAGACCTCACTCTTTTAATAAATAATAATAATAATAATAATAATAATAATAATAATAATAATAATAATAATAATAATTTTTTGGGGTAATACCCTGCCCATCTGGCAAAGGGTATACACATTTGAGAATCAGCTTTAAGTGTGAACACACAGTCACGAAGTACTTAACAGAATTTGCCTTTATTAGGCAATTATTTATAATCAAGGCACACCATTTCAAAGTGGATATTAATCTTGGGGTCAGCAAAAGTAACATGTGGATGAGAGAAAGAAAATATCAAGCAAGACTCTCCCAAATACAAGTGCTAAGCAGTCAACAAACACAGACGTATAAACTGGACATTTCCCCACAATACAGAGGACCTGTGGAAATCCAGTTACCTGTGGAGATCTAGATCCACGTAGGGAAAGATCAGCTTTTCCTTAATCTGCTCCCAGATCACACGGGTCATTTCGTCTCCTTGCATCTCCACAACAGATCCGCCATGGATTTTTTTAGACATTGTGAGCTAATAGGGAGGGGGTGAAAACACAAACACTAAATACAGATTATGGTGACATCTGTTGACCAAATTGAGCTGCTAGTTGGCAACAGAGACATTACGAAGGGGATGTTCACGCCTGGAATGATCCCAGTGCAATTCAGATTCTTTTGGGGGCATGAAAAGTAAGTTATGCACACCAATGACATTCATGCTCCATTCTGATTTATATTTTTTTACATTTTTGTAGTTTCTTGCTATATATATATATATATATATATATATAACAACAATAAAACAAACAAATACAAAACAATACAATAACAAAGAAACAAACCTACAATAAAACAAAAACTTATTACTATCACTCATTTCTATCCTTTACATTGTCTCTTGACTTCCTCTCATCTCCGCTTCCTGCGTTCCTTGTCAATCATCTTTAGTAATTTCTTACCATCTTAAAAAATCTTATTTTACTATAACAAAATCATTAACCTTAACTAATATCTTAAACTCCTTCTCTCATACGTCATATACACTTAACCATACTCTACATCTACAGTTTTAACTTTTCTTCCAAATTATATCTAATTGTCAATCATGCAATAATTTTTTAAAATATAATTTAAATTTCTTCCATTCTTCTTCCACCGCGTCGTCCCTCTGGTCACGAAGTTTCCCAGTCATCTCAGCAAGCTCCATATAGTCCAATTTTTGTAGTTTCTTGGAGCATAGAATGGAGTTTATTTTTTCCACTGGATCTACACAAGCTGCAATAGCTGGACTATCTCTGAGCATTGCTAAGGGGAAGGACCACGTATCTGCCACAAGCCCAGATTGTCCTGTGTGTATAAACCACTCTGGAGAATATTGAATTGGACATTTCCGCTGTCTGCAGCCAAAATAGCACCCACCTTCCCCCACCCTCTCTTGCTCCAAGGGGGAATGGACAGCAGCAAGACAGGAGAAGGCAGAGGTGTATTCAAGGTCAGGCCAGTTCAGCCACAACAGGCGGGGGGAAATCTAGACTTTTCCAGGCCAGTGCTGTTATTGTTTCCCATTGGCCGCGTTGCTTTGGAATGCCAAGGTTACATGGCTCCTATCCTGCAGGCGTTCCTAGAATTGCATGGGATGAAGGCACAGGGAATTTCCTCTGGTAAATTGCATGCACTAGACTAGAGCACAAAGTCTGCATATTCTATAGGGCTTCCAGCCACATTTCTCCTGGCATTGAGGGCGGCTGCGGCAGGTTTTGGCAAGCTTCCTCCGAAGCCATGCCAACTAAGTTACAGTGGCTTGAAACGTCTTGGTTTAAATAATCATATACAGGTGAAACAGCAGGGCTATGTATATGCGAGGTACGTGAGTATGTACAGGTGAAACTCGAAAAATTAGAATATCGTGGAAAAGTCCATTTATGTAAGCAATTGTTTTCATTAGCTACTGGAGTTTAATATACGAGATAGACTCATGACACGCAAAGCGAGATATGTCAAGCCTTTGCTTGTTATAATTGTGATGATTATGGCGCACAGCTGATGAAAACCCCAAAGTTGAAATTGTGAATTTGGGGTTCTCATCAGCTGTACGCCATAATCATCACAACTATAACAAATAAAAGCTTGACATATCTCGCTTTGCATGTCATGAGTCTATCTCATATAATAGTTTCACCTTTTAAGTTGAATTACTGAAAGAAATGAACCTTTCCACGATATTCTAATTTTTCCGAGTTTCACCTGTAGTGCCTAAGATTTGCAAGGTGCCTTACATGAGAGCTCACAGATCTTGGCCGCTTTGATGCCTGCGCATGAAGCCTACAAGGCTCCAAGATATGCCTTTTAGATGGCAGAAGTTGCCATGTGTGACTCGGAAACACAAAGAGGACCCCTGTTGTTTGGAAAACGACATAGGAATAAAAAGACACACGAGATTAAACCATCAGGAAATATAAGAAATAAAGTAAAAGAGGTTGGTGTCATAATTTTATTTATGGTGAACAATATTCATATTTTAATGAAGAGGTGGACAAGGAAGTCGAAGATTCACATTATTTAACAATTTAGTCATACTGTGGTAAGCGGAAGGCTAGAAAGAACAAGTTTATATATTTTTTTAAAAATAATCTATGTAATAATATACAGTAATTTGTCTAAAATGAGTTTGGAAGATATAAAAGTATTTGGATATATGTATATGTACTGGTATACGGTATTATAACTGTATTATAACTGTACTATCATAACTGTAATTGTATGAGTGTAATTGGCTGTGTGCTATATGTGTATGTGTGAGTTATGTGTAAATGGAATTGTATAATGTATTAATGTACGTGATAGTTAATAAATAAATAATTTAAAAAAGAAAAAGAAAAAAGAGGATCTGTTCATGCAAGTTAATGACCCCCGCGAGTTCAGAGGCCTGCTAAAACGGACTGGCCGAATGTGATCACTTTGCAAAATCGGGAGACTGCAATAGCAAAGGTACAGCCAGCATAGATTTTTCTTCTTACTGTATTCCCTCGCACACCTTTGATTGGTAAGAGGAAGTTCCTCTGTATATTACTTTTCTGAAAGAGAGAGAGCCAGGCATTCAAGTAAATAGGAGGGAAAACTGCAGCTCCTACTTGGCCCTTGATCCCTGTCAACAAAAGCACTGTTCTAAAAAACATCCATGGCTTACTTATAATCCCCACAGGTATTTGCTTACCACTGTTGGTTATGAAAGAGCAATGACTTGGCCATTTTTGCTCTAAAATATTTCCCATTTATCCTATGCTTGTGTTTAATGCAAAAAATTACCTTTACCTACAAAACTGCCTTGCTCTACATGTGCCCACTCAAACGCTTCGATCGGCGGAATTGGCGCCATTACAGGTGTCACATGATACCCGTTCTGGATTTGTAAGACCTCAATTGTCAAGTGTGGCAGCGCCTGAACTTTGGAACTCCCTGCCTCTTGAGATCAAGCAGGAGCCTTCACTGTACACTTTCTGGAGCCTGCTAAAAATATTCCTGTTTAGACAAGCCCAGATGCTTAGAAAGCTGAGGTAATTTTAATCTGTTTAGCATTTTAACTTTGGTATGTTTTATGGTAGGTTTGTAATTTTTTTAAAATGATTTTTATGTTTCGTAAACCCCTTGAGGGTTTTGTTTTACAATCAAGCAGTGTGCAAATTTTATGAAATAAAGTATAAATAATATAAAAACAGATCATGCTTTAGGCGGTACTCCACACATTTTTATAAGTTATCAGTCACTCAATGTGCATGCAAGTGTTCTTTATTATTATTAATTGAATTTATATATACCGTCCTATAACCGGAGGTCTCAGGGCGGTTCACAGAATAAAATCAAAATATAAAACTACAAAATAAAAACCACAACCCAATAACACCTCCTCAAAAACAACCACATTTTAAAAGGGCGTAGGATGTCAATCAAATTAACCAAAGCCCTGGTTAAAAAGGAGCTTCTCTTCTGGTGCCTAACGGTGTATAATGAAGGCGCCAGGAAAACTTCCCTGGAGAAGTTTCCTTCTTGTACAACCAGGATTATTCATTCACAATTACATTTCACAATGTTTCATGGAATTACTTTCGTCACCACAGGTGACTGGGTGTGCGCACACACGGAGTTATGCAACAATTCATTATACAGCACAGCTAAACCACTGATCACAGCGACCGATTACTGCCGAGTAAACCGCTGCCACTATGGTAGGAAACCAATGGGGCTGGGAGGGCAACAAATCCGACTCTTACCTTTGTATGGTGGGCTAAATTCTTCACAATCACACGTCCCTCTCTACCCTCCATGCAAGTAAGCAAGAAGCATTAACAGAATTCAAAGGTATATTCCAGCCAGGCAAAAGCATCCCCAAGGAGGGTGCAAAGCAGGTGTGGCCTGGGAAGAGTCCAAGGGCCAGATACATAGGCTTAGAGCAGTGGTTCGCAACCTTGGGTCTCCAGATGTTTTTTGGCCTACAACTCCCATCAACCCTAGCTAGCAAGACTAGTGGTCAGGGATGGTGGGAGTTGTAGTCCAACAACATCTGGGTACCCAAGGTTGAGAAAGGCCGGCTTAGAGGGTCACATTTGCCCCCAGGACCAGAGTTTCCCCACCCCTGGTTTAGCATTATGTGTGAGCCAGACCCTTATGACAAACTTCACCTCTGATAGAAGCAATAGTTAGAGTGGGACACCGGGAAAAGATCTTACTAATGTGTGGGGCAGGCTGATACAGGTGGAGACTCCACCATCATCATTTACCGTATTTTTTGCTCCATAAGACACACTTTTCCCCTCCTACAATGTAAGGGGAAATGTCTCTGCGTCTTATGGAGCGAATGCATGGTCCCTGGAGCTGAATTGCCTAGGGGCCAAAAGCAGATCGTGCTCTTTTTTAAAAAAAAACAGAGAGAAGGGGGTGTTGAAAGGAAGCCGCTGAACAGCTGTTCAGCAAGTGATGGGAGAGAGATAAGGCTCCCTTTCCAGCCCCGCCCCCTTGCCCAGGCCTCCATTGTTGAATGCAAAGGGAGGCTGTTTGTGACTGGCTGATTAGATTATCTGTCTGGAAACTGTAGAAATGGCTGTAGCACTAGAAGCTGCAGAACTGTGAGTTGAACCCCATCAAAACGGGGCTGTTCCTCTTTGAAAAAGAAGCTGCACCACTTTCAGCTGATCCTCAAAAAAGCAGGGCTTTTCCCTTTGCAAAAAAAGCTGCACCACTTTCAGCTGATCCTCAAAAAGCAGGGCTTTTCCCTTTACACAAAAAGCTGCACCACTTTCAGCTGATCCTCAAAAAGCAGGGCTTTTCCCTTTACAAAAAAAGCTGCACCACTTTCAGCTGATCCTCAAAAAGCAGGGCTTTTCCCTTTACAAAAAAAGCTGCACTACTTTCAGCTGATCCTCAAAAAGCAGGGCTTTTTCCTTTACAAAAAAAGCTGCACCACTTTCAGCTGATACTTAAAAAAGCAGGGCTTTCCCCCTTTCCTCCTCTAAAAACTAGGTGCGTCTTATGGAGCGAAAAATACGGTATATACTGCCCGTCATCATCATTTATATACTGTCCTTTATCAGAAGATCCCAGGGCGGTATGCAACATAAAAAAACACATTACAGAACATCAATGATAAAAACATAATTAAAAAAAACATACTGACAAGACAGCCAATAATACTACAATTCTGCCTTGCCAGGAATCCCAGCAACATACCTCCCCAGGCACCATAATTCCAAGCATTTTGCTAGTTTAGGAATAGCATACCTTTCTCCCAGATTGTTCACACACCCTGGAATAATGTGTGCGAGCGCCAAAATGGAAAAAGGAGGACTTTAAGGGAAAAGTATTGACACCAGTACTCATAATTTAAAGGGAGGTCTTTCAGGCTGCAAATTAAACATCTGTATGAAAATGACCTCAGTAGGTGAGGTTTACTATAAAGTAATACTGGGCCCAACTAATACCTGAGTGCAAGGAACACATTTGGAAAGCAGTCTCGAGTTCAGAAATAAACATACTCTATCCAGCACAAGGAGAAGGGGGCGACAGAGGACGAGATGGCTGGACAGTGTTCTCGAAGCTACCAACATGAGTCTGACCAAACTGCAGGAGGCAGTGGAAGACAGGAGTGCCTGGCGTGCTCTGGTCCATGGGGTCACGAAGAGTCGGACACGACTAAACAACAAATCCAGCATAGTGCAAAGGTTAGGGGCAAGGAACCTGGGGGGTCTCCAGATGTTGTTGAACCTCAACACCCATCAGCCACAGTCAGGAAGAGCAATGGCCAGGGATGATGGGAGTTGTAGTCCAACAACATCTGGAGGGCCACAGGTTTCCCACAGGTTTAAGTCTTGGAATTGGCATTGGGAGACCCAGCTGGAAATCAGAGGTGGATTTAGGGGAGCATGGCCAGCTTAGTTGCACTGGGTGCAGAACCTTGAGGGTACCGCAGCTATGATGTGGAATGGAAAGCGAGAGGCAGGTGCTGAATTTTGAAACTGCACAGGCCGCTGCTGAAATTTGAGACCCCAAATCCCTGTTCTGTCATGAAGCTCACTGGAGTGATTGTCACTGAGTTAACTGGAGGAAAGGCAGGATATAACTATAAACAATGCTTGCAGTCTTACGCTGTTTGCCATGTGGCGTTTTCAGTTTCTACTTAGATGCGTTTTGTTTTTGTTTTAGTCACTATGACAGAGACAGATTACGTATGATTATGAAAAACCAGAACGAAACATTTAAATTGTACAAGAATGCATTTGCAGTGCATTGAGCAGCACTGCAAGAATCATACAGCAGAAATGCTATTATTATTTGTACCCCACCCATCTGACTGGGTTGCCCCCCCCCGGCAGCTTCCAACATATATATATATAAGTAATAAGCAAATCTAATCCCCATTTCAAAACAGTATGTGCCCTACTTTCTGTGCTACACTTCCTTTAAGTCAAAGAGCAATTTGAAAGTGGAGATTGTGCAAAACTGGAACGAAACACAGATAAGGTATCACAGATAGATGTAACTGATTACGTAAAAAAAGAAGAAGCAAACACTGCATTGCTAAGCAAAAGGCCTTTTCAATTGGAAGAGGCACCTTGGCAAGATCTTGAAACACATTATAGTCAACACCAACTCTGTCAAGGGCACAGTTCAGATAGAAGGCTGCTGAAACGCTAACACAGAACTAGGATCCTCCGTGTTCAGATTGTGTAATTCAGGTGTCCAATAGATTTGTACTGGGATTGCATTGACTTGACTGGAACGCAGGCATGCAATCTAAAGTTGTGCCATTGGGGTCAATTAATCTGGAATAATGAACCACCCACTGGTTCTTCTTTGCTGCCATATACTAACACCATGCAGGGCACCACCCAATGCAGAAAACCTGTACTGAACTCAAGGAGGTGTGGGGATCCTAACCTTTAGCCATACATCTGCAGGGACACGACACTGTGTACGTGACTACAGCATGTTATAAAAGCATGTTTATGGTCTACATCAGTGTTTTTCAACCACTGTTCCGCGGCACACTAGTGTGCCGCGAGATGTTGTCTGGTGTGCCGTGGGAAAATTACTTTATATATAGTCAATATAGGCACAGAGTTAAATTTTTCAACATTTTCTAATGGTGGTGTGCCTCGTGATTTTTTTCATGAAACAAGTGTGCCTTTGCCCAAAAAAGGTTGAAAAACACTGGTCTACATAAAACGATCGCCAACCGATCAGATGCAAGCCCAGCTTGGCTAGCTTCGTATCTAGGGGGTGTCAACGGCCTTCCCTGCCATTTTGATGTCTACAATTTGCAGAGGTTGGTTTGGCAGTGAAGCGCGGACAAAGAGATAAAAAAACAAAAAATAAAGATGCGGGGAAAGGGGTCATAACAAAAAGGAAGGCGCTACGCATCTATAGGTGTGTGTGTGGCATTTCTGTCTGTCTAGTTTTAGTTGCAGGGAGGTTTGCAACAGAAAATGAAGACCCACCTATAGTGCATGCCAAATAAGAGAGAGAGAGAGAGAAGACACGCAGACAAAAGAAGTTGGGATCCAGCAGCAGGCTCACCTCTCTCGGCTTAGATGCAAGTCACTGAACGTCTCCGATGGTCTTGGAGGCGAAGTCAATGCAGATTTCACCGCTGAGCTCTGCGCCGGCGTCCCCACCGTAACCACTGCTCGCTGCTGCCGTTCTCAGGGCGCTTGCAAGCTAATGCCCGTCGGCTGATTTTAAAAGAAGGGCTGCTGGGGCCACGCCTCCTCCCTCGGCGGCCCTCCGTCGCCTTAGTCCCGCCTGTGCCGCCGCATTCCCCCATTGAGAGGAGAAGGGAGGATCCCGCCTCGCCAATGCGCGCTTCCCACGCAGCTTGCAAGGAAACGCGCCCAGAGAAAGGGAAGGGCGGCCTCGGGGGGCGGAGGGCGATCTGCCAATGCGGAGAGCAAGGAAGCAAAAATGCAGAGCAGGGAAAAGGAGGAAGTTGACGGTCCCCAAGGACGAGAACCGGATCACTGCTGGGGATCTGGGAGAAGGAGGGCTTAGATATTTTGCAAAGTGTAACGCATCTCTGAGCGCCTAGGCGCAACGCAACCGGCAATCTGATCCTGGGCACAAGGCTGCGTGGTAGCACTGCGCGGTGTTTCCCCAAACTGGGAACAATCTGAATGTGAGGATCCTGGGATCTAAGGGGCAAGTGCCTAGATATGGGCAGAGAATGGTACCTGGCTGGTAGGAAGAGGGCAAAAGATGAAAAACAAGAAGAACGCCCAAGCCCTGGCCTGTCACAGCCAGAGATGTTGCTGTTTTCTCCGAGATATTTCAGGTCACACCTTGAGATATTTCATGTCACACCTTGAAACAAGCATGGTTACCATAGCTGTCAACTTTTCCCATTTTTAAAGGGAAATTCCCTTATTCTGAATAGGATTCCTCACAAGAAAAGGGAAAGGTTGACAGCTATGACATTGGTTACACTTCCTTCCTTGCATGGAAGAATTCATGGCAACCCTAGCATATGAAAATCAAGACTCTTCTCTGCGTGTTCCCTCTGGGCTCTGATGGTCACACTAAACTGGCGGTTGGAGTGTAAATGATGTATGCAAAACTAGCTTTTTATATATTTGAGGAGACTATCATGTACCACTGCTTTTTACCTGTAAAAAACTGAAGGAGGTACTTCTACTTTCTCACAGCTTGGACAATGATTTTATGGGGTAGAGAGCTGAAGGCGAAATAAATATCTTATCCAAGGCTGTCCACTGACGTTATTTGATGTTTCAGCTCCAAGCCGAACATGCTGTCACTGGGCAAACAGTCAGTGTCCCACTGTGGGGAGTTGGGTGGGTCAAAAAAAAATTGCACAAGTAATTCTGAGAGCTGCATCTGAGCTTGTGGCGTTCAAAATCAGACCACAACGGCACGTTGCTCAATATGTTCATTTACATACACATGGCTCTTTTCTGCTTTTCTATATCAGATTAACAGTATTCAGAATTTGTATACACTGAGAATGAGGAACCACCCCATTCATGGAGGAAAAGAAACTCTGCACGTGCTCAGGGGCACACAATTCAAGTGGTCAGAATACTTGTGGGTATAACGTGGCAACTCTACTTAGGATGTATCTGTTTTGTATATTTATGCAGAGAGAGATATTTTTTAAAATAATAATAATTAGAGACTGAAATTTGCATCAGCTTGGTTGACTCCCAGTTCTGATCCAGATCTCACAGAAATTTGAGGCATGCCTTTTCTAACTTCAGATGGATGAAATCGTTCCCCACACCCACAGTATAAATCCTTCCTCGTATCGTCAAAGCAAAAAGTCCTAAACTGGCATCCTCTCCTCCCCACCCCCACCCCCACCGATGGGCATTTTTGTTTGTACGGGTGAGCTTCCTATCGCCCCCCTAGTGTTGTTGACATTTGTCTATCTCTGGATACAATGAAGGAGTGCCCCTTTGGGGGCTAAGTCAAACTGTCGGAAGGTTGTAGCGCCTGCTGGGCCTGTAGAGACCAATACGGGACAGCCGTGTTTTGTTGGGGCAGATGGAGGCGTCCTTGGGGAACCTGCCATCTTCCGTTCCGTGGCCATG
The DNA here is from genome assembly GCF_009819535.1 of Lacerta agilis. Lineage (NCBI taxonomy): Eukaryota > Metazoa > Chordata > Lepidosauria > Squamata > Lacertidae > Lacerta > Lacerta agilis. The sequence continues at coordinate 126,845,211 of NC_046312.1, forward strand.
ACAAAATGGGTGTAGATATCGCTTAGACAGGAGTGCGAAGTTGGATGGGGGAAAACACGACCTCTGCTTTGTTGCAAGGGGTTGGACTAGATGACCCAAGGGGTCCCTTCCCACTTTCATAGCTGTCAACTTTTCCCTTTTTTAAAGGGAAATTCCCTTATTCCGAATAGGATTCCTCGCAAGAAAAGGGAAAAGTTGACAGCTATGCGACTTTACAACCTTACAATTCTATGATCTGGGAAACCACCTGTTGAGATCTCTGCTGCATTGCAAGGGGTTGGACTGGATGACCCGCGGGATCCCTTCCCACCTATATGACCCCCCCCCCACTTGAGAACGCTGTCGATCGAAGCAACTGCACTCGAACCGACGGCCTGGGTCTGGGTGGGACGACGATCGCGGGGCTCGTTGGCTCGCGCCTGCGTCACTCGCCGCATTTTGCGTCGATTGCGTTGCCTGCGGCGGCGCCGGCGGCTCCTCCTCCTCCTCCTCCAGGCTCCGTCCCTCGGGGTTCGATTGCGTTGCCTGCGCCGACGGCAGCTCCTCCTCCTCCTCCTCCTCCTCCTCCTCTTGCCAGTGGCCGGCCCAGGAGTAGAGACCGGAAGTACATGCAAAGGCGGAAGCGCGTCCAAGTCGAATCAGGTGCTGCCTTTGCCGGGCGTCCCGCGTTCCCTCCGTCGCTGTTTGTTATTGTTATTGTTGTTGTTGTTGTTGTTGTTGTTGGACCACTGGTGGTGTTGGTGTCGCCTCCCGAGTGGGAAGCGCAGCTTGCCAAGGGAGGCAGGTGGCAGAAGGCAGGAGCTGCCTGGCTGGGATACAGGGAAGGAGAGAGCTGCAAGGGCAGGCAGGTAAGACGCACGCCGCCGTCATCCTCATTAAATAGTATTAATATCATTAATATTCCTGGCTGGTGGGTCTGGAGGGCGTTTCGTTTCTAGCGTACCTGAGCCAAGGCGAGGCTGCAAGTTTGCCCTCCTCCGTGCGTGGAATCAAGGAAGCAAAGAAACCACACTTGTCAACCGTTTTCTAAAGTGGGGTTTCTTTGCTTTTAAAGTATGCAGATGTGTGAATTTTGTATGTGTGAATACTTTTTTTTTTTTTGAGGGGAAACATTTTGATTCTCACAATGTAGCTTTTCTTGGGGGTTTGATAGAACACCAAACTAAGGCTAAGAAAGGAAACGAATGAACCAAACTGCTTGTTTTTTTACGTTTTATGCAGCCTACACCCGCAACTCTGGTGTGTAGGACGTGGTGTTCGAATCCTGCCACCTCTGCCTAGGTCCTCCGGAGGGGAAAGTTGCAGTGTGTGGTAGTGATGTACCTCGTTGCCTCGTGAAAATGAAGAAGGCAGGGGACTGCCCAACACTCCTGCATTACGGTGAATAGATGCAAAGGTAGAGAGGACTGTGCTAACCTTTGAGTATTGAGTAGTACAGGGAATGTTTGGTTATCGTGTGAGATCCTTCACCCTTGTAATGAGCTGCACCTGGCATTCCCCCTTCCGCACAACTATTAAAGGTGCAGGAACACACTTTCGTCACCAGTCTCCACGCTTTTTATACTGAAAGTGCTGTGTAAATTGCTATCTTTTACCTCTGGTAGTATAGTATATAATTTATGGGTGGGGAACTGATGCTGAGAGATGACTTGTACAAGGTCACCTAATAGGTTGATGGATGATTGGGAGAGGATCTGAGTCCGGATCCAACACTCCTTAACTTGACCACAATGACTACAGCACATTTTGTAGTGCTTTCCATGGCAAGGGGGCGCTCTGTTATAAAACTTGGGGTGGCCAGTATGAGAACCCCACCCTTTAAAACTGAAAACAGGGCAGTAATTTCAGGAAAACTCTTGCTTTGGTTAAAAAAGAAAGAAAAAGAGGTGTTGCTACACATATATTGATATAGGTGCCATGGGTGCCAGCATAAAATGGCTGAGCAGTAAGAAAAAGAAGTGTGGGTACTTTGTACTATTGAGTACTGTCACAAAAAAGCCCCAAGGTAGAATAATTGTTGGAACCTGTCTTCAAGAGAGGAGCTGGTCTTAAGATGCAAGCCTGGAATAGTTTGTGTAGAGAAGTGTAAAATATGCATGCAGTTTTTCTTCTTTGAAGAAATATATCCAAGTAACCCACTAGTAGGGCATACTCTAGCAGGAAAGGAGGAAGTGGCTGTTGCTTGAATCAAAACCTGCTACAATCTTTGCTTTGTTGAGCTTGTAAAAAAAAAATTCTCATGACTATATTGGACAGCATCAATTGCTTGGACTAACGATGAATGGAATCTTTATTTTTAAGGTTCCTGAGAGTGTGATGGAATATTAATTACCACCCTGTTGTGTTTATGTGGGAGAGAGAGGTGGAGAGAACATTACTTTGGTATATGTGTTGGAAATCCTCTTCCATTTGGATCAACAGGATTTATCCAGTGAATGTCCTTAAATTTGCTATTAATTGTTCTGTGTTACATCTTTGTTTTGGTGAGCGTTCCAGGGGGTGATTTTGTGTTTACCTCTGTGTTAAAGCCTAACATGCCAGCAATGACTAGCGACATGCAGGAATTTATTGGGAGGTACAGTATAGCGTACCCTACGGTTTCTAGAGACAGATGTCAGCTATCTCAAGTTAAGCATGTTGAATAGCTCTAACCATCTAATAATCTAAGTATCTAATAGATATTGATTAATATCTTGAAGTGGTCTTGAATTAAACTAAGAATTAAATTAAAATCCAGACAAAAATGGAATCAGAGCAGTGCACGGAAACGCCATTTACCTTCCTGCTGGAGCGGTACCTATTTATCTACTTGCACTTTGACGTGCTTTTGAACTGCTAGGTTGGCAGGAGCTGGGACTAAGCAATGGGAGGATTCGAACCGCCGACCTTCTGATTGGCAAGCCCTTGGCTCTGTGGTTTAGACCACAGCGCTACCTGGTAAAGCAGATACTGCATTTTAATTGAATGCTTAAAGCTTGCAGTTCTTGAACTATTGACCAGAACAACCATAAATCTCATTAATCCTTACAGCTTTGATAAGCTATTGTTGAGAGTAATGAGAGATTAACAATTAACTTTTAACAGGGGTCTCTTTGCAATTTACTTAATTGTCATATAACTTCTTTTATGATCACCTGCATTTGCTGAAACTGCCACATCTGCATAACAACGTAACAAAGCACCAGTGGCAGAGATCACTGATAAAAATGTCATTTTCTGCTTTCTGAAATAATCATAGTTGGCATTTTTGTTTTTGTTTTTTTCTGTAGTCAAATGTCAACCTACCCCTTTCTTTTGTTGTTGTTGTTGTTCAGTCGTTCAGTCGTGTCCGACTCTTCGTGACCCCATGGACCAGAGCACGCCAGGCATGCCTATCCTCCACTGCCTCCCGCAGTTTGGCCAAACTCATGCCAGTCGCTTCGAGAACACTGTCCAACCATCTCATCCTCTGTCGTCCCCTTCTCCTTGTGCCCTCCATCTTTCCCAGCATCAGGGTCTTTTCTAGGGATTCTTCTCTTCTCATGAGGTGGCCAAAGTACTGGAGCCTCAACTTCAGGATCTGTCCTTCTAGTGAGCACTCAGGGCTGATTTCTTTGAGAATGGATAGGTTTGATCTTCTTGCAGTCCATGGGACTCTCAAGAGTCTCCTCCAGCACCATAATTCAAAAGCATCAATTCTTCGGCGATCAGCCTTCTTGATGGTCCAGCTCTCACTTCCGTACATTACTACTGGGAAAACCATAGCTTTAACTATACGGACCTTTGTCGGCAAGGTGATGTCTTTGCTTTTTAAGATGCTGTCTAGGTTTGTCATTGCTTTTCTCCCAAGAAGCAGGCGTCTTCTAATTTCGTGACTGCTGTCACCATCTGCAGTGATCATGGAACCCAAGAAAGTGAAATCTCTCACTGCCTCCATTTCTTCCCCTTCTATTTGCCAGGAGGTGATGGGACCAGTGGCCATGATCTTAGTTTTTTTGATGTTGAGCTTCAGACCATATTTTGCGCTCTCCTCTTTCACCCTCATTAAAAGGTTCTTTAATTCCTCCTCACTTTCTGCCATCAAGGTAGTATCATCAGCGTATCTGAGGTTGTTGATATTTTTTCCGGCAATCTTAATTCCTGTTTGGGATTCATCCAGTCCAGCCTTTCGCATGATGAATTCTGCATATAAGTTAAATAAGCAGGGAGACAATATACAGCCTTGTCGTACTCCTTTCCCAATTTTGAACCAATCAGTTGTTCCATATCCAGTTCTAACTGTAGCTTCTTGTCCCACATAGAGATTTCTCAGGAGACAAATGAGGTGATCCGGCACTCCCATTTCTTGAAGAACTTGCCATAGTTTGCTGTGGTCGACACAGTCAAATGCTTTGGCATAGTCAATGAAGCAGAAGTAGATGTTTTTCTGGAACTCTCTAGCTTTCTCCATAATCCAGCGCATGTTTGCAATTTGGTCTCTGGTTCCTCTGCCCCTTCGAAATCCAGCTTGCACTTCTGGGAGTTCTCGGTCCACATACTGCTTAAGCCTGCCTTGTAGAATTTTAAGCATAACCTTGCTAGCGTGTGAAATGAGTGCAATTGTGCGGTAGTTGGAGCATTCTTTGGCACTGCCCTTCTTTGGGATTGGGATGTAGACTGATCTTCTCCAATCCTCTGGCCATTGCTGAGTTTTCCAAACTTGCTGGCATATTGAGTGTAGCACCTTAACAGCATCATCTTTTAAAATTTTAAATAGTTCAGCTGGAATATCATCACTTCCACTGGCCTTGTTGTTAGCAAGGCTTTCTAAGGCCCATTTGACTTCACTCTCCAGGATGTCTGGCTCAAGGTCAGCAACCACATTACCTGGGATGTATGAGACCTCCATATCTTTCTGGTATAATTCCTCTGTGTATTCTTGCCACCTCTTCTTGATGTCTTCTGCTTCTGTTAGGTCCTTTCCACTTTTGTCCTTAATTGTGGTAATCTTTGTACGAAATGTTCCTTTCATATCTCCAATTTTCTTGAACAAATCTCTGGTTTTTCCCATTCTGTTATTTTCCTCTATTTCCTCTATTTCCCCTTTCTTTTACTGGGGTTTAAATGTCAACCTATTCTTGTTAAGGCAGATTTCTAAACAGTCTCTTCACTGAGTTGGTTTCTATGCTGGATGCAGAGGAAGGATGGCGCATTCCAGCCCTCCTCTGCCAACCCTCTTGCTTGCCACATGAAGTTACTTGTTACCTATGGCTAACAAGCTAGTTCTTAAATGTAGGACTGAATTAGTGTGTATAAAAACATGGGCTACTATTTATTTAATGCTACGGCTTTTGATGCCTGAGAAGTATGTTTTTAAGACCCATTTTATTTCTGTGATTGTAAGTTGTTTTAAGCTGTTATTAATACTGTGTTTTAATTGTTGTGTAACCTTCCCTGGTACCTTAAGGGCGAAGGGCAAGTAATTAATAATAATAATAATAATAACAACAACAACAACTGCAAGGCTTTGTTGAGCTGACTTTTAAGAAGTGGCATTCACATGATTACAGTGGTACCTCGGGTTACAGACGCTTCAGGTTACAGACTCCGCTAACCCAGAAATAGTACCTTGGGTTAAGAACTTTGCTTCAGGATGAGAACAGAAATCGTGCGGCGGCGGCAGCAGGAGGCCCCATTAGCTAAAGTGATACCTCAGGTTAAGAACCGACCTCCAGAACGAATTAAGTTCTTAACCTGAGTTACCACTGTATTCCCAGTGAGTGGGGTAAGACTGATACCTTCTTAAGGGTATAACTTCACAATATAAGAAAAATGGAGTTTCTGGCCCCTCCAAGATCCTCCTTGTCCTGAAATCATTACATTGTATAGTTTCCCTCCCATTCCCATGACAGCAGGCAGTGATGTGGTGTGGAGCAGGGCTGAGACATGTTCAGCATAATGCCGGCCCACGAATTAAGCTCTTCTATTCATAACCTGTTGTAAAACTTATCGCAAAGCTATGGTTTGGGGCTGCAGCTATGTGCATCTTAAGTGGGATTTTTTTTTGCATAGGTAGCTTTGTTTTGTTTTTCAGAATTTTTGCATAGGTAGCTTTGTTCTGTTTCTTTTCCTTAAGGTCTTTTGGGCAGGACAGAATATTCCCATGCTACACTTAGCTATGTTTTCCTGACCTATGCTAGCATGGCGCATGAATTTCCGACCTTGCACCAGCAGTCCTATGCTGCCTCGTTTGATGAAATTGTTCTGGGCCTACTCTAGAATTATGGTGAAAGGAAGCTATACTGGTGTTTCGGGAAGAGATCACACAGCACCAAAGAATTCTAGAGTTTGCACGAGTTTGGTAGGACTGGTTCATCTGCAGTTTACTAATGCAGAAGTCACTTCTGACTAAGTGATCCAGTTTGCCCTGTATTTGCTCTATCGGGGAAAACAACCTGCTTAAAACATTAACTATGGAAATTCTGGTGTAAAATGTGTTGGTGGTTGCTCCACATTTAGGTTTTTTTGTTTTGTTTTGCGGATGGCTGTCTTGTCAGCTAAGCCTGATGGTGAGTTAAGCCATAGCTGTTCACAATCTGAATCTGCAGTTGTATAGGAATAGGAAAACAAATGAGGAATTTGTTGCGGCTGTCTCACCTGTCTTCCCCCAACCTGCACTTGTGTGCTCTTCCATGTACTCACATCTTCTCCCGACCTCCTTGTGCCTGATCCCACTTCTCCCTGCTTCTCTTTTCCTTCCCCCTTCCCTTTCCTGTGAGTGTCAGCAGGTGAGAGAATGCTGTAAGGGCTGCTATCCTGTGAGCTGTTACACAGCAGTGGCCTTGCCTGACAGCTTGGCGGTGAGGGCACTTGAAGGGATGAGGAACTGATCCTGCTCAACTTCCCCAATTCCTGAAGATAGTGGAAGGCAGGGGGAGGAAACTGGGATCAGAGTTCCCTGCTCTGGCAGGCTGAGTGAGGTCTTGTGCCTCTGTTCCATCCTCTGTTCCTGAGCACACAAAGGAGCAGCACACCTTCACAAGACACAACTCGTGTGTTGGGTTTTTCTTGGGTGGTGGGGCAGGTTTTAGAGGAGCTGACCCCTTATCTTTGCCAAGAGAGCTTGAAACTTTACCATCTTGTAGCTTGCAGAACTTCCCTTTTATGTGTGTTAGAGAGATTTATATAGGCTCTCTAAAGAGAATTATTTAGATTTATTTGAAGTACATACATGCTGCCTTTCAGGGGAAGCCCTCGTAGCCCACCTCCCAAATAGCTTATTCCAAAGTCCCAGGAGGAACATCCACATATCTCTTGGTGCTTCCGGCCATCACAAAGTATGTGGGTGCTTTCAGTTGTTTCAGGAGGCTTTGAAGACCTGCCTGTTTTAGATGGGCCTAGATGCATACGAGCGCCATTCTTGGCTGAGATGCTTGCTTGGTTTTTAGCTGTTTATTATACTGGATAATTAATTAATTGTGGAGGGATTGCAGTAGTGTTTGTCTTCTGTATTATTGATAATTGTATTAGCGCTTTTAAAACACCACGTTGAAAGAGTGGTACCCAGAAAGGTAGCTCAAAACTATTTCACCAAAACAACTAAACTTCTTTCATAATAAATATTTCTACCATTTGAGGCGTAGTTAAGGAAAAGAACTCACATCATGTCCAAAGTGGAGGGGAGAGATCTTTTTTTTTTTGAGCGAAAGGTGTATGTATGTGCATGTGGGGAGCTGAACCCTTCCCAAGTTATGGCTTAACTCCTCACAGTTTCCCCCAGGTGCTTTTTCCTTCAGACGAGTTTTTGTAACCAAAGGAACTCACCTGTGTGAAAAACATTGAGAGAGAGAAGCAGGTGTGTGTGTGTGTGTGTGTGTGTGTGTGTGTGTTTTCTTCTGCATGCCTCCTTTACTCTAAAAGAGTGGTGAGCAGCCTGCAGAACTGATAGTGCCCGCCAAGCCTCCCGATTTGGCCCGTGGCACCACCAACCTTTCAATCACCTGACACCATACAATGTTGGGCATGGACCAGGTAAACCAAACAGGAAGACTTGGGAGCGCACTCTGACATATGCTCTGCATTCTTCCCTTCTAGCGCCACCGGTAGAATTCAGTGCTTTTGGAATTGGGTGCCCTTTTCTGTCTTCTGGGAAGAATCTTCCTTTGCAACTGCGGCTTGAAGTCACGATGGAGCTGTGAAGGAGGAAGGGAAAGAACTGAGAGTGCGCTTGCAATGTGCTCCTGAGTCTTCATTTGCAAGCCTCAGGTTTGAAGGTGAGTTGCATGGCGTCACATGGTATCAAGTGATAGACGGGTGTGCAGCCCCACCCATCTGTCAGTGGTGCACAGAGCAAAGGGGAGTTCTGGATCTGGCTTGCCGTTCCCCATCACCTCTTCCTATGTGATTTGGCGGTCCCTGTAACAGGAGACTATAGCCTAAGGTAGCTCAGATTGATAGACCAATCCTTGCTAACTTAAGCTACAGTTCTCTTTTGTCAACAACTGGGCGCTATAGTCTGAATGAATCAGGATCAGGCTTACTGCCATTGTGTCTAATTTGGACCCAACTTGAAACACAGACTGGTTTCTCTGGACAGTTTTATTATGTTGTTCAAATAATGGACAAACCTCACTTCCTTATTGCTATGAGACAGAGCCTTGCTTTTCTTCTGAATCATCTGGTTTTAGTACTTCCTCTGAAGTCATGGATGTGCTTTTTCAAAAGTGAATAAATCTTTAGCTACTCTGTTCCCATTTCTTCCCTATCTCTGAATTCACTTCTGACTGCATCATATTTGGTACCTGTTTTAAGCTGACTGCCTGTTCCTCCTCCTAAACTGGATCTCCTTGGGAATTTATATCCCACCCTTCAGTGTTACCACACCAGGGGGCACTTTAAATAATATAATAGTCATCAGAATAAACTCTGAAAAGCAGAGTTCTTAAGCAGCAGAATGGTAACATGCAGTGGCTTATCTTCCATTGGGGCATTACAATGTGCATCTTCAATTTTCTTAGGATCCATGAAATGGCCACAGATGAAAAAGCATCTCCGACGTTGGACACTCTGAACGACCTGCCCTACTCTCCTGGCAGCCCGTCTCACCTTACACACTTCAAACCTTTGACTCCTGACCAGGATGAGCCACCATTTAAATCTGCCTATAGTTCTTTCGTGAATCTCTTTCGTTTCAGTAGGGGTAAGTACTAACTTCCTTCCATGGCCGTACATTGATTGATTAATTGTTATGAGTGAAGACTTGCTGCCAAAAGTGGGAACAGCCTACTCAAAGCATGCAAAAACCACATATGCTGTTGGGCTCATTAACGTGTAACACTAAACTAACTCTGGTTTATTTAAACAAGCCAACTTCACACTAACCACAGTTCCTGGTTAGCATGTAACACGAAACAGTGGTTAGACGAAAATTGAGTGAAAGCTTCCAATCTCTTCTCAGCAGCACCAGAGGAGGAGGGGAGAGCCCATGAGCTTGAGGCTTGTACACACAACCCTAGTATTAAGTGCAATACAGTCATTTTAGTGCAATGTAGCATGGACTGCACATTGTTGTTGTAACCAGCCTTGTGCAGATGCCCATTTTGTGAAATGAGTGTGTTCTAGGAGGGATTGTGCCCACTGCCCCTGCCCTCTCCCTCCAAGCATTCAAGCCAAATGGGTGACTTGTTTGCCAAAGTGGATAATCCTATTCAGTGTCTGGCTTGCATGTGCTTGTCTGGGTGCACAAATACAGGTCCCCGTGTTACTGAGTGCTGGAACTCTGAGCATGCCCCAAGACTGTGTTTTGCTCTGAGCAATGGCTGTGCCATTGTGGTAGACCAGCAAGAGCCCCTATGGTGGCAGAGGGCACTGATCCCAGGCGTGAGGTTGTAATTGCCTAGTTGATCTCCAGTCCCAGTGCCATATCTAAGACAAACAACGCCTGTAACTGTGTCGTTAATCATCCGTTGTGCGTGAATGGGTACCAGCCAGTCAGCATATCTTGCCTCGAGTCGAACAAGTGTCTGTTCTACTATATTTATGAAGAGGCTCACGTGCGTCCTCTTTCAGGGGAGAAACGAGCATGTCCCTAAAGTAAGATTTGACAGTCAGGGATGCCCCTGTGACTTGCTTTGAGTCCTCTGGCAGAATACATAACTCTTATGACTCTGGCTGATCTAGGAAAACTCATCAACTGTGTATTTTGTTTAAAAAACAACACTCACATGTTGCCTGGACCTTTGTGAAAAGGCCTTTTCAGATTCAAGTTGAGGTTCACTCATTAAGTATTCTACAGGTGAAACTAAAAAAATTAGAATATCATGGGAAAGTCCATTTATGTATACAATTGTTTTCATTAGCTACTGAAGTTTAATATATGAGATAGACTCATGACATGCAAAGCGAGATATGCCAAGCCTTTGCTTGTTATAATTGTGATGTTTATGGTGCACAGCTGATGAAAACCCCAAAGTTGAAATTGTTAATTTGGGGTTCTCATCAGCTGTATGCCATAATCATCACAATTATAACAAAGGCTTGACATATCTCGCTTTGCATGTCATGAGTCCATCTCATATATCAGTTTCACCTTTTTAAGTTGAATTCCTGAAAGAAATGAACCTTTCCACAATATTCTAATTTTTCGAGTTTCACCTGTATAATCGAGTGTATGTTGCACCAACCGTTTGTTCAGCTTTGGGGGATTTTCACCCAAAGGTACTCCACACTGCCTTTCCCCTCCTCCTCAGACGTTGGACCCCCCCAGTGGTTGACTGTGGAGCTGGAGTCTCTGTTTAACTTTAGCTGGAGCTCTTGCTTGTCACCTCTTTCCTCATTCCCCTGACTTCTGAGCCGTGTTGCCAGCGCCGTTCTAAAGAGAAGAGTTTTTCTATTTTTAGACCGGAATAAGGAGGTTCAATGGAACCCAAATTAAGATTAAAAGTGGAGTAACTTGAAGAAGTAGGTGAAGTAGCTCATCCTTTTTGAGAGTGTTGGTGGATGAAAAGAATGGTGGTTTGGGAAGGCAGCGGATGAACATCTCCTTTGGTTAAGAGACCTGGTCCTGCCTGACAATGCAAAAGGAATTTTTGTTTAATAAAGTGAGTCACGTGTTGTGCTTTTTCCTCCCCAAGTATGACCAGCCCCAGTCAACAGTAAGCTTCCAGATTGTTATGATAATTCTTGTAGGCATGAGAAACAAGTGACCAAAGGAAGGGGGGCCTCCCAGACCAAAGGAACTGGGAGGTACTGAAGCCAAGAACTAGTTCATCATTGCTTAGTAATTTGTGGATTGCGATCTCCCAACATCTGAATTTATAGCTATAAGCTGCCTAGAATGCCATTGGCCTGGAACTTCCTGCTGGAAGGTCTGGTGTGTGTTTGGTTCTGAAACTGGGGCTTGGTATGAGAGAGTTATGAGAGGCAGGGTGCAGACCTACTGCTCTTGCTAGATGCAATGTTTGTAGTTGCATGATTCCTTTCCCCTGTTACTTAAAGTGATGGACGGTGGTAATGGTTGGGAGCAGAGTGAGGGGTGCTGTTTCCTTGGAACTGTCTTTGAAGAACGATAAATAATGTTTGGTTCTGATTTCCTTCTCTCTTTTCCTAATAAGAGTCGTAGGTGAGCGCTGGCAGCCTAAGTACTGTTTGTGCTGGCGATAGATAACTGAGGCTGCTGGCCTACGATAAGTCCCACTGGGCTTACCACTTAAAAAAACTTATTTCGGGAGGTGGGGAATGCAGAAGATTGGGCTGCCAAAGAGTTCTTTCTTTAGATCTAAGTCTTTCACTATGACTCATTGTGGGAACTGTGGTTCTAGAGAGATTTATGAGAAATTTGGTGAACACTGGTATTCTAGAGAAGTGCCTGTAAAATAACGACATTTCTGCTTTGTGTATATTTTGTACACACACCTATTCACTAGGTGAGACGATCTTTCCCAGGTTCATAAGTCATCGCTTATGTCTGAACAAACGCTAGTGTCTGATTTATTTGAGAATAATATAAAAGGGTAGTTTTCCAGTTCACATATCTCAACATTGATTAGACTAACACTCCCTCTTTCTAGACGATGGTCGTCTTGCTTCCTCCGTGGAGAGAGCAGAGACAGGACAGGGTGATCAACAGGCGCTGAATGCAAGTTGGTCAAGTCCGCAACATACTTTGAGGTCGCGGTCGCTAAGGTCGTCTCCTGTACCTTACAAAAAAAACCAGCCCTCTGGGGAGTTGCAGAGAAGATCTTCAGCATCTTTAGGTAAGAGATCAGAGTTTGAAAAGAGGTGGTCTGTGCTTTATAGTGCTTCGAAATTTCCCAAGCCCCATTCAGCTCAAGAGATGCTTCCAAGGAATCTTCTAACATTGTTCTTGCTTTAAAAAACAACATACTCCTAGATTTGGCAATGTAAAAACTCAGTTTTTCTGTGTTTGTTTAGTTTTTTTTTTTTTTAATTCATCTAAGCAAGAAGGAAAACCTGCGTGTGTTTCCTGCTGCTTTTGTTTTCTTACCCTACATGGGATTTCTAATGTATACATTTATGGAATTCCTAATGCCGTCCTTTTTGTTGGGAATGTGGAAATTAGGAGGGAAGTATGTATGTGAGAACAGATGGACGAATGTCTGTCCATGGTGACTTGCTTACCTCTGTGCCCACTGAAAAGTCCTACTTTCCAGACCTCTTTTCCATTCTTGGTGTAAAGTCAGAAGAACACACAAAGACTTGCATTTTCCCACCTTATTATGTTTCGAAGCCATGAAAACTTGGTTTTTAAAAAAAGATAACTTCCAATGATCTGCAGAGTGGGGGATGCCGCAATTTGAGTCTGGGGCCATGAACACTTAAAAGTGTTAGCAAATGATACATAAATCGCTGGCTCCTATGCATGGTCCTGAAGCCCTGATGTGGGCATGCAGATTCCCCGTTACTTGTTGCTGCCTCCAGTAGCAACAAAACCCTGGTGTACAAGATTCAGCTGGCATTCCAAGGTCGCATAACAGGGCCGTGACCTAAGTAGATTAGATTTCAACTGTGCCCAAGTCTAAAAGTCCAAACAGTTATTTGAAGTGAAATGCCCTCTGTTCTGTTAGGAGTCCTGATTTCCATCATGGGCTTCATTTTCAGGGGGAGACTTGAGAGCTGAGCCAAAACTACACCGAGAGATTTGTGATTAACGCTCTGACTTCTGTTGAATCAGATGGACCCGCAGGAGTAGGGTAGTGCCTGGGGCTGCTCATTTGTTTGGGGCAATAGCATGGGGCCATTTAACCATGGGCTTACACCATTTTCTGTTATAGAATGCCCCCCCCCATAAGTTGCCCTTTGCTCTGGAAAGAGGAATATAAGCACCTCTCCCCTCCTGCAAAGCAAATATCCCCTGGGAGAGCATTTGCATTGGGGGGAATGGTCGATGTGGGACAGGGTTAGATCCTGCTTTCCTGATCCTAAAAGCAATGGGAAGCCAGCGATACTCAGTACAAAAAAAACACCAGGCAATTAGTTTTTGTTTAACTCAGCCACAGAAAGCTGGAGTTGTTAGCTTTTCCAGCATTTCAGAGAATCAGGCCTAGACTTATAACTGCTGGAAAATATTGAAGAGCAGAATCAGTGTGTGCTTCTCTTGTGACAGATAGCCTCCAGGGGGCACTCATTTCACTTGGATGCGCTGGTTTCCTTTCCCTGTCTTGTATAGCGTTTACAGAGGTCATCATTAGCCTGTCTTTCAGAGTCTGGCCCCTGTGGATAAAAAGTGTTTAGCCCCAGTAGGAAATAATGAAGAAGACCATTCTGCATACATAGACCAGGTTTCTCTGATTCCAGAACAGAGAAAGCAATAAGGGGGAAGTTATTTTAAGCCTTAGTAGCGCCACTGAGACTTCGTCTTAATACAAGATGCATTTGCATAGGCTACAGCTACTTTGGCAGACTTTAGATGTTCAAGTGCAAGGAGTAAGGAGCACAAGAAGCGCTTAACACTATTGCACTCGATCCTTATTCTCAAAGGGGCAGCAAGGGCTAAGATTCTGGGGGCATTCCTGCATCCATCTGTGTTGCTAGAGGGCCAGGTGACTCCATTGGCTAGGAGTGCCTTTTGCCCTCTTTGGTTGGCAAGACAGCTGCGACTGTTTCTGGATCAGGAAATCCAGACCACTGTTCTCTATTTGCTGGCACCCTCCAGAATGGATTGCAATGCAGTGCTGTCCTCATGGCTGACCGGGAAGGTGTAGCTAGTAGAAAATGCAGCATCTCAACTGCTCCCTGGGGCAGACTATCACTGTCGTAGTAGGTCACCACTGAGAAGAAGAAGAGTTTGAAGAGTTTGGATTTGATATCCCGCTTTTCACTACCCGAAGGAGTCTCAAAGCGGCTAACATTCTCCTTTCCCTTCCTCCCCCACAACAAACACTCTGTGAGGTGAGTGGGGCTGGGAGACTTCAAAGAAGTGTGACTAGCCCAAGGTCACCCAGCAGCTGCATGTGGAGGAGTGGAGACACGAACCCGGTTCCCCAGATTACGAGTCTACCGCTCTTAACCACTACACCACACTGAGAGAATTGCACTGGCTGCTAGTTAGCTTCTAGATAACATTCATGTTGCACATATTGGTGTACAAAGTCCCATACAGTTGGAGACCAGAGAACACATAAAGGATAGGCCACAGATAGTGGTGGAGTTTTCTAGAAATCTTTGATGTCAAGCTTATTCACGCAGATTTTTCTCTCTCCTTAATTACTGCCTCGTTCCTTAATCACTATGAAATGAAAGTTGTCCCCTTGTCCCCCTGTTTCACTAAAAACATGAGCGATTGCTGTGTTACCGTTCACATAAATTATACACATGTACACTCCAGGATTTCTAAAGTAAACAGCACATGAACAGATGATATTCAATACTGCATATAACTGTATAAAAAAACAAATGTAAAATTGCACTGCGAGAATAGCAATATCTATAATACGGAGTGGGTGTATTTTGCGTATAATTTTCATATAATTAGTTGGGCTTTTAAAAAACCCTGATGACGCACGAGTGGCTTAGACACAAGCAGGCGCTCGATGCAAGGGGAAGTCTAATGCAAGCAATGCTCAGTCAGGTTTGGACAGTCAAGTTCTGTGTATAAATCTGGTTAAAATGGATTCCCTGCCCCCAGCCATAGGTTTCCCAGCCCTATTAGTGTCGTGACAGTATTTTCGGCTTGCTTTCAAAAAATCCATCCATGTGAGGGATCAGCGAAAGTAAATAATATGTGACTTGGGGGGGGGGGAATTGTGTGTGGAGGGGCATGAGAGGTTTTGCCTATTGTTCTTTCTCTAAAATCATTGACCTTAAATAACCTCTTCACTTCTTTAATAAAACAGTCTCTGGAGACCTTCAGTGCTGGTCTCCTTGGGAAAACCGCTGGAGATGATCTTGCAAGCAAGCATTTCCAACAATCTTGGGATGGGAAAAGCTGGCTCAGAAGCTGATGCAAAGTTGCTGTGCTTTTTTCAAAATAATAATATAATATATGCACCAATAACCCACCTTGTAGTGATTTTAAGGTCAGAGCAGCAAGCAAGCTTTTCTCTCCCATACACATGAACAAGAAAGTTGAAGTGTGTGTGTGTGTGTGTGTGTGTGTGTGTGTGTGTGTTGTGGAGGGACCTCTTTTGCCAGTAGCAAATACATTGGTGAAATGCAGGGGCAGGGAGATGAGGATTTGGCACCCTACAATCTGAAATAAGTCTGTCTCTCGCTGCATTTGAAGCGCCAGTGTTGTAAATACTTCAGGTAGGATTCCCCTGATCTGTCTCTGAACAGCTCTTGGCAACTCTGCTCAAGTTCTCCAGGAGGATTGGACTACTGCAATGCGCTCTATGTGGGGCTACCTTTGAAGGTGACATGGAAACTGCAATTAATCCAGACTGGTGACTGGGAGTGGCCGCCGGGACCACATAACACCGGTCCTGAGAGATCTGCATTGGCTCCCAGTACGTTTCCGAGCGCAATTCAAAGTGTTGGTGCTGACCTTTAAAGCCCTAAACGGCCTTGGTCCTGTATACCTGAAGGAGCGTCTCCACCCCCATCGTTCTGCCTGGACACTGAGATCCAACGCCGAGGGCCTTCTGGCGGTTCCCTCATTGCGAGAAGCAAAGCTACAGGGAACCAGGCAGAGGGCCTTCTCAGTAGTGGCACCCGTCCTGTGGAACACCCTCCCATCACAGGTCAAGGAGATAAACAACTACCTGACATTCAGAAAATACCTGAAGACATCCCTGTTTAGGGAAGTTTTTAATCTGTGTCATTTTAATGTATTTTAATATTTGTTGAAAGCCGCCCAGAGTGATTGGGGGACCTAGCCAGATGGGCGGGGTACAAATAATACAATAATAATAATAATAATAATAATAATAATAATAATAATAATAATAAATAATAAATGATAAGTTCCACAGAGTGGGAGCCAGATAAATTTATGCTATAGCACAAAGGCAGAGCTCAGTACATGGGGGGAGATCTGCTTCCGGGCTCTACCATTTCAGACTGCAGACGGGGGCCCACAGGACTGGAGGCTCCTCCATGCAAAAAGTATTCGTTGGTCACTGAAAACTGACATGTTGTGGCAGCAGTAGGCTAGCCCTCTCTGGCTCAAAGCTCAGGGATTTAGCGTGCAGAGATTTGTCTTCAATGGAGCCATCCTGTCGTGCAAAGCCCCAACCTGCCTCCTGGTACAGTCCAGGAACAGTGGTGTCCCCCCTCAGTGCAAACTAGGTGATGGGGAGCAGAACTTTTCAGTGCATTGTTTGCCTTGGGGCAGAGTAGCTGCATTCAAGCGTAACTATAGGTCATGATTTGTTGAGCAAGCCAGGATGCAGCTTGCAGTTTCTTTGCTCATCCCTTGGTTTGTTTCACTTGATGCTGGTTGGTTTGTCTCTCCCCACCCCCTTTCTCTGTGAATACTTGGACTGCTATCCCGAATGCCTGTGTGGCACTTGAAGACTGGCACGGCCACCTCATGTCACCAGTTCTCATGCTATTGGCTGGCCGCAGACATGGGGCGGGGGAACATCAGTGATCTCCTCCTCTGAACTCTTCAGCTGTTCTCAGCAAGCCCAAGGCAAGCACAGTCCTAAAGCTTCCCTCCTCCTCCTCGGTATTTCTAGATGTGGTGGGTAGAGACTAGCTGCCTTTGTTTCTTAACCCCTTGATCCCAAACTTCCTGAACAAAAGACTCTCTCGCTGCAAGACTCTGCCTGCAATTTCATGGTGTGTGTTTTTTTCTAGTATCCCCCAAAGGCAAAGGGAGTTGTGAAAGCTCTCTGTTAGATTCTCAAATCTTTTGAGACAAATCCCACCCTTGCCTGTCTTGAGCTCTCACTGCCTCCAGCCAAGCCTAAATGGATATTGTCGTCTGTTCCCATCAGTTCACTCGCAAACCTATAGGACTCTTACTGTATTTCTGCTTCCAGGCAGAATCCCTAATCTGGATATCATCACCCATCTCCCTAGCTGTAAGAGGTGTAAACTGCGCTCCTTTCCGCAGATATGTTTGCACCTACAAGCCCTAGTGCTTCCAGTGCATCTGGGCACAATTGAGGCCAGCATCCAGCTTCCTGAGAATTCATCCCAGACTCCTATTCCTTGCATACCCTTCCCTCGCCACCCATTCAATGAAGACACAAGTTTTAGCTAATTACAAAATTTCACTGTTTAGCCCAGAGAACTACAGGAGAAGCTTGGAAACAGTCATCCTGGCTTGTGCTGATGGGAGTTGTAGTGTGAAAATGTTTGGAATGCACCAGGGATGGCTATCTTTGGTGTGCAGAAACAGGCTGTGGTCCAAACTCTGGGAAACGTGGGGGTGATTGTCCCCAAGGAACTGGCCTGAAGTTCTTCTGATGGCCTGTGCCTGCCTGACAAAGGTTGGCTGCTTCAGAACAAGTTTTAGGAAAAGCCACAGAAATGCTGCTTGCCTGTGGCAGGCATGTAGCCAGCCTAGGCAGATAGGGGTTTCCCCCCAGGAGGATGTCCTCATGTACCCCACAGGTGAATAGGTTGCAACGTGCCACAATCACATCAGCAGCAGGGTCTTCCTGAACATTTAGCAGAAAGTCTAGGGATGTGTAGACAACTTGACCCTGCTTGAGCAGTAAGATTAAGTTTAGTTTTCGCACGCCCAAAAGTTGCACATGAACTGCAGCTATAGATGATATGCCCAGGTGAGATTTGAAATGTTCAAAACAGGAGTTATGGTTCCTGTGCTACTTAATACTAAAGTTCCTTGTGTGGTTGGGTGGGGAGATGGGGGTACTGTAGAACGGACCCTTTCATGCATATGCTTGATTTTAGCAGATTTGTAAGAGATTGCAAAAAGGCTTGAGGCTTGGCGCCTCTGCACTGTTGGCTTTGGGCACAGTGCACATTCCTTCATGCTCTATGAGTTCATAATGAAAAATTGCGTAAGTGCGACAGTGTATTGAGCTAATCTCCCCACCCCACCCCACCCCCCAGCTTCCATTCTCCTCAACGCTACGTATAATTGCAGAGTTAGCATTTTAAATATTAACAGGATCACTACACATGCAGAAGTATTCTGTGTAAAAGGAAAAAAAGAATGGGGAAAGCTACAGAAATTTGATACTAAATTTGATACATCAAGGGTGGCCAAGTGATTTTAATTAAACTAGACAAAATGGTAGGAGTTCTAGTTCCTCATAATTCATTTAATGATTAGCAGATTTTGTCTGTATATTATGTGTGTGTGTGTGTGTGTGTGTGTTACCTATTTTTCTTATTTATTTCATAAAAAAATATATATCACTTGTGTTTTTTTTTAAAAAAAATCTGTTTTTTAAAGTGCCTCCACAATCATGTTTGTAGGCTTGCTTATTATAGTTCAGCATTTTTATATACAGTGGTACCTCGACTTATGACGATAATGTGTTCCGAATGCGCCCTTGTAGGTCGAAATTTTCATAAGTCGAAAGGCGCTGTCTCCGAAGGGGAAAAATTTCGTGAGTCGAGAAAACTGCATTAAAAAAACTCGCAAGTCGAGGTATCACGCCGCCGCTTTCCCTTCGTAAGTCGAAAAATTTGGATGCGGCAGCCATTTTTTTTAGTACCTGATAGAAATGGTCAAGGGCAATCGCAGAGCATCTCATCTCCATCCCATACCACAACCCCTTGCCTCCAATTTCCTTAGGAAATGAATTGTATTGCCAGGCAGTTAGATACTTGCTAGAAGATGACCCGTAGCCGCAGAGTGTTTCATAGGTCCTACTCTTACAAAGGCAAGCTACAGGTAGGTTTTGGTCTGCCGTAGTCGAAACAAAATAAAATAAAATAAAATAAAATAATTCCTTCCAGTAGTACCTTAGAGACCAAATAAGTTTGTTCTTGGTATGAGCTTTCGTGTGCGTGCAAACTTAGTTGGTCTAAAAGGCAAGCTGTTTCCTCATCCCTCCGAAACTGGGAGGTTGGCCATTGCACAGCAACAGTTAACTTGCTTGCTTCTGGTCTGAGCTGCCAGCATTCCTGCTGACACCAGTGATATATAAAGCAGTACATACAAAAGGAGCCATGTTTGTTTCTCTTCAGCCAGGGAGCGCCAATTAAAATGCAGGTCCAATGGAGAGCGATGCGCTTGGTGAGAAACTTGATGTTGTTGTTGTTGTTGTTGTTGTTGTTATTTTAAAAAGGTTTTACAAAGCACCCGTTTAAAAAGGAATGCCATGAAAGGAGCACAGTTAGAAAGTCTGCAGCGCGTACTGTTTCCAGCTTGTTAGAATGGGAAACTTTGTATAGTGATATTAAGAAACTTTGCTAAAGTGTACGCACCCTTTTATTCTATAGCTAGCAAATGTTGCTTTGCAATGGATTGCAGCTTTTTTAAAGTGTGGGTTTCTCTTCAGATCATATAAACCTTTCGCCTTTTAAAGTGTGGGTGAGTAGTTTTAGTGTGTTTTATCCACAAACCTGTTGGGTTCCGTATGAATGAAATTGTTATATGTGAAGCTACTTTTGAGTTCAGTAAATGTAGGAAATAAAGCTTGACTTACTGAAATGAAAATAAGCTCGACTTACTGAAATGAATGCAAGTTAGTGCTTTGGTCATGTAACTGTTCGCAGCTCCTGATGAACACTTCTAACAGTGAATTCCTGTGATTTTTATGGATTACCATGCAACTGAAGCAGAAGGTTGTAGTGAACTGCTGGAAAATTATCCAGTAAATTTGTTAAGATGTGTGCTTCATAAATCTGTTTTTGAACAAATTTCCAAATGTTGATAAAAACACAATACGGTCAAAACTATTACTGTATGCTATTTGTGGCGTATGCTATTATACTGTGAGGAGAGGACTTCTGCTTGCATAAGCATATTTTTGCTAAATACCTCAATATGAATGTTGCAGTAACAGTTCCAGTGAAAGCGACAAAAGTAAGCTTATTCATATACTGTACATAGATTTTGTTTTTAATTCCTCAAGGTGTGTATGTTGAGGAATGTAGTATTGGCAAGTTTTTTATGTGCTTCTTTCAAGTTACTTATCCTAACACTCAAAATAAACCGAGAAGCGCTACCTATATTTCTGAACTTCTTAAAAAGAAAAAAAACCCTGCTGATCTCACGGAAGCCAGCCATACTGTTAACAGAATAATGGTTCATGGTTGAATCTGAGGGCTGTTTTCCTAACTTATACTTTCTTGGAGTTAATTTTTTGTTAGAATCAGTCAGGCTTTCTTCCGAGTAAGTGGGTTCAGATTCTGTACTATTAGAACTTCCATGTTGGAAACACGTTTTGATGGATGCCAAATTTTATACCTTTCGGATCATTGCAAAATGCCCATTTCTCATGCAAGGAAGCAACTCAGCTCTGGAAAAAGCTCCTCCAATTGGTCAGTGTTTACTGTAAAAAGTTTGCATCAATGTCTTTTTACGAGAGTTAAAGTTACATCTTCTGCATTCTAAAGAGATGTCCATTGATAGGCAGGCAACACAAAGAGAACATCTATCTCAAAGGGTAGCTAATGTCTCTTGTCCTCAGACAATCGAAGAGAAGAACCTCTCCTTGGCGGTCATGATCCTCGAACGGCTGTTCAGCTTCGAAGCCTCAGTACCGTTTTAAAACGTCTAAAAGAAATCATGGAAGGAAAAAGCCAGGTAACGCTTGAGGAGGAGGGAGAGGTGTTAATATGATGGAGCTGCTACGAAACACATGTCGTGTTTGGTGTTTACGAAAGACTGTCTTGTTCTCGAAACAGCACTACCTGCTGCTCCTAGAAGTTCCCGCGAGCCCTTAAGGCAAGATTAAGCCTCACTAATTTCGGCAGCTTTCGGATGAAACTAATTGCTTACGAAGTATAGATGGAAACGAGCTTTTATTTAAGGCTTTCAGCCTAATGGGACATGCTTCTTGAGAAATGGTGGGTTAAAACAGGGTTGAGAAACCCTTTTGGCCTAGCGGTCCATATGTTTATCTTTCCACCAACTTGGACAGGTGGGCGATGCCACTCACCTGTCCATCATCTGATGTCAGTTGACCCGTGGGTGGTCTTGCTCACCTGTCAGAGTCAACTCTTGGGGGTGGGGGAAGGGGTCCGCGTTGCCAGTGTATCCTGCACTGGAAATGCTCCGGTGAACCAGCACCCAGCAGGAGTCAACTCTCTGTTCATCAGCTGATGAATGGAGGTCTTAGTCCTGCTCTCTGTGAGGGTCTGCTTCACCAGCCGGATTGAAGCCTGCCCCCACTGCCCATCAGCTGATGTCACCAAGTGATGCCAGTTGATTGACTGGTGGGCATGGTTAGGGGGAAATGGCCTCACATGCCAAGTTGAAGCCCCTGGGCATCCTCACCCCTGGGTTATGTGCAAAGTTTGCCTTCCTGAGATGGTAGGAATCCTTTACTGGATCAAATTGTATAGCTTTAGTAATAACACCTGGGAAATTATTTTGGCTTGAGTAAACCATGCCTGTGTATTAAAGAAGAAGGCTGCCTTTTAAAGGTTCGGTTGAATGGAGGGAGGAGTCCTCTGCTTAATGCCTTTAACATTACATATTTCCGCTGGGGCGCTCTGGAGGAATTGCCTGAGTGTGATCACAACTTGTTGAATGGCTGGGCCATTGTCTACTGGACTTAAACTTTTACTTGGTAATCTAGAGAGTGTGCTACTGGGCAACGTGTCTAAGGAGGACTTGCCCTGGGAAATCTAATTAGCCTGTTATTGAGGAAATGTAATCTCATCACGGCCTTGTGACTTCCCATGGTATTGTTTTAGCTTCGGAGATAGAAATATCCTACATAAATCTGTTGCCTTGTGTTGTGGCCAGGCTGAATATTTAATTCCCTCCCCAGGACAGTGATCTGAAGCAATATTGGATGCCGGACAGCCAGTGCAAGGAGTGCTATGACTGCAGCGAGAAATTTACCACCTTTCGCCGCAGGCACCACTGCCGGCTGTGCGGGCAGATTTTCTGCAGCCGCTGTTGCAACCAGGAAATCCCTGGGAAATTCATGGGTTACACAGGTAAGGCATGAAGCGTTCAAAATCTCGGCCTTTTTCGGAGAGGGGAGAAAGTTGTCTTTGTTTGGTTGGGGTGGGAGGACTGAGCATGGAGCCTTTCCACATGGCAAGTGAGACATGATGCGCTCCTTCATCCTCTTCATTCATAGTCCCATGCAAAGTTAAAGGTAGGACACTGTTAGTTGTATTTGCAGGTCTTTCCCTTCTTCCCTGCTTTGAAATAATTTGCTTCGTTGTGTTCATAAATGTACATTATGCAGTTATTTTTGTGGGGGTATAGTTGACTTCACAGCATGAGAGATGGCACCTTGAGCAGTGCTGTGCCTTCCCTTTCTTTCAAAAAATCACACTATAGCTTCTTGTGATGTTTCTGGGGTTTTCTCGATACTGCACCAGGATGGCACCCCACCTTGCTTTTCAGCATGAAGAAGTCCCACCAGGTGGCTTTACTCCCCATTTTTATGCCCAGCCTGAAGAACCTGTGGCAAGAGCCGTGGGAAAGCCAGGTCAATGAGCTTCCGTAGTTGAAATCACTGCTCCAGATAGTGGCCTTAAGATCAAGGAAGGAAGTTGTCCTGGTTTAGTTATGTATTGTCCACAGGAATCAGTACCTGCCCGTAAATTTTCTGGCTGGTGGGCTAGATGGTTAGCACCCCACTTCCTGGCAGGCCAAACTTGGCAGGTGGGTGGGGCGAGATGTCACGATGGTGTCAGGTGATGTTGTGCTTTGAAGTTCCAGTTGTTGGGACTTCAAAGGGCAATGCTGCTTGAAAGCTCTTTTGCTATTTGCCCTTTTCTGTTAGAGCCTTTGAGGCTGAAATGGGAGTGGTTCGCCAAAGTGTTTTTCTTCCTTCCTGATCACCTGATGGGGAGGGGAGAGGGAGGAAAAGTGCTTTTTGGAAGCAGTGGCTGCTCGTGGAAGAAGCCTCACGTACAGTGAATGCTTCCAAGAGGAGGGAGCTCCTTTCAACTCACAGCTTCTCAAATTGTACAAAGGCCTGGCGAGAAAAGCAATCTCAGAAAGTAGACTTTCTTTCGGATCCTTAGTTTCCCTGCTGCAGAGGGCAAGGCTGTTCAATCTTTCTTGTTTTTCGACAGGTGACCTCCGAGCTTGCACTTACTGCCGTAAGATAGCCTTAAGCTACGCTCACTCCACAGAGAGTAACTCCATCGGGGAAGACTTGAATGCTCTGTCTGACTCTGCCAACTGTGTGTCAGTATTGGATCCTGGGGAACCGCGGACTCCGGTTGGCAGCAGAAAAGCCAGCCGCAACATATTCCTCGAAGAAGACCTTACCTGGCAAAGGTATTAATATATCTGGTTTGGGGGGGGGGGGAATCCACTTAGTTTTAAGTGTTTGGAATATCTTTTGTCCATCCAGCCACACAATTTGTCTGCGATATTCTGCTTGAATGCAGTGGTCCAATCACACTGGCTGTTGCTATGGTATTCTGTTGATTTTGCACATCAGGTTTTGATAAGCCATGGCTTCCGACAATAGCGGAATGGCTTAACTGACTTTGCCATATTGTCTTCTCACCATAATTTTTGTTCCCGGAACCCTAACATTAGCAAGGCAAGAGCAGGCAGAGAGCTTTGTTTGTGTATCTGAATACAGTAACTTTGTGTGTGAGAGAGAGACTAAGAATTCTGCAAAAGATATACAACTGGGGCGACTTTGCCCCTTCCTCTGCAGTTAGGTTGTTAAAGACTTCAATCATGTCTGTCGCTCACAGCAGATGCAGTCTCTCTCTACACCCAAAGGCTTAAACATTAATCGTGCCATAAGCTTCCTTGAATGAGAGTCCACTTCATCAAATGTCTGCAAAACCAGACGCCACAATAAACCCGTTAGTCTGCAAGGTGCCACTGAGACACTTTCCTCTTCCGACCCCAAAGGGCTTGCAATCTTACGATAGACACAAGGAAACAACAGTGGAAGGGGACAAGTAGAGGTGCGCGAAGAACATGCCATTGATTCATTTTCGCATACTTTCAGCTTTATTTTTTTTTAATAAATACTCTTTATTTCAAAATATTTTAAAAGAATACATTCACGCACAAATATACAACAAAGAAAATGCAAATCATACAATACAAACACAATCACAAAAAGGATAACCAATAACCCCCCAAAAAACAACAAAAATAAAAATGAAAAATAAAAACAATGACTCCCCGTCATTTGTGTATCGTTTCCCTCTAGGTTTTAACATTTCTTACTTTTCCTCGCCATACAATACCACCATCTAGCAAATGCATCAATCTGTCATATAATATACTATCCATCTATATATTCCCTTATGTGTCTCATTCTAGACAAATCACCAATTCCGTTTTTATACCTTCTTTAATCAAGTAATCCTCCACATATTTCCACTCGCTTTTGATTTTTTGTTTTGGGACATTTCTAATCGCTGCTGTCATTTTTGCTAAATTCATATATTCTACTAATTTAATCTGCTAATCCTCAATTGTTGGGATTTTCTCCCCTTTCCAATTTTGAGGAATCAACATCCTCGCCGCTGCACATGCATATAGAAATACATTTCTCCTATCTTCCGTGATATTCAGCTTGGTTACTACTACAACAATTTTTTTAAAACCTGCTGGGTCCACATGCATAATAATAATAATAATTTATTATTTGTACCCCGCCCATCTGGCTGGATTTCCCCAGCCACTCTGGGCGGCTTCCAACAAAAATCAAATACATTAAAATATGGTGTTGTGCGTTTGGCTTCCACATGCATAGCTCAGTTGATAGAGCATGATCTCAGGGTTATGGGTTTGAGCCCCAGTTAGGCAAAAAGATTCCTGTAACACTGGGGGTTGGACTAGATCAGTGTTTTTCAACCTTTTTTGGGCAAAGGCACACTTGTTTCATGAAAAAAATCACGAGGCACACCACCATTAGAAAATGTTAAAAAATTTAACTCTGTGCCTATATTGACTATATATAAAGTAATTTCCCACGGCACACCAGGCAACAGTGGTTGAAAAACACTGGACTAGATGACTCTCGTGGTCTCTTCCAACTCTACAGTTCTGTGGTTTTATGATTCCTCATCCCATGTGAGCAAGGGGAGAACTGTTGCAGTTAAGGAGACCTTTGGGTCAGGCCCTCTGCTCCTGCATTGTTCCAGTGGCCTGGATCTGCCACGATGGAAATAAGCACAATCTGGTGGTTTCATTGGCACAGGAGAGAGTTTCTAGCCCCATAGCTGTCAACCCTCCCTGCTGTTTCCCAATGCTATATTGTCAGGAGACTGCCCTCGCCGGAAGCCAAGGCGGTGCCAGGGCTTTATCAGTATCGCGAACCCCCGTCTCCGATGCTGAGTTCTTCATCTTTGTCCAGTGGGAGGAGCAGTAATTCCTCTAGTGGGGAGGGGGAGATGGAGACAGGAAGTGGGAGCCGGGGCTGTGACAGGGGAAGAGAGCCTTCGCACCAAGCAGAAACGGGAGGCGAAGCACCCCTTCTGTCTCCCCTTTTGCACAGGGGGGGAAAGACGTAGAGGGGGGAGGCGGGGGTTCCGCATTCCGCGCCTTTTATGCTGGGCTAGGAACCGGAAGGGGTCATTCCCAGACGCTGCAGAAGGATGAGCTGGGCGTTCTTTCTTTAGCTGCACTGTAAATATCTGCACAATAAAGGAACTTAGTTTCCAGAAGTTTGCGTCAACCTGGTTACTCATGAGCAGCCACCTTACACTATATTAAGGGAATTTCCCGCAATAAAAGGGAAAGGTTGATAGCTCAAGGTTCTATCAGTGATCAGTTTTTATGATTTTTTTTTTAAAAAAACAGTAAGGTGTATTTACGTATATGTTTTTAAATGTAAGCTGCTTGGGGATCTTTCAATAAGTCTGATGGATGTTGATAAAAAAAAAAGTTGCATGATTGGACACGCTTTGAGTGCCCGAACTTTCCTAGCTTGAATCTGAAAGGGGGAGGTGCATATTTTTTAAATCCCAAAGTGAATTTAGACTGCTCTTCTCGGTCCGAGTCCTTTTAGCAACCCTGCAGCTTTAATGAGGCTGGAATTCTGTGAAAGGGTTCAGTTGAGACGTGGTTTCGCGGCCTCCTTGTGATGGATCAGGTTGCAATATGTTAACATTAGCTGCTGCAATGAAGAGAACCCTCCAGCAACATCTGTAGGCAAACACTGAAGTTGCTCATCAGTGAGCAGCTGTAGTAATAACATCTGACCTGTGGTGTGAGGGATAAATCCTGCCTTGTTTCTCTTTCACTTTCTAAATTTGAATGCAGCACCCTCTGCTGTCTGTGAGTTGAAAACAATTATTTTCCTTAGGGTCGAAACATTGAGAGATGGGCGTATGCATTCCCCAGCCAGCATACTCCTGGAACTGAACTCTCGGTATAGAGGAATGTCTCTGAGCATGTACAGACTGCTTTTCTTTAGCAGCATTGGCCACTGTAAACAACTGCTGTTCTCCTGGAGGGCATTTTGATGTAGGTGGCATCTCCTTCCCCATCCCTGACCAAAAGAAACTCGGCTTGCAGAAATAATTGAGAGCAATTCTGGGTGGCCAATAAAACAGATTTAATATTTCACAGCCCTGGATTACAGGGATATGTAACCTGCCCTGATCTTTTCAGACTATAAAAAGACTTTAAGACCTCATATTCCCAACTGCAAAATTCTAATGATATTGTGATGTGGAGTGGGGAACAGTGATGCATAGAGAAGATTCTTGTTATAGTCGTACCTTGGAAGTCAAATAGAATCCGTTCGACTTCCGAAACGTTCGACTTCCAAAGCGTGGCTTCTGATTGGCTGAAGGGAGCTCCTGCAGCCAATCAGAAGCTGCAGAAGCCCCGCCGGATGTTTCGATCCAGGGTTTTGATCTTTCAGGAGCCGGAACGTTCAACTCCCAAGGCGTAAAAGTACGACTGCACTTTTAAATGACTTTGTTTTTCTTATCCTTAGTTCCGCCTCCCCCTTGCAGAATTGCAATCTTCCACAGCATTTGGGAAATTGTTGCTTGCTACAGCTTTTAAGGAAGCACTTTAAAACATTTCTCCTTTTGAAGAACAATTGTAAAGAATATAAATCCGCTGCTTTTTAAGTCCTGGGAGAACTCACTGAGTGTAATAATGTAGTGTAATAATGATGGCTTGCTTTAAGTGCAGTAATTTGGTGCTAATTGCTGCTTTAAAACAGTGTCGTTTACTTGCAGCTTGATTCACCCAGACTCTTCATCTTCCACTTTATCAACACGTCTTGGATCAGTTCAAGAGGAAGCAGGGAAGTCTCCTGCTCGGAATAGGTGAGCCACCCTCTCTCATGCTTATGTGTGTGTGATGCCGCACCTGTGGAAATGGCACACTGTGGCTCCTCTGTAAGGTTTATTTCTGCAGACGAGGTCTTAAAATGACACTGACTTTCTGTCAAAAGATGACCGCGTCCTTTGCTAATGCAGCGACATTACGACGGTATTTGCTTGACATCACTGTGTTGCCCTCGATAGATGGCAAGAGATCTGCAAACACAGCGTGAAGTCCATAGTTCAGGTCTCGGGCTGAGTGAATGACATCAGAGATGTTGGACATGTGGAATAACTTTTCCCTGCTGTCGCTGGTCCTTTCTCTGGGTTGTTGGGGCATTTAGTGGGCTGTTCACAAAGACTGATAGTGGCACCTTTTTGTGGACCAGGGTGTTCTTGCTGGTCCAAACCTTAGTCTTGCTACTGGTCTAGTATTTGGGGTGAGTGGGTAATTGTGTGTGTTGCCGTGACCTATCTCACGAATCTTGATCTTTGGCCATATACGTCATATGTCCTCAGGATTATGTGGAGGTTAACTTCCAGGGCTCGTTTCTTCTTTCCACAGCAGAAGATGTACAGATTGCCTTAGATACTTAGGTCAGCTGGAAGATCAGTGTCTCTCAAACTCCTTTACTCTTGAAATGGTCAAGGCCTGGTGTTTTACTTTCCATTGCCAGACTTATGGCAAGGAAGCAGTCCTGCCAGAGCCATTGTTTGTAAGAAATGCCTTCACACAGAATCAGAGAATTGTAGAGTTGGAAGGGACCCTGAGGGTCATCTAGTCTGAGGCTCCAATTTGCTCCCAAAGTTTTCCCGTCAAAGGTTGCCCTGAAATGGAAGTTGGTCCTCAGAATTATTATTAAATAGACTGATGTTAATTTCCGCCATATTAGAGTTAATGGACAGGGGAGGGGTTTAGTATATCAAGCAGGCTCCTTCTTACTATTTGAGGAAGGGGGAAGAATTTCACATGGGGTAAATCAGCTTAATAGTTTTGCATTGAGATCCCAAAAGCTTATTTCCAGTTGTTGATTTTCAAAACGCTAAATTGACTTTGAGAGAGAGAGATGGGCATTACTTGGGAGGTTCCTTACCTTACCTCATGTTGTAAAATCTTGGACCTGCTCTGTTAAACTTTAATTTTTAAGAGCTGGAGTGAGCTTAAAGACTGTATGCATTGTTTTCTTTCTCCCGCCAGATCAGCCAGCATTACTAACCTGTCCCTGGATCGCTCTGGATCGCCCATGGTCCCTTCCTATGAGACATCTGTCAGTCCACAAGCTAACCGCACATATGCCAAGGAGGCCAACGAGGACGAGCGCAAAATTCTCCTGGTACAAGCCAAGCAGATATATCTATCTATCTATCTATCTATCTATCTATCTATCTTTCATTCTTCTTGCAGAAATCTGTAGTGTCTTGCTGCTTTGGGGCGCCCTGTTTCTTAGGTGCAGTCACCTTGTGCTGTTCTCTGGCTGCAGTTTATGAACTGTTGTAATGCTATTTGCAACCCACCCTCGTGGGATATCCCATTTTATCTTCATTATAATCCTATATGTATGTTTGAAAAGTTACTTTTATACGACTGCCTAGATTTTGAGGAGATGTAAGAGTTTTCAGCTTCAGCATGGAAAGTTTAGCAACTATATATAAAAAACCTTTAAGGAATTGCTAAACCCTTGTGTCGTTGGGTCTGAGAATGCAACTGCGTTGGTTGTTTTGAACCAGCTTTGCAAGAGAAAATGCTAGCACTTTATTTCGTTTGTGTGTGTGTGTGCTGTCCATGCCATTTCCTCACTTGCTGTAAGGCCAGTTCTATATATTTAATTTATTGCATTTATATCCCACCTTCTTCTGCAAGGAGCTCAAGGTGGTGTACGTGGTTTTCCTGCTGCTCAGTTAATCCTCACAACTACCCTGTGTGGCTGAGAGGCGGTGATTGGCTCAAGGTCGCCCAATGAGCTTTGTGGCCGAGTGGGGATTTGAACCCTGACCTCCCAGGTCTCTAACCACTACACCACACTGTCTTTTTCTAGGATACTGTTGCTTCAGTATCGTAGGACTAATTTATATGCAAGCATGCATATTGCGCTTAAGTAAGACCTCCTCTCCCATATGACGTTCAGCTAAATATCTCAACTACTTCTGTTGAAAAGTATTTTGTTTGAGATGATGTCTCAGACAGGCAGGTGCTTGCTTGATGTTGCCAGCCTGGACTCCTTTGGAAGGAAGGGTGGAGCAGAAATTTAATAACAGTAATAGTAATAATTTGTATATAATTTTTGAATGAGTGTGCCTGTCTGAATTATCTCTAATTATGATTTGTAATACATTGTGGTATTCACTGCTGCTTCAAAGGGCTGCCTGATGTTAGGGAGAGCCAAACATTCTCTAGTTAGCTGCTCTAATTGTCAAGAGCACAAAATGTTCAGCAGAGCTTCGTTTATTGCTCTTCCTGAAGACAGAATCAACAGACGGACACACATGTCTGCTGGTGAAGAAGGGAAGTTCGACATTTTAACCTTTCTCCCCCTTCCGCAAGTGCTTGCAGTCAGAATAAAAAAAGATAACAATAAGATACTGGTCAAGTTTTCTCCTGATGAAACTCGAAAAATTAGAATATCGTGGAAAGGTTCATTTCTTTCAGTAATTCAACTTAAAAGGTGAAACTAATATATGAGATAGACTCGTGACATGCAAAGCGAGATATGTCAAGCCTTTATTTGTTATAACTGTGATGATTATGGCGTACAGCTGATGAGAACCCCAAATTAACAATTTCAACTTTGGGATTTTCATCAGCTGCACGCCATAATCATCACAATTATAACAAGCAAAGGCTTGACACATCTCGCTTTGCATGTCATGAGTCTATCTCATATATTAAACTCCAGTAGCTAATGAAAACAATTGCTTACATAAATGGACTTTTCCACGATATTCTAATTTTTCGAGTTTCACCTGTACATACTCACGTACCACGCATATACATAGCCCTGCCTTTTTATGAATGTGTATAACAGAACACTGCCTTTGGTGGATTGCAGGGTGGGGACGGTGCAAATCACTTGCAACAGATGTAAACAGCACTTCCCAAGACGGCGAGAACACTTAAGCCCACCAAACAGATGCTATCTAAAAGTGTCATCACTCTTGCCTCGCAGGACTCAGTCCAGCTAAAGGACCTGTGGAAGAAAATATGCCATCACAACAGTGGCATGGAGTTCCAGGATCATCGCTATTGGCTGCGAACTCACCCCAACTGTATCGTGGGGAAGGAGCTGGTCAACTGGCTCATGAGGAACGGCCACGTCACTACCAGGTACCGGGCAACTCTGAGTTCATGACTGTATGGTTACTTCATGGCTCAGAGGATTAATGGGCTTTTCTGAACTAGATATATCCATGAAGGGAGTGTGTTCTCTGTATTTATTTTTTAGATTGCAACCAAATTATGAAATGCAAACGGTATTACAAAGCTTAAACCCTCAACCCACCCACCCCTATCCCATTTCTAATCCAAGGTAATTTTGCTGGGTAGAAAATGCTACTCTGTTATCGTAAGGTAGTTGTTTTTGGGCTTGTTCTAAATCGGTGGTTCTCCTGTGAATGTAATATAACTGCCATCCCTCAAATTATTATTTTGCTTTTTCTGCTGAGTCCCAATCTGTTTTAAACATTTATTCCTTATTATTATAACCCCTTGCAGTCTGCATTCAATTAAAATGTGTGCAGTCCTCAACTTTCCTTCCTTCCTTCCATCTGTCCATTTCGCTCTGACCTAAATGTGCTGCAGTTGAAAAAAATAACCAGCTTTTAAAATAAGAATCTCGTCATGATAGGGAATGGACCAGGTGACCCTCAGGGTCCCTTCCACCTCCACAATTCTGTGATTTAAAAATATTCCAGTACTGCTAATGTGTCATAGCCTGCACGTTCATATTTGTCTTAATATTATAATATTCCAAACAGCAGAACACACAGAGTGTTCTAAAGGGAAAATATGTTCCTCTCCAATGAAGACCCTTCCAACATTGACCGTTTATGAAGCATGCTATGTGGACCATTTTCTTTTTTAAAAAAACTAACATTTATATGCCGTTTATCTGGGAAAACCTGTCCAAAACAATTTGCAAACTTTGCCTTCATCAGTCCCAGATAGGTGTTGCTATCCTAACCATCTGGAGAGAACCAGATTATGGAAGCCTGGCTGAGGGCTTCTCCATACTTCCACTTGCCCTGTCATTTCCCCCTGGGGAAACCCAATTGGAACAAATGGCCATCGGGTTTCCCATGGTTTTCCGTTTGTTCTGATTTAGGGCCCAGGAGAGGCCTTTCCCAGGGAAAGTGTCGCAGCAAAGGCAAAACCACTTGGACCAAGACCGAGAAATTGTGGCTCAAGTGGGAAAATGCTTGGAGCTATGCTTTTTAGATTTGCTTACTTACAGTACTTGGCCAAACCTTTATTAGGAATTGCGAATCAAGCTGATGGACAATGCCGAGACGGCAAAACTGACTGGAAAACTCAGAAACTAAGAGGATAAAAACTTTACAAAAGAATGGGAGAAATTTATAAGCTACTTAGGAGACCACGGTAATCAGATGGAAACAAGAGCAGGATTTTCATTCAGATGTAGCGTAAAAATCACTGGGTAATATGGTTTGATATAAGAATTGGAGTATGGATGAATATGCAGTTGTAGATGTTTAAAATGAGACCCCATGGAGGGGATGGGGGGAAGTCCTGAGATTCGGAAAATCTCTTTATATAGATATGTTTTGTTTTGTTTACTTTTTGTTTATCTGCATTTTGTATTTGTAAAATCAATAAAAATGAATTCAAAAAAAGAAAAATATTAGGCATTGCGATACATGCCTAATAAAATAAATTGCCCCATAAAACATACACATATAAAATTTTAAAATATATACAAATAAACAACCATGTTAAAATAGTAACAACGAGGATTTTCATTGGAATTTCTTCCCGCTAAATAGTGTCTTTTACAAACAATAAAGACTGCAACTCCATATTTGTGAAGCTTTCACTTTGGGCTTATAAATGTTTTTGGTAACTCACTTGCGATTCGAAACCCATCTTTCTTCCAGAGCTCAAGCTATTGCAATTGGTCAGGCTCTGGTAGACGGGCGCTGGCTGGATTGCGTCAGCCACCACGACCAGATTTTCAGAGACGAGTATGCACTCTACAGACCACTGCAGGTATGGATTTTGTGTGTGTATGTGCGCAGTGATTTCACACGTGAATTGGGCTGCTGAAAGAATTGCTTTCTGCTGTGTTGTGTAGTGGTTTCCGACTTTTTGTTCACCCAGATATAAAGAAAACCCTAATGGGCCCTGGCAGTTTCCCCAAGGCTGTGTATTCAGGCCGTGTGTTTGCTTGTTTGAAAAGGTGTGCAAAAGAAAACTCTTGATAAGTCACTAATGTAAACTAATTCACTTAAGGTCAAGAAATGTAGCAAGAAGGCTGCGAAACCTTCCGTGAAAAGAAAGGTAGGGATCTTCCAGGTAACTGGAGAAGAGAAGTTGGTGGATCGGGAGGAAACGGGATAAAGGGAAAGTTTTTAACAAAAAAAGGTGACTTTTAGAAATGGGACGTATCAAGCACAGATCGGTTTAAGTGTTCTCAGAAAAAGGTGTTTTGTACTAGATTGTTTGCTCCCCGAAAGCTTTCTCATTAAGGGCTTTGCGGCAGCCTTAAAGACGCCCGTAATGCGACTCAATCAAATTCAAGGAAGAGGCTGAACAATTTAACTATTTGCTAATGGCTCAAATGTTTGACAGTAGTGGCTTCTTCGCTATGGGGGTGAGCTGGAGAGGTTATGGCAAAGACCTTGGTAGCTTTCTGACATAGGAGCATAATTTATGAATGTACCAAAAGGTGAGGCACAATAGTAATTGGGCATGTAGTCGGTGGGAATCGTTGTTTACATCTAGGAACTTCTGGCTTGCTCTGACGCACTGTGCCAGTACTCTGGGCTAGTGGGGCATCTGGAAGGGAAGCATAAATCAAAATGAGTCATTGCCTGGTGGGCAGTCCGTCCACCCCCCCCCCAATGTCCTGGAGAAGATAATACAATGCAATCAATGGGCTTGGTGGGGGGGGCAGGAATTCACCCACTGTTGGATTTTGGGGCAATCTTTTTTAAAAAATGAAATGCCTGCAATGCAATGCTGTTGTGGCGGGATATATCCTGATTCATTTAGCTGCTCCTTTCTCAAGTTGCACTCCAACGCCACAGCCAAGACTTTCACTTAGCTGGATGTAAGTGCTGCTCGAAGACTCTGGAGTTGAGGCATTTCTAGTGCTTTAGTCGTCCCTGTTCCACATTGCTGTCGTGAGATTGGGCAGGGGCAATGTGGGACTCTGTGCAGTGACATGGGATCTGCCTTGGGTCTAGGACAGGCACTCGGCCCTCCAGATATTTTGGGACTACAACTCCCATCATCCCTAGCTAACGGGACCAGTGGTCAGGGATGATGGGAATTGTAGTCCCCAAAACATCTGGAGGGCCGAAGGCTGGGGATGCCTGGTCTAGGATGTGCATATACTGCAGTACTCAGTGAGGCGCAGTGGAAGATGCTGTCTTTGCTTTCCCAAAGCACCTGACTTCTTCGTTTTCTTTTTCTTTCTTTTTTGCTTTTATTTAATTTTATTGTTGTTATAAACATCCATCCTTTTACAATCGTTTACATAGTTTTGCATATTTTACATATTCTCCATATCGTATGTTCTATTTCCAAATGCTAATAAAGTATTCAAGTACACAGTTACGAGTCTTTCCCCCCCCCCCATCATTCACTCAACAGCATTTCCTTTTTATCCCTCATATATAATTTGTACAAAACTATTTAATTCCCTACTTTGGCCACCTCATGAGAAGAGAAGACTCCCTAGAAAAGACCCTGATGATGGGAAAGATGGAGGGCACAAGGAGAAGGGGACGACAGAGGATGAGATGGTTGGACAGTGTTCTCGAGGCTACTAACATGAGTTTGGCCAAACTGCGAGAGGCAGTGGAGGATAGGAGTGCCTGGCGTGCTCTGGTCCATGGGGTCACGAAGAGTCGGACACGACTGAACGACTGAACAACAACAACATTTAATTCCCTATTTCTAGCACAACAATGTCATACTAATACTATAAACAATATAATAAAAGAAAAATATAAAATAAGTAAATAAATAGAGGAATAAATTTGTGAATAAT
The DNA here is from genome assembly GCF_009819535.1 of Lacerta agilis. NCBI lineage: Eukaryota > Metazoa > Chordata > Lepidosauria > Squamata > Lacertidae > Lacerta > Lacerta agilis. The sequence goes on from NC_046312.1 coordinate 126,880,181, forward strand.
TAAAAAGAAAGATTAACATAAACCTAGGTTATATACATAACCTAAACCTAAATTTAATACTTAAATCACTAATAAGTAGACTTCCTGTCTTTCCTGATAAGCGTTCCTTTTCTGCTTGTGAAAGTACTTAACATTTTTCTTTTATCCTTTATTTATATCCAAAACCTTCTACAATCCCAAACACAGCTTCATTTTCTAACACTCAATGTTTTTCTCCAGGCTCACTCAAAGGCCGCCACAGACTTTATACCATTTCGTTTTCTGATCTCTGTAGCAGCGGCTTGGAGACAACAGCCAACTACCCAGTTCACATGTAATGCCTTAGTGAGCCAGATCACGGCTTAATGTGAGCAAGCAAACACCCCAGGACTCCTGGAGTGAAGAATGTGGCCACTGCGCCCCTTCCCTGGTTGTCCTGCTATCCAGGGCTGAGCCATGGTTTGGCTTGAATTACATCTTAACCAAGGCTCATGGTTTGTCTCGCTCCAGACAAACCACAAGCGGCAAACCAAGAACAAACCTTGGTTGCAGATTCTCGTTTTTCTGGAGCAAGACAGTCCACAAACCTTGGTTGGGTGTGATGCTAAAGAGTGGCTCAACCCTCATCCATTTGCTCATTCATGCCAACCCATGTTTTCTCTTAGTGTAGTGTGTAAACCTGTTTACAGTATGCCAGCTGATCTGCCTTTATTTTTGCCTTAGTTGCAGATGTAGAATCAAATCAGTTTGACTCAGGGTGAAATCTGGTGACCGGTGGTTGTGCAAGTGCCAGAAAAAGTCCAGTGTCATGTATATATTAGAAATGAAAGTGCTGAAACTAAAATGAACTTTTTTTTTAAGGGGAGGAACATGGGGGCAAGAGGAGGTGGGGAAATGGGGTGGGGAAAATAAGGGACCCCTTTTATTGTAATGCTGTGAAAACCCTTGTAAACTAGAAATAAAAAAGACCTCTGTGATAGTGGCTTTAGCTCTTATCTAAAAGAGAAGGTGTTTAACTTCTTCGGTTGCCAGAGAGCTCCTTTGGTTGCAAATGTGTGAATAATTCTGGGTGGAATCTTGGAAGCTTGAATGGTTGCTGAATAAGGGGTCATCTGTCAATGGCTAAGCCTTTACAGCTCCTTGTTGCACTCTGTGTGTACCAGAAATTGACTGAAGCTGCAATCCATTAAATGAAGTTGTCCTTGTTTCCAAACAACTATGCAAAATGGAGAGAAATTATGTAAAACTTGCTTAATTTGCATCACCAGTGAATGCAAATACAAAGCGAATTATGGCTTTGTTTGTTGCAGACTTCAATTTACCTTGGTGGAGTTTTGTTTTGTTTTTTAAAGAAATCCTTAGTGCAGAGTTCCTATAGCCCTACTTATTTATGGCAATGTTAGAGGGCTTATACTTGACAGACCCACCTGGGAAGGAATAAAGCCATTTGAATCATTTGAAGTGTTTCAGGAGCACTGAACCTGAATTATGTGCAAACATAATTTGAGTAGAATTGCTTTTCGTTCTGCCTTCGCGTCGAAACGTGGTTCAAGTGCAATTCCTGGAAGTTCTGGACCTCGCTTTAGAACTGCATTTGTAGAGTTAATCTGTGGAAAAGGTCAGAGCTGGCATTGTAGATGGAACAGATTGATGTCACTTTTTATTTGGTCAGCTAGAGGATTGCTCAAGTAGTAAATGCGTATCTTTCCTCCATGGGCAGAGAGTACTAACCTTGGGGCAAAGGCTGCATTTCAGCACAACACTTTGGCTGTGTTCCCAGGATTTGAGGAGCTGCTAGCTACTGTTTAGGTACAGAAGGGATCCTGCCCTGCTAGTTTCCTATGAAGTTTCTTATGAAGAATATGGGTGTGAAGGGAATGAGAAATCGCCAGTGGGGCTCTAAAGCCTGTAGGAAAATGTGTATGTTTGGGGCAGGTGGGAATTGTGGCCAGCTGAATTATTGGTTTTTTACTTAAGGGATTTTGTTACAGAAGTATGCAGTCGGAGTGTAGCTGATGTAATTGGAAACCCCGACATGCTTTCCTGGTGCCCCACATAGAAGTATCTGAAGGGGCTGCATATAGTTTTCAAGATTACGGGATAATCTGGATGCCATATTTAGTGCGTTCTAGCATGAACATGGCCGTTTATACACCTAAATATATATGGCTTTCATGCAAATTTCAATAACCTGAATGATTTATTGGGTGGATACAGAGATGAGACAAGTTTATCCAATCCAGAAATACTTTCTTTGCTTTAGTCTTCTGATGGGCCACAGTGTTTTACAACAAACAGTTAAAGTTATCCACCTCTGCTTTTGGAGAAAGATAGATACAGTAAATAGGTTTTTTGAAACAAAATAGAAAATTCTTTCCAGTAGCACCTTAGAGACCAACTGAGTTTGTTCTTGGTATGAGCTTTCGTGTGCATGCACACTTCTTCTGGTGATTTCCAGGTGATTTGAATCATGTTTTTTTCTCCTGAGCTGCCCAGAATTATCTACCGGTACTTTGATTAAAGCCTTGCAATTTCAATGGCTACAGAGCTCTTTAGTTCACTTTTACTGTCAAAAATATTCACAGTTCCTTATTTATCACTAGTCCATGACTAGCTTTTTTGTGCATATACAACATTGAATTGTTATTGTTCTTGGTTTCCTGATTATTAAATGTATAGGTTCCAATTATCTTATATTTTGTCAGCATATTTGTGCTACATATTTATACAAAATTCATGCGACTTAAATATATATCTATGCACACTAAGTTTTACAGACTTTTAGATTTATCCCTTCAGAGTAAGCCTACATCTACCTCTGCCCTCTCACAATCCCGTGCAGTTCCTGCTCTTTATCGTATTTCTAGAACTCTTTCTCTTTCCTTTTGCAACATTAACTTGCGAAAACACAATCAAATATAGAGAAAATGGAACTGCCGCTTGCAGAAAAATGCAACCTGTGGTTCTCTAGATGTTGCTAGACTTCTCCAACTCCCATCACTGTGTCCCCAGGTAACTTTCAAGTGGTGAAAAAGCCCCATTTAATGGGCCACCGGGACCATCAAAGGCCTACCGCAATAAGTTCAGTGAAGACAATATCATTTGCCTGCATACTGATCTTGATGCTAATACAGCCTCTGGTCAGATGTCCAGTTCTGCGGGGTCAGTTTTAGTGATAGAGGCCTGAGGATGTGAACAAGGTGCTTTTGACCGTCCATTGTATCATTGGCCCATCCTGGGGGCTGACCGGGTGGGTCCAGGGGGGTGATTAATGCATATTTGCATGAGCACGTCCTGATTGCCTTGGGGTGGGGAACCCTTTCTACTTATGTATTGTTTTTATGATGGATATTATAGTTGTAAACGGCTTAGAATCCATTTTTGCATGTAAGCGGAATATAAATTCATCATCGTCAGCCCTGGCCATTGATCATGGTGGCTGATGGAAGCTGAGAGTCCAGCAACATCTGAAGAGCCACAGGTTCTCCACTTTTATGCTTTGCGGTCAGTTAACATTATTTTGAAAGCTACACTTAACTGCCCCCCACTTGATTGTTCACATTTATTTTTGCTCACCTGGTATAACGTAGTCCAGTACCTTCTAAAGCAAATACAAAGTTTTGTATGAATTCGTATATTCTAATGAAGGAATTGTACTTAATCCAAGGATGCTAGCAAATATAGTGAGAGAAATGTCTGTTTCTCCCGCAGAGCACAGAATTTTCTGAAACTCCTTCTCCAGACAGTGATTCGGTCAACTCCGTGGAGGGCCATTCTGAGCCGTCGTGGTTCAAAGACATCAAATTTGATGACAGCGACACAGAGCAGATTGCAGAAGACGGAGATGATAACTTGACCAGTGAGTGCTGTGTCCGTTTTCTGAAGATATCTTTCTTAATAGCAAGTAAAAGCTCTGCCTCGCTGCTGCCTGCTGCTGCTGTTGTAGAAATAAACACTTTTATCTATTTCTTTTACGGAGATACAGTATCTTCTGTGTGTGTGGCTAGATTTCCACACACACCCAGATTCCAAATTGGCATAAGGTCTGCAGCTGTTTGGGCATCTTGGTCCTAACAGCAGCCCTGCTTTAAAAAAACACACGAGGAAATGGCCTCAAAACACCATCCAAATCATGAAAAGTACCAATATGCAAGTGGATGAAATTACTGTCTCTCTCTCTCTCTCTCTCCAACATTGCACACAGTTTAATTGAGATCATTTCTCTCCTTTCCTTGATCCCCCGTGAATACCTCTTATTTGAACCCCCCTTTCTCCTTCCTGTATCTTCCCCCTCTCCTCAAACCTAAAAGATTCTGCCAGTCCTAGCAAGCGCACCTCAGTCAGCAGCTTCCAGTCTGCCATGGACAGCGACTCAGCTGCTTCCATCAGCCTGAACGTGGAGCTGGACAACGTCAACTTCCATATCAAGAAGCATTCCAAGTACCCACACGTGCCCCCTCACCCTGCCGACCAAAAAGGTATGCGGTAGTTGCCACTTGGAGTCACACGTGATGAAAAGCGGGGCCTAGGCAGCCGTTTGCCCAAACACCAGCTCCTCTTGTCCTGTCCCCGCCCCCCCCCCCCGGTCTTATTTTCTCCTCCTCCTTCCTCTCGCATTAGGGCCACTCTGCTTTTCAACCACTGTAGACAATGCGTTTTCACATAGCTTTTTGGACAGGCCATCTTTTGGCCACAGAGGTCAAGGATGTTTCGAAGGACATCTTCTGTTTCTCAGTCATTTGTGCTCCATGCAAATGTAAGGCAGGTCTGGTCCCAGGGCTTTTTTGTTTTGTTTTGTTTTGTTTTGCAGCCACAACTTGCCACAACTCAGTTCTGGCACCTCTCAGGTGGGCACCATAGCCATTTTAAGAGAACAAGGGAGGCGTTCATGGTGAGGTCCGGCACCTATTTTTCTAGGGAAATGGAACCGGCTGGTACCATCTAGAGCTCAGTCCAGTTGAAAAGACCAGAGTTCTGCTATATTCAAGTACTGGTGTGGAATGTGGCAGGCTTGGGTTCAGTCCAACTTCACCTCAGACCGTTGTCTTCATAGACAAGATTTTATGTCAGTTTGGTCTGCACCTTTCAAATGGTGGAGAAATTACAATCTCGTATCATGTTAAAGCTTCTGGGCTGCTTTGCATAGCAGTTTTACATGTAGCAATATCAATATCCCTTCAGCTTTTTTAAAAAAATAAAAAATAAAAGTCTGAAAATAAGGCGTCTTAGTAAAAATTATAATAAATCTTTGATTCTTTCCCCCTGCCCCAAGTACTAAAACTCTGCTAGTGGTATTGATCTTAATATGACCTTTTCATCTTCCTCGTTTCTTTGTCATCAGTTCGTGACAAAACCACAGTGGAACCTCTGGGGCTTTGCTTCTGTAAAATAATGTGTATAAAAGGAGGTAAATTTGCCTGTGCCCACCCTTGCTCACAGGTAAAGAGGGAAGTTAACAAGAGTAACTTTTGAGATACTGTAATCAGCATGTGGCTGAACTTCTCCATGCCTAATAACATTATGCAATAAACACCTGCTTACTAAAATTCTTTATTAGTTGCTGTGTGGTGAAACTAATTTCATAAAATAGCTTTAGTAATAGAAGTTCTTTTTTTCCTGGATTGTGAATTAACATACTGTAATCCCCCCCCCCCCCATATTATTGCATGCTTGTAATGTGTGTTGAATGCATCCGGAAAGTTCTGTGTTCATCAGGAAAACCAACTGTAAAAATCCGTAGTATTTATGCATTATGCAAAAACATCTAGGAAATTCAGTTCCAAGTTCATTGTTAAGGTTTGCATAGCTGCTGTTTCAGATTATGTGGGGAAACAACAAATCCACAAGGTAACTGAGACTGTTGAATTTAATGCTGGTGTAGATCAGGTGTATCTTTGCAAGATGAACAGAAGCTTGTAGTAAACCTCCCCAGCAAGACCAGAACGATGCTAGAAGGGTACATGGCCTCTGGAAGCAACGTGAATCGCTTTACCGCAAGAGGACAGTGATAAATTAGCCTGTGGTGTCCCTTACTGGGATTTCTTTTTTTGTTTCTCAACTTGCACAAAGAATCAGAAATGTGTGCAAAATGTTGATCGAAAGCTTACCCAGATGCTTTGTCGCTGGCGACTGCCATTTTTCTTCCTATAACGAGAACTGTAGATATTTTAGGAAAGCGCAAAACACAGATAAAAGTGCCTCTTGAAAGGGCTACAGGAGTTTGCAATAGGTTTGATCCAGAACCTGCTGGCAGACATGACCAAAAGTATAGGAGGAATAAGACCAGAGGACGAGGAACCTCAATGGTCTAACTTCTCCATTCGATCTAAGCTGGTCTGAAATGGGAATAGGCAGTGACCATGCAAATATAATTAATACGGGTGTGCATATGAAATTATTGTGGCTGGGAAGAATTAATATTATGCACCTGGCTTCTTTACTATACAGCTTTTGGGCAGTGCTGAAGACACACCTGTTTATACTGGCCTTTGATGACTGACGTGTGCTTTCAGGGCCTACGCTATTCTTGCCACTGTTCTTTGTATGTTTTTAATTCTGAATTTTACGTTGTAATAACCCACCCTAGGACCTGTTGGTGAGGGATGGATGATGATAATAATAATAATAATAATAATAATAATAATAATAATAATAATGATATCTGTATCCTTGATTAGCCTCCAAGTTAAAAGACTATCAAGCCGTGGAACATGTGTAAATTGGCAAATGGGCTTTTTCATGTCAATCTGGTTCCAGATCTGCTTTAATGCCTCATTTGACACGTTGTCAAAACAAGGAAAGAAAGCGAAGATTCCCTTCACTTGAACATTTTGGAGTTGTTACTACAACAGTGACTAAATATATGACATGAGTCATGCCTTTCTTTCCCTTTTGGAGTGGGTGTGTAAGCCATATGATTATAGCACTCTGTCCTGTCATTTCTTTTCCCCTCCCATCTCCATATTTCTTTCTCCTTTCAGAGTACCTGATTGCCGACAACGGAGGGCAGCAGATGATCTCAATAAGTGACGCTTTTATCAAAGGTGAGTTGAATGCCGGAAGAATGTTCCCCCCTTGGACATGGGTTTGGATGTTGGGTGAAAATATATATCTCTCTCCCTCTCTCCTTTTGCTGAAGGGTTTTGAACACGTCAAATGATCTTGCCCCAAAGCTTGATGAAATCTGTACAAGTCTCTGCATGTGCCTGTGAATATGATGAAACAGGACGCTTCTGGGGGTTGGGGGGTCTGTTTCCCCCCGTTTGAGTGATCGTTCTGTTTTAAGCTTCTCTCTCTAAACACACAAAAGAAGTTACTGGTGACTTGCGCTTGGTATGCATTCCTCCCCCTTGCGTCACGCAACGTACGTTAATATCTATTTCCGGGTTTCATCAGATGCTAGCCAAGCAAAGAAGCAAGTGCCGTAGGCTTTTAAGAAACCTGCTCGACTGCAGCTTAAAAAGTTGTCCTGCAGAATAATTTTAACCAGAAGACTGTCTTAAAGAAAGACTCTTCTGTCTATACGGTTATACTTTTTATATCCTCTCCTTAATACACAAACATTCAGCAACCAATGTTTTAAAATGTGTGTATTATTAGCTGCAGTGGGTAGTATATTTTTGACAGCTACTTTTTTTACATATGAAGATGTTTTCCTACCACATTAGCCCCTCTTGAAATTAATCTGGATTCGGAGACCATTGTTGTAACCTCTGTGTTTGAATTGCATGGCGCTTCTGGGCTGTTCTGCTAAAATAAAAGGGAATCTTCCTCTTTGCAGTATTCTCTCTCTTCCCCCCCCCCTTTCTCTAGCTGCTAGACATATATTTGGAAAATGTGTGTTGTTAAGAGTCATCTGGAAGCCATTGTGACATTCCTGTGACACCCTTTTTCGTTTTTATAAACTGTATCCTCCTCTAAGAAGGATTTATCCACATTTTATTCTTGTAGCAACCCTTTAAACAGTATGATTTAGCATTATGGGAATGAGCCAAGGCAAGCATTGGGCACATGTATTTTTTGCTGCTGCTCCTCGTGCAAGTGGAAGGGAGGGAAAGCTTCAATTTTAGAACTAATTACCGTCCCAGCCATATATAGCTTGCTCTGACAATAGTCAGCTGAAACAAAACAGGCTATTAAGCCATGGCCTGATACCCTGTGATTTTCTAACTCACCAGTTAGAATAAGACTTAAGTTCTCTCTTTAAAAAAAAAATGCTTTATTGAAGTTAAATCGCTTAAAAAAACACATACAGAAGAATTATCCATCAAAGAAAGAAAAGAAAAAATAAAGCTTAATATTTCACAATACGTTACACTCTTCTTGAATTCCTAGCGACTTCCTGTCATCCCACCATGTATCTACAACTTGATCTGTCAAGTGCACTGTTAAATTCTGTTTTTCTTTTGTTATATTTCATCAATACTGTATTTTCTCATACCTGTCCATCCTACCGCAGAAGTCATTCAAAGGCTGCCACAGACGTCAAGTTATTACGATAATCCTTTAAATATTTTCTGTACATATCCCAGTTCCTAATAAATGTCTGATCAGAGCAACCCCTCAATTTTTCTGTTAATTTAGCCAACTCGGCATATTCCAGCAGTTTTATTTTGCCACTCCAGCTTTGTAGGTATTTTCTCTCCCTTCCAATTCGTGGCGATTAATATTCTTACAGTTCTCTGAGTTCGAACATCAGTGGGAACAGTGGATGTCTTTGTTTGTGTGGTGTGAAGCCACAGCTTAATGTTACCCCTGAACTTGACCAGAGAAAGTGATTGGCCCAGGGCCGCCACACGAACTCCATGGCTTTGTCAGGGTTTGAAGTCGCATGTCCTGAACTCAACTGCCGTCTCCTTGGCTCATTAAACAAGCCTTTTAAATTGTGAGGTTTATTATTATTAGTTTGTTTGCTGCTGTGTGATGTATTTTTGTGTTTTTATGTTGTAAACTGCCCTGTCATCCTCGGATGAAGGGAGGTATAGATAAAATAAAATAAAATAAAACAATAAAACAAAACAAAATAAAATCTGCCTTGGAATCCAAAGTGCTACTTCATGCGTAATCAAGGGTCTTGTAGTTGGTCTAGTGTTGCTATATATTTGAACAAAAAACTCACCTGACCCCCTGTGCTGCTTCAAACAGCTCTTGAAAGCTTGCTCAACTGTAAAATTGTTTTCCCATCGTATTGTCTGTGTGCAGGGAGGTTAACAATTGAGAAATGGAACCCTAAAGCCTCATTGCATATTAGGACTAGCTGCACAAATTGTTGGTTGGTTTTGTGTGTGTGTGTGTTTATATCTCAGCTTCTGCTCTGTAGAGTATCTTCTTTTCCATAGCTGGTGAGCTTGTTGATAAAGAAAATGTGCAAAATAGCTCCATCGCTGAGGGTGGAAGTAAGCGACAGGATTGACAAGACTGGTAAAAAGGTTCACATTGCACATGACCACACTTACACCCTTGCAGGAAAAATACCATCCGCAAAGCAGTCCTTAATCTTGAGAGAATCTTGACAGTGGTACCTCCGGTTGCGGACGGGATCCGTTTCAGAGGTCTGGCCGGATCCCGAGGTTTTTTCGCAACTGGAGAGACCACCTTTGCGTATGCATGCATGCACCGCGGTAGATCACTTCTGTGCATGTGCACGCAGCAAAACCCCAGAAACATACTTCTGGTTTTGCCGCTTACGTAACCGGAGGGATACGTAAGCGGAGGTACGACTGTATATGGATTAAATTGTAATCTTACCACTTCCCTTCTACCCACCACTTGTGTTTTTTTAGAGTCGCTGTTCAATCGGAGAGTTGAAGAAAAATCCAAAGAGCTGTTTTTCACACCCTTGGGCTGGCACAACAGCAGCCTGGACCTTCTGAGGGAGGAGAATGGGGAAAAACAAGCCATGGAGAGGCTGCTGTAAGTTGGGGTTCTGTAGCATTGAGTTCCCTTCCCTTGCCTGCGAAGACGGAGTGAGCAAATGAGACCAGCAGTCAAGAAAGCAGGGAGGGAAGTGAGAGGCTTGTGGGGCTCATCCGCCTGGGAAGGTAGTCTGTCTAGGAGAAGGAAAACTCCCACCCTAAACCTCTGCTGCCTTACGGGATATCTTCTGGAAAAGGAAAGGCTAAACCCTACACAAATCCAGAATGGAGCCCCTAAATTTGTGAATCTGCCCTCCTTTTGCTTTGGGAGCCCTGAGCGATTATTTTGGGCTTGCTCTGGCCCCTTCACAGGCATAGTTCACTGTCAGGCAAACAGGTATATATGGCTCCGGAGGATATTCCCTCCCTCTGCCATCGCCTGAACTTTAACCATGTTTTTAAACCTTTCTCTCCAGCTCAGCTAATCACAACCACATGATGGCGCTACTTCAGCAGCTGCTCTACAACGAATCCTTGTCTCTTTCCTGGAGGGATATGATCGTGCCCGTGGTCTGCCAGGTGGTTCAGACAGTCCGACCTGACGTCAAGAACAGGGACGATGACATGGACATCCGTCAGTTTGTCCATATCAAAAAAGTGAGTTCAAGTGGGGAAAACGGGGGATCAACGAGAAGGGAGGTGGCTGCTCAAGGCTTATGCTGACTTTCAGAATGATGGCACCTCCATATCCTGAAACTACCCAAGCCTGCCAGGCAACTTGCCACCCTCCAAGCCAGTCGCTTGATAAAACCTCCATTTCTTGGTGTCTGCCTGGTTGTATGAGCGCATGGCTATGCCAGCAACTTGCTGGCTTAGCAGGTAAATGTTTTGGAGGCAACTTGCAAATCATTCACACCTGTACTAACCTTTGATCATTTTTGAAAACTCTAGCATTCAGCTCCCATTGCTTCTCTTTAACATTATTGTAAGTGGCAATTTTTTTGCAGCTGATTTCCACCTCCCACCAAGTGTCCCATGTTTAATTACATTGACTGGTATTTAATCACCTCTCAGTTCTGACCTGAATTTCAAATTTCCCACCCCCTTTTCCTTTACCATTTCCTAGGCATAATCTTGAACTAAAACAGGTCACTACGCTAAACATTTACTTAGCATGAACATTTTTAGACTATCTGTAATAAAGATAAATTATAAAGAAAGATTTGATTAGTCCAGGAATAAAAGTGGTATGTAGCTGAAATTCATGTCCATAAAAGGCACCCTACGTTTGTAATAGAATTTAAAAAAATAAAAAATGGTGAGGACCTGTCATCAATTTGGCATTTTTATGTAATCCTGTGCTTAACAGCAAGGGAGAGCTATTTTAAAACATGTGTTTGCATGACTACACTTCATGCAAGATTTCAAATTCCAGTGGCCTCCTTAGCTAGATGTTCCTGATTGACAGTGTATTGCAGTTGTGAGTACTGGGGAAATACCATATTCCTAAAAAAGTAATACTTTCCTGGGATAAATAATTTGAATTGTGTTCAACAAATGAACCTAATTTGTGTATTTTGTTCTCATGATAAACTGGATGACTGAATTACCCATTTGAGTGGGTGGGGAGATAAAGATTTTGGTCACATAGCTGGCTGTTATATCAGCCTCATGCAAGAAATAATGGAAGCTACATTTATCTGGGCTATTTTCAGTTAGCTTATTGATGTTAGGAGGGAAAAGAAAATACTTTTTTTTAAAAAAAGAATCTTGCTTTTTAACACAAGCTGGGAAAATTAGGAGATCCATGGATAATAAAAATTCTTACTGTTTTGACAGATTCCAGGTGGAAAAAAATTTGACTCGGTTGTGGTGAACGGCTTTGTTTGCACCAAGAACATAGCGCATAAAAAGGTATGATGCAGCTATGTTAGTTTATGTAATATGGTAGCATGGATGACTTGGAACGTCTAATGTTCAATATAATACCTAATCGACTAGTTTTGTAACAGTTTTTGCTCTTAATCTTCTCTACCCCGCTTACTGTTACTATAAATTTGTTTGTTTATGCCCTGCCGTTTTCCCTGACAGGGACTCAGGGTGTCTTACAGATAAAATAAGAATGGCTAAGAGCATAGAAAATAGGTTGTTGGCATAATGTAGGTTCAAATTCACACAGGATTAAGGAAAGCAGAGTCCCTCACAAGGATTAACTTGATGTCATAAGGTCCCGAGAGGGTCTCCCACTTGGCTGATTGTGGCTCATTTGAGCCAAAACGTATTGGGTTTGAATTCACATTCTAGCTGGCTGACTGGCCCTTATCCTGATTTTTATTGGGTCCCCTCCACTTTTTGCCTTGGCAGCCTAGCAATGCTGCCTTTTTGCTCTGCCACTGAGTTGTTGACTCTTCCTATTGCACCTTCTAAGGGAAGGTATTGCCCCGTCTTTCAACACGAAATAGTTTTAACAACCCTTTCTCTTTCTAGATGAACTCGTGTATCAAAAACCCCAAAATTCTTATGCTGAAGTGCTCCATCGAATATCTCTACCGAGAAGAAACCAAGTTTACCTGCATAGATCCCATCGTCCTTCAGGTTGGGATAGTTTGCTTTTGTTTATCCTCTCTTACCATCCTATCAAAGTCTAATGAGTTGGTTTATTCAGGACTGCAATTGGCTAGTTCTGAATAATTGCAGGGAATATGTGAAACAAAATAGGAAATTCTTTCCAGTAGCACCTTAGAGACCAACTAAGTTTGTTCTTGGTATGAGCTTTCTGAAGAAGTGTGCATGCACACAAAAGCTCATACCAAGAACAAACTCAGTTGGTCTCTAAGGTGCTACTGGAAAGAATTTCCTATTTTGTTTCGACTATGGCAGACCAACACGGCTACCCACCTGTAACAGGGAATATGTGGTTCGCCATAGTCTCCGTGCAAACCACATATCCCCTGCAATTATTCAGAACTAGCCAATTGCAGCCAATTTGAAAACGGACTGGTGCTTTGCTCAGTTCATTATGACATGCATTTGATAGTCTTATACATTGTGAAAGAGGGACGCGGGTAGCGCTCCGGTCTGAACCACTGAGCCTCTTGGGCTTGCTGATCGGAAGGTCAGCGGTTCGAATCCCCGCAACGGGATGAGCTCCCATTGCTCGGTCCCAGCTCCTGCCAACCTAGCAGTTCGAAGGCATGCCAGTGCAAGTAGATAAATAGGTACCACTGTGGTGGGAAGGTAAACTATGTTTCCGTGCGCTCTGGCTTCCGTCACGGTGTCCCGTTGTGCCAGAAGTGGTTTAGTCATGCTGGCCACATGACCCGGAAAGCTGTCTCTGGACAAACACCAGCTCCCTCGGCCTGAAAGCGAGTTGAGCTTCTCAATTTGTATTGTATTTATTTTATGTACTGTGGCTTGCCGTTGTTTTATTGATTAGTTTAGAAATTGTTTATTGCAAATGTTGAGTGGATTTCTCTTTAACTTTTATATGTTGATACTATTTTATATTACTCTAATAATTGTTGAATGTAATTGTCAGGGTAGAGTTAGAAAAAGAGTTAGGATGTTCACAGAGGCAAGGGTTAAGTTATGACTCCAACTCGGAGGAGGGGAGGTACAAGCCAGTCCTCACGAGGAGGTTAGAAAAAGAGCGGGAAAAGCCTTTTGAGAGTTGCTGGTCAGGGGAGAAGCAGAGCTCAGAAGGTATCTGAACTGAATGACTCTGTGGAGTGATAGTTGAAGTTAAGGACTATTTATTAATATTGTTTGTGAATTCTTAATAAAAATTATAAAAGACCAAGAGACGTTTGTGTGGTAATGTGAAGAGGAATCGACCAGCCTTGACAGTAACTTTTTGATTAGGTTGCTTATTTTAAAGTTTTGTTTTATTATCACTTTTTTGTATTGCACTAGATTGTTATAAGATGTACATTTTTTGTTTCTTCTGCTTGTAAATCGCCTTGAGTATCGTAAGATAGAAAGGCGGTATACAAATAAATTATTATTATTATTATTATTATTATTATTATTATTATTGAGCGCCGCAACCCCATAGTCTCCTTTGACTGGACTTAACCGTCCAGGGGTCCTTTACCTTTTTTTTTACACCTTACATTGTGAAAGATTTCTTGGCAAATGAGAGAGGTTTTTAACGGTACCAGTATGCAAGAGCTATATGAGGATCTTGGTATGTGCACATATGACATGCATAGCTGTCAACTTTTCCCTTTTCTTCTGAGGAATCCTATTCGGAATAAGGGAATTTCCCTTTAAAAAAGGGAAAAGTTGACAGCTATGATGACCCTGTACTTGTTTTCTGAGAATTTAAAAGGTAATCTTAATCTGTTTTAGTATTTTAACTTTCATATGTTTTAAGGCATGGTTGTGAATTTTTCTTGATGTCATTGTTTTATCTTTTTGTAAACCGCTTTGAGGTTCTTTACAATCAAGCGGTGTGTGAATTTTATATACCGGGGGCTTGCTATCTTGTAAGTATGCTTAAGATTGGAGCCTTGCTATTTCTTCCCCAGCTCCAATGGTAAATCATCCAAACACCAGCTTTGCTGGGAAAACAGTGCTGGTCTAGTGCAGACGTGAGCCACTCTTGATACAGCTTGAAACCAGAATTTGAAGTTGGGTTTTCCAGTTCTAGGTAGAACTAGCATTGACACCAGAGCAGCTGTAATGTTGCATCATGCTTAACTCCAGAAACTGGGCAGGGAGTGAAGAGTTCGCAGACCACAGGGATGTTTCTCATCTCCAAGGATTTTGGAACCATACATCTGCTCTTAGCAACTCGGAAAACATTTAATCTGGGAATATTGTAACCAAGGTGTTTTAGTGCTTCTTAAAAATAGTTTTCCTTCAAAAAATAAAATAAAAACACCAGTGGCATCACCATTCTGCATACCAAAGTACCAATTGCTAGAATTCATGAGCATTTTGTCTCCCTGTTTTATTAGTCAGTAATCCAATTCCTTAAGTGCTCTGTTTTAGTGCATAAAACCTGAATTAGGTTAGTGTTTACTTGAACTGTCAGTTTAGTTTTAAGGGGGGGGCGGAACTACTCTTGAGTAAGCATGTTTTAAGTTTGCAGCCTTAGACCTGGTATCTGATGACTGCAATACTTGCTTCTGCCACGATAGGAAAGGGAGTTCCTGAAGAACTACGTTCAGCGGATAGTGGATGTCAGGCCAACTCTGGTCCTGGTTGAAAAAACCGTCTCCCGTATTGCGCAAGACATGCTGCTGGAACATGGCATCGCTTTGGTCATTAACGTCAAGCCAGTAAGTGCTAGAATTCTAAATGAAATCGTAGTTCAGTAACAGGTTTTCCCTCCTTTTTTGGTGTAGTGTACACAATATCTTTTCTTTCCCCGTTTTTTTTCCCTACATGGGTACTATTTCCTGTTTCTTCTCCTTTTTTGCGTCTTATTCAGTGCACTTCTAATGTTCTACTTTTTATTTTCCAATAAATAATGTAAAATTTAAAAAGCCTTGGGAGTATTTCCACATCAGTATAATTTAACAAATGCTGATGTGGTGTAGTGTGTGGTGTAGTGGTTAAGAGTGGTAGACTCGTAATCTGGGGAACCGGGTTCGCGTCTCCGCTCCTCCACATGCAGCTGCTGGGTGACCTTGGGCCAGCCACACTTCTTTGAAGTCTCTCAGCCCCACTCACCTCACAGAGTGTTTGTTGTGGGGGAGGAAGGGAAAGGAGAATGTTAGCCGCTTTGAGACTCCTTCGGGTAGTGAAAAGCGGGATATCAAATCCAAACTCTTCTTCTACTGAAGAGGGTCAAATGCCACGAGGTAGATCTGCTGAGACACAAGGATTCTCTGTCACCTAAATATTGTTTCCATTTGGCTCTCAAATATTCCTTTTTTGTTTTAATGGTCTGTAGAGTTCATGGTTTCATAAGGTGTGAGTTGTTTTTTTGTCAGAGATCAGACCTCCCAAGGAAGACTTAAACAAGAGATTGGGGTATAGTTTATGGACTGCACAGCATTCCCTTGCCACTCCTTCAGTTAACCAGTATCTTACCTGATTGTCACCTCTCTCATTCCCCAGTCCTTGTCACGACATCACAAATGCTGCAAAAAAAAAGCACAGCAGATTAATTTTCAGAAAATGTAGAAATGATCTAATCATGCATGCGGGTGCTGTTGCCTGCGGGCTAATCACGGATTCTTAATTTACATGCCTTATGCCATAGCCCAGGGATGGCCAACTCCTGAGAAACTGCGATCTACTTTCAGAATTAAAATCTGGCAATGGGGGTTCAGGTCAAAGTTGTTGAGCTTTTTAGGGAGGAGGAAAGGCCCGTTTATAGACAAATACTTTCTTAAGAGGGAAATTCAATTTGGGGGGGGGGGTTAAAGGCAAGTGTCAAGGTGGGGGAAGTCACTCACACTAATATCGCTTTGAATGAAAACAGCCACAGAAAGAAAGCTCTGTCTTCCCTTCCACTGATCACACAACAATGGGGTGTGGGGCAGGAGTCAGTTTCAACGACGCTCAGGAAAGGGAGCCAGAGATCGACCCGCATTTTACAAAACTTTGCGGGGATCTACCAGTAGATCTCAGTTGACCTGTTGGACATCCCTGCCATAGCTTATTCTCTCTCCCGCATTAAGTTAAGTAAGTGCATAGCATTTTTCTTATCAATGTTTTGCAGCACGTCTTAGACAGAGTAAGCCGGATGACTCAAGGAGATGTGCTAATGTCAATGGATCAGTTGCTGACCAAACCACACCTGGGAACCTGCCACAAATTTTACATCCAAGTGTTTCAGTTGCCTAATGGTGAGTGATCCAAGTCCTAACCTTGTTTGTCTGGAAACAGGGCTGGCTGCACCTCCTTTTTAACAGAATTAGGCTTCTTTGAAATACAGCGTCATGATTAATGTGATAACAAAGTAAATTCTATAGAGCTGGCACCACTAATAATAATAATACGTAGCATCTATGTAGTGCTTTTGAGTGTCCAAAGTGCTTTGGATTTTGTAATTCTTACCCTAAGCCTTTGGTAAGTTGCTATTATCTGCTGAGAGAGTGGCTTTCCTCAGACCATTTCGTGAGTTCACAGCAGGGGCAAGGTTTAAAATCACGGGTTTCTTTTATTTGTCACTTGGTTTAATAATTTTATGTTAGTTTTGTTTCAGTTGTCACCAAACTCCTGCTTTTCTAAAGGTTTTGACCAAGGCAGATTTCTAACACTTCCTTCCTTTCTCACTAAAACGATTCTTCACTCATCTCTTAAGGGAATATTCCTTTACGTCCATAATCTTCTGGCTTCTTAATGGGTTTTTATTGTATGGCTTTATGCAGAGGTGTTGTAAACTATGCTGATTTTTTTTTAATGAATAGCGGCATATAAATATTTTAATAAAGGAATGAATGAAACCTCTGCTTGTTTTGCATTTGGCTCGAAGCGCATGAACAATTTTAATGAACAGCTTAGCCACGTTACTACTTTATGGAAGTGGCCACAGGGATCCATATGGTTTGACACATGACTGCAAGCGATAGGGAATGTGGGGGAAGGCCAGCTTACATTCTCAAAAAGATCTAAAGCTGTTTGTAACTCTGGGATATATATACCAGCTGACCACTTAAAGAGCCCGCCCAGTTTTAACAAAAAGAGAGAGACGAGCGTAACTTTATCTTCTTCTTTTTTCCAGAGCAAACGAAAACGCTGATGTTTTTCGAAGGCTGCCCCCAGCACCTGGGCTGCACCATCAAGCTGCGTGGCGCGGGGGATTACGAGCTGGCTCGAGTGAAGGAGATCCTTATTTTCATGATCTGTGTGGCTTATCATTCCCAGCTGGAGATCTCCTTCCTTATGGATGAGTTTGCTATGCCTCCAATGTTGGCCAGACATGGCTCCTTTCACTGTCTTCCTGAAGCGCAGGAGGAAGCAAACGGACAGCAAGATACCTTGAACAGAGAAAGCAGCACAGTGGGAAAAGATGCCGACATGGCCCCTGACAAGCTGCCCGTTATCTCAGAACTGGTGTCTTCAGATGAGATGGGCTCCCTGGAACAAAGGACTTTGACAGAAGAGGACGGCCAGGATATGGGCGATCTACCAGCAGTTGCCTCCCAGAAGCAGCACCTGCACTTCTTAATGAATTCTGCATACAGAGCCCCTTTTGTAACGTCAGTGTTGGTGCCGGAGACATTGCTACCCCTCGAGTTGACTGACCAACACCTGGGGATTTTGGACAGTGAGCCTCTGGAGAGTCTGAGGCACATGGATGACTTCCAGGAGCCCAAAAGCCAGATCAGGGAATTCCGGGACCCCCTGCAGGATGACACTGGATTGTATGTTACAGAGGAAGTGACGTCTTCAGAAGACCGGCTCAAAACCTTCTCTTTGGCTTTTAAGCAAGAGCTGAAGGACATCATCCTCTGTATCTCCCCTGTGATCAAGTTCCGCGAGCCCTTCCTGCTGACGGAGAAAGGCATGCGCTGCCCCACCAGGGAGTATTTCTTGGAGCAGGTCTATGTGTCTCCTCGGCTCAACAAGGAGTACAAGGAGATGGACAGCAGAAGGAAGAAGCAGCTCTTAAGGGACCTGTCTGGGTTGCAAGGCATGAATGGAAGCTTCCAGGCCAAGCCTGTCCAGATATTACCTTCCCACCAGCTTGTCAGCACCCGGATCGCTGAGCATCTGAACAGCAGCCATAGTCTGGCCAGAATGTTGGCCGACTTCCGGGCCAGAGGAGGAAGGATTGCGCAAAAGGACTCGGACCCATTTGCCCAGTCTTCTAGAGAGACATCCGGCATGAAATTTGGACTCAGGAGTGATGACGACGACAGAGGGTTTATTCAGAACGAATCCTTGTGGTCTCATAAAGTGAGCACTTACAATACACTGGGTTTTTTTTTGTCTAGGGTTGTAGAGGGATGGCCTGCCCCCTTCATTGCGAATCTTAAAAGAAAGGAGAGTTTGATTATATACAGAGATGCTCCAACTCCAGCTGCATTTCTTAAACGTCTTGAAACTGCCGTGCCCCCCCCACTCCCCAAGTTGCACAGAATTTCCACGCACAACTCTGTGCACGTGTAAGGATCTGTGGATGAAGACCCTGTTTCCACACCAGATTCACCCCACAATATCTCCAGGCAGGGCTGGGAAAGATTCCTTTTCTGAAACCCTGGATAACTGTTTCCGGTCAGTGCGGATAGGGAGACTCAGTGGTCTGACTTGATAGAAAGCATTTTCCTGTTTTCCTAACTGCTATAAAAATAAATAGAAAAACAGGGGAGCTGAGGGTGGGGCAGATTATTCACATGCAAGTGGAAGTATACATTTGTGCTTCAGATTTATGTTTGTCTAGTCTATCAAAGTGATAAATTTCCAAAATCTATTCCCTGTTTTCATAAAAACCTGTCAATAGAATATATAACCTCGGGCAATTGTAGAAATTAAGTTAAAATGCCGCCCCCCAAAAAAAAATTCTGGCTTGAATTGCATTGGAGTTATGGCCATTTGTTACTTCCTGAACTATACTATTGCACGAGTGGAAGTGGTGTGTTCAGTGTTAGAAACTCCCACTGTTCCAGGCGCATTTTGCGACAGGGAATTTCATTAGCGCAAACAGTTTCTGAGCTCTGGGCGCAGCACTGTTCCTAAGATTTCAGTTTAAAACAGCAGAGTGGAAGGAAAGGAGGACCTTCTTCTGCCTCCCCACTTCCAGCTCCTCTCTGAAGACTGGAGAAGAGCCATTTAGCTTTCATATGTCAGTTTCTAAGGTCTGTTAATTCTTTCTCCTGCGATGTGTCTTGCCAGGTGGACTGCCTTAGCCCTGCGAACCACCAGAGGCTCTGCGTCTTGTTCAGCAGCTCTTCAGCCCAATCCAGCAATGCTCCAAGTGCCTGCGTTAGCCCATGGTGAGACATTGGTTTGCTTTTTCTTTCCCTCTGACCTGATTTAAATGTTTCCTAGCTATCAGTTGGTTTTCCCCTTTCTGCGTAAAGTCGAGGTGGGAGCTGTGCAGTGGGTAAATGGCGCATTACCCTAGGCAGGGGCAGTGTGTGTGTGGGGGGGGGGGGAAGGCTGTAAGGGAGCGTAGGCAGGTATTTTTTATTGGATTAGGGTTACTTGCACAAAGACCTGGAAGACCTCCAGCTCTCCTCCATCTCCTCCCAGAGCACTCTCGGTTAGGGAGGATGTCGAAGGACAGGCAGTGAGGAAGTTCACCCCATCGCTCTGTGTAGGGGATTCGAGCCACTCCTTCCACCCCCATTTTCCAATCTGAGAAGAAAACATGCATTCCTCACTTACTGCTTTAAAGAGCATAGCCAGGAACCAGATGGGTGGCACCCTTTTAAAAAAAATCTGCCTAAAACCTAAAACTCACCAAAGGCTCATTGCAAAGCAAAAGTGTACAGGCAACCCTTTCAATGTTACTTGGAGAAGTAATTGGTTTTCTGAGAGCCAGTGTGGTGTAGTGGTCAAGAGTGGTAGACCCGTAATCTGGTGAACCGGGTTCGCTTCCTCGCTCCTCCACATGCAGCTGCTGGGTGACCTTGGGCTAGTCACACTTCTCTGAAGTCTCTCAGCCTCACTCACCTCATAGAGTGTTTGTTGTGGGGGAGGAAGGGAAAGGAGATTATTAGCCGCTTTGAGACTCCTTCGGGTAGTGATAAAGCAGGATATCAAATCCAAACTCCTCCTCCTCCTCCTCTTCTTCTACCAGGCCATTTCTAAGATTTGGGCATAGTTTCGTATCACCCAGATCAGTAGTCTTCCCTGGCCTTCCATCCTGGACTCCCTTTAACTCAAGCATGCAGTAGGGAACTCCTATCTTAATTTTTCACCTTATATTTTTTTGGTGGCATTGTTGACCAGGCAGTGGGTCCTTACCAGGGACGACCTGTCCCGTTCTTCCTCCTGAGGCAACACTTCTTGGGGTTCCGCCACCTAAGACTTAGTCCTGAAAACCAGTGAAAACACGACTGCATGTTTTTGTGCTTTGGCTTCTTGCAGCTTGTGCTACCTTTGAGTGTGCTTGCTGCTGCCGCTGCAAGGATTCACCCTCTGCTGGTGGAAGTTCAATATTGCATCTCTGCCGTTGCAGCTGGAAGATCCAATATAGCAGGCATGTCCAACAGGTAGATTGTGATCTACTGGTAGATCACTGGACGTCTGTGGTAGATCACTGGTAGATCACTGGCTCCCCCCAAAGAAGCTCAGCAACTTTGGCTCCCCTAAAAAAAACTCTACATCTTTGCCCTGAAGCCCCCAAAACAGGGCTTTCCTTCCTAAAAAAAGCTCAACTCTGACCTGAACCCCCCAAAACATGGATGGCTTTCCTTCCTTTAAAAAAAAAAAGCTTGACCTGAACCCCCCCCCCCAAAAGGGAGTAGATCACTGCCAGGTTTTAACTCAGCAAGTAGATCTCCTGCAAGTTGGCCACCCCTGCAGTATAGCTATTTCCAAATGCATTGCAGTCATTACCTGTGCCTTTCACGTTTAGGCAGAGTGTTCTTTCTGAATGCTGCATCCTCCATGCTTTTTTTCCTCTTTGTAAGGAAGAATGGGATAGCCGCATTGCTTCCACACCATGCTGTAATGTAGACCAGTGTTCTTCAACCTTATGGCTCATGTATCATGATATTATCCCCAGATAATGGTCGGGGATGATGGGGATGTAGGGAAATGGCTCAGCAGCTTTGCAGGTGCTACATCGTGACATAGTTTAATGCTGATAATTAATGGGAAGTAAGTTCAAGCTGTGTCTGGTATTGATTCCCCCCCCCCATGGCTTTTATGGACCCTGTGCCTGTCTCTGGAACCACACTTTGATTTATCTGGTGGTCAGAAAAAGTACAGGCCTCCCTGAGGGTTGTATTCTACAACCATTCTCAAAACCACCCAAAGAATCATTGTTCTGCTCTCGGTCACTTTAGGATGGTGGTTATGGAGTTCTATGGGAAGAATGACCTCACCCTTGGTGTGTTTCTAGAAAGGTATTGCTTCAGGTAAGAAATTTCAGCTTTCTTAGATTTCATTTATTTCATAAAATTTATGCACTGCTTGAGTGTATATAAAAAAACCTGCAAAGTGGTCCCTCTAAAGTACCGTCTGTTCCTGAATATAAACACTTGAGCCGTAGCGGTTGAACAGAGGAGATAGTTGAGGTGTTCTTCAGCGCTTGGAGAAGGATGGAGACAGTAAGCAAAAAGAAGGCTGCCATAATGTGGAGAAGACACAAGCAGACCTCCTGAGACAAGGTTTTCTCACGCTGTATAAACACAGCCACTGTAAGGAAGTGCATGGATCGTCTTCATAATACAAAGAGGCACAGCATAAAATAAAAGAAGGAAGCAGCGGACCCTTCGGAGCTCTCTGGTGGCCCTCCAGATGTTTTGGACTCCCAACTTCCATCATGCGCTGCCAGCATGGCCGGTGGTTTATTTTTATTTATTTAGCAAAGCAAAAATATGCCACTTAAATCAGGAATATAATTATTATTATTATTATTATTATTATTATTATTATTATTTATTTGTACCCCGCCCATCTGGTTGGGTCTCCCCAACCACTCTGGGCGGCTTCCATCAAATATTAAAATACATTTAAAATATCAGATTAAAAACTTCCCTAAACATTATATATATATAATCTCCGAGCAGTCAAGAATAATAAGTATCAATCAAACACAGATAAAATCAGCAAAGCTGAAGGAAACCCCAGAAATAAATGTCTGGCTTGCTAAAATAAAGCTTTCAGCTGGTGTCTAAAACAATATAGCTAGGATGCCAGCTTTACGTCAATAAGCAGGGAGTTCACAAAGCACAGCTGCTGCCACACTCAAAGATCTGACTCCTCACAAATGCAGGCGGAGCCTTTTGTGGCCCTTGCAAAACTGCAAGCTCCCCTGTGTCACAGCAGTTGAGCGTTGTAGTCCAGCAGCTCCTAGGGGGTCCTTCCCGTTTCCTGCCCCTACTTCGGACTGAAGAGGTTTGCCAAGTGAAAGACGTTTGCTTCAGTTTTTTTGCCCTTTTTCCTTTCCAGGCCTTCCTACCAGTGCCCAAGCATGTTCTGTGAAACCCCCATGGTGCATCACATCCGCCGCTTTGTCCATGGGCAAGGCTGCGTCCAGATCATACTGAAGGAACTGGACTCCCCAGTGCCGGGCTACCAGCACACGATTCTCACCTACTCCTGGTGTAGGATGTGCAAGCAGGTAATGAGAGATCTCCGTTCTGCGGTGGTGGTTTCGTTTGGTTTTTTTGGAGTCAGTTATATCACAAGCTTTTGTATCGTGAAGTGGACTTTGAGTGTGGATGCTTGCTTTGTGTCCAAGCTGAACACACAAAAATTACCCAAAGGCCACCTTTCTTCCGAGTTCCTGCCTTTAATTCAAAGTAATCTGCGAAGGGCATGGTTGCATGTCCTCAATTAAGATGTCTTAATTGTGATTCAAGGCAAGTTTAAGCCTTGTACCCTTCATTCTCTTGGCAAAAACTTTGTTTAATCATACCAAATACCGTTTGTATTGTTTTACTATCAAGATAATAGTGACTGCCTACAGGACTCTGTTATGAAGATCCTGCCCTCCTCAGGAAAAACCCCAATTTCTCTCTCCCTTTCCTCTAGCTTAGTGTTCAAATTTGCGCAGTTCTAACCCGGGTTTGAGGTGGGTCTGCAAATTCAGGCTTTAGGAGGGAACCTGGTTAGTGTCGCACATTGGGATTCTAAACCAATATGAAGCAGAATTCATGCCTGTGGGGCAAGGAAGTGCTGCTTCTGAAATTGGCCTTGCAGACCATGAGACATGGACTGGACTTCTGGACAGACCTTTGTTGTGGGGGCAGGAGAAGAAGACCCCCCGAAGATGGAATTTAAGAGTTGATAATTCATGAACTGCTGGGGCAGCATTCTTATCCACTCGTGATGTGTGGAGATCACCCTTCTTAAAAAGAGCTGTCTTCTAAGTAGAGTAATGGTAAAGGTAAAAAAGGGTAAAGGCCCCCTGGATGGTTAAGTTCAGTCAAAGGCAACTATGGGGTGCGGCCGTCCATCTCGCTTCAGGCCGAGGGAGCCGGCATTTGTCCACAGACAGCTTTCCGGGTCATGCACCCAGCATGACTAAACCGCTTCTTCCTATTAGCATTTGTTAGGGAGACTTCGCATTTTTCGTAAAACACCACGTGAAATCATTTCTGTTACACTGTATAAAAATACTGCATTTGAACTTAAAATTAAGTTAGTAGGCCTGAATATGATACTTTGCATTTATGCTACACTTTATACATACTCTAATCTTCTGCTGTACCTTAAAGTAGTGTGTGCCAAGGAACAGTATACCCATAATACACGTGGGTGGCTGAGGCTGGGCGATAGCAGCTTGCCTAAGCCCCGTCCTATATGTTTATGCACAGAGATTTCAGCTGGAGACCTCCTAGCAGCAGCAGCATAATAAATCGGTGCAAGTGAACAGACTGCACCAGCAGTGCTTTCATGCTGTGAGAGAGCGTGCCACAACATGCACTGTTTGTGCTTTTTGAGAGTTGTGTTTTTCGGCAGCCAGACTTCCAAGTCAGCAGTTTCGTTTGCTACCTCTGTCCCAGTGACACTGTTATCTAGAGGTGTGCTGGCCTTGTTGTTTTGCTGAGTCCTATATATATCAAAGCTATGCACGGGCGTGTTGTAGATTCTAAGTCACACCCAAGAACTGCTGAAGGCTCATGTTAAGTCATAGGTGTGGCTTGGATGGATTTTTCTGCGTGTCCCAAAGTGCTCAGATAAAACCACTAACTTTTTCCAGGTAACACCAGTAGTTCCGCTTTCCAATGACTCCTGGTCCATGTCCTTTGCCAAATACCTTGAGCTGCGCTTTTACGGGCACCAATACACCCGAAGGGCCAACGCAGAGCCCTGTGGCCACTCCATACATCATGACTACCACCAATATTTCTCCTACAATCAGATGGTGGCCTCTTTCAGGTAAGAAAACTTTCCCTCCAAAGGTTTATTACCGCCCTCTGCAAATTCAGGAGATAAGTGGCCTGGTTTTATTTTATTTTATTTTATTATTTATTTATTTTAAGAAATACATATTTGTATAAACACCTGCAATCAAAAATACAATAAATATATGGAGTAACGTGTCATCCTTTTAAAATAATAATAATAATAATAATAATAATAATAATAATAATAATAATAATAATAATAATAATATATTCTTTATACCCCGCCCATCTGGCTGAGCTTCCCCAGCCACTCTGGGCGGCTCACAAACAAATGTTAAACCAATACAGCGTTAGATATTAAAAACGTCCCTAAACAGGGCTGCCTTCAGATGTCTCTTAATAATAGGATAGCTGCTTATTTCCTTGACATCTGCTGGAAGGGTGTTCCACAGGGTGTATAATAATAGGCCCATTGACGTCCAATCTGTGATATATATATTTTTTTGTAGAATTAGCCAGTGAAGCAAATAACAGTTAAACCATAGACAGAACAATTGAAAGAAAACAATCAAACACAATTAGTTTTGTTAGGATGCGTGGAGTAGCAGATCATAAAGCCCACAAGCCATAATGTTAGTGGGTCAGCAAAACATCATCACAGTATTTTATAATTCTAAATTTTGGTGAGGTTTTGATGTAGGTAATTTTTACTTTAATCTTTTGTTTTCATGCTAAGAAGAGTTGTAACCTATCCACCGCAGCGATGGTGTTGGGGGTTGGGTAGGGATGGGAGAATGGCATGCTGGTGCCTCTGCCAGTGTCCACTGATGGAGAAGAGGGCTGTTGTGTGGGGCTTCACTGTGACAGAGACCCCGGCTCTGCCCAGGTTGTCGAAAAGCTACTGTCTCCAGTAGCACATGACCCTGAAAACAGGGCGTTTTGGGTGTGGAGTACTGATAGCTTTAGATACCCCAAGAGGCCCCTCAACTATGCCAACCTAGAGTTGGCCTAGCACAGAGGAAGGAAGAGACACCCACCAACCTTCTGCCTTGGCCACCAAGAACTGGCAGAGCTTGATCTCAGGCAGTGGATCCATTTCTTCTTTCCTCCTCGGCTCCATATAGGATTGCTCTGCTCAACATGCTGTATTGTGTTTTTAATATTTGGTTGGGAGCCGCCCATTCAAGCGTGATTTTTTTAACCCCGCTCTTGTTTTTAATCTGGTACACAAAGAACATGCAGGTGAAACTTGAAAAATTAGAATATCGTGGAGAAGTCCATTTATGTAAGCAATTGTTTTCATTAGCTACTGGAGTTTAATATATGAGATAGACTCGTGACATGCAAAGCGAGATATGTCAAGCCTTTGTTTATTATAATTGTGATGATTATGGCGTGCAGCTGATGAAAACCCGAAAGTTGAAATTGTGAATTTGGGGTTCTCATCAGCTGTATGCCATAATCATCACAATTATAACAAATAAAGGCTTGACTATCTCGCTTTGCATGTCATGAGTCTATCTCATATATTAGTTTCACCTTTTAAGTTGAATTACTGAAAGAAATGAACCTTCCCACAATATTCTAATTTTTCGAGTTTCTAAGCTACCCCCCTCCCAATTATTCTTGTTTATTTGTCCTGAATGAAATATTAGCACCCAACAACTCAAAATATCCCAGCCTCTCTATTTTCCCATATTTGAGCAGGAGGCATGACCACCGTTAGCAGAAACTAGTGTTTTCCAGTCCTCCTCAAAATATCGTTTCTGATTCTGTCTTACAGGCAATTCACAAGCCAGTTTGTTAAAATTTAGGGGTCCTGAATTTCAGACACCATACAAAACGACGCCTGCGTTAACAGTGTGACCCAGTTTGAAGATGTGTTATGTTCTCTTCCTAGTTATTCTCCTATACGGTTGCTAGAGGTGTGCGTTCCGAATCCCAAGATCTACATAAAACGTCAGGTTCCGCATAAGGTTGCCATGCTTCAGGACCTGAAGGATTTTTCTCAAAAGTAAGTATCTGCGTCTGTTCTCTGCCCCTTCCCCCTCCAGATTAGTGTATGCCCAACCTGATAATGGCATTTCCATTATGGTTCTTTAACTGCTATTGCCTTGCATTGGATTGGTCGTGTTCTCATGTTACAATAAATGATAGTTCATGGTTTGCCATGAGACATCACCTGCCTTCCTCTTTCCCTTAGTGCAGGTTGGAGCAACAGACCACGGTCCTTTGCCTTAGCATTATGTCTGGACCAGGGATTGCAGTTTGTTTTGCTCCAAATGAAACTCGGTGGTCTGTTCTTGATGTGGCAGTTGTGATTTGTGTTCCAGGATGTTCTGAGCTGATCAGGGGTATTCTTGTGGCCACAGCCAGGTCATATAACGCTGACCCTATACAGATTCGGGGTTTGATTATGAAAAGTAATTACAACGTGTTGACATATTGCAGTTGGGTAGAACTTCACATCCCCCTTAAGTTCCTTCTTCCAGCCACTTCTCCTCAGCAAAGAGGCAGTGAGATGGACCGACTTGGTGGGGAGATGTGATAAGCGATATAAGAATGATGCTTGGCCCTTCCCCTAGTTCAAGATCCACATTTGCATCTCAGAAGTGTACCTCTTTGTTGTGATAGTTGAAGAATCTAAATTTTGAGAGCCTCCTACCCCAGTGCAAGAATGTTTACATCTGATAGGTGGAGTCTTTGCTTTGACATACCTTATAGTTCCTTTAGACAACAGCTATGATGCATTTGTAGGGATGCAGGTGGCGCTGTGGTCCAAACCACTGAGCCTCTTGGGCTTGCCGATCAGAAGGTTGGCGGCTCGAAACCCCGCGGCAGGGTGAGCTCCCGTTGCTCGGTCCCTGCTCCTGCCAACTTAGCAGTTCGAAAGCACGTCAAAGTGCAAGTAGATAAATAGGTACTGCTCCAGCGGGAAGGTAAACTGGGTTCTACTCTGGAAGCGGCTCAGTCATGCTGGCCACATGACCCAGAAGCTGTCTGTGGACAAACGCCAGCTCCCTGTAAAGCGAAATGAGCGCTGCAATCCCAGAGTCATCTGCGACTGGACATAACTGTCAGGGGTCCTTTACCTTCACTTTTTATGATGCATTCAGGGCTGTGTGTACTTTTAAGAAGCTGAAATTTTGTACTGGGACAAAATCCAAGTTCTGATTACATTTGTATAATGCAAAGGAAATCAAGCATTTTGTTTTGTTTTATCATTTTGCATCGTTCTGCAAAAAAAGCTTTGCAGGACAGTGAAGCACCTCACCTAAAAACAAAAAAACAAAAACAAAGCCATGAGCTGCGCAGATGTGACATCATGTGTGTTTTACCATGTGATTACATTTCTGTGAGGATACCTGTGCTTTTGTGCTATCTCAGAGTATCGTATATGCCTGTGTGAAGCTGCCTAGAGTAGCTCAGGCCCAACAGGTGTATAATCACATCCCATAGTATTCAAGATTAAATTCTCAACGGGGACATGTAGGAGTGGGTGTATTGTGGCAAAACCTGAAAGGTGCGCAGTTCCGTTCCAAACTTTGGCATCATTGTTTTAGGGTGTCTCAGGTATATATTGCCGTCGATGAGCGCCTCACCTCTCTGAAAACAGATACTTTTAGCAAAACAAGAGAGGAGAAGATGGAGGATCTTTTTGCCCAAAAGGAGGTAACATATTTTGGATGTATTCTGTTGAGAAAAGCACATTAATTATATGCAATGTTACAGGTTTGCTCAGTTTGCTAAATGTAGCAGGCTAGCAGGATTCTTG
Organism: Lacerta agilis; assembly: GCF_009819535.1. Lineage (NCBI taxonomy): Eukaryota > Metazoa > Chordata > Lepidosauria > Squamata > Lacertidae > Lacerta > Lacerta agilis. The sequence continues at coordinate 126,908,719 of NC_046312.1, forward strand.
CATCACAGCCAGCAGACCCAGGGTGCAGCTTACATGAGGCTGAAGAGAATGATGTGTGGAGGACAGCAGTTCTACACTCTCAGCCAGCCTTCTCAACCTTGCCCCCCCCCAGATGTGGTTGGACTACAACTCCCATCATCCCTGGCCACTAGTCCTGCTAGCTAGGGATGATGGGAGTTGTAGTCCAATGACTTCTGGGGGAGCTGAAAGCACTTTGAGCATTGGTCTTGAGTTCTCTCTCAATAAAGAGTAGTGGGAAATGATATATAATTAATTGAAAAAGATGTTTAAAATAACATCTGTAAAAACAAACAAACCCAGAAGCTTTCCTTTTGGGAATTACAGGGACAGAACTATCCAAACTATAGAAATTTATTCATGTATGCCACTATGGCAGCAAGAATGTTATTTGCCCAAAAATGTAAAGTAGAAGAACTCCTGATGAAAGAAGAATGGATACAAAAACTTATGGTATACACAGAAATGGCAAAACTTACAGGAAAAATTAGAAATTAAGATAACGAACTTTTTATAAAAGAATGGAAGTGGTTTATTGAATATTTACAAATAAACTGTAAACAGATAGGAACATTGGCGGGATTATTGTAATAACTTGCAGTTTTTTAAGCTTATACATTTAAAGTAGATGAATGAATGATCAAGTTAAATTAATTTGGAATATGCAGAAAATATAAAAAATAAATTTAAGGAACCGCAGAAAGAGGGGGGAGGAAGTTGAGTTTCGAAATGTTAAAATGATTGTGGAATTAATTGAAATGTATAAAATTAAAAATCATGAATAATCTTTCCCTGCTGGTTTTTTTTTTTTTTTTTTTTTTAAAGATGGGTTTTACCTACTCAATATTATTCCTCGGCAGAAATAAGCATCCCTTTCTTGGAGGTTTGATCTGTGTTTGATAGCTTGCTAGGAAGAGACATTGCAGACAGGTCATGGGTAGGTCTTTGCCCGAAAAGAGCCTTTGCAATGTTTGTATCCCTGTCTTTGGATAGATGGAGGAAGTCGAGTTTCGCAACTGGATAGAGAAAATCCAAGCTAGGATGCTTTCTTCGTCCCTTGACACTCCTCAGCAGCTGCAATCAGTTTCTGAATCTCTAATAGCCAAAAAACAGAGCCTCTGTGAGATGCTGCAAGCTTGGAATAACAGGTGAGTGAGTGGCAGCTATTAACCTTCTGGTGCTCCTGCCATCACCAGCCATGACACAGCCCTCTGCAATGTTTCCCCTCCATTGGATGGCCCTGGCTGGTGCGTAATTTCAGTACTGTGTCATGGATAGACTTTCTCAGCAAAGCAGGGTTCCCCCACCCTCTCAATTTGTCAGTTGCAGGCATTGAAAAGTACTGGGTTTCTTTGCAAAAACTGTCTTTCAAGTAGATCCTAGTGTGAATTTGAGAGGGATGGCATTGCTGTAAACATACAGACATCCTGCTCACAGATAAGCCACACAACCACTGAAATTTATGTTTGAATCGAAGCATTTTTAATGTTTACCCTGTTGTAAACATTAAGGTAGTGCGGGGCTACTTTTGATGGTGACCTGGAAACTGCAGTTAATCCAGAATGTGGCAGCTAGACTGGTGACTGGGAGTGGCTGCTGAGACCATATAACACCGGTCCTGAAAGACTTACATTGGCTCCCAGTACGTTTCTGAGCACAATTCAAAGTCTTGGTGCTGACCTTTAAAGCCCTAAACGGCCTCGGCCCAGTATACCTGAAGGAGCATCTCCACCCCCATTGTTCAGCCCAGACACTGAGGTCCAGCGCCCAGGGCCTTCAGGCGGTTCCCTCACTGCGAGAAGTGAGGTTACCGGGAAGGATGCAAAGGGCCTTCTCAGTGGTGGCACTTGCCCTGTGGAACACCCTCCCATCAGATGTCAAGGAAATAAACAGCTATCTGACTTTTAGAAGACATCTGAAGGGAAGTTTTTAAATGTTTGATCTTTTATTGTATTTTTAATATTTTGTTGAAAGCTGCCCAGAGTGGCTGGGGAAACCCAGCCAGATGGGTGGGGGTTTAAATATTATTATTATTATTATTATTATTATTATTATTATTATTATTATAGGTTACAAGATCTCTTTCAGCAAGAGAAAGGGCGGAAACGTCCCTCAGTGCCGCCTAGCCCTGGGAGACTGAGGCAAGGTGAAGACAGCAAGGTAAATGGTTTCTGTTCTTCATAGTAATGAATTTGAAACTGCAATTCTTATTAGGCCAGGGGTGGGGAACATTTTCCAGCTCCAGGGCCCCCACCCCCTTTCATGAGTAACCTTACGGAGGCTGCCTAGCAGAGGTGAATAAAGCAAGGGGCAAAAAGTGGAGAGAGGAACAGGTGCCGTTCTCACCTGTGTACCGTGGGAGGCATTCCAGCCATGGAAAAGTCACAGGTTTCTGCACATATCTCTGTCTGTCCAGGCCAAGCAAGAGGTGTTTGCGCAGTTCAAGGACACGCTCCAGCCAGACAGAAGCACCTGAAGAGAGCTCAGAGTAGGCTAAGGAGAAGGTGTGGGCTGAGGAGAGTCTCAAGGCTTCCATTTGGCCACTAGGGTTCAGGCTCCCCACTCATGTTCTAGGCCTGCTGAGGCACAGCTCCATACAGGAGCCGCACACATTTCTCGGGGGAGACCGGTTTGCGTGCGCAGAATGAACAAGTGTCGCTTGTGTCTCCTCCCCCCCCCCCTCTCCCGAGCTTCCGAAGTATCTCTGGAGGGGACATGTGACACAGGCTGAGCTTTTCCGGCACAGCTCCTAAAACATTGCACACACTAGAAGTTAGTTGCCTTCCCACCATGCAGGTGCTGATGAGCTGACTTGACGGGTGATACAAGTAAACGGGTTGATGGATTGCATGACAGCCTGAAACTCCAGGGTTTATTTCGTCTTCTGATTTTATGGCTCAGCACTGAGCACTATTCTGTTGGAGGCGAGTCCCACTGAGTGAGTCCAATGAGAAGAACTCAGTTACAGATTTCCCCATGGCCTCTGATTGAACCCTGTGACAGCAGGATCCCGGAGTTGACTGATCTTTTGCCAGATCTAGCAGGGCTTTCCTTGTGTTTTTATGTTCTTGCTTGCTTCCAAATAAGTGTGCGTAGGTGTGCAGCCCTGAAGTCCACTCCAGTTTTCACGGTAGAATGAATGGAGTAACTTTTTTTGGTTAGTCTTCACCGGAGTTAAGGTTTCAGCTTGTGAAGGAGGGAAAACCAGAATTAGGCATTGCTTCTTTAATCATCAAGGTAACTTTTGGGTAGCAGTGTAAGTTTCGGTATCCGTATTGCCTCCAGTGAGTCCAAGGGAGAACAGGCAAATGCAGGTTACTTTTTATTCCACAGATCAGCTCAATGGATGCCTCTCCTCGCAATGTTTCTCCAGCACTACAAAATGGCGAGAAAGGTATGTTTGCCTTCTCTAAGAAACTTCAGCCTTTCATTTATTTGTTAGGCTGCTTCTGAACGCCCCTCGGTAAGCTTGCATCTTTCTGAAACAATTGCGTCTTTTGTTTTGTTCTTCTTTATTAATAAAGGCTAATATTCCTTGGGTTTAGATGAGGAAGAGGAAATAGCTTGTGTGGAAATGAGAATGTCCTTTTGCACAGTATCCTTATGCTTACTTAAATCTGCTTTTTGGAATGCTTAGCGTACCCACAATACCTCACTGATTTGTTTCCGTTGCAGTTCGCTGTCACTCCTTTCATATTCTCACAAAGCAAGTAAAAAAATTCCTGAAGATTCCAGCCAAGAATAAAGTCAGACTCCTCCTGTGAGTGTCTGGCTGGTGCAGAGATTTCACTAGTCAAGAGTTCAAAGGGCTAATTATTAGCTGTATGCCATGCAGTGCTTGTGGGTTTAATCATGGACTCCCTTCCCATGCCCCATAATTTGAACACTGCCTAGAATTGAGAAATAGGTTCATTCAGTGTCTCTGTTTAAGCTATGCCCACACAACTTGTGACCCTCTTAGACCGCTGCAGTCCCAGGTTGGCAGGGAAATCGGGGGTGGGGGTGAGGGCTGCTGAATACCTGGCAGGCTGCCGTTTGTGGCTATAGTGAGCTGCAGTCATCTTGGCAGTGAGCTGAAGAAAATGCCCATTTTACTCTCAGTGCAACCATCACTGAGATCTTTGTTTTTAAAACAATTCAGTCCCCCAGTTCTTAGATTGCAAGGTTGCTTCAGTGTAATTTGACTGTTCTGTCATGCATGGTCAGGAGTAAATAAGGTGGCATCAGAAGACCCAAGCCTAAATCTCAGCTCATTTTCTTTTAGTTTCTGCATCTTGGTTAAGAAAAACGCTCTTACTGATATGAGCTTATTTCTCTCTCCTGACCCTGGCTTTTACCTTTTGTTTATTTCTTCTTTTAAAGTCTTCTTTATTTAAAGTCTGTTTTCTGTTTGTAAATGTTATCGTTCATTTTTCTACAAGTTTAGCTACTTTGGATTTTAAGGATAGAAAGATAGGTAGATAATAGGAAGAACTGGCTGGTTCCTCTTGCAGATGAAGGGTAATCCAAGTGTTAAAAATGGAAGGGATGCTTATTTGTGTGTCCATTTTCCTTTTTCCAACCTATGCTAAATAATTCGCAAGAGGCAAATAGGGAGTGCCTTCAGAAATATGCTGCTTGTATGTTGGGTCAGCTTTTAAGTGATTAACTGGGTGTATGGTTCTCTCTCTCTCTCTCTCTCTCTCTCTCTCTCTCTCACCCCCCCCCCCCCCATTTTGCAGAGGACCGTTTCTTGACAACCTTGTCGAGCCAAAGCTCCACAAGCTCTTCCCTTCTCCAGCTCCCTACCCCTCCGGAAGTCGTGTCGGACCAGCTGACAGGAGGCACCTCCTTTGCCAACGCACAGTCAGAAGCAGACATCGCCAGCGGCTCGGAAGGTACCATCCTCAGTAGTGCCTTTGTTCTGCTTCCCCGACCCCTGCTGCTGGCTGAACCATGCATTTATGAATAAATATAAATGAATAAATGCATTTATTCAATGAATTATCTTCATGGCAGGCTTGGCACTTCTTCCTTTAGCGTATGCCCTTTCTACGTGTACTATGTGAGCAAAAATTGGGCGTTGAGGAGGGGGTGTGCCTCTGGGAGTTGCAGTCCAGCATCGCTGAGAGTTTTGCCATTTTCAGCATTCAGGTTTTGTAGGCTTATGGCTTCTTCTTTTTCAGAACTGCAGAGATTTTTAGACGGGTAGATTTTGTTCACGTTGACACAAGCACAAGACTATCAAAAGCCCCGAGATTGGTTTTTGGCATCGTGAGCTATATTAAAATCACAGTGATCTCTTTGCAGTCATCTTGCTACAAGCAGTGGCTTTAGTGGATAATAATTTAATAGCTGAACTGTCAGGAGTAGCCCAGCTACTCACGAGGAGAGGGAGAGAGGAAGCCCTGCTCAGGAGCAGGGCAGGGAGAGCTGCTCTTCAAGGGAAGACAGCTCACGAAGCTATAGGGAACCCGAGCCCCTTTTGCAAATGGACTCCTCCTCCTCCTCCTCCAGCTTATCACAGGAATTGTCTCCAAGCAAGGGAGCGGAGCAAGGGCTCCGTGACACTGCTGAAAGACCCAGCACCACCAGCCAGACAAGATCAGACAGAAGCCCACAGCTTCTGACACAGGCACAGCGCAGGGGGGCTAGAGGACCCAGGAGACATCGTTTCAGGGTGCCGAAAATCTGGTGTTGGGCGGGGAGCCGAAGGAATGTACTTCCGGATTCTGATAGTGATTGAACGGTCATGTTTTTGACTAGCTTCGCTTGTAAATAGCAATGCTTAATAAATAGCTTCAGTTTTCAAAAGAGGCTCTGTTGTTACTCATGAGCAGTACTGGGGAAGATCCTGACATGAACCAACCAATACGATAGAGATAGCAGGTGACTTCTGAACGTCCCCAGAATAGGCAAATCTGGAAACTCTGGTGTTTTAACAATATTGAGAGACGTATGGTTTATTACTATTCCAGATGTCTTTGATGGGCATTTGCTGGGGTCCACAGACAGCCAGGTGAAAGAGAAGTCCACCATGAAAGCTATCCTAGCTAATCTGTTACCTGGAAACAGCTACAGTCCCATCCCATCCCCTTTGTAAGTAAAATCAACACTACTTGGGAGCAAGTCCACCATGTGTTTTTCCAGGTAGCCGAATTTTGCTGTCTTGACTGTATTGCATGTGGTTGGGTGCAGGGCTGCTTATCTTTATACATTTGATTGTGGGGTGTGTGAAATGATGTTCATAAACATTCCTATGGCGTAATAGTCAGAGGTAGCCAATTGAATGCTCTTGGGCCAAGCTTAGCGCAGAGATGACTGCCTATTGGCCCCTACTAACAGCCACTAAAAGCTCTTCTATTATAAAGGGCTCCTTTATTATACACACAGGCACCACACTTTCATACAAAAATGTCACGGGGTGGAAAACAAACTAAAAACACTCCAGGTTGGCAAGGGATCTCAGGTTTAAAAGGCCTTCAGTACAATCTGATGGTCCTTATAGCTAGTTGAAGAAGGGTTGAAAAGCTGCACTGCTTGCATTATTTTCTGCAGCCTTCCTCTGCAAAACGCAGCACACTCTTCTGGGTCGGTTCCAAGCGTAGTCAACAACACCCACGAAACAATCAGCATAAAAACAGTAATCAAAACACACATCCATCTGTAACATGAATAGAAATATATATATGTAAGCAAACCATTGTTGTTGTCGTGTCCGACTCTTCGTGACCCCATGGACCATAGCACGCCAGGCACGCCTATCTTTCACTGCTTCCCGCAGTTTGGCCAAACTCATGCTAGTCGCTTCGAGCAAACCATTACAATTGGACAATTCAGCTCTACTCCAGTTACGTTGCTACAGCATGAACAAAGAAAAAGTTGTCTTTTTGGCTGGCAGATCCGTTAATGTAGAATTGCTTGTTCTTGAACGTATAACACATTATAGCTTAATCTGTTGTGTTCTCAATGCAGTGAGCCTGACAAGCATTACTTAATGTATGAGCACGAACGTGTGCCTATTGCCGTCTGTGAAAAGGAACCAAGCTCCATCATAGCCTTTGCTCTCAGGTATGTTGGTTTGTTGCGTTTTGGCTTACAGCGTCTTATTCTTCTTACCTCCACGTTTGGGAAATGAAGTGCTTCCTCCTCTGTATCCTTCCATCTGCAATGAGGAATATTGCTAAGATCCATCATGTTTTAGAGACTCGTAGTTGTATATTAGGCACATTAGCAGGTGAGGTTAATGGAGCTCTTTCCTTTGGCACTTAGCCAAGCCTGAGCATTTTTCACAAACACCCAGTGACCTTTTGATGGCTGGCTTTATGTCAAGTGACTTTAGCGTGCTTTAAAGAGTGGGCTTTCTGATGTTCCTTTGACAGGTGTGCATGTGTAAAAAAGCTTGAACGTTTTTGATGAGGCAAGCTAAAAGTAAAACCAGTAGCACTTCTACCCCTTGCTACACGCGAGTGGTGCTGTGGTCTAAACCACTGAGCCTAGGACTTGCCGATCAGAAGGTTGGGGGTTTGAATCCCCGCGACGGGGTGAGCTCCCATCGTTCGCTCCCTGCTCCTGCCAACCTAGCAGTTCGAAAGCACATCCAAGTGCAAGTAGATAAATAGGTACCGCTCCGGCGGGAAGGTAAACGGCGTTTCCGTGCGCTGCTCTGGTTCACCAGAAGCAGCTTAGTCATACTGGCCACATGACCCGGAAGCTGTATGCCGGCTCCCTCGGCCAGTAAACCGAGATGAGTGCCACAACCCCAGAGTCACCTGCAACTGGACCTAATGGTCAGGGATACCTTTACCTTTACCTTTTTACATGCAGTTAGGGCCTCCAGAGACACAGCACTAGCAGAAGCTCTTAATTAAGCAGTTAAAAATACTATTTGCTTCTTTCCTTCCTCCTTCTTTTGCCTCCCGAGTATCTGGGTCCTTATCACTTCAGGTTGAATGATGCTCACATGGTTGAACGTTCTTACGTACCTTCTCCCCCACCCCTAATAACCCCCCCCCCGAAAACTAGCATGCCAAGAAACAGTCTCATTAAACCTTCTCTCTGACATGCCCATTTTTTATATGGAGGCTCTGCAATGGGGCATTGCACCTCGTGAGCCCTCACCTGCAATCTGAAATGACACAGCCCAGACACAAGTGTGGTTCTAGCTCAGGAGGCAAACCTAAGTCCTCTTGTCTTTGCCTGCCACACTTTGAGCTGCGTTGGACAGCTGGTATAACACATTGTATTTGCTTTACTCTTCAGCTGTAAGGAATACAGAAATGCCTTAGATGAATTATCCAAAGTGTCTCTGAAGAGCAATCCTGAAGAGGGACTCCAAACTAACAGGTGAGACAGTCTGCTATCTATCCACTTGCAGCGCATTGAAGTAGTGCAGAAGTCCCCTGACACCGTTCAGATTTACTAGAAACTTAAATTTTTGTTCAGTGTTATATGGATGGGTTAAACCACAGAGCCTATGGCTTGCTGATCAGAAGGTTGGCGGTTCGAATCCCCGCGACGGGGTGAGCTCCCGTTGCTCGTTCCCAGCTCCTGCCTACCTAGCAGTTCGAAAGCATGTCAAAAGTGCAAGTAGATAAATAGGTACCACTCTGGAGGGAAGGTAAACGGTGTTTCCGTTCGCTGCTCTGGTTCGCCAGAAGCGGCTTAGTCATGCTGGCCACATGACCCGGAAGCTGTACGCCGGCTCCCTCGGCCAGTAACGCGAGATGAGCGCCGCAACCCCAGATTCGGACACAACTGGACCTAATAGTCAGGGGTCCCTTTACCTTTATCTTTATATGGTTAGCAGGCAGTGTGCTGAGCTTTATTGTGACCAGGTTTTCTTCACAGCCACATTTTTCTATTATTATTATTATTATTATTATTATTATTATTATTATTATTATTATTCATTCCCCAGCCACTTTGGGCAGCTCCCAACAGAATATTAAAAACACAGTAACACATCAAACATTAAAAACTTCCCTAAACAGGACTGCCTTCACGTGTCAGATAGTTGTTTATTTCCTTCACATCTGGTGGGAGGGTGTTCCACAGGGCAGGCGCCACTACCGAGAAAGCCCTCTGCCTGGTTCCCTGTAACCTCCCTTCTCGCAATGAGGGAACCGCCAGAAGGCCCTCGGCGCTGGACCTCAGTCTACGGGCTGGACGATAGGGGTGGAGATGCTCCTTCAGGTATACTGGGCTGAGGCCGTTTAGGGCTTTGAAGGTCAGCACCAACACTTTGAATTGTGCTCGGAAACATACTGGGAACCAATGTAGTTCTTTCAGGACCGGTGTTATGTTGTCTCGGCGGCCACTCCCAGTCACCAGTCTAGCTGCTGCATTCTGGATTAGTTGTAGTTTCCAGGTCACCTTCAAAGGTAGCCCCACGTAGAGTGCATTGCAGTAGTCCAAGCGGGAGATAATCTACCTCTTATCACAGCAGATGAAGTGCCTCCAAGGACATGAGTTTGGCATTGCTAAACCCAATGTTCTCTCTATCAGTTTAGTCTGGTTTTGGTGCCTGGTCTCTGGCTCTTCAGGGTACCCTCCACATGAAGCTTGAGACTAAATCATTAAAGCATATCTGCCTATCAACAGCCACTTCTTAGCTGAACCTCCAGTTTCAGAGGCAGCCTACCCCTGAATGCCACTTGCCAAGAGGGCAAACAAAGGGGGCGCTTTTGCTTTTGTGCTCTCCTTGTGAGCTTTGCAGAAGCAGCCAGCTGGCTGCTGTTATGAAGGTGGGGGGGGGGGGAGAATGTGGGGTTTGATGAGACCTTGGTCTAATTCAGAAGGGCCCTTTATATGCTCTGAAGGAACTTTTGCCATGACCTTGGAGGCTGGAAGCTGCTGATGAAGACTGTTCCTTCTTACAAGCGATGACAATGTGGTTGTATTTACCGTATTTTTCGCTCCACAAGATGCACTTTTTTCCTCCTACAAAGTAAGGGGAAATGTCTGTGCGTCTTATGGAGCGAGTGCATGGTCCCTGGAGCTGAATTGCCCAGGGGCCAAAAGAAGATCCAGCTTTTTCTTTTACAAAGAGAGAAGGGGGTGTTGAAAGGCTGCCGCTTTACAGCTGATCAGCAAGAGATCCGGGAGAGAGATAAGGTGGCTGGCTCCCTTTCTGCAGAGGAGGCTGTTGGTTTCCCCAGTGACATGTGACTGGCTGATTAGATTATCTGTCTGGAAACTGCAGAAAGGGCTTTGAGCTGCTCCTTTTGCAAATGGGTCTTTTTTTTCTTTGCAAAAGCAGCAGCACAACAACTTTGAGCTGCTCCTTTTGCAAATGGGTCTTTTTTTCTTTGCAAAAGCAGCAGCACAACAACTTTGAGCTGCTCCTTTTGCAAATGGGGCTTTTCTTCTTCCAAAAGAAGATGCACAACTTTGAACTGATCCTCAAAAGGGGGGGCTTTCCCCCTCAAAAAACTAGGTGCATCTTATGGAGCGAAAAATACGGTACATCAGCTGTATTGTTAAAACATAGTGACCCCAAATGCTTTTTTTCTGCCCCCTCTAGTCTGGCTGAAAGCAGAGCCAAGAACAGCAGTCCAGTTCGACTACCTGAGACGAATATGGGGCAGTCAAGCCAAACAGCTGAGGCAGAGCAGCGTAAGAATTTAAATAGCTTGTGGTATCGTGTTTTTAATTTGGAGGTGCAAACAGTGTAGCTTCAGGACTTGATGGTTTAGCAAAGAAAACCAAATATTGAAAATCAAATCTGAGCATAGGCTAGCTGAATCATGCCTAACCTTTTATTATTATTCTGCACCAACCTTGCAGTGTTTATAAATTGTAATATTGATGTGACAAATCCACCTATCGCTAGCTGTGTTCAAGTAGTTTTTCTTGCAGATGCTGCTGTGATGATGAATGAGTTCAGCAACCGTTAAAAGAAAAATAGTTGCTGACTTAGAATTCCAGTACAATTCTTTGAAAGAATAGAAGATCCTGAAAGCCTTTTAAGACAGGGTGTTTTTTTGGGGGGTGGGGGGAGTGCTCCTTTAAGAAGCTAGGAAATTTCCTGTTCTCCTGTTCACTGCAGGGTGGATTCTTAGCTTAATGACACGGCAGATTTTTCAACTCCTTTGCCATACAGCTGCTTCTGGGGTACCTGCTTTCTCCCAACATGGCCTCACCTCAAAGTATATTGGGTGGATTAGGGCAGAAGGCTCCAACAAGTCTAGCGAGGGTCACAGTGGCTCACTGGTTTGATGGCAGCCATTTCCTTTATATTCTGTCTACTCCAGAGATAGTTTCTGTGGGTGGCTTTGAGCTAGGGCTGCCACATGTCACCAGTCATATAGATTAACCGGTGAAAAATCTTTTGATTTCAAAGAGAGGCTGGTGAGTGATTGGCGATAGGCTTTAAAAAAAAAAGGTTTTTAAATGCAAGTTCTACTTAACTTGAACCACAGGTAGCAGGTGACTTCTTAGAACGATCTTCTAGCCATCATGAAATTTATCCAAACATTAAGCCCAAATCTGCCCGCCTGTTACTTAGTTCTGCTAGATCTAGTCCAGTCTTTTAGGTACAGTGGTACCTCGGGTTACATACGCTTCAGGTTGCATACTCCGCTAACCCAGAAATAACGCTTCAAGTTAAGAACTTTGCTTCAGGATAAGAAGAGAAATCGTGCTCTGGTGGCGCAGCGGCAGCGGGAGGCCCCATTAGCTAAAGTGGTGCTTCAGGTTAAGAACAGTTTCAGGTTAAGAACGGACCTCCGGAACGGATTAAGTATGTAACCAGAGGTACCACTGTATTTGGACTGGTATTTGAAACGCGTTTTTCACACCTGCACTGTGAAAATGCCCCTTCCTTGGCTTACTCAGCTACAGATGATTATATCTCATCTCATGTCTCTGGGTAACCACACACACACACAAAATTTTCCTAAGGCCCACAATGCCTTTAAGAGCAAAAGACTTCCCCCCAACAATTCTGCAAAGAGCGTTTTGCAACAACCTAGATAAGCTGGAAGTCTTGGATGGGCTTAGGATGGGCCTCGCTTGGCTTTGCGATGGAATGAATGAGGAGTGGGCGGCACCAAACGTTTTGTCCTTACTTTGGTTATAGCAAAGAAGCCATATGGAGTTCTGTCCTTCTTCCGTGGTACAGGAGGGAAGAGCCCCGACCTCTCTTCTCAGAAAAAGGAGACCTTGCGGGGAGCAGACAGTGCCTACTATCAGGTTGGGCAGACAGGCAAAGAAGGGGGAGAGAACCAAAGCGCAGAGGCGCAAGGTATTAAGTTTTAAGTCTTCTTCTCAATTGCCCTTTTCTTGAGATGGGGAGGGAATCAACATTAAAAGTAAAATAAAATACAAGGTTGACACCCCTGAACCCTGAAATGTGCTGAATCTCCTGAATAATTTGTTGAATTAATTAACGGTGTGTGGCAGGGTATGTTGTAGCGACAGTCCCATTGACTTTCATTCCTTGATACCTTTTCACCCACCCACCCACCCATTTTGACTTTTGCTGCATCTAGCAACAGTGCTCAGTTTTAGGTCTGGGAAATGGTCGGTGTGTCTTTATGCTGGAGAAAAATAGGGCCTCTGTTGACCTGCAAGAACAACTGAAAGGCCGCATCCCTGGTCCCATTTTCTGTTTGCTCTTTTAGATGAAGCAGATGGAGGTGATGCACAAAAGAAACAGCTGGGAAATCCACATGTTGAACTCCGTAAGTAGGAATCTGTTTTGGAGCCAGAATTGAGAGCGGGGAACGCAGAGGCAGATGCGTGGTCTCCTCTGACAAGTCCCTTGTTGATCAGAATTACAGATTCACTCTCTAATCTTGAATGTATTTCATGGAACCGAGTTCCACAAATATCTGAAAGGGGGCAGGGGTGTTTCTAAGTACATTACGACCACATTCACACCATGCATTTAAAGCATTGTGGTACCACTTTAATTCAAGTGGTACCACCATAATTCAAGTGGTGCTGGAGTCTCCTCCAGCACCACTTGAATTATGGTGCTGGAGGAGACTCTTGAGAGTCCCATGGACTGCAAAAAGATTAAACTTACCGGTATCCATCCTTAAAGAAATCAGCCCTGAGTGCTCACTTGGAAGGACAGATCCTGAAGCTGAGGCTCCAGTACTTTGGCCACCTCATGAGAAGAGAAGACTCCCTGGAAAAGACCCTGATGTTGGGAAAGATGGAGGGCACAAGGAGAAGGGGACGACAGAGGATGAGATGGTTGGACAGTGTTCTCGAAGCGACTGGCATGAGTTTGGCCAAACTGCGGGAGGCAGTGGAGGATAGGGGTGCCTGGCGTGCTCTGGTCCATGGGGTCATGAAGAGTCGGACATGACTGAATGACTGAACAATAAACCACTTTAAATAGTCATGGCTTCCTGCAAAGAATCCTGGGGAATGTAGTTTGTTAATGGTGCTAAGCAGGGCTCGCCCAATACATTTCGGCACCTGAGGCTAACCATGAAACGGCACACATACGGGGGAAGAAGCGGTGAGTGAAGATCTACACCAGGAACAAGGGTGAGAGGAGGTCAGCAGTGCCTCCTGTCACCCAAAAAGGCCTCTGTAAAGGCAGCAATGGGCAGGGGCAGATCTGGCCTCTAAGCAGTGGCGGCAGCAGCAGCAGCAGCAGCAGCAGGTGATTCATTCCTTGGAGGCTGGATCTGCTGCCCCTAGGGATTCTGTTGCCTGAGGCAGTCGCCTCACCTTGCCCCATGAGTGAGCCAGTCCTGGTGCTGAGAGTTGTTAGGAAACTGCTGTTGCCCTCTTAGAGCAGGAAACACTGGGAATTGTAGCTCTGTGAGCAGTATAGAAATCTAGCAACAACTCACTGCAGCCTTAGCAAACTACAGCTCCCAGAATTCTTTGGGGGGGAGCCATGACTGTTTAAAATGGCATCATAGTGCTTTAAATTTATGGTGTGGATGTGGCCTGCTTGGACAAGAAGTTGACTATTTTTGCCACTTGCAAACTAGGCATAGCTCTAGTTACAGGTAGGTAGCCGTGTTGGTCTGCCATAGTCGAAACAAAATTTTAAAATCCTTCCAGTAGCACCTTAGAGACCAAATAATTTTGTTATTGGTATGAGCTTTCGAGTGCATGCACACTTCATCAGATACCGAAGAAGATATCTGAAGAAGTGTGCATGCACACGAAAGCTCATACCAATAACAAACTTAGTTGGTCTCTAAGGTGCTACTGGAAGGATTTATTTTATTTTATTTTATTTTGTTAAGCATAGCTCTTTAAGACATCCCTTGCTTATGCGCCAGTGCTGTTTAATCCCGGTGGCCTCTCAGAATCAGAAGACCGAGGTGTATTGTAAACTAGCAACAGACTTTGCTCGGGACTTGCTATCGCATTCTTGAGTCAGCCAGAACTGCTCACTATCCAAGTGAAAGATGTGTCTTGTCAGCTTGGCTTTCCATATGGCAGCTGATAAGATGATTCTGTAACCCGAGACGTCTTAAGCTTTTATTGGCTGTTAAGATGCACACATCTCAGTGCATTGGGCTATCTGAATAGAGATCTGCAAAGATTTGTACCAGTGCACTTAGATATTTTTGCTGCTTTATCACGAAGGCTCAGAGCAAGCTTTTACACTTAGATATTTGTGTTGCTTGGCGTGCCAAATAGTTGGATAAACTCCGACCACAACAACACAGCCTCAATAAAATGCTTTTGCTGCAGTCTCGGAAAATGTTACCAGGAGACAGTTCTACAGTTGCAATGCTCCTGAAAATGTGTTGCAGCATGCCATTGTCATATAAGCTATCTAGACCTGAAGATTGTGGTAGAATGTCATGACTGAACCAAAGATCTAGCTACACAAGTGGCAGATTCTGGTCCAGAGGGATACAAGGTCATTCAGCGGAGGGTTCCTGTGGGGCTCAGATGTGTAGGAGAATCTGCCACCAGCTGGAGTAGTCAAGGTTAGGGTGGAGGAATGTAAGGATTTTGAAAAGAGGAGACCTTAAATATGGGTGAGCATCTCTTCTAGGAAATGGATCTTCCATGGCCTCTCTTGCCTCCATGTTTTTCCACAGAATTCTCTGACGCCAATGCCAAGTTCTACTGCCGGATTTACTACGCGGGAGAGTTCCATAAAATGCGTGAAGTGATACTTGGGAGCAGCGAAGAAGATTTTATCCGTTCCCTCTCTCACTCTCTGCCCTGGCAGGCACGGGGAGGCAAATCTGGAGCTGCTTTTTATGTGACTGAAGGTAAGTGACTGGCTTCTCGCTTGTCCCTTTGCATAAACGTTTGCTCTTTTATTCTACGTGGATGAATCGTGCGAGGTGGAATGAGGTTGAGGGTACGTTATTTCATATGTGGTGGGCCTGTAAAAGGGTAAAAGAGTACTGGGACATAATTTATAATGAATTGAAAAAAATGTTTCAAAGCACTTTTCAAAAAACAACAACACAGAGCGCTTTCTGTTGGTGATAACTCAGATGGAAATTCCCAGATGTCAAAAAATGTTATTTATTTATGCCACTACTGCGGCTTGTGTTTTGTTAGCCCAAAAATGGAAAATGAGCGAGGTTTCAACCAAAAAAGATTGGCAACTTAAGCTGATAGAATTTGCTCAGCTTGCGGACCTAACTCATACAACAGGCATCCCCAACCTGTGGCCCTCCAGATGTTTTGGCCTACAATTCCCATGATCCCTAGCTAACAGGACCAGTGGTCATGGATGATGGGAATTGTAGTCCGAAACATCTGGAGGGCCGAAGGTTGGGGATGCTTGTCATAGAATAAGAGAACAAGAAGAGCATACATTTAAAGAAGATTGGAAAATGTTTATTGAATATATGGGGGGGATTGTGTACTTTTGAAAATGTGGGCAGCATTAAGATAAATTCAGCAGTGCAAATAAGTTTTGATGGATGTAATAATGGAATACTGAATGGTCTGGTTTATATAAAATATGCTGGGATTTACGTTATGCAAAACGAACCACGGAAAAAGAAGAAGGGAAGTGATTGATATTTTAAGGTTGTTTAAGTGAATATTTTAAATTGTAAAACAGAAAATTTAATAAAAATTATGCTTTTTTAAAAAAAGGAATTGTGCAAGGTCAGTACATTCTGAGCCAGCTCTCTGCTAAAATCCTAACTACCTAAAACTGAAGCTTGGTTTCAGAACTATAGTTTTCACATGGAACTGGGCTTTAGATGGTGATTTGTGAAAGGGCTGGACAATTTTGCATAGTGATATTTGTTTTTTTTAAAAAGTACATAATGCACCAGTGCACGTTCTCCTCTAGATGACCGATTTATCTTGAAGCAGATGCCTCGCCTTGAAGTCCAGTCCTTTCTAGACTTCGCCCCACACTATTTCATGTACATCACTAACGCGGTTCAGCAAAAGGTAAGAGGCACAAAGCGTTCTCCCTTGGCTTTAATCTTGACACTTGCTGCCTGGCTTTGGATGTTGTTAGACTACAACTCCCATCATTCCTAACTGTTTGCTATGGCGGTTGGAGGTTATGGAGGGCAAAACCGATCTAGAGGAACTGGCCACGTTCACTTCCTGCAAATCCTTCCTTGCCCATATCCCTACCCCACGCTGTACGTATTTGGGCGCCTTTCATTTGAGAGCTGAAACGGTAGCAACTTTTCACTCAGCAAATCAACTGTCTCTTCTATCTCAGAAGCCAACGGCTTTGGCCAAGATTCTTGGGGTTTACCGGATTGGCTATAAGAACTCTCAGAACAACACGGAGAAGAAGCTTGACCTGTTGGTCATGGAAAACCTCTTCTATGGCAGAAAGATGTCTCAGGTGAGAAAAGGCTCGCTGGCAAAGTGGCAAGCTTGCCCATGCGTTGGCCCATTGGAAACTCTTGCATTAGGAGAGTCGGCAAAGCTGGTGGTAGCAGCTGGTTACACATGGAGCTTGTTCTGCACTTGCCTGCATTATTTGCATTGGACTTTGCCCGTCTTCCTCCTCCTCCAAGGGTTTTACCATGTGGTGGGCCAGACTATATTTGGGGAGGGGGCGAAATGAACGAATTCCTGTGCCCCACAAATAACCCAGAGATGCATTTTAAATAAAAGGGCACATTCTACTCATGTAAAAACAAGCTGATTCCCGGACCGTCCGCGGGCCGGATTGAGAAGGCGATTGGGCCGCATCTGGCCCACGGGCCTTAGGTTGCCTACCCCTGCTCTACACTCACACATACATTTTATATTTTTTTTATGAAATTACAATATCAGTGGCTTGAATTCCTGAAGGGAGGAAAGGAATCTCCCTGCTCTTCTGTCAGATGCCTTCTGTCAGCAGAGGGGATAGCGACCACCCAAAATACTTAGTGGATGGCAGGCTTGGAATTAACATGAGAAACGGTTATATTTCTCTGCTTTTTTTTCCATTTTGTGGCTGGAACACCAGAGGCCGCTGGCATTACATCTGTAGCTGTGCAGCCGCTGGGATTCTCCAGTTGTGTGACTTCACCCTTGGAGGCACACTCCATTGCCTCTCGAGGCAAATTGATGCCAACAGGGTGCTGCCCACTCTAACTTTACCCACTCTGATACTGAGGGAAAGCAGTTTGAGCTGCTGGTTTAGAGACTTGCGATAATACCGATAATAGCAGCAGACCTACTAATAGATAATAATTTTTAAAATGAATTTCTCAGTAAAATAGTTATGTGTAACAAACCTTCCTATTTTTTTTCTGATTTAGGTAGTGAGGAGTTGGGGGACTTCCCTTATTAAGTTAACCAACTGCTGTCACCCTAGGAGTGCTGCCATTCTGGGGCAGTGTTACAAACTGAGATATGAAAGCAAAATGGCACCTTAAACCTAGGTTATGGGCACAACAACGGAATGTCTAGGCGCATTTTTTTAATAACAAAAATACAAAGCTGAAAATGTGAACTGCAGCTGAAATATTATATTCATTTTTCACATGGTCCAGTCCTTCCCCTGCCCCCACCGAATATTCTTAAGAGGGTCTCTTCTTCTCCAGTCTTCAGAGAGTAACTGGAACTGGGGAGGCAGAAAAAGGTCCTCCTTTCCTTCCAATCCGCAGTTTTAATCCGAAACCTTAGGCGCAGTACTGCGCCCAGAGCTCAGAAATTGCTCGCGGTGATGAAATCTCCTGTCACAAAATGCGCCTGGAACAATGGGAGTTTCAGACGTTATTCGGAGGGAAGTCATTTCAAACTCCCCTGTCACAGTAAACGACAGCTTCTAGTTTACTGCGAACACACAGATTGCTGCCTGCTTTGCTCCTTCCTTGTAGCCAAGATTTGTTCTTGGCTTACTAAGCCTGGTTTGGAGCGAGACAAGCCACTTTTTCTGCTGAGACCCAGCACTGAGCCAAGTACCATGGTTTGATTCTCTTGCTCACAGTAGGAGAGGAACAAAGCAGGAGGCATCTCGCAGGATAAACCATGGTTTACCATAACCTGCTGTCTCCTTTGCTGTTAGGTTTTTGACCTGAAAGGCTCCTTACGGAACAGGAACGTCAAGACGGACACAGGGAAGGAGAGCTGCGATGTTGTTCTGCTGGATGAAAACCTCTTGAAGCTTGTGCGGGACAACCCCTTGTACATCCGTTCCCACTCCAAGGCCGTGCTCAAGGCTTCCATCCACAGTGATTCCCATTTCCTTTCCAGCCATCTCATCATCGATTATTCTCTTCTAGTGGGCCGGGATGATACCTCCGACGAGCTTGTGGTTGGGATTATTGGTACGTAACCTTTCGCCCAAAACAACCGTGGGGTGGGTGCCCGTGCGAGAACAACTCCCCATCATTTAGGGACCACACAAGAGTCCGCTTGGGGCTGCCTGGGTGTGGCAGCTGCTCCACACAGCAGAGGCAGATCCCATGCATATGATACGATTAAACCACACCACTTCCTCGAAAGAATCCTGGGAACTGTAGTTTGGTCACAGTGCTGGGAACTGTAGCGTAGCCCTGTGAGGGACAAGCTGCGTTCCTGGGATTCCCAGGAACACGCCACATTCCCATGGCGCATCAAGGCGATGAGCTTGAAAAAGATAATGGTGAATAGCCATATAGACAGAAGAAACTGAAAGGTTAAAGACTGTTAATGGTACAGATTCTGTGGAGCATCAAAACCTCTGTAGTTAACCCATGTTACTTATCTTTTTGTTACAGATTACATTCGCACATTTACTTGGGACAAAAAGCTTGAGATGGTGGTTAAGTCAACAGGCATTTTAGGAGGACAAGGTGAGTCTTAATTCTTGGCTATCAATATTTACACTGTGATTTGTTCCCCTTCGCCTCTTATTCCAGTTCTCCTGTGAGTATAAATATGCAAGCATATATATATATATTTGAGTAGCAAATGCTGGATAGCCCTTTTAAGTAATACATTCTTAAGGGTAACATTTAAGGGCCTGAATTTATTTTTATTTTTCCATTAAGAATAAAGATTCCTAGTTCTTCCACTAGTACCAGTTTTGGTGTTCAAAACCACTTTGGTGCCGTTGTTTTGAAATCAGGGGTCCATGTCATTTCACCAGAATACTGAGGAGGGGGGAGCAAGAGGCCCAGACCCATTACTCTTTGTCCTTTCTCTCCCCCCCTTCCTCCCCAAAAGGAGGAAAAAAAAAGATGTCAGCTCCAGAGGGGTCATGTGAATGAAATAGAAGGAAAGATGGGAGTTGAGGGTTCGATTAAGGGTCCCCCTACCTCTCCCTGCACACCTAATTTGAATGCTCATCCGGGTCCTTTACTTTAAATGTTGACTTGGGAACATTAATCAGAACAGTTTGGAGGATACCGTAGATCTCCTTTCGGTGGAATAAATTTGCTTATTAGAATTCATTCCTTAGCTGGCCCTAAATACTTCCTTGGAAGTCTCGTCCCGTCAGCGTGACCTGCCCTTTGAGCAGAAGCATAGTGCTTCGAAATGTCATGCTGCTAAAAATTAGTTAAATGTAATATGTCATATTATTAGTATTTGTTTATTGTATTTATTTATTTATTTATTTATTTCATTGTAATATTTTTTGTCTTGTATGATTTCTTATTTATGTCTGCGTATAATATTAATAAAGATTTTTTAATTTTTTAAAAAAAATGGTTGGATACTTAGCTCTGTTTGATAGAAATGGCAGTAATGTAAAGCGCAGAAAGTATTTCTTAGGCATGGCCGTTGCCTGCAGCCTCAGAATAAATATGGTTCCAGTTGTCAGGTTTACCACAAAATACGTGCTTATACGTTCTCTAAAAGGGGTGGGGAGCGGAGAGGGAATAACCCTCTGGGATTTTTGCCCTGCCAGTGTGGATTTGACAGCCCTCGTAACATGAGGTCTTGCGTTTTGCAGGCCCCTTGTCAAAGAGAATCTAAAGACTGGGCGGTACTGAACATTTTGCTCTAGAGCAATAGGGTTTTCCCTCTCTCCATCGCCACATCTGCTCCTGAGGGAAAACCCAGAACAGATTTTTTTTTTTTTTTGGTGGGGGGGGGGGGGGAGAATGTTCTGCAATCCTCCACTGGGATACAACCCGTAATTTGTGACGTATATGACAGTTTAGTTATTCCTAAAGTTAATTTCTAAGACAATTTTTTCCTCTGCCGTAAATTAGGTAAGATGCCAACGGTAGTATCTCCAGAACTTTACCGGACGAGGTTTTGTGAAGCAATGGACAAGTATTTTTTGATGGTGCCAGATCACTGGACAGGGCTGGGCCTGAACTGCTAAGGTAAGGGATGGGACGGGACGGGGCGCCGCGAAGGCTGTCCTTCCACACGTCCAGCCCCCAACTCAGTGTCTTCAATAGCAGCTGAGGGATCTTCAGCCACTGCCTGCAGAAACTGGCGTCCCAAAGGAAGTTAAGCCTGCACTTTAGGTGCTGGAATGTTAACGGAAGAGGCCGGAGGAGAGTCTTCAGAATCTGAGCGGGACTCTATCTTTGGAAAGACACAGGTGATCCCATCAAACAGATCGGCCCCGAACGAAGGCCAGGATGAGCCTTCCACAGATTACGGTAAATCCCATTGGAGTTCCTGATGACATCTTACACAGAAGGCTCTCGCACCACAGAATAAAGTGTCTAAACAGGAAATAACAGTGGGCATGTTGGCCCCAAATCAGACTGTTGCAGCTTGTTGCAGTGAGGATATCACAGTCTCTCTTAAAAGCACCACAACCATGAGGAGCTCTGTACATCTCTTACGAATGCCGCTGCTGTCATGAGGGTTGATTTTCTGTTAAGCGTTATTATTGCCTGTTCTCTCTGTATTGCACTGATGTTATTTTGCAGGTTTCCATGAGCAGTATTAGAGGGAGGATTTTATCAGCATCCCACTCCCATCCTCTGAAGCCTTGCTTTTCTTTTAATGGTGTCAAACTTCCAGGCAGTCAAATATTTTTCTGAAGGGCAACTTCAGTAACGGCAGCTTGGATTTTAGCGTACAGCGGTAAATAGAGCTGCCCTCTTTTCAAATGGAAGACACTAGCAAAACAAATTTTCTCCAGAAGAAGGTCCCTGACTAGCTGCTGCATTCGTAGATTGAAAAGACTTTCTCCCCAATCCACGAGGTCCACTTTGTTGTTTTTCGTTAGTACTCCCCCTCCTCCCTTTAAATGGCTGCCTTAAAGAATCAAGTCTGTAGTGTCGTTCTCCCTGGTTTTGTTTGGTTTTGTTTTTCATTTCAACACCATTTTGTAGAGCGTAATGGGTCTCTCTGCTGAACACACACAGGTTGTGTAAACAGACCTGGCTGATTAAACAATCATTCCTTTGACACTAGGTGCTCTGAACAAACCGCTGAACTGTGTTTTTGCTACCTGAGAATAAGCACTTATAATTAGGTTGGGTTTTTTGTTTTGTTTTTTTGTAACTATGAAACATTTGCTTTATTTTTTACATAATAATGGCCAGTAAAAATAAGGGTGTGTTGTAGTTAAAGAGGCACGGCTGACATTGTCCCTGAACCTTAATGGTTGTCCGGAATATTGGTTTGAGTACAGATTGTGTGCAGTGGCTGAGATTGGTTTACCTTTATAGTCCCTCTTCTCCCTGCAGCAGAATCCCCCCAAATCAAGGATGGAGAGGATTTTGGCCCTCCAGATATTGTTCCCCCATGACCCCATCCGCTCCAGCTGGCATGGCCAGTGCTCAGCCACATTGGGAGTTGTTGTCCCAGCATCCTCTGGGTTTCCCAACCCTTTGGCTGTGAACCATTATGAGTGGAAAGTCTATATAATAAGCAGCACTGCCGCGTTACCTCCCTGTAAAAACCTCCCACTCAATATATGTGACCCCCTGTATCATGTAAAGTGAGCAGAGTTCTCTGTTGAAAGCCAAGAAGCCATCTTAAAAGCACACCCATTAAGCCACGCAGGCATATAGGGTGAGAACGTTGACCTCTGTACATCAGTTAGGAGTTTGGTTCTGGCTTAGATTGACAATGAAAGCACAGAGCTGTCATATCTGGGGTGTACGCTGGCCTGTTACGGCCTTCCCCAAACTGGTCTGCCCCAGATGTTCTGCACTAACAACACCCATCAGAACCCAGCCGGCATGGCCAATATTCAGGGAGTTGTAGTCCAAAACTTTGGAGGGCATCAGGTTGGGGAATTGTGTGGGTTCCTCCCCCCCCCCCAGTGTACACCTTGGAGGAACGGTCCAACTCTTAATTTGATTTCCAGCCATTGTATTAATTTGCTTTGTTCAAGTCTGAAGTTGTAAGACCTTATATATGAAACCTGATAACCGGTTTCGATAAATGAGTATTATAGCTGAGTTTCGGCCACTTTTACATTCCCTATTTATCTGCTGACCTTCAGCTCTGAGTGCTATGAAAACATTCCTTAATTAAGAAAGATGCTGTCATCCATCCAAGTCTCTAGTTTAATTAGCAGTATCAACACCGAGCCAGAATAAATGTTGAAGCCGGGGTTGACTTGCTGCTTGAGTTTTCAATAACAAAGTGGCCTTCGCGGGAGGGGGGAGCTGCTTCCAAAATAGTTTTGGTAACTGGCAGGTTTAAATGCTATAACTGTGTTTGTTATGGGGTATGTCTCACAAGGGCCGGGCTGCGTGTTTGTTGCAGGACAGTTTATTTAATTCATATTTTGATTCTGTTCATATGAGAAGCTCAGGGTGGCTGTGTTGTGCTTTTGCTCTCAGAGCTGGGCTGGTAGAAAACTATTTGAACTGATGGAGGGCTGCAAGTTGAGTTGAGTTGGAAAGGCACGACTTTATCATCTCCCACCCTCTGCATGCTCCATTTCTTGTAGAAAAGATTCTACTTCATATGTGAATAGAGCAGAAACGTGGACAAATGATGTCTCGTTCCAGCCTAAGAAGCAGACCTCTGCTTAATGCTGACCAAGTCAGGTGTGTGTTGCTATTGGCTTAGTGGCTGTGCTGAAGAATCAAACGGCAAGTGCTTTGAGGGCAGGAGGAAGAAGGCAAGCTTCCTTTGATTGCAAAGGCAGGGGTATGGCATGCGAGAGGCACTTGTCTCTAATCGCATTGACTTAACCGCTGAAAAGCATTTTCACCAGCTCTTCCCGTGTCTAAAAATGTGCGCCAGTTGCAACCAGGGCAACTTGCTCTGAGAGAAGAGCAGGATTCCTGGAGCATTTCCACGTTTCCATGGTCTTATCCTGACAAGTAACATACTGCTGGTTGTTCGGATGCTGCCTTCGGATAGAGCATTTGTGGGAAGACTTGGGCGTGTTCAATGGATTTGTTAAAATGCATAGTGTGGGAGAGATTGATTCAGAGGCCTGGTCTGCACACACAACAGAATGTGATGGTGGAATCCTGAAATAGTATCACCTCAGACTGAAGATGAGTTGGTGGCGGTCTAACTTCACAGCGTATCCATGTTTTTAAAAAAGACAACCAGTAGGTAGAAAACTTAACATGCCAAGGAAAGAGGTCCAGCTCATCTTTTCTCCCTGGTGGATTTTGTTTGTTTTTTACATACAACATTGAAAACGTGATCCCTGACCTATAGCATTGTTCACTCTGTTGTACGCATAAGCAGACACTTGCACACAGAGTCCGTAATGAATATCTCTCTAGGACGAAGGTTGGTAACTAGCACAATCATTGCTGGCTAAGTTGGACAAACAGCTGAAACTTGACGGCCTCTTTTTGTAACTTTGGCTAAGAAGTGATGGACTGGGGTTTTGCATCATCATAGGAACGTACTAAAAACTAAGCAGCTGAGTTTGGCTAGGTTAGCTTAGCTTTTCTTTTCTAAATTGGCCTTTCCATTTCAAGTTCTCCAGTACTGACCACCTGCATTTCCTGTATGTAGAGTGTTGTTAAATATTTCCTGTTACACATTTAACTTCTATTGCTGCGAGGAGATTTTGAAGGACCCTCTACCTGTCCCAACAGGAACAGGCCTGAAACTTTTAGTGCCAAGCACCTGAAACTTGATGGGTTATTATGAAATTCCTGGCCTGTTTTTTGGGGGGTAAAAATCAGCAGTATTTTCTAGAAGCACTTACGTTGTACAGTTTTGGACAGTGCAATAGGTTCCTTTTAATCTTGCCATGTGGATCCCACACAAGGTTCCGTAAGAGTAAATAACTGTCTACAACTTACTGAGTAGACATGTTCTGTTAACTGCTGTTTTGTTCGGGGAAATAAGAATGGGCCATTTGATTTTGTTTTGAGTTTTTTTTTTACCCTTTTATGTTATTGTCTGTATAGTTCAGTCTGTAAATGGCAGGCCATGCTTCTCTGGAATGTACAGGAAATGACATTGTACTGTGTATGAACAGCTGAGGCCAGGGGGAATGTTGCATTGTGTTAAGATGCCACAAAATGGGGAAGGAGTAGAATCAATCCCTTTAAATACCGCACACTAGCTGTAAACTATATCGAAAGCACTTATTTAATGTATCATAATGTATATATTTGTACCCTACGTTGGTTATGGATGTATTTTTATGATATTGTCATGCTAAACTAATTATGTTGGCTCTTTCATTTACTAAATTGTACATAGACAGAAAATAAAAGAGTACCTACTGTACCTTGCTGCTTTTGTTTCATTACTGTCTCAGTGTGACAATATGCTTCGGACAGATGGGGTTTGGCTTAACTCCTGGGGTGCGAGAACCTGAGTTGCTTGTACAGTCGTACCTCTGCTTACGTATCCCTCTGGGTACATAAACTTCGGGATGCAAACGTGGCAAACCCGGAAGTATTTTTCCAGGTTTCACTGCGCGTGCATGCGCAAAGCGCTAAACCGCACCATGCGCATGTGCAGAAGTGGTCCTCCGGTTGCGAATTCCTTGGGATGCGGCTGGACCTCCGGAACGGACCCCGTTCGCAACCAGAGGTACCACTGTATTAACCAGAATGCGATCTTCATTTTTTTTTAAAAAATGTACACTTGTAGTTTGTGTGGGTGCTGACAGGTACTGTACAGACATATTAAAATGTGAGTCACTTACTTCTGAGAAAAGTATTTACAGAATGCTTTAAAATATCAAACTGTATTTCTGTTTGACAGCCTATCTGAAGCAGACAATGATGGTAGCTGTAATAAAAACACATGTCAAAAGCTTTCTAAGAATCTAGCCTTTAAGTGCTTTCCTGACACAAAGTTAATTTTAACTGGTGAAATGATGCATTAAGCCAACCTTCTCCAGTCTGGTAGGAATTGTATTCCAAAACATCTGGAGAGGGCACCAGGTTGGTGAATCCTACGTTAGGCAATAGCATGCAGACGTCAAATCTATTGTTCTCTAGTATCTATGACAAAAGCAAAAGGACCCTTGAATTTCACAATCTGTTGCCACCAGCGCTGCCATTTCACCCTCTTGTTCTGGCAATCCTTTGTCCTTATTTTTCTCTGAAGTCTCTGTGTCCTCTTTAATTCCACTTCCCATTTCATCCTTCTCTGGTCCGCTTTCATGCACCATTTCACCCGTCTGAGCTCTGATCACTTTTATTTGCTCATCAAACTTTTGCTGAAGGACGCCCACAGTCGATGGGACGCTCCAACGATGTATTTGCCATACCGAACGCTTCAATCTCTGCCTTAAGATGGACTCCGGTGAACAAAGCAAGGGATGTTTGAAGAACTCCATTCCAGATGTGTGGAAAGACACTACGTCACCCATTATATTTTATCCTGTTTTCTTTCATTTCTGTGTTCAAATGTGTAAACATATTTTGGAAATGTCTATATGCATATTTTTAATGTAAATGTTCATGCATCTGTATGGATTGTTCATGCCACTGCCTCACCTTCTGGACAGAAGCCACCACTGAGCTTTAGGACTTGACAGTCGATGTTGCAATAGCTGTATCCTATTCACTAATGTGCAAATGTCGAAGTGCCAGGTAATTCTGAGCCATGATTTCCAGGAAAAAAAAGCTGTGTTTTGATGCTGGACGTTTGATACTTGGAGCCCATACACATGTCTGCAAATTAGCATATTGAATATATAAGCGGATTCTTTCTGATTTACTTTTCTTTGGTGTGCACTAAAAACCCTAACCATTACAGTGGACCCTTGGGTTACGTTACCTTCGGGTAATGATAATGATAATTTATTATTTATACCCCGCCCATCTGGCTGGGCCTCCCCAGCCACTCTGGGCGGCTTCCAACTCAATATTAAAATGCAATAATTCATCAGATATTAAAAGCTTCCCTAAACAGGGCTGCCTTAAGATGTTTTTCTAAAAGTCTGGTAGTTGTTGTTCTCTTTGACATCTGGTGGGAGGGCGTTCCACAGGGTGGGTGCTACTACTGAGAAGGCCCTCTGCCTGGTTCCCTGTAGCTTGGCTTCTCGTAATGAGGGAACCGCCAGAAGGCCCTCGGCGCTGGACCTCAGTGTCTGGGTAGATCGATGGGGGTGGAGACGCTCTTTCAGATATACTGGACCAAGGCCGAGGCCGTTTAGGGCTTTTTTAGGAGCCAGTGTGGTGTAGTGGTTAAGAGCGGTAGACTTGTAATCTGGTGAACCAGGTTCGTGTCTCCACTCCTCCACATGCAGCTGCTGGGTGACCTTGGGCTAGTCACACTTCTCTGAAGTCTCTCAGCCCCACTCACCTCACAGAGTGTTTGTTGTCGGGGAGGAAGGGAAAGGAGAATGTTAGCCGCTTTGAGACTCCTTTGGGTAGTGAAAAGCGGGATATCAAATCCAAACTCTTCTTAAAGGTCAGCACCAACACTTTAAATTGTGCTCAGAAACGTACTGGGAGCCAATGTAGATCTTTCAAGACCGGTGTTATGTTGTCTCGGCGGCCACTCCCAGTCGCCAGTCTAGCTGCCGCATTCTGGATTAGTTGTAGTTTCCAGGTCACCTTCAAAGGTAGCCCCACGTAGAGCGCATTGCAGTAGTTCAAGCGGGACATAACCAGAGCATGCACCACTCTGGCAAGACAGTCTGGGTAACGTAACGTTCGGCTCTGCACGCCTCGCGCATGCACAGAAGCGCTCTACGGCACCGCGTGCATGCGCAGAACAAGCGCCTCCAATTACGAAGATTTTGGGATAAGGTTTGGCCTCCGTATTCGTAACCGGAGGTACCACTGTATATTACAAAATCTCAACATATAGCCTCAACATTGGAAACAAAAGGCCAGTGGGAGCTTTGTTTAGACAACTGCTCCAGGGTTCCTAAATGTGGATTTCGAAACAATTGTGGGGAACCTTTGACTCTCCAGATGTTGCTGAACTACAACTCCCAGCAAGCCCCCAAAAATATGGTCAATGGCCAGGGATGATGGGAGTTGTAGTTCAGCAACCATCTGGTGGGCCCCATGCCCGTTTTAAAAGAATTATATGGACCTTGGTGCAGGGACAGAATTGAACCGCAGCATCTCTTTTTGGCCTCAGGCCATAGGATGCGAAGTCTACTGCCAAGATCTGTCCAAAAGGACCCCCATTTTGACCACAGACCCAAGTGCATTGTGGCAGTTTTGGGCACACTTGTACACTCTAATTCGCTTCCTCTTCACAGCTGCCTCTGAGCTCTTTTCCCAAAGTCCCAAACGGAAGAGTTTTCCATTTCACCTTGAATATGCTTGAGGGTGACCTTTATTTTCACTTGAGTTAGGAAAGTTTGTGGTAGCAGAACGTGCAGACATATGTATTCTAAAGCCTCTGATATCGCTTGATCTCAAATGCCATTTTCACTCCAAAGTCAAAATCAGAGCCTAGGAAACTTTGCATGCCACCCGCCTGGAAATCCATGTTACAGACACCTTTGAAGTTTGCAGAGACTTCTGCATTAAACATTCGTCTTTCGCATTAATAAGGTGTCAACCTTCTGTTGGAATGTATGCCACTAATTACAGTAGTTGAATCTATAATGATCCTTCCATCTTAAGAGGTTGGCTTGCAGTTGAAGCAGGGATATAATTTTACCTAGAGGTAGGAGAAGATTATGTCAAAAAAAAAAGGAGTCAAGAGCCTTGCAGGATCAGGTGAAATGCTTATCTAGTCTGGCATTTTTGTTTCCCACTGTGGTCAAATTCAAATTCAAATTTATTGCGGCTATAAGCCCATAAAAACATAAAATATGGAATACCTAACATAAAGTTACAGCATACCATAGACCCTAGAGTCATAGGGAATCAAACCACAGCACAAATACAAGTTTTAAAATTGCAACCAAGGAGCAGAAAACAAAAGTATTAGTGGTCGTGTAGTTGGCCACAGCGCCTTTTTTGAGATATGACAGAGTTTAGAAACCTTGCCACCTGCAAAGTTGTATAGGAATCATTGTCTTGCAGGAGTAAGGCAAGGTGTGACTCAGCTGGAGCACCTGTAAGTTTCTGAGTTATTGGTCTTAGTAATTTTGCCCGAGCCTCACTATGCAGGGGACAAATAAAGATTATATGATGGAGAGATTCCGTCGACTGTTTATCACAATCACAAAAGGCGGAAACTAGGCCCTTAGAAAATCTATGTCTCAGGACATTAGAAGGAAAAACATTAAACCTCGCTTTGGTGAAAGCGAATCGGTGCCCAGCAGTGGAGAGGGAGGATAAGTATAGAGGGACATGATGTATTGGAGTAACTCCAAAATTCTGAGGCGAGCAAACACCCCCACCCAGCATAAGATTACGCTGTAACTCCAAATCGTCCAATCTTTGTTTGATTAATCTTTTTGCCGAAGCAAGATCTAAGTTAAGCGAGTCTAAAGGAGAGATTCCAAAAGACAGAAGTTTGGCGTGGATTTTCCCAGTCCAAGGGTTTGCAAATTCGTCACGCCAAAGATGCCTCTAGAATCATAGAGTTGGAAGAGACCACAAGGGCCATCCAGTCCAACCCCCTGCCAAGCAGGAAACACCATCAAAGCATTCCTGACAGATGGCTGTCAAGCCTCTGCTTAAAGACCTCCAAAGAAGGAGACTCCACCACACTCCTTGGCAGCAAATTCCACTGTCGGACAGCTCTTACTGTCAGGAAGTTCTTCCTAATGTTTAGGTGGAATCTTCTTTCTTGTAGTTTGAATCCATTGCCCCGTGTCCGCTTCTCTGGAGCAGCAGAAAACAACCTTTCACCCTCCTCTATATGACATCCTTTTATATATTTGAACATGGCTATCATATCACCCCTTAACCTTCTCTTCTCCAGGCTAAACATACCCAGCTCCCTAAGCCGTTCCTCATAAGGCATCGTTTCCAGGCCTTTGACCATTTTGGTTGCCCTCCTCTGGACACGTTCCAGCTTGTCAGTATCCTTCTTGAACTGTGGTGCCCAGAACTGGACACAGTATTCCAGGTGAGGTCTGACCAGAGAGGAATACAGTGGTATTATTACTTCCCTTGATCTAGATGCTATACTCCTATTGATGCAGCCCAGAATTGCATTGGCTTTTTTAGCTGCTGCATCACACTGTTGACTTATGTCAAGTTTATGGTCTACCAAGACTCCTACATCCTTTTCACATGTACTGCTCTCAAGCCAGGTGTCTAGGAAATTGGGGGCTAGGCAATATCACTCTCCCTGCTTGTACTTCCTAGCAGCAGGTATTCAGAGCCCTGTGGTCTCTCTCTGTGATAACCATCATGCCTAGAAGCCATTGAGAGTCTTATTCTCCATGGATTTGCCTAATCTCTTTTTAAAATAATCTGGTGGCCATTGCTACATCTTTGTGGACACAGAGAGAGATATCTTTATTCGGCTATAAGCTCACAACAGGAGTAAATAAAATAAAATAAAATAAAATACATTCAGATTACAAAAACAAACACATTATGAACATCGACATAGCAATTAAAAGACTAATACAACCAGTCACCTCAGTTTTACAGGTAAAATGATGACAATGATATTACAAGGCCATTTAAGATGGAATTATTGAATAATATAACTTTGTGGACACAAATTTCAGCTTAACTGTGTTGTACTGCACTTCCTGTCCTGGATCTCCCCACAATTCAGCTTTATTGAATGACTCCAGGGGACTTTAAAGACTTTATGATGCCCTTCCCTGCTTTTTCCCCAAACGAAGAAGTTCTCTCTTTTTTTAAAAAAACATTTTTATTTTATTTTACAAACAAAAAGTTATAACAATACCAAATATATAACCATATATTGAAATTTCTCTGAATCTCCCGACTTCCCGGTCCTCCCCTCCATGGGTCCAATTGTCAACATCTTCATCTGCATATTATTTCACAATCCATGTATTGTATCTCTTCATATTAACCACAGTGTTGGTTACAAGTGTTATTAAAATCCTGACAATGCTTTTATCTGCTTACAGTGGTCTCCTAGGTAAATTGTGGTGACCCCCCCCCCCTTCTTTCTTAAAGTTTTTGTCGTCTTGGTTCCTGAGCTTTCCGGTCAGTTTTGCCATTTTGGCGTACTCCCAACAGCTTAATTTGCCATTCCTCTCTGATAGGGACTTTGTCTTCTTTCCATCTTTGGGCTAATAACATCCATGCGGCTGTTGTCACGTACATGAGAGTCTTTTCTGTTCCTTTGGTATGTCGGTACCTATAATTCCTAATAATAAAGCTTTTGGATTTTTTGGAAAGGGTTGGGGCAAAGTTTGGTGGGTGATTCCGAGGGGGGGAGAAAAAATGGTAAGAAGAGGGGTAGGGTGAAAAACTTTAGACGTGTAATCAGGAAGGCTTATCACGGTACCCCGAAGTCAGAGTGTTAAAAATTGATTTGGATTAGAGAAGAGATACTTGGATTGTTTTTAAAGGAGGATAGTTTAATATTTTATAACGTATGAATTAGAAATACCAGCAGCAGTTTTAGTGAAATAAGAGATAGATAAGGTTATAAGAAGTTAAGATTTGTATTAAGAAGTTGTATTTTGATATTTTGATGTTAAATGACATAAGTTTTAGAGAGGAAGATTATGAATTTAGGAGAATGAATTGTTAAAATAGATAGAAAGTTACTAATGTATATTAGAATTGAAAGCAGAGGAGAGAACGGGGGAAGTCCCCCTAATTAGATTGGAAACAAGAGTATAATTAAATTTATGGAGTGTTGGTGTTCCGGTGTAGGTATGTATTTTCTTTTATTTCTAGTTTTTTGTTGTTGTTGTATTTGTTGTTTTTTCTTTTGTTGTATTTGTATTTGTTTTGATGTGGAAAACCAATAAATTCTTGTTAAAAAAAAATAAAGCTTTTGGATTTTTTTTAACAAAAGCTATTTTAAACATTTTTTTTCAGTTCATTATATATCATTTCCCAGAGTGCTTTTTATTACCTTACATGACCACCACATATGATAAAAGGTACCTTCTTTCTCTTTACATTTTCAGCAAGTATTTGTACTTTTCTTGTACATTTTTGCTAGCTTACTAGGGGTCAAATACCACCGGTACATCATTTTCATATAATTTTCTTTCAGCGTACATCAAGCCGTGAATTTTAAGTCAGTTTTCCGTAACCTTCCCCAATCTGAAAATTGAATATTATGCCACAGATCTCTCTCGCCCAGTGTTTCAATACAGATTTAACTTGTTCGTCTTTTGTATGACACCAAACTAAGAAGTTCTAAACCCTTTTAAATTTTCCCATAAGGGACTTGTTCCATTTTAGTTGCCATTTTATGCACCTGTTAAGCTCTACCGTACCTTCTGGAGGTGTGGCAATACCGTTCCTAGGGTGACTCCAGATTGTAAAACTATTTTGCAAGAGGGATTCAAGCATATACTAGAAGGGTTTGCACTTTTGAAGTGGATCAAGGCGTTCTGTCGGCCTAGTGCTAAAAGCCCAACATAAAAAAATAAAATTCCTGGACTTTTTGTGGTTTGGAAAGTAATGGGGAATGCATTGAAAAGCATGTGATGGGTAACAGGAAGAAGAGTAAATCCGGATGAATGCTCAGTGTCATCAGAACCAGTTAAGACAAGTGCTCAGCAAGGACTGGACCTAGGCTAACCACCATGTATGCTCTGTACAAGCCCATCAGGATAAATGCTGGAGAAGCAGGTCGACTGTAAATTACATTACAGTGGTACTTCTGGTTACGAACAGGATCCGTTCCGGAGCCCCGTTTGTAACCTGAAAGGTCCGCAACTTGAAGCGCTGCGCCTGTGCGCGGCGCGATTGGGCACTTCTGCACATGTCATTTTGCGTGTCTGCGCATGCGTGAACCGCCAAACAGGGAAGTAACCCGTTCCGGTACTTCTGGGTTCGGCGCATTCGTGACCCGTGACGAACGCAACACGCAGCGTTCGTAACACGAGGTACGGCTGTAATATGTAATTTACCCTTTTCATGTTTAAACAGCTATCTAGGAAGACTCCGAGATCTCTTTCCTGGTCAGTTAACCACTTCTGACCCCATAAGCTGGGCCGGATTTAGGTTTGATGAGGCCCTAAGCTACTGAAGGTAATGGGGCCCTTTATATGTCCAGCTGTCCTTTGCCAACAACAAATTGTCACTGTTTTTTGTGTTGAATATTTGCTATATGGTAATTTATGGACATAATAGGTATCCAAAGCCATTAGCACATAACAAAATATGTATTTTATCAAAGTGATATTTATTTTATCTTATATTTTGGAAATGTACATCCAGTTTTTTCCCCTTTAAATTTTTTAGGGGCCCCCAGGAGAGTGGGGCCCTAAACTATAGCTTGTTTAGCTTATGCGTAAATTCGGCACTGCCATAAGATAAAATCTCCCTCTCTCTGTCACACGCTCACTCACACACAGACAGAGGGGGGGGAGGGAGGGAGGGAGAGAGAAGCATGGCTTTTTCCCTGCCCCAGTGCGCAGACATTTTGCACTTGTTTTGCTCCTGTGCTCCTTTTTCTAGGACTCCTGCATTGCCCACCCTCCACTCCAAATTTGCTCGTCTTTGCAGAGATCCACGACCCCATAGTACCCCCCAAAGGGATGGTGGAGAGGCAGCCGTGGCCATGTGATTTCCAGCGGGCTCCTTGCGGGGTATCCGGCGTCTTTACGCGCCTCTCCATGGTGCGCGCTGCCCATTTTATTCCTACCGTCCTCTTAGGTCGTATCCTTGACCTCTACGTTTACTCGGCACTCCTCGGTCAGGGCTTTCCTGATCCCGGACAGGGTTTCCTTTCTTATCCCGGAAGGCTGGCTAAGTGCTAGCAGAGGAAAACCCGCCGCGGGGGAATCCAAAACCCGTATTTCCCGCCTTCCATCTAGGAAAGGGGAAAGCCGGAGAGGCGACGCGCGCATCCGCAGCTGCCTCCTGCTTGCCGGACGCGCGTTGCAGGCGCTCAGCGCACTTGCGCGCCTTTCTGTGGGCAGCATCCTGAACGCACCTGTGCGTCTCCCTTGGCTAGGCTTTGGGCAGCAGCATCATTTTCTTTCGACCGGAGGAGAAAGACTGGAAAGACCCGAAGGTCGCCGCAGCCGGAGGGGTCTCGTTTCTTTGCCGCGCCGATTCTTCCCCGCAGAAGAAACCCAGACCTGCTCGTTGGATCGGGCTTGGGAGGGACTAGCAACTTGCCTCCGTGGTTCCGCATCTTAGCATTCGGGTTTCCTCGGCGCTTTCCTTTTATTCGACGTGACTTCTGCGCGGAGCCCGGAAGCGTCTCCAACTTTGCTCTCCTGTGGCGCGCAGGATGCCAGCCTCCTGGGGACTCCTGGCGGTGAGCGGCTGCTTTCTGGCTATGGCTGCATCGGCACAGGTATTATTATCATTATCATTACTATTATTTATTAAATTCCCACACCTCCGAGGATCACAGGGTGGTTTTTACACTATAAAAGCACAAAAAGACATACCAAACAAAAACAACACCCCCGCCCACCCGACACACCGCTTAAAAGGATGGCTTCATTAGCCAAAAGTCTGTGTTTTCCAACTTTGCGCACTTTACCCCATTACTTGCTCAGTCTTTCCGGGCTGCGGGTGGGAAGAGAGGCAACCGACGGTTTGGGTAGT
This sequence comes from Lacerta agilis, assembly GCF_009819535.1. Lineage (NCBI taxonomy): Eukaryota > Metazoa > Chordata > Lepidosauria > Squamata > Lacertidae > Lacerta > Lacerta agilis. Next base: position 126,943,026 of record NC_046312.1, read on the forward strand.
TTCACCTTCCAGATCCGAGCGAGCTTTACCGAATTGAGCGTTTGCAACTTCCAACGGGGCCGGGCATTTACTCCTATCCAAGCGAATAAAATCTGTTCCTCAAGTTGAGCCACGTACAAAGCCAGCCTTTGGATTGGAACAGCTCAGGATTCGATCCCTTCCAAGGATGGGGCTGTAAGAAAACACGATAGGAACTTGCTTAGACCCCCCCGCCCCCAGCATTAGTTTCATAGGAAATACAAGTCTCGATGTTTTGCAGTGCGGTTGAATCCTTCAACGGGTCTCGGAATCCTTCCAAATAAGTACGGTATTCTGTTTGAAAGTTTGTGGGTTATTTGAAACGCCTCTAGGAGGCACTCACAGCTATGTTAGATTTCATTACGCGGATTTTCAACCAAGGAATGGGCGACCGAAACCCTTTTCAGGCAGCAGAATTTGTAAATTGATGCTGTTGGTAAATAGGATTCTGCTAGTTTGAGCGAGATTCCCTGGGAATCCTCATTTCTGTTGCATCGGTGGCTCGTCCCGTTTTAGCCAGATGTTCTCTGTTGCTACTATCAGTCCTCCTCCTCCTCTGAGCCAAGAGTGATTCAGCTCCCGGTTCTGTCGGAAACGGAGCTTGACTTGCTTTTTTGCTGGAATGAAGAAGAAGAAGAAGAAGAAGAGTTTGGATTTGATATCCCGCTTTGCCATCTGGGTTTTTTTTTTTAAACCATTAAGTGTAAATCAGTCTTTTCTAGCGGATTACATGTGCACCCATGGTGAGATTTTTTTTCCTTTAAAAAGCATTTAAAGAACCATGCAAGTATTAAGATATTCTTGGCTGCTATTGATGTAAGCAGCTCTATATACTGCACTGAGTCTGGTTTAGAATTTGGTCCTTTCTGTCCCACCTGTAGCTTGTCTGGCACTGAATTGGATTGTTGGCTTTGGGGCCAGGTTGAAGGCAGGAGCCTGGATGTTGTGGACTACTCACATGAAACCAATTTCAGATTTTGATGTGTTTTGAAGGCACTGCTCGCAATTATGATACCTGAAAAAGTGAATGTGGGGCAGGCATTTTTTAATAAGTGCCTTAAGAAAACAGCTTGTAACCTACAAACGCAGGAATATTCATGGTTGCCATTGAAAGTCTCCCCTGCCCCATCTAAGGGCTGTTCCAAGTTTGTGAAGGATAAATCTCATGCCCCATTTGACACTTAGGGGTCCTGCCTGCCCAGTTACCAGCATGAATTGCTACCCGCGGCATATTCCGTCACCGTGGTGTGAAGATCCCTTCCAGAGTTGCCAACCTTTTTTAGGGAGGACGGCGCTGCCGGCGACACGCCCAGCTTTGCGGGGCTGGAGGGCAGCTCCTCCCGCGGGGAAGAGGCGAAGGCTGGACGCAGCGGCTCCTGGCTCAGCTGGCCGCTTCGTGCCACAGTGGCCATGGCAGGCAGAGGCTCTGGGCGTGACGCTGCTTCAGCGCGGCATGGCGGAGGCGTGCGAGGGTGGCAAGCTGATGCCGGGAAGTTCCGCGTCTAGCCTCCACCTCTTCCCTGGCACCCTCCAGAACTTGGCGCCCTGTGCCATTAGCCTCTATGGGTAAGACACCTCTGCCCATAGGATCCTTACTGAAATTTGTCGAGGGGGGGAGAGAGACCCAGAGTTGCATTTGATGCAGCCATGGGGAACGTGTGTGCCTCCAGATGTTGCTGAACTTGGAACTTCTGTCACCCGTAGCTATTGATGCTGCTGGCAGGGACTGATTTGGTTGCACTGGGACCGATTTGGTTGCACTGGGTGTGAAGCTTCTGGGGTGCCACAACTATTATGTAGAATGGAAGGCAAGAGGCAGGGAGGGGCACCAAATTTTGGCTTCACACGGGGCGCTGCTGAAATTTGAGGCCCCAAGGTCCCCTGCTGGCCACTGATCTGCAGTGTTAGAAATTGACCAGGTGCCTTGTGTGCCTTGCTGCAGGTGTGGGTTCAGGGAGTTTGGATGAGTCCTTAAAGGTAAAGGGACCCCTGACCGTTAGGTCCATTCGTGTCCGACTCTGGGGTTGCGGCGCTCATCTCGCTCTATAGGCCGAGGGAGCCGGCGTTAGTCCGCAGACAGCTTCCGGGTCATGTGGCCAGCATGACAAAGCCGCTTCTGGCGAAACCAGAGCAGCGCACGGAAACACCGTTTACCTTCCCGCCGGAGCGGTCCCTATTTATCTACTTGCACTTTGACGTGCTTTCGAACTGCTAGGTTGGCAGGAGCTGGGATCGAGCAACAGGAGCTCACCCCATGGCAGGGATTCGAACCGCCGACCTTCTGATCAGCAAGCCCTGGACTCTGTGGTTTAACCCACAGCGCCACCTGGGTCCCGGATGTGCCCTTAGAAACATCCATTTGAAGCAGTATACATATAGAGTCTAAATGACTAAAGAAAGGAGTCTAAATGGAGTCCCCTCCACACCTCATAGAACCACAGAATTGTAGAGATGGAAGGGACCATAAGGTTCATCTAGCCCAACCCCATGGGGGGGGGTTCAACATACTGCACTCCTCCCCCCTCCACCTACTAGTATGCTGATCCCATTAGAAGCAGGCCAGAGCGATACATAAGCAGTTTAGACAAAGAGGGGCTCCTGGTTGCCCAGATGAGAGGTGGTAGTGCCTCCCTTTAAGGGAACTGGGTGACTGAGTTAGCAGTGTGCTTAACTGTACCACTGATTTATCATCATGAGAGGCCATTCTGTACTCTTCCTGGTGGTTATCTTCTCCTTCCAAGTTGCATGAATACAGTAAAACTCACCAGTTGCACATTCCAGTTAAAGGTGTTTTATAGTGTGTACTCAGGATCCCTCAGCTGATAAATGGGTGTTTCTTCCCCATTAGTGAGTTGATGCTTGAGGGAGATGGAAAGTTCTAATCCAAGGTTAGTGATGGAGCGTGAAACCAAGGTACAGTGGTACCTCGGGTTACAGATGCTTCAGGTTACAGACGCTTCAGGTTACAGACTCCGCCAACCCAGAAATAGTACCTCGGGTGAAGAACTTTGCTTCAGGGTGAGAACAGAAATTGCGTGGCCGTGGCGGCGGCGCGGCGGTCCCATTAGCTAAAGTGGTACCTCAGGTTAAGAACAGTTTCAAATTAAGAACGGACCTCCAGAACGAATTAAGTTCTTAACCCGAGGTACCATTGTAGTTATGTTAGATTAATTCACATCGGACAAAGGCGACATTTTTTGTATGTAGCTAACAACACCCAAACACTCCAGTCAGCTCCCCAACCCTTGAAATTTTATTAGCAGAGGCCCTGCAGTGACTGTGGCTGAACTCACAAATATCTCTCTATCTCTGTGGCATTATTTAGATTGCTTTGTGACAGGTGCTATAAATCAAGACCATTTCATAGGAACATGAGTCTGTTCTGGGCCATTTTTCCTCCTCTGCCTTATCTCGAAAGTATTTAACATATGCCTTGGCAGCCTTTGCTTAATATTGATTTTTGCCAGCGTTGGAGTCAGAGGACGGCTCCGTTGGCTTGGGTAGATCTGCAGTGCTAATTGTGCTTTTCAACCAGCAGCTCTAGGCTGGTAAACAGGAGGTCAAGCAGTTCGTGTTCCCTGGGTCTTAAGAAACCAGGAAGCCTGACTCCATTAAGAGACTTTCTCCAACAAATATTTTAGAAGCATTGTTTATATTAAGAGGGGCCCCTGCAGAGTTTGTGGGCAGTCCAACCATGACCTGTAAATTCAGGAAGGGAAACAGTTGCCCGAAGCTTTGAATAATTACAATCTGGCAGTCGGCTGACTCATCCATCCCCGATGAGGACGAAGCCTAAATCCAGAATAGAAAGGGGGTGTTGGTGATGTGAAAACATTAACACAGGCAGAAAACATTGTCCCAAGATATCACAGGTAGTTTGGGAGGAAACTGCCCTTTCCATAATGACTTGATAACGGTATATTGCCTGTGAAAGTCTGCAAAGGCTAAACTATCCGAACTGAAATGAAAGGCTGGCGGGAGTGCCATTTTTAAATTCAAAAGCGTCTTCCATTGCCTACTAGGATTAGCTCAAAATAAACTGCATTAATAATCTACCACTACCGGGTTCCTTCAAAGTGAAGGGTCTTCTCCCCACTGCTTCAGAAAACTCAGGTCCACCTTGCTTTCCTCATTTATTGTAGTAATTGGAGGGTCAGGCAGGCACCTCTGTTCTTTATCCAAAACAAGAAGTCTTTTTCCCCAATAAGAATCCTTCCGCTTCTTCCCATTTAGCAATACAGTGGTACCTCTGGTTGCAAACACAATCCGTTCCGGGGTGCCGTTCACACCCCGAAAATTCCGCAACCAGAGCGGTGTTTTTGCGCGTAGAACGTTTTTTGTGGGCGCGCAGCGAAACCCAGAAGTAAACACTTCCGGGTTTGCCGCGTTCTTAACGTGAAAAAACGCAACCTGAAGCGGCCGTAACCTGAGGTAACGGCCTCAGGTTACCTGTAGTAATATTTGTTGAGCAGTTGCTTAGCAGGCAGCAGGGAGGCGGGGGTCATGGCCCTGGGTACAAAATTCTGAGGGGGCACAACCAGGTGCCCCCATGCAGGTGCCGGCTTCCACGGGGATCCCCACCCCTCCCTGGTGAAGGCGGCAGAGCAGCTCAGGCCCACGGTGAGCGGGCATGGATGGGGGAAGTCAAATCAAGGTGACCTCCCTGGGGCACATGTCTGGGCAATGTGTATGGAGATCCTGGGCTGCCCAGATGACAAGACACACACACCCCTCGGCCTCGCTGTGTCCCAAGTGGCAGACTGGGGGGGGGGGGACAGTGTAGGGGCACACAGGCCTGTAGGAGAGGGAGTTGTCACTGCCCACTATAACAAAATATGTAGATCTGGCACTGCTTTGATGTGGCAGAGCAAAAAGCACATAAATATACGAAGCACATACATAGACCATTGGTTCCCCCCCCCTTCCACCCGCCGCAGGACCCAAACTATATTCCAGGCCAAAATAATGTTCCAGGATACAAGTCCCAGTGACAAATTAATTCAAGAAGCAACCATTCCTATGAGGTCACCAGGAAATCTGTGGGGGTGGGGGGAGCTTCCAAGGAGGGTGGGGAGATTCTGCTATGTCCCCGCAGTTCATTCGATACCTCCTCATGCAGAGATAACAGCAAATTTGCCATCCTTCGTCAGAAGAGGCTGCCTGTAGCAGCATGAGACTCTCAATCTCAGGGTTGTGGTTACAGGTGGGTAGCCGTGTTGGTCTGCCATAGTCGAAACAAAATAGAAAATTCTTTCCAGTAGCACCTTAGAGACCAACTGAGTTTGTTCTTGGTATGAGCTTTGAGTTTGTTCTTGGTATGAGCTTGTTCTTTACCAAGAACAAACTCAGTTGGTCTCTAAGGTGCTACTGGAAAGAATTTTCTATTTTGTCAGGGTTGTGGGTTTGTGATGGGCAAAAGGGGCTTGGGTGAGATGGCTCTTGTGGTCCCATCCACTTCTACTTTTGCTTCAGCAGGTAAGGCAACTTTGGCCATTGCCAGGGGCGCCGATTTGGGCCCCCCACTTTGAGAGCCAGTGTGGTGTAGTGGTTAAGAGCGGTAGACTCGTAATCTGGGGAACCGGGTTCGTGTCTCCACTCCTCCACATGCAGCTGCTGGGTGACCTTGGGCTAGTCACACTTCTTTGAAGTCTCTCAGCCTCACTCACCTCACAGAGTGTTTGTTGTGGGGGAGGAAGGGAAAGGAGAATGTTAGCCGCTTTGAGACTCCTTCGGGTAGTGAAAAGCGGGATATCAAATCCAAACTCTTCTTCTTCTTCTTCTTTGAGGGCCCAGCGGCCCCAGCCCTGTGCCGCAACGTCATGGCTGCAGCTAACTGAAGACAACCAACCATGCCCTCCTCTCGCTGCCAACGCAAAAATAATAAATGCATAGAAAGAGAACCTACCCATGTGATGTTGATCCAAAATCTGCACACTAAGTAAAAGAGTGTAAGTTCACCGCCTCCCTCCCCCCCTTCTCCCCCAACCTCATACTGTGTACAACATTAACGTCTCGCATCGTACACAACTGATTTGCATAAAAGACTGTGACCTGAAAATAGAGGCAATGCATGTATTTTTGGTAACCCAATAAAATCTTTAATAAAAATTATGCATTAAAAAAAAACCCAAACAGACTTCCAATAGGGTCATTTCACACATCCCAGTGGCTTTTCCCACCCCTAACAGGCTGAAACGAATAAAGCTAACCAATGGGGCCTGAAAGGACAGCGATGAGTCAAGGGATGCTGGAGCATTCAAGACATCTGGAAAGAGACATTGGCTGCCTCTCTCTCCTCTCTCTCTCTCTCTGGCTCTTGCATCTGTCGCTGGGCGAGGCTGGCTGGGAGGCAGGACTGCCTCTCTATCTCTTTATTCTCTAGAAGAAGATGCTCTGCAGTTCTGCCCAAAAGGTAGGGCCAGACAGAGAGTTTAAACTTTTCTCCAGGATGGATAAAAATCAGTGATTTTTTTTTAAAATCAAAATGATTTTTTTTATTTTAATCAGATTTTTTTTTAATTTAAATTAGATTTTTAAAATAAAATGCATTTGGAGGAAATACATTTCTAAAGATAGTTTTCTGTTTAAGTTACATTATAGTCCAAAGGCTGTTTATCAGGAAATAAGGGTTTGTTTTACGTTTTTCAGGTGTGCTAAAACTCAGTCTAAGTTGGGTTTTTAAAAAAATCATCGTTTAACCACATCAGTTAACAAACATGGATACATATGCTATAATGTTATTGTTTTAGTTAAATAAATTGTTTAAATTGTTATTAAGGAAATGATTATTTTTCTCCTTCCAATAAAGTAAGCAGAAAAGTTGTCCAAATATAGTTAACTTCTTAAACCTCACAATAATTTCATAATTATCTGTCTATGTATTTCTAATAGTATAACTAAATCAATATTTTTTGATATAACTGTAAAAACTACTCTGAAAATTTATTGTTCCAAAAATGAAACCTTCATCTGGTTGTAAATATTAAGTTTATACCCACAAGAATGATTCTTTCTGCAAAAAATAATAATGATTTAATCAAGTCTTACTGACTAGCGATTTAAATCAAGTCTTACTGACAAGTGATTCAAATTGATTTGATTTAAATCAAATCCACCCTGCTGCAAACTGTCCTGTTCTTTCTCCCAGTGCTGGATTTACATATAAGCTAAACAAGCTATAGCTTAGGGCCCCCAAAATATTTAAAGGAAAAATCAACTGGATGTACATTTCCAAAATATAAGTTAAACAACAAATTACATACAGCAACCGTGCTTTGTGTTGTGTAGGCTCCTATGATGCAAGTAATGGGTGCCGCCTGCTAGCCTGCTCCCTAAAATATCACTGGTTTGCTCATTTCTATATATAGGGTGCCTACATTCTGCATAGACTGGTTGCATGGGAACATGTGCAAATGGCTTTAGATACCTATTAGGTCCATAAATTACCATATAGAATATATTCAACACAAAAAACAGTGACAATTTGTGTTGACCAAGGACAGCTGGACATAGAACAACAGCAAACTTTATTTATTTATTTGCATAGCCCACAGGCCGTTGCATCAAAACAAACAAACAAACAAAAAAACATATTACAGATACTGATAAAAACCATATATAACCAATAAAATGAGCTGAATCGGGATTCGGCACAATTAAAACAAGAATAAATGAGATCTTAATTATGAGGGGGCACTGTTATTCAGCTGGCAGCCCTCAATTTCATGGCCCTCTCAACAAATCTGGCTACCTTCACCGTTGTCTGGGTATTCTGGTCTGCCAGGAGGAAAAACAGTATGTCCTCGGGCAAGCGGCCTGGAATGGTCAGTATAAGCGGCGTGACGATCTCTTCCCTCAGGTCTTTATATAAGGGGCAAGACAGGAGTACATGTGATACAGTCTCCACATTACCGACTCCACAGGGGCAGAGTCGATTCTGGAATGGTGTTTTTGAGAATCAGCCTTCAAGAACAGCGGAAGGTAGCATATCTACCGTATTTTTCGGTCCATAAGGCGCTCCGGACCACAAGACGCACTTGTTTTTTAAAGGGGAAAAACCAGGAAAAAATATTTTCCTGGTTTTCCTCCTCTAAAAAACACGGGGGGGGGAGCACTGGAGGGGAAGCCCCTTCTCCCTTCACAGCGGCTCATCCCCGCTTCCTTAAAGGTTTCTCCCCTCCTCCCCATGTCCCTTTAAAGCAACAGGGGATAAGCCTGCTTTTGGCGTTGGGGCGCAGGGTGGTGGAGAAAGCAGCAGCATCCCCGCTGTTTCCTCCACCATCCCATGCCTTGCACCGATCCCAAAAGCCTGCTTTTGGGATTGGCGGGCAGCGCGTGGGGTGGTGGAGGAAATCCTCTACCAACCTCCCTGCCGCCCACCGATCCCAAAAGCAGGCATCGCAGCTGCCTCCCCCACCTCCCGCCAAATACGGCGGGGGATGGGGGGAGGCAGCAGAGATGTTGGTGGTTCGTGCTAGCAGCTCCGTTCACGGAGCTGCTGGCACGATCCACCAACATCCCCTTCGCTCCTGGCCGCCTCCCCCCATCCCCCGTCGCGTTCGGCGGGACGTGGGGGGAGGCGGCAGAGGTGTTGGTGGATCGTGCTAGCAGCTCCGTGAACGGAGCTGCTGGCACGATCCACCAACATCCCCTTTGCTTCCCGCCGCCTCCCCCCATCCCCCGCCGCGTTCGGCGGGACGAGGGGGGAGGCGGCGGAGGTGTTGGTGGATCGTGCTAGCAGCTCCGTTCACAGAGCTGCTAGCACGATCCACCAACATCCCCTTCACTCCCCGCCGCCTCCCCCCATCCCCGCCGCGTTCGGCGGGACGTGGGGGGAGGCGGCGGAGGTGTTGGTGGATCGTGCTAGCAGCTCCGTGAACGGAGCTGCTGGCACGATCCACCAACATCCCCTTCGCTTCCCGCCGCCTCCCCCATCCCCCGTCGCGTTCGGCGGGAGGTCGGGGGAAGCAGCGGAGATGTTGCTGGATCGTGTTAGCAGCTCTGCTCGCCGAAAGAAGCTTCTTTCGGTGAACGGAGGTGCTGGCATGATCCAGCAACATCGCTGCTGCCTCCCCCCACCTCCCGCCGAACGTGGCAGGGGATGTGGGGAGGCAGCTGGAGCGAAGCCTTCGCTCCATAAGGCGCACAGCGATTTTCCCTTCCATTTTAGGAGGGAAAAAGTGCGTCTTATGGAGCGTAAAATACGGTAATCTGGCCAACGTAAAAGCTCGTCTATATTTTGGAATAGTTAAATTGGACAGGTATGCCGCCTGGGAGTCCAGGTAGGAGGGGGGAAGATGAATGTACCATGCACTGAATTTCTTAATGATGGCCAGGTTATTTTGCTGTTCGATATTCCAAACAAGCTAGACATATAAAGGGCCCCATTACCTTCCGTACCTGAGGGCCTCATCAAACCCGAATCCGGCCCTGTTTCCGCCACAACAACCCATGTGGCGCAATGAACTATCCAGAATGTCACAAAAAGGAAAGCAAAACCTCTGAACAAAGGCAAAGCTTTTCGGTTATTGCTTCTTAAGTAACTGGCTCTGCTGGAACAAGCAGAAATGTCTGCCTCTTCATAAATTTGGGAGCCGTTACTAGGAAACCTGAGGTGATACAATCAAAGGCAGATCAGATTATGAAACAAGTCCTGGTGTCTTAACCACGGCCAAAGCTCTGGGTATTTATTACTTAGAAATGTGTCAAATGAATTGAAGTGCAGCCACTATGAAACATGAAGGCTTCGGTTGTTTACCTTCTTTTCTCTCCTCAAAGAAGATCCTTCTTCACCAACCTTATTTCTGTCTGGGTTTGTGTTTGACAGGATGACTTCGACGACACCGTTACAATGGAGGACCAGATTTATCTTCTCCTGGAGGCCAAACTTCAGTGCGAACTCAATATCACATCTCTGCTACAGGAAGAAGGAGGAGGTGACGTTTCCAAATAACTTTGTTTTCTTTTCCCGTGTCCCGTTCCAGCCAGCATTTTGAAGGTCATGTTCACATTCTTGCTTCCTCTGCGTCCAATGTGCTCCCAGTGCTAGTTTTCAAAGCCGCATACACACCGTGTTAGCCACAATCCATGTTAATCCTATCGTTTCTTGACAAAAACTGCATTTTGAGGTGCTTCCCCCCCCAAATCACCTTCAGTCCAATGAAGATCAGTAGTAAAATAAAAGGGAATGTAGTAAGACTACATTCCCTTTTATTTTATTATTTTTATTTTTATATATTTTTTATTTTAGAAATTTTTAGCATACAGTATTACTTGCATCATAACAAATTCAAAATCCATAACAAATTCAATATCTTTATAGGGGTTCTTCCGACCCCCGGACTTCCCCCCACTCATCTCCCCGGTTTCCAATTATTGTCTCTTCTCTTTTCTGCGACTAAATACTTTTATCCAATCTATTAAATCTCCTTTTCCAATACCCTTTATCAGATTATATTACAAGTGCTAATCCAATCCTGCTAACATTTTTAAATGTTTACAATGCTCCTTCATGTATCCTATAACGTTTATCCATTCATTTCTAAATTTATTGTCCTCTTGGTGTCTATGTCTAATCTTCCCGATCAATTTTGCCATTTTGGTATAGTTCATCAGTTTCAATATCCATTCTTCTTTCGATGGGGTTCTTTCTTCCTTCCATCCCTGGGCATATAACATTCTTGCCGCTGTCGTCGCATACATAAATGGGACCTGAGAGCAAGACTACATTCCTATGCAAACTGGGAGCGAACCCCAAGGAATATAGCAGTGTGTGGTTCTGGGTAGACACACACAGGACTGCACTGTGGAATAATAATAAATTCCAAACACTGAGATAAAACTATATTTTCAAATTAAAATAAAGGAAATGGGAGACGGGAGAGGATACAGTAGTTAGCCAAAACAAGCTTTAAGAGCTCCCACCCCCTTAAAAGGAAGAAACTCTAAAGCAGATTTAAGGTTGGATAGGAAAATACCATTATAGCTTCAATTACCGTTAGAGCACAAGAAATAATGATAACGGAAGGAGGAGGAAGGTGTGCTGGGAGACAGGGACAGAAGAGCAAACAGCGACTTCATTGTGTAAGAACTGGGCAAACACTTGATGAGGAGAAGCTAAAGGAATTGGAAGAAATGGAAAGAGTGAGAATCAGTTGGGGAGGGGGAAATGTTTGGCAGAAGAAACAGAGGGAAGCATGGAGAGAGAGAGAGTCTGCAGAATATTTTTTTCCTTATCTATATCTTGAATGTGTTTTATATTTCTCTTTGCTGAGGCTTTTGTTAACAAAATGCATAACGACAATCATTCTGTTCCAGGTCTCTTTTCACTATCCTGAGGCAACGGTGTTAGTTCAGTCGACTGAAAATGTATATCAACTTACTTAATTCCTGGGGAAACAGCCATTTTCTGGGGGCAGTGTCAACCTAGAAGCATTTGAGACCATTCTTGGAATTGGTGTTCACTCTGGCTACTTTTTTATTTGTTTGTTTTGTTAATTATTTGAATTTCTTTACCATCCTTCATCCAAGGATCACAAGGTGGTTTACAATATAAAAACACAAAAATACACAACGTAGTAACAAACAACAACAACTCCCCCAGTTTAAAAGGCCGTAGATTGTTTAATTAGCCAAAGTGCTTTCGCCTGGTGCTGAAAAATATGCAATGAAGGTGCCAGACAAGTCTCCCTGAAGAGAGCATTCCACTAGTGGGGAGCCACCACAGAAAAGGCGCATTCTTGTGTTGCTGCCTCAGATGATGATTGCAGGATCCAGGGACCAGTTGTTAAATTGTCATAAAACAAAATAAGATGACCCAAAGATATGTGCTGTTGTAACTGCATGCAATAGGAAAAGTTGTTTCTTTGTAAATCTGAACTTATGAAAAACTTAAAAAATTGATAAAATGTACATTTAAAAAGAGGACAGAAATGTTCCTGTTAAGTATTTTACCAGAGGAGATTAAAAAAAACAGAAAGAGTATTGTGCATGTATGGTTTAACAGCAGCGAGAATGCTAGTGGCAAGAAATTGGAAAAATAAAGTTGCACCAACCAACCACAGCAGATTGGCAAAATCTAATGTTAGAATACTTGCAACTAGCCAAAACAACGGGTAAAATAAGAAGACAAATGACCCAAGAAGTATGGAAAGAATGGAGGATATTTAAAGAATATTTAAGGAATAATGGTATAAATGGAATCCTAGTGGCAGATGTAGACTGAACCCTCAAACAAGTAATCAGAATTTTAAGGATGGGAAAATGAAATATAAATAGAAATTATAACTGTACGCTATATAAATACAATTCTACAAAATACAATGAGAATAATTGGAGGTACGAGAAGGTGTGTGTGTAAAGGTGGATGGTAGTTATGTATGTAAATATTTGAATTTGAAGAAGTTGATGTATATGATGTATAGGTTTATTTTGTGTGTTTCTGTGTGTTTTTAAATAATAAAGAGAGAATCTTTGTAAATCTGAGCTGCTTGAATGCTCACATTGATTCTGACACAAATCGGAGAATATTTTTAGCTTCCATTTAGGCAGAAAATGCTCTGTTCTTTGCCTAATTTGCTGGGAAGTAATTTTGAAAGCATTAAAAAAAAACCAGAGGCTCACGCACTGTGCTCTTTCCTGCTTTTTCTCATGTTCTTCATTTGCAGCTTATTTCTGCTTTCCCCCTACAGAAGGCAACTGCTACCCAGAATGGGATGGTCTGATCTGCTGGCCCAGGGGGTCTGTGGGGGAAACATTAGCTGTCCCATGCCCTCCTTATATATATGACTTCAATCACAAAGGTACCAGCAACACGCTTCACGTTGGATTTTATCTTACACAAAACCTAGCACAAAACCTTCTCATGGGAGCGCCTCTCCTCTCTTGCAGGCATGGCTTTCCGACGCTGTAGCTCAAATGGAACGTGGGTCTCTGTGCAAAGTTTGAACCGGACATGGTCTAATTATTCAGAATGCTTTGACTTCCTGCAAGCAGAAAACAGCCCAGGAAAGGTATGTGATGTTTCTCCAGCAAAGGAGCAGAGTTGAAAAGCTGCGGGTGTTTGAGGGTGTTTTAGTGCTGAGGGTGTAGGGGTACCTAACTGGCTTTTATTACTAATTAATCCATAAAATTAGGTGGGAAGAGCTCAGTCTGTTTTAGTCTTAATTCTTGCAATGAGATTGTGCTATAAGGAGAGGGGCCGTACATCTTGATAACGATTAGATATTGTAAACTGTGCCAGAAACTACCACGACTTGAGAAATGTCACTGTTCAGTCATTCTCCAGCACATGGCAAATCTCCAACATGCCGGTCACCCCAAAGCAATGCATAGAAATTGTTCAGGATCATAGAACAACCGTACGGATCAGAGCATACCTTCCCAGAATGGGCAGCACAGTGGGGTTGCATGTACATACCTCCATGCAGAATAGGATTGTGTTGGTCTGTAGATGACAACAGTTGAGCTCCAGGCTGGATTCTCTTAAAGGACATGTTTTAGAACTTCTCAATTGTGCGCTGAAGGAGAAAAGAAATCCTGGAACATCTTCTGTTTCCTCCAGAGGGAATTCTTTGAACGCCTCTATGTCATGTACACCGTTGGTTACTCCATCTCGTTCTGCTCTCTGGCTGTGGCGATCTTCATCATGGGCTACTTCAGGTGAGTAAATCACACCCCCAGAATCTGTCCCGTCCTCTCTTAAACCTTTTAGCCAGTCCTAAAAATGACATAATGTCTGTAATTCCTACGATGGCTACCCCTCCCTTGCCACTCACTTTTTTTCCCTTACAATGGCAAGTGGATAAATTTAATAGCAGTATAAAATGGAGTAGCTTTTCATGGGCTCAACACCTGAATCCAGTAAATACCATTGGGGAAACTGAACATTGTACACAATTGCGAGTAACAAAGCCCAGGACTTTATATATGTGTTACATTAAAAGCTGCCTCGGGAGGCTGAGATTTGAGCCAAGAAAGGGCATGGAGAAAAATGAGTAATTCTTTCCCTGCTGGGCTGCATCTATATTTATGATGGCAGATACACATCTAGAATCCCAGTGGGGGAAAGATGCTGAGGGGCCTAATTTTGAGCAGAAAAGCAACCGGTGGGGAAAGGATTACCGGTAAGTAGTTCCCACACGCAGCTGCTTCTCTACTGAAAATGTTAGCATCCCAAGTTCTTTCTCATTTATTTATTTATTTTAACTGTTTGAACTCCGTTTCACTCATTTGCATGCAATGTTTAGTCTTTGTTATGACACTTGGAGCTACGTTTAACATGCAGCAAACTCCTCCTTAAGGGCCTGTGCTTATACTACAACTGAAATACAAAAAAGATACCCCTGTGTTGCAAACTACAAGCAGGATATGAAAGAAAGGCGACACGTGGACCAAATAATGTAGGGCAAAATGTTTCTTTATAATGTCAAATAATATGCAGCGAAATTTCTTTATAATGTCAAATAATATGCAGTGAAGACAGCATTCCGGATAAGTACACTGTTTCGGTGTAATCTTCTTCAGTTCATAACTATAAAGAATAACAAAACAGAATATATACATCTAATCAATCATATAAAGCAGGGGTGGCCAACTTCCAAGAGATTGCGATCTACTCACAGAGTTAAAAACTGGCAGTGATCTACCCCCTTTTTTGGGGGGGGGGTTCAGGTTGAGGGGTTGTTGAGCTTTTTTTAGGAAGGAAAGCCATCCATGTTTTGGGGGGTTCGGGTCAAAGTTGAGCTTTGTTCAGGAAGGAAAGCTTCAGGGCAAAGATGTAGAGCTTTTTTTAGGGGAGCCAAAGTTGCTGAGTTTGTTTGGGGGGAGCCAGTGATCTACCAGTGATCTACCACAGACACCCAGTGATCTACCAGTAGATCACGATCTACCTGTTGGACATGCCTGATATAAAGGATAATGCTCAGCATCAACAAGAGTCCAAAATAATATTCAGAAAAATAAAAATATAGTCAGAAAAAATGTTATATTGTTAAGAGAAATAAAAATCATAACTTAATATACATGCTCCTTGCGTGGAGTAGTGGTCATAGCCATATGTAACCACTACTACCTGACATGGAAAGCACAGAACCTAATATACACAAAATCAACCACAGGTGATATCTAGTCAAATTATAGAGCAGAAAGACATTTAAAGAGACAGACCTCACAATTACTCCTCACAATTAAACAAATTAAATAAAACAGTTCAAATCTAATTCTGACTTCAGCCCTTGTGGATGAAGAGTCTTGAACAAAAAAAAAACAACTGTGTTTATAAGCATATATATTAAGGTATGGTTTTTATTTCTCTTAACAATATAATATTATTCTGACTATATTTTTATTTTTCTGAATATTATTTTGGACTCTTGTTGATGCTGAGCATTATCCTTTATATGTTGCTTTATATCAGTGTTTTTCAACCACTGTTCCGCGGCACACTAGTGTGCCGCCAGATGTTGCCTGGTGTGCCGTGGGAAAAATTGAAAAATTACTTTATATATAGTCAATATAGGCACAGAGTTAAATTTTTTAACATTTTAAAACATTTTCTAATGGTGGTGTGGGTGTGCCTCGTGATTTTTTTTCATGAAACAAGTGTGCCTTTGCCCAAAAAAGGTTGAAAAACACTGCTTTATATGATTGATTAGATGTACAGTGGTACCCCGCTAGACGAATGCCTCGCTAGACGAAAAACTCGCTAGACGAAAGGCATTCGCTAGCGGAAGGCTGTCTCGCAAGACGAATTTTTCAATGGGCTTGCCTCGCAAGACGAAAAAATTTCCGATTTTTTTTTTTTTTTTCGTCAAACCGCTATTCTCTCGTTGGTGCTTCGCAAGACGAAAAATTCGCTATACGACAGCACTCGCAGAACGAATTATTTTCGTCTAGCGAGGCACCACTGTATATATTCTGTTTTGTTATTCTTTATAGTTATGAACTGAAGAAGATTACACCAAAACAGTGTACTTATCCGGAATGCTGTCTTCACTGCATATTATTTGACATTATAAAGAAACATTTTGCCCTACATTATTTGGTCCACGTGTTGCCTTTTTTCATATCCTATACTACAACTGAAACCATCCTATCGCTGTCACGTTTTAGAATGCTTACCTGTGCAATTGGTAGACCATTGCGACCTGCTGTTCGGGCAACATGCCCACTTGATACCTGCCGCCAGTGATGCTCTTGAAACAACTGGAGGTTTCCTTTTCTGACGCGGTAAATTCAAGAGCTTGTGTGCTGGGATACGGGACTGGGTCTGATCCAGCAGGGCTCTTCTTGAGTTTAATTAGGTTTTCCCCTCCCTTGCACACAGGAGACTTCACTGCACCCGGAATTATATACACCTGCATCTGTTTGTCTCTTTCATGCTCAGAGGTACCAGCATATTTATAAAAGACAGAGTAGTTCATGCTCATATCGGAGTCAAAGAGCTTGACTCGCTGCTCGTGGGAGACCTGCAAAATATCATAGCGGATCGAGCCCCGGACAAGTCTCAGTACGTAAGTACTTCTTCCCTCCTCTTCATCCATTGTTAACTAATGGAATCACTGTTCAATATCCTCTTGTGCCCAATCCGCATCTGAGAATACTATCACACAGCTGAAGCCAAAGTTACCCAGCAGCCAAGGACTGTGAGTGAAATTCAGTGTAGTGCTTAGTGGAGCATGCCCAGTGGGACCTTTCCCCTCTCCTTCCCCTGCGGACCCTCTAAACCTGTTCTGGGGATTCCCCCAACCCTCCAGAGCAGAGTTAGGGCACACAGGGGGAACCTCATTCCGTTACATGAGTGGAACTCAGCATATACATGCAACACCTTCGTTGAGTCTCGCCCCATATGGTTAGTAGCAGGAAGGCATTAATATTTCCCAGGCATCCAAATCTACTGATTTTAGTGATGGTCCCTGAGCCTTCCTAGTTGCTCGAGCTTCAGTGCTGGACTCCTGAAAGAGTTGTATTTCAGCTGCTTCAGAATGGGCCCAAGTCACCCATCTCCACAGGAGTCAGACAGTATACATGCTGAAAAAGTAAATATATATATGAATACATTCCACACTTGGATCCTGGGTTCCTTCGAGATCCTGGGATATAAATTCAGTAAATAATACTGAAAAGAATACAGTTCAGTAAAGAATATTGTTATTTGAGCTTATTTATTTGGAGTGTTGTATAGTTTTCAGTGTGACCAGTCAATACCACTTCTTCTTCTTCTTCTTCTTATTATTATTATTATTATTATTACTATTACTATTATTATTATTATTATCCTTAATTAAATTTCACCCAACTATCACAGGGCAACACTGTGTATATTGTTTTTTACAATATAAAACCACAAACCATAATAACAAACAAAAGCCGCCGCCACTCCAGTTTTAAAGGCCTACCACAAATTAGGCAGCTGAGTTTACCGCATTTGGGTAAATTGCGGAGATCAGCACACCTGTAGTGCAATGTTTGAGCCTCACCCTGGGAAAGCCATCTTTGTGATTGCGGTATCTCCCCTGCTAGCTAAATCATTTGTTTAATGTTGGCACTAGCAGACAAGAAAGGCTGATCCTGATACCAGACTGTGAGGGGTCTACTTTAGCTGATTGGAGCACAGAATTACAGACTAGCAACTAGGAAGTTGGACAGTTGGCCCACCTAGTGCCGTATTTGTCTGCAATGACTGGCAGTGGTTCTCCAGGACTTCAGGTGAGGGCAGGACCGGTGCTAGGCTTCCTTGCACCCTAGGCGAGACCACCTTCTGGCGCCCCCCGCCGCCTGCCCCCCACCAAAGCCTGCTTTAGCGGGAGGTGGGGGTGGTGGAGAGGCAAGCAGCAGTTTCTCCGCTGTAGCGGAGAAGCTGCTGCTCGCCCGCCCCGCCCCCCGCAAAGCCTGCTTTAGCGGGAGCCGGGGGGTGGTGTAGGGGGCAAGCGGCACCTCTCCGCTACAGCGGAGAAGCTGCTGCTAGTCCCGTCCCCCCCCCCCCCGCCCAAGCCTGGCCAGCGCCCCCTCCATTTTGGCGCCCTAGGCAATTGCCTAGTTCGCCTTAATGGACGCGCCGGCCCTGGGTGAGGGTCTCTCCCATCCCTGATGCCAGAGATTGAATCTGAGATCTTCTGCAGGCAAAGTGGATGCTCTACCTCTGAGCTATGGCTCTTTCCTTGAATACCGGAGTGAGCAGCAGTATTGGTGACAGAATAGAGAGAGAAGTTCTGATCCATTGAGAGCATCCAGGGTGGTCCCTCAAAGGTCCTCCACCTGTGCAAATGTCCACAGGGAGTGTCTAGGAAGCAGCCTGACTATTGGCCCGTCCCTTTCTGCTGACCAGCACCAATATGCTGTGTGTATAAAGACACATACGGCATGAACAGAAGCCCTTAATGAGCTGCAGCTCCCTGACGGGTCTGTTTGGGTATGTGAGGAAGCACAACACCGACCGTGGCACTGGTGGGCAGCACAACGGCTGCAAAAGTGTCGATCTTGTGGAAGAGGCTGCTTTGAAGTACCATATATACTTGAGTATAAGCCTAGTTTTTCAGCACACTTTTTGTGCTTTAAAAGCTGCCCTCGGCTTATACTCAAGTCAACCATTCCTTAAGAAGTGTACAAGAACGGTGGTTCTTTACTCTCCCCAGGCAGCTTGTTCCATTCCTGAACTGCTCACATAAATGCAAACTTTAGACCCCAGAAGACAGAAAGCCTATCAGTTAAGGAAGTATTAAAACCCCACAGGTGCTCACTTTCCCTGGCTCCTGCTTAAACAGGACAGGATCCCAGCCTTCTCTGTATAACACAAGGGAACATTGCGCTGTGGGTTAAACCACAGAGCCCTAGGGCTTGCTGATCAGAAGAATGGCAGTTCGAAACCCTGCGACGGGGTGAGCTCCACAGCAGCAAAGGAGGAAGAGGAAGGAGCAGCCCAAAGGGCTGCTTTGGGCTGCTCGTTCCTCCTCTACCACAGTGGCAAAGGTGAACCAGCTTATACTTGAGCCAATAAGCTTTCCCACATTTTTGTAGGGAAATTAGGTGCCTCGGCTTATATTTGGGTCGACTTATACTCGAGTATATACGGTAGCTGGCAATAATTGCGTGGGTTTTTAAAGCACATAACAGACACCTGTTATTTTCACAACCTTTATATATGACTCACAATTCAATACAGAATTGAAACAATTCTTTGTGCGGGGACAACAAAGAACAGTAAAACTTACTGAACGTTAGTTAACATGAGTCATAGCCTTGGCCTTGGCCTTGATGCCAAATTATTAGTAAGGCCACTGAAACTGGAAGACTAGGATAAATATGCAAGTTTGCTATTAAGTTTAACCGTTTCCCCGACCACCACAACTGTGCTGCTTTATTTTGAACCGATTGACAGGTCTGGTGCAAGATTACTGTGGTGATGTTTATTTACTTCTTGACGACCAACTACTACTGGATCTTGGTTGAAGGCCTCTATCTGCACAGCTTGATATTTGTGGCTTTCTTTTCGGATGCCCAGTACCTGTGGGGTTTCATCTTAACAGGTTGGGGTAAGGCGCATTCGTTTCTCATTGAAGATGTCTTTCCATTTAAAGCTAGATTAGTGCTGTCCATTCTAACATTAACTCTTGGGCAATGCTTTTTTATTTTAAAATCTTTTTGCAAACCACAAAATCGGAAGGGGGTGGTTTACATATTTTTCAGATTTGAGAGTTAGGTCCAAACTGACAGTGCAGTTGCTGAGGATGCTTACTGAATAAGAAGTGTAAGGTTTTCAGTGGCTGCTCATGAGTAACCAGGCCGACTCCGAGGCCTCTAAAAACTAGGTTTCTTTATTGTGCAAATATATACAGTGCAGCTACAAAAAAAAGACGTCCAGCTCATCCTTCGGCAGAGTCCGGGAATGACCCCTTTCGGGTTCTTTGCCCAGCATAAAAGGCGCGGGATGCGGAACCCCCGCCTACCCCCTCTGCGTCCTTACCCCCTTCGCAAGTGGGGAGACAGAAGAGGTGCTTCCCCTCCAGCCTCTGCTTGGCGCGAGGGCTCTCTATCCCTGTCAGAGCCCTGCCTCCTACTTCCCGCTCCCATCTCTCCCTCCCCACTGGTGGGATCACTGCCTTCCTCACAGGATGAAGATGAATTGCTCAGCAGTTGAGGCGGGGGCTCGCGATACTGATAAAGCCCTGGCAACTCCTTGCGAGGGCAGCCCCCTGACAAGAAGCCACACTGTGTTCTGTAGAATTTGTTCCCAGGTCAGCGTGCAAGGACTGCAGCCAAAATAAATTTCGCGCAGGTCCTAGTAAAATTGGTATGGGTAAGACACAGCTTAATAGTTTTGCTAGTGCAAGGATGTCCATCTGTCATGGATGCTTTAGCTGAGATTCCTGCATTGCAGGGGGGTGGACTAGATGACTCCCGGGGCCCATTCCATCTCTACGATTCTATGATTCTAAGGAGTTCTAGCTGTGCACTGGAACTCCCCACCTCTCCTCTCCCTGCACACGCCCTAAATTTGTTCTGGGGGAGTTCCCTCAACCCTCCAGAGCAGATTTACAGGACGTGCAGGACTGATGGTGCTGTGACTTAAGTCACAATGATTTCGACAGGACTTGTATGCACGATTACTCAGAAGTTCAATAGGATCCCCACGACGGGGTGAGCTCCTGTTGCTCGGTCCCTGCTCCTGCCAACCTAGCAGTTTGAAAGCACGTCAAAGTGCAAGTAGATAAATAGGTACCGCTCCAGTGGGATGGTAAACGTCATTTCCGTGCACTGCTCTGGTTCGCCAGAAGTGGCTTAGTCATACTGGCCACATGACCCAGAAGCTGTACACCAGCTCCCTCGGCCTTTAAAACAAGATGAGCTTTCGTGTGCATGCACCCTTCTTCAGATACACTGAAACAGAAGTCACCAGACCCTTATATTTAGTGAGGGAGTGGGGAGGGGTATAACTCAGAAGGGTGGTGGGAATGGGGGATTGGCTGATAGGTGTGGAAAACCTGTTGACGACTGTTAACGACTGCAATTGGTCTTACAGGAAAAAGCAAGGGGTGAGATGGCTAAAGATAGCTTTGTCATGTATAATAAGAATCCAATGTCTTTGTTCAGAACAGGTCTCCATGGTTTTAAGTTTGGCAATATTCTTATCTCATTGGATTCTTATCTCATTATACATGATAAAGCTATTTTTGGCCATCTCATCCCTTGCTTTTTCCTGTAAGACCAATTGCAGTCGTTAACAGTCGTCAAATAAATAAGCTTTGGACAAACAGTACTTTGGCCACCTCGTGAGAAGAGAAGACTCCCTAGAAAAGACCCTGATGTTGGGAAAGATGGAGGGCACAAGGAGAAGGGGACGACAAAGGACAATATGGTTGGACAGTGTTCTCGAAGCGACTAGCATGAGTCTGACCAAACTGCAGGAGGCAGTGGAGGATAGGCGTGCCTGGCGTGCTCTGGTCCATGGGGTCACGAAGAGTCGGACACGACTGAACAACAACAAAAAGAGTCGTCAACAGGTTTTCCACACCTATCAGCCAATCCCCCATTCCCACCATCCTTCTGAGTCATACCCCTCCCCACTCTCTCACTATATATAAGGGTCTGGTGACTTCTGTTTCAGTGTATCTGAAGAAGTGTGCATGCACACGAAAGCTCATATCAAGAACAAACTTAGTTGGTCTCGAAGGTGCTACTGGAAGGAATTTTTTTTATTTTTTATTTTGTTTTGACTACAGCAGACCAACACGGCTACCTACCTGTAAATGGTTCAGTCCAGACACAGCTCTGCCACCATCAAGTGAAAACGAGGAGTCTGTTGGTCTGTAGTTTGCTAGCAGCATCCATGTCTCATAAAGGATTGTATGGCCTCTGTCTGCCTTGTTCGCTGTTATATCCATGCATCCGCGCATGTGGCAATTCTCGCTTGTGCTTAAGAGCTGTCTAGCTAATGAGACACTTGAGGCACGACGCACCCACTCACTGTCTCTGCTGTGTCAATGCTGCTGTGTGCAGGCTTGATGTGAGGGAAGTTTCTGTGCACAAGTTAGACCCCCAAGTGATTTACGTTAACGAGCTCCCATCAGAACTAATGCTGCTACATTTTGTCAAGATACAAGGCTAGGGGTTTCAAAAAACTGATGTTAAGCAGGGACAGTGACTAAGTTTTAATTCCTTTAAAAGCGAAATGCCAAATTCACCTGGTTCTTTCACTGTTTGGGGAGGTGAGGTACACGTAATAATGTGAAACTGGCTTACACAGAATCGGGCTGAATCAAAATAGTGTTTGAATCTAGCAGGATAGATCATCACATTCCTTGCTTCTGACTGTTGCCTCTGCTTAGTAGTTCCTAGAGACTCTGAAGCACTAACAATTTCCTGTTCGACCAGAAACAACAGATTAATTTCAATTTGTCTGGAGGCAGATTTCATTAAAGACAAATTTTAAACGCATTTCCCCCTCAAGCTTGGAGCTATTAAAGCCACAAAGTTCGGATTCAAGAGCTGAAAAATGGCAGCTTTTTTACTCTCAAGCTCTCTTTTAATGTCAGCAGAAGATCTTCTTTTAAAATAAACACTATTATTATATTATTCTAGGCTGGTTATAAATACCTTACTAGGAAACATGTCCTATTGAAATAAATCAAACTTATTTCCAAGTAGACTACTAGGATCAAACCATGCACCAAACAATGTTCACTAGAACTCGTTTAGGTTATTTCATGTTGTCACAAAATCTCATTGGTAGAGTTTAATTTGAAGGAGCTCTGATTATTATGTTGGGGGAGTTTCAATATTAGCTAATGGAATTATATAATAATAATAATAATAAAATCCTAATATAATAACAATCTTACAGGTGCCTGCAATAGCCAAAATATGTAGAAAATAATTGCTGGGGTGTGTGCATCCCAAAATAAATAAGCTTTGGACAAACTCACATTTATTTTGGGAATGTTTGAAAATAAAATAATACTGGAAAACCGTTCTGTGGTATATTCATCAAATTACAGGTTCTGAAATTGCTCTGAATTCAGTAGGTGTGTTATTAAATCATCAAGTGCTAAGTGACACTGATTTGGAAGAAGCGATAAATTTATTCAGTAGGCACCAAGGTGACAATTGCCTATTATTGAGGGGGGGGGGGAACCTCTTCTTCCTTCAGTTCCAGAGTGGTTTTATACACTAGCTATAATGATGTGCAGGTATATATGTTACCTGTTCAAGGAGGACATAGCATGCATTATTCAGAAATGGACCACGTTGCAGGTTCTTTCAAACAGGTGCTCAAAGAGTGGAAAGAGAAGTTTCAAAGTAGGATATGGTTATATCCTTTAAGTTGGGTGGGTTTAGAGTCACCTGAAAAGGTGAGTTCTTCAAGCACTGCAATAAACAGGATGATGATGAAGAAGATCATGTTAGGTCACATGCATTCTTCTCCATTTTTGATAGCATTATATCTCTTCTTTTAAAGTAATAATTTTATAGCATTTTTGAATCTGATATGTATGGGTTTTTATTGCCATATTTCTTGGATGTGTTTTTGTTTTGTTTTTCACAATCTGTTTGATATAAACACTTTTCATGTATTTTTATGTTTTGTAAATCAAACATAGCCTCCCCCCCCAAAAAAAACACCTCTGTATGCCACGCTAATAGTTTCCCGGGTTTATTTCCCAGTTCAAATTGTTTCTGTTTCATCCACTTGATTTTATTTTCTATCTCATTAGACAGCAATGTAGATAATTGGGATTGTAATAATTTGCCTTTTTGAATTAACTCTTTATCTTTTGGTGATTTACTCAATGACTTCTCATTCTTTTCTATTTCATCTTGAATTTGCTTCAATTTAGATTCTCTTATTCTTTTTAATAATACATTTTGTTTTATATAAAAGCCCCTCATAAATGCTTTCCCTGCATCCCACACTGTTCTTATATCCACATCTTGTGTAGTATTGATTGCAAAGAATTCTTTCATCATCTTTTGTGCTTCTTTTACAATTTTATCATCATTTAACAGTCCCTCATTCATTCTCCAACTTTTATTTCTTTTACTATTGTCCCTAATTTCCATCATCACTGGATTATGGTCCGTAATTGATTTTGTCATAATTTCTACTTTATTTATTTTTGGCATTAAATTACTGGAGACCCAAATAGCATCAATTCTGCTAAATGATTCTTTGGCTTCTGAATAAAAAGTATATTGTATTGTTTTCTCATTCCTTTCTCTCCACACATCCTTTAAATCATAGTCTTCCACTAACTGAAAGAAACTTGTAGGTAGCCTTCCTGATTTTTGTTTAAAGTTTTTCTTTGATCTATCCCTCTCCAATGATGTCAGACCATTCCAATCACCCATGATAACCAAATCTTCATTACTATAATCTTCTAATTTCTTTTGTACTTTTTTAAAGAAACCACCTTGATTTCCATTTGGGGCATATATTCCTACTAATAAAATTTTCTTCTTATCTTTAATGATCTGTACTCCCAATATTCTTCCCTCCTCATCTTTAAATTTAAATTCCGCTTCCAATTTTGGGTTTATATACATAACAAAAAAAGACAGAGGGAAAGACAAATAAATAAAATATCATACCAGGGGAAAATATTAGATACAGAAGAAAAAATTAAGAAAGGTTTTTTGAATTTCTTTACAAATTTATATAAAAAAGGCCAAGAATCTGAACAGGAAATAGTGAAATTTTTACAAAACGAAAAAATCCCAAAAATAAGTGAAGAAAAAATGAAATACTTAAATGAACCAATAACGACGATGGAGGTACAATTGTAAATATGAAAACAGGAAAAGTACCTGGCCCAGATGGTTTAAGTGCATTACATTACAAAAGACTGGAGGAAGCCATAATGGTACCATTAAAAACATTAATGAATAAGATTTTGAAAGAAGGAATTATCCCAAAGTCATGGCAAGAAGCCAATATTACGTTAATACATAAAGGTACAGATAGGGAACTTATGACGAATTATAGACCTATTTCACTACTTAATAATGATTATAAAATATTTGCGAGCATATTAGCCAATAGGTTGAAATTAGTTTTGAGAGATGTCATTCATGAAGACCAGGCAGGATTTCTGCCAAATAGACATATTAAAACAAATACAAGAACAATAATTGATTTGATAGAATATTTAGATTTAAATCCTAGTAAAAGGGCAGCATTTATATTGATAGACGCAGAGAAAGCGTTTGACAATCTCTCAAAATGCTTTCTACAGAAGGTACTGGAGTTGACATCAGTAGGAGAAGATTTCTGTAGAGGAATAAAATCTATATATGAGAATCAAATTGCAAATTTAATAATAAATGGAAATAGGACAGAAGGCTTCCCAGTGGAAAAGGGCACCAGGCAAGGATGTCCTCTTTCGCCGTTGTTATTTATTTTAGCATTGGAAATATTGTTAATTAAAATAAGAGAAGATGATGATATTAGAGGAATAAAATTGGGAAAAGAGATATTTAAAGTAAAGGCTTTTGCTGATGATATAATAATAACAACAGAAGATCCAGAGAAAAGTATTGCCAAGGTAACAGAAATCATAAAGGATTTTGGCAAAATAACGGGATTTAAATTAAATAGGGAGAAAACTAAACTTTTGATTAAAAATGTGCCAGAAAAAGAACAAAATGATTTAGAAAAAAGGGTGGGATTAAAAATAGTCAAGAAAGCTAAATATTTAGGCATAGATATAACAATGAAAAATATAAATTTATTTAAAAATAACTATGAGAAAATATGGAAAGGGATAAAACACGATTTGGAAAGATGGAGTAGATTACAACTATCTTTATTGGGGAGAGTATCAATAGTGAAGATGAGTGTGTTACCAAAAATGTTGTATTTGTTTCAGACTATACCAATCATAAACAAGGAAAATTGTTTCGAAGAATGGCGAAGAGATATCACTAAATTTATATGGCAAGGAAAGAAGCCCAGAGTAAGGTACAAATTGATGACAGATAGGAAGGACAGAGGAGGATTGGCGCTACCAAATCTGCAGTTATATTACGAGGCGGAATGCCTGGTCTGGATAAGGGAATGGATAAGGTTGGAGAAAACTAGATTGCTGGATTTAGAAAGTTTTAACTGCAGATTTGGATGGCACGCATATTTGAACTATGATAAAGTTAAGGTAAATAAAGAATTTACGAATCATATTATAAGAGGAGCCCTATTTAAAGTATGGAACAAATATAAAAGATACATAGAATGTCAAACACCATTATGGATTTCACCAGTAGAAGCCATAGTAAGGAAAAAATTGAATACAAGGAAGATTTGGCCAAATTATAGAGAATTGATAGAAGATCAACAAGGCAAGTATAAGTTGAGGACCTTTGAGGAGATAAGAAGATTTGAGATTGATAGATGGCAGTATATGCAGCTTGTAAGCATGTTTAATGCTGATTTTAAAAAAAAGGTTTCCCGAAAGAGAAGTCTAAATTTGAAAGAGAAGTGATTCAAAGTAGTAAGAAGTTATTATCAAGAGCTTATAATTTACTTTTGGATTGGGATTTGATGGATGAGGGAGTGAAGGAAGTAATGATAAAATGGTCAAAAGATGTCAATTCGGTAATTTATCTTGAGCAGTGGGACAAATTATGGAAAGAAACTATTAAATTTTTAGCTTCATATAACATTAAAGAAAACTTCATAAAAATGTATTACAGATGGTACCTAACGCCTATAAAGATAGCCGAATATATAAATCAAAAAGCAACATGTGTTGGAAATGTAATAAGGAAATAGGAACTATGATGCATATGTGGTGGTGGTGTGAGAAAATTAAATCTTTCTGGCTATCGGTGCATGAGGAAATGAAAAAAATGATGAAAAAGTCAATAATGAAAAAGCCTGAGGCATATTTGTTAGGTTTAATAGATGAAGACATACCAAAAGGGAAGGAAAAAGTATTCTTATATGCTAGTACAGCAGCCAGGGTAGTTATAGCAGCTAAGTGGAAGGATGAAAAGGCACCATCGAAAGAGGAATGGATCTGTAAATTAAATGAGTATTTATTAATGGCAAAATTAACAGTGGCAATAAGGAATACATCAAAGCAAAATTTAAAAAATGAATGGATATGTTATGAGGAATATATGGCCAAACATTACTCAAGGGACGATGTGCTTGCATGTCTAGATTAAGAGATATGGAGATTAATAAAGGGAAAATAAAGAGATTAAGAGGATAAGAAAATGTATTATAAAGAATGATAATACAGAATGCATATTGAGAAAAGGATTTATGACAGAAGAAGAAATGTTGCTGGAGGGGAGTCAGAGGGGGGGAGGGGGTATGGGAGTAAGATTTGCTTGTTTTGATTAGTATGTATTTTTTCTCAATTTGTTTTATGGATTTGTATATTTTAATTTAAAATTTCAATAAAGTTTAAAAAAATTTTTTAAAAAAAACCTCTGTATGAAACCTCAATAGCCCTCTCACAGTTCATTACCGGTAATTCTTAGCATCACGTAATCTGGAAATTTTTGTTACTCCAAAGTGCTTTGATCAGAATACCGAAAATATCTATAAAAAACTGGTTTTATAGATTCAGATAGTATAAAGTAGTGTACTTTAATCCGAATCATTCATCTGCACTACAGCAGGTGTCATGGGTCAGGAAGCTGGCTTCTTTAGATAAACCATAGGTAAAACTGACCATAGTGTAGGGTTTGCATGATGCTATAAACTGGTTAATTGAAATTGAAAATGAGAACTTAGTGGAGGAGGAGATGGGATGGGAAGTAGGTGAGCTTCAGGCTAGCTGCAATTTGTCATCAGCACACTGAAGGGTTTTTTTTTTGTATGCTCTGGATAGCGACCTTTCAGACGTTCTGTTTTGTTTGTGGGGAAAGGGCACTGTCTGGTTTTCTGTGCCTGCTCTTTCTAAATGCTTCAGTTAATATCCTCTGAGTGAACAGAAAGGCATTATAAATTCTTTTGTTCCTCAGGGGGAATCTGTTCTAACAGTTGGCAATGAATTTTTCATATTTCTAGGGTTTCCAGCTGTTTTTGTTGTGGCCTGGGGAGTGGCCCGAGCAACAGTGGCAGATGCAAGGTAAGGGAACAAACACAGTGAAGAGAGTTTACTTGGTCTTTCCTTTTTTTTTTTTTAATCGAAGGATGATTGACACACTGCCATTCAAGTTCTGCATATATTTTGAGTATACACTTGACACAGAACCGAAGGTAGCTGTTTGCAGAAAATATATCTGCAGTGCACCCTTCTGAGACTGCTAATGGAAAATATGCTAAAGGTCCCTGTTTAGACCAGGCTTCCCACATTGACTCCACTTGTAAAAAGTTTTAAACAGGCAAGTATTTTGTAATGTTATTTATTTTTATTTCGTGCAATTATATTCACTGCTTGATTGTAAAAGGGGGGGGGGGAACTATCGAAGCGGTTTGCAAGAGTGGCTGGGGCAACCCAGTCAGATAAGTGGCATATAAATGACAAAATTATTATTATTACACATATGTTCTATTCTAAACTGTCCATATTTGATGTTGGCTCATGTATCAATGTGGACCACCCTGGAATCATTCTAGAGTGAGCTGCAGGCTACAGACAATTGCTCTTATCTATCAGCAGCCGAGGTTTCCGAAGCCAACCTGAGGACAAATAGCTTAGAATCAGAATGGTGGAGTTGGAAGGGGTCCTCTGGGTCATCTAGTCTAACCCCCTGCAATGCAGGAAATCTCAGCACTTGGTCTCCCATCCAATGTGAAACCACACCAGACCCTGCTTAGCTTTGCAAATGTGCTAGCAGTTTTGTTCCTTGCCTCCGGTCCTCCGACTAGAGGGAAAAGGCCTGAGCATGCCAGGTCGGCATCAAGACTTCAGCCCGGCCTGAAGAGAAGGCAGCCTTGCCACCTGCTTTGGGCTGCAGGAACATACCCCTGTGCACTCAGCCAGCATGTGTATTATTGAAGTATGTGCAGAGAGCCCCTTCACACACTGGCCAGGGTTGCGAACAACGGGCATGAGCCCCCTTCAAATCAAATCAAATCAAACTTTATTCACGTAGCCAGCAGGCCATTGCGACTAAGAATACAGATAAAACAGATAAAAATACTGGAGAAAGACCAGTCAGGTACACAAATATATAAATATACTGATAAATCATATGGAACCCCCAGGCTAAAAGGCCGTTCAAATAGTGACCTCGTTCTCAGAGAGTCAAACGATTTTCTCTGTTATCGTTTCTGTTCCTGCTAGAAATAAGGTAGA
This sequence comes from Lacerta agilis, assembly GCF_009819535.1. Taxonomy (NCBI): domain Eukaryota; kingdom Metazoa; phylum Chordata; class Lepidosauria; order Squamata; family Lacertidae; genus Lacerta; species Lacerta agilis. The sequence continues at coordinate 126,972,287 of NC_046312.1, forward strand.
CAATGAGGCCCTAATTTGGCGGCCTGAAATAGTCAGTAGAGATGGTAAGATACTCTTGTTCCTCAGAGCTATATAGATAAGCCGATCGAGACAAATATAGACCTCAGGTGCATGGGCTAGTCCAGTGTTTTTCAACCAGTGTGCCGCAAGATGTTGCCTGGTGTGCCGTGGGAAAGTACTTTATATATAGTCAATATAGGCACAGAGTTAATTTTTTTTAACATTTTCTAATGGTGGTGTGCCTCGTGATTTTTTTCATGAAACAAGTGTGCCTTTGCCCAAAAAAGGTTGAAAAACACTGGGCTAGTCATATATGCCGAGTTGTCTTTCAAATTGTGGCCCTTAGTCTCATTGCCCTCTCAATGAATCTGGCGACCTTCTCTGTTGTCCGGATGTTCTGGTCCGCTACAAGTAGAACATTGCGGCCGCTGATGAGCGACCTGGGACGGAAAGTAGGAGGGGAGTAATAATCTCGCTCCTCAGGTCTTTGTACAGGGGGCAGGTCAGAAGAACATGTGACGCTGTCCATGAGCCCCCTTGTATGTTCAGATAAATAGTTTCCTGCTTGTTTGCTTGTTCTCACTTTGTCACCAGTTAACATTAAAAAGTCACAATTGCTGTGATGCTCCTACTAGTTTTCCTTCTGTGGGCCTTCCTAACCACAGTGGAGAATGATTTCCACCCTCTCCGCCACCCCCTTTTGTATTTAAGGTGTTGTTATTTTTAAGGGAAATGACTGTTGTGCACACATTAGATCACTTCAAAAGGAATAATCTGAGTTTAGGGCTGTAGTACACACACACACACACCGTTTCCCTACACCAAGTAACCCACCCACCCAGTTCTACTTCTCCTGTTCCACATATTCCACTGCAGCGATTTTTGAGCCTGCTAATAAATGGTAGGTCGAAAGAGCAGGCCCACCCATATGCTCAGCTTGATGAACATTGTGTGCAAATTAGCTGATGGTTTATTAAAAAATAAAATGAAAAAGAGGGGGGGGGGGTTCAATCGGCCAGCCATTAACTGTTCTTGGCACCCAGAAAAGTATTTTTTGTCTCCTTTCCCACTTCCTGAGCTCCAGCAGCGGCTAACAAGCAGCAGATATAAATCCCCTCTTTTCATTTTCCTTTAAAGCACCCATTAACTAATTTGCACACGGTAGTCATTCCTCCTCTCCATTTATTCCCCAATGCTGGAAATTTACCCGATCGCTTACTAAAGCGAAATGGCGAGGAGGTAGAGAAAGAGGAGTTGCCGAAAGAGAATGGGGAGAAAGCCAAGCGAGGGGCCGACCGCCACCTGTGTGGGATGTGGCATTGGCACATGATCTCTGGCTGTTTGGGGCTTTCCGCGGATCAAAAAAGCCCTGCAAGGTGGAGAAGTCTGGGAGAGCACTGAGAAGCATAGTGCGACAGGACCACACCCAGCAGCCCTACGTTGCTCAGAGCACCAGCTAGCATTTACCAGGAGGTGCCAGGGCAGGCATCAACGATGGGCCGTACGTACTGGGACTTTGGGGCCCTGGCAGTGCCCAGTGATGTCAGCTGCTTGGCAGCGGGTGGTTTGTGCCTGAGTAGATAGAAAATGGAAAGCCCCCGACTGTCCCATTGCAGATACCTGTTGCCACGGGGCAGACGGAGGCAGTTGCCTCAGGTGGCAGAATCCAGGGGTACATCTGTGGGTGTGCCGCTGCTCCCACTGCGACCTCCCAGTCTGCGCGAGATCCAGCACAATCCCGCGAAGGCTGTTGTGAGGTCATGCCACAAGCCGGAAGCTGCAGCTGTTTGTCCCCAGCAGGAGCGCCAGGGTTCTGCCCAACATTGTGGGTCCTTGTCGTGTATGTGTGTGTGTGTGTGTGTGAGAGAGAGAGAGAGAGAGAGAAGGCTGTGATGGGCTCCGTCGAGCCCTCCCGCTGCAGCTCCTGTGGTTGACATCTGGGTGGCTGAGTGGGCATCTCTTACTCCCTCCATCCCCAAATCCTCCTAATTTGTGCCCGGGCACCAGCTTCCTGGAATGGGAGGCCACCCTCCCTCCCCCTCCCCTTGCCTGCGATGCAGGGGTCTTAGGCTGCCTGTCCACCTGCCGGTCACCCACAGTGAAATTTTCTTGAGTGCCAAGGCACGCAGGGACCCCCAGGGATGGTGCCTATGTTCTCCAATAAGTAAAGCTTGTTTGGGGGTGGCAAGTGGGGGTGAGTGCTGTGCACACTGTCTGACCAAGGCAGCACCTTCCCGTTTCACCTCCGGCATTGGATCATGCCCCTGTTAAATGTTTTCTTGCAGAGTATCACTGCATCCTGGGGAAGGAAATTAGAAGAATACAAGAATACATTAAGAGCAAGAGTACTCTTTTGGCAGTAATAATAGTTCTCCTCGCTATTACAGTGCCCCAAAGGTACCTCTGGAGACAGAACTACGCTAGAAAAGCTTAACCTTATACAAAATTATTAATCAGACAACTAACCCCTAATGAGCAATTACTAGCTAGTAGATGTGATGTGTCCTCAATTTCTTCTTCATTATGTGAAGAAAGTGTTGCATTTCCTTGCTGAGCCCCCCTCTCTCTGGTTTCTCTTCGGATCATATAAATCTTTCGCCTCTTTTACCTGTTGGGGTTTGAAAACTAAATGCTGTTTGCTTAAAAAGAAATGTTTCAGGCTTTTAAATTGCTCTGAAATGTTCAGCTACCACAAGCCAGCGGGCACAAAATTCACTGACAGTGCAGGCCTGCTATATTTGTTCTCTCTCCTTCTGTGAAAGAGAAGGGCATGATCACACAGAAGTTGTTCTCCTAAGGCACAGCTGGTAAACGTAAAAAAAACTACAGTGGTACCTTGGTTCTCAAACTTAATCCGTTCTGGAAGTCCGTTCCAAAACCAAGGCGCGCTTTCCCATAGAAAGTAATGCTAAATGGATTAATCTGTTCCAGACTTTTTAAAAGCAACCCCTAAAACAGAAATTTAACATGAATTTTACTATCCAACGAGACCATTGATCCATAAAATGAAAGCAACAAACAATGTACTGCAGTCACACAATCAATCAGTAGCTGAACTGGGTTCCACACAGTCACAAAAACAAAACAAAAACAGCCGCAAAAACAAAAACGCAAAATAAATAGCAAAAACAGACAGACCTCAGCGTAACACCTGGCTTGAGAGCAGTACATGTGAAAAGGATCTAGGAGTCTTGGTAGACCACAAACTTGACATGAGTCAACAGTGTGATGCAGCAGCTAAAAAAGCCAATGCAATTCTGGGCTGCATCAATAGGAGTATAGCGTCTAGATCAAGGGAGATAATAGTACCACTATATTCTGCTCTGGTCAGACCTCACCTGGAATACTGTGTCCAGTTCTGGGCACCACAGTTCAAGAAGGATACTGACAAGCTGGAACGTCTCCAGAAGAGGGCAACCAAAATGGTCAAAGGCCTGGTAACAACGCCTTATGAGGAACGGCTTGGGGAGCTGGGTATGTTTAGCCTGGAGAAGAGAAGGTTAAGGGGTGATATGATAGCCATGTTCAAATATATCAAAGGATGTTATATAGAGGAGGGTGAAAGGTTGTTTTCTGCTGCTCCAGAGAAGCGGACACGGGGCAATGGATTCAAACTACAAGAAAGAAGATTCCATCTAAACATTAGGAAGAACTTCCTGACAGTGAGAGCTGTTCGGCAGTGGAATTTGCTACCAAGGAGTGTGGTGGAGTCTCCTTCTTTGGAGGTCTTTAAGCAGAGGCTTGACAGCCATCTGTCAGGAATGCTTTGATGGTGTTTCCTGCTTGGCAGGGGGTTGGACTGGATGGCCCTTGTGGTCTCTTCCAACTCTATGATTCTATGAACACTCAAAGCGGAAGTGTGGCACTCAAATCAGAAATGTAACATTCCAAACAGAGCACATTTGGTTTCTGAAGAAAGTTCGCAAACCAGAACACTTTCTTCCAGGTTTGCAGTGTTTGGGTTCCAAGTTGTTTGAGTACCAACGTGTTTGAGAACCAAGGTACCACTGAATATTGCTCTAGTATTTATATGTCTGTATTCATGGTCCATTAGCTTCCAGACCCAGTTCGAAGTCCTGGCTCTTAGCTTGAAAGCCCTAACCAGCCAACATCTTCCATATCTCAAAAAGCTTCTTCTCCATTTATTTGTGGTTAGTCTTTAGAGAAGGTCGTCAGGGCCTTCTCTGCTGTGGCACCTACCCTTTGGGACACCCACCTCCAGATCATTAAAATTGCTCCTTCCTTGGGCAGTTTCAACCACAGGTGAAAACTTCAATTTGCTAAGGCGATTGCCAGAGCGTGGCAGGAGAGCAGGTCCCAGGCTTTGGCCTCTGCATTTGATTTTACAGGGCTGGTTCTAGTATGCCATTATTGGACTTTAATGTGTGGAGCTGGAGCTGTAAGCGTTTTCTAGCCTCGTGGTGTCCATTTTCAAACACTGGAGGTGGGTGCAGGCTACAATGTGAGTAAGAATGTGCTCAGAGAGGCTTGCCCATCTTGGATTGGGGCTACTTTAATGATTCAGTAAGCAAGGATGCTCACCTTTCTGAGCACATGCACTTTCAAACACCCACGCCGTCCCTAAAAAAAAGCCCAGTTTTATTTGTTCAGCCTTTTGCTACAGGTGTTGGATTGGGTTAAAACAAAAGTCCTGTTTTCACCTGCAAAATGCCTCTTTTCCGCTCCACTAAGCCCTTGGAGAATGCCAGCATTTCAAGGGGAAACCAATCCAGTGAGATCCAGCCAACCAATGCCGCTCCTCTGTATACAGGTGAAACTCGAAAAATTAGAATATCGTGGAAAAGTCCATTTATGTAAGCAATTGTTTTCATTAGCTACTGGAGTTTAATATATGAGATAGACTCATGACATGCAAAGCGAGATAAGTCAAGCCTTAGTTTGTTACAATTGTGATGATTATGGCGTACAGCTGATGAAAACCCCAAAGCTGAGATAGTTAATTTGGGGTTCTCATCAGCTGTACTCCATAATCATCACAATTATAACAAATAAAGGCTTGATATATCTCGCTTTGCATGTCATGGGTCTATCTCATATATTAGTTTCTCCTTTTAAGTTGAATTACTGAAAGAAACGAACCTTTCCACCATATTCTAATTTTTCGAGTTTCACCTGTATGACAGTCAAGTTTGCCACAATGGCTGGAAGTCACCCAGGGGTTTTGCAGCAAATGACTTTAAAAGAGAACTTTCTTTTAGCATTTTTCACATTTGAACAGAAATGACTTTTTGAGTCGGGGATTCGTTTCCTGTCAGTATGAGACCCTATTGTACGCTCTGCGCTCCTGTGCTGTGCATGGGGTTAGCTCTCCAAGGCCTGGAAATCTGGAATGGGGAGCCTGTAGCCATTCAAATGTTGGACTCCAGCTCCCATCTTCCCCAAACAGCATGTCCAGGGACCAGGGATTGTGTGAATTGTAGTCTGATAAAATAATAATAATAATAATAATAATAATAATAATAATAATAATAATAATATTTATTTATACCCCGCCCATCTGGCTGTGTTTCCCCAGCCACTCTGGGCGGCTTCCAACAGAATATTAAAATGCAAATTAAACATTAAAAGCTTCCCTAAACAGGGCTGCCTTCAGATGTCTTCTAAAAGTCTGGTAGTTGTTTTTCTCTTTGACATCTGGTGGGAGGGCGTTCCGCAGGGTGGGTGCCACTACCGAGAAGGCCCTCTGCCTGGTTTCCTGTAACTTGGCTTCTCGTAGTGAAGGAACTGCCAGAAGGCCCTCGGCACTGGACCTCAGTGTCCGGGCAGAACAATGGGGGTGGAGACGCTCCTTCAGGTATACTGGACCGAGGCTGTTTAGGGCTTTAAAGGTCAGCACCAACACTTTGAATTGTGCTCGGAAACGTATTGGGAGCCAATGTAGATATCTCAGGACCGGTGTTATGTGGTCCCGGCGGCCACTCCCAGTCACCAGTCTAGCTGCCGCATTCTGGATTAGTTGTAGTTTCCAGGTCACCTTCAAAAGTAGCCCCACATAGAGCGCATTGCAGTAATCCAAGCGAGAGATAACTAGAGCATGCACCACTCTGGCGAGACAGTCAGGCAGGTAGGGTCTCAGCCTGTGTACCAGATGGAGCTGATAGGCAGCTGCCCTGGACACAGAATTAACCTGCACCTCCATGGACAGCTGTGAGTCCAAAATGACTCCCAGGCATCGCACCTGGTCCTTCAGGGGCACAGTTACCCCATTCAGGACCAGGGAGTCCTCCACACCCGCCTGCCTCCTGTCCCCCAGAAACAGTAATTTTAACAGTACTTCTGTCTTGTCAGGATTCAACCTCAATCTGTTAGCTGCCCTCCATCCTCCAGCCGCCTCCAGGTACTCACACAGGACCTTCACCACCTTCACTGGTTCTGAACCCTCTAGAGGGTTGCAGGCTCCCCATTTCTGTCATTGGGGCAGATCTTCAAAGCAGTCTTGTAGCTAAGAAATGGGGGTGTTTCTTTTTGCTAGGGGACTGCTTTGAAGACATGATCCCAGGAAAAATTAAGTTGGAAGTAAAAGCTTGCTTTTGGAAGAGATCCCTTGCAGGGAGCAGGCCTCAGTTTATTGGGGGACATCTTTGTGAAGGAAGGGCCAGCCCAGAAATGTTCTTCACCTTGGGTTTTGCTCTACAAGCTCCTGATGTTTCCATCTGCTTCTTGGTTGCAAAACTCTTGAACCTTGTTTCTAGGCCTCTGCTCACCTGCTGCCTTCTTTGCTATGACTTCAGGACAAGGCAAATACCTCTTTATTTTAAGTTACAGGTGGGTAGCCGTGTTGGTCTGCCATAGTCGAAACAAAATAGAAAATTCTTTCCAGTAGCACCTTAGAGACCAACTGAGTTTGTTCTTGGAAAGAATTTTCTTTATTTTAAGGGCTTGTAAACACTGACAGCCTTTGAAATTATTCTACCAACCTTCGAAATTATTTTAAGCTGCTGTTTTGTTTGTCTGTTTTTTTGTATTACAAAACAAAGAAACAAACTATTTAATGAGACATCCTGGGAATGCTGACCAGTCATTGAAAGGCAGGACGTAAATGTTTGAAATACAGAAATAAAAATAAAACAGAAACCCAACACAGCCAATTGAATGTGGCATTTAGGCTGAGAAGACTATGATTAGGCCTAGCTCTCACAAAAAAAGATGCTGTGAGCAGCATGTTCCTGGGCTTTATCGCTTTATAATTCAATTGGTTCATTTATGTTCCCTTCATTCTACCCTGAAGTAACATAGTCAGGTGGCGGGCCATTTACATCATCATTTTGCTGTTTCCAAGAACAGGGCCTCATCTTCATAATCTTCAGCTCTTGAATGGGTTGCCTTGAATTATAATGAGAGTGGCAATTTCTACCCTGCGTGATACTCATTTGTTACTGCTCCCCAAAATCTGCATGTTTGTTAATAGTGAAGATTCTTAAAGCCAATTTTTTTAATAAAAAAAAAAGCCTGAAATGGTTATTCTGTGTACCCTCCATAATTAATAGAGCCTTACACAACTATGGAAATACTATTTGGCCACTTATTCCTGCTCTGTTTATTGATGTAGAAATGTTCTTGATTTCACAGGTGCTGGGAACTCAGTGCTGGAGACATAAAATGGATTTACCAAGCTCCAGTTTTAGTAGCAATTGGGGTATGTATTTATTTTTAGTGAACACTGAAAATAGTCTCTGTCTATCCATAAGGCAGTAGTTCAGGGGTGATGTAAACAACCAGTAAGGGAGCCAAGCAATTTCTGCATCTTCCCATGATTCTTACTGACTAAGAGGGTTCAATGGTGGGGGGGGGGGTGGATGTGGTGGGATGACATCCCCCCACCCCCGGGTCCTGATGAGGGAAGACTCATTGAAATCCTTACTTTTCTCCCTTTTTGGTGTTGTTTCTTAAAGGGAACTTGAGAAAGGTTTCTTTTAAATCATTGCTCTAGAAGTTACACAGGTGGTGGTGGGAAACAGGAAGAGATTTCTCATTCACTGCACGGCCATGGCCAGCAAAAACTTCATCAGCTGATCTCTGCCCTGCTGTGGTCAAGAGCAATACAGTGGTACCTCGCTAGACGAATGCCTTGCTAGACAAAAAAACCTCGCTAGACGAAAGGCATTTGCTAGCGAAAGGGTGACTTGCAAGACGAGTTTCCCTATGGCTGCGACTCATAAAACGAAAACGTTTTGCAATTTTTCCCCCCATGAAGCCGCGCTTCCTCCGACCATGCTTCGCAAGACGAAATTTTCGCTATACGGCGGCACTCGCGGAACGAATTAATTTTGTCTTGTGAGGCACCACTGTAACAAGGGCAATGTGCCCTTGTTACAGAAACAGGCCGGGCCAGCTCTTCCCGCTTGCTTGAGGCTCGCTGTGGTCTTCTTTGCCAGCTGCAGGTGTATTAATATCTGATTGCAGGATATTTGTAGCTTGGATTATGTTGCCCTGACCTGCCATTTGCTTTTAGGCTACAATCTGGACTTGCATCCTGGACTATTAACGGATGCCACCCAGGGAGTGTCCCTAACTGCACCTGTGAGATGTCAGAGAGGCGTAGTCTCACTCAATGCTTTATTGAGTTTCTGTGCTGCTCATTCCAGTTTTCTACTTCACACATCAGTCCACGGGTGTGATGCCAAGTCAAGGGAAGGGGTGGGTGGCCTGGTAAGAAACTGGGGAAGGTTAAATGCATTAATGTCCGGAACTGGGCAGTTTGGAGCCTCGGCTTGTCAGCCTGGATTGACTTAACAATGTAATCGTCTCGAAAGAGACGGAAACCAACGGAGAATCACTTCCTGCTCCTAAATTCAAGATGCACGACGCCCTCAAAACCTTCCAGTTATCAGGGGCATATTTAGGGCAGCACAGTCAATCACCCACACGGGGCACCAAGCTGCTGGGGTGGGGGGAGCGCTTCAGGGAATCACAGCTATGACTTAGTGCATGTGTAAAATAGAAGGCAGTGACAGCAGTCACGAAATTAAAAGACGCCTGCTTCTTGGGAGGAAAGCAATGACAAACCTAGACAGCATCTTAAAAAGCAGAGACATCACCTTGCCGACAAAGGTTCGTATAGTTCAAGCTATGGGTTTCCCAGTAGTAATGTATGGAAGTGAGAGCAGGACCATAAAGAAGGCTGATCGCCGAAGAATTGATGCTTTTGAATTATGGTGCTGGAGGAGACTCTTGAGAGTCCCATGGACTGCAAGAAGATCAAACCTATCCATCCTTAAAGAAATCAGCCCTGAGTGCTCACTGGAAGGGCAGATCCTGAAGTTGAGGCTCCAGTACTTTGGCCACCTCATGAGAAGGGAAGACTCCCTGGAAAAGACCCTGATGTTGGGAAAGATGGAGGGCACAAGGAGAAGGGGACGACAAAGGATGAGTTGGTGGGCAGTGTTCTCAAAGTGACTAGCCTGAGTTTGGCCAAACTGCGGGAGGCAGTGAAAGATAGGCGTGCCTGGCGTGCTCTGGTCCATGGGGTCACGAAGAGTCAGACACGACTGAACGACTGAACAACAACGACAAAAATAGAAGGGGGGGGGCAAAATTTGGCCTTGCACAGGGCACCGCTAAAACTTGAAAGACCAAAGTCTGCCCCTGCCGTTATAGAGGCATGCAGCTGACCATTTGACATTTCTAAAGGAATAGTGGAATAATAACACACATCTGTAAACTGCTTTACAGTTAAACTTCATTCTGTTCCTCAATACCGTACGGGCTCTGGCGACAAAAATTTGGGAGACAAATGCTGTTGGCTATGACGTAAGGAAGCAATATAGGTAAGCCTCTGCTAAATTAAGTTGTGTCTTTGTTTTCCGGTTGCCCCCAGAGAACTGAGGAACTGTCAGAATGTAACGCTGCTTCTGAATACGTCAAGGGCTATAACTTATTTCTTATGCTGAAAACATCCTCAGAGAAAATGCTAGTTTTGCAAACTCCCCATATGAAGAGCTCACTTCTTCAATGTATGGTATACATTAATGTAACTTATATGCTAATTGATTTCATCATTCCCAGAGGCATCCAGCTCTAAGAATGGCTCTCAAGCATCACTGATCATAATTTTAAATCAGATGCATATATATTTATATGAAGATTTTCAAGTATGAATTAGGAATGTAATCAATATTTGTCAGCTGCTTCTTTCTGATGCGAGGAAGATTTCAAGGAGGCTGAAAAAGGAGAGCTGTTTAAAAATTTGCTAGAAGCATTTTAAAAATAGAATACTTCTCCACTCATCTTAAGCATCTCAACCCTCCCTGAGCATAAACTCCTTAATGTGAGTGTTATTCTGGGCTGAAGTATTCAGCTCTGACCTTCTTTTGAAGAGGGTGGGAATAGCTTCTATAGATATTTGTGACTTTTAGAGGGGGCGAGTCTGTTCTTTTAACTGATGAAAAGGGGATTTGCCAGAGGTTCAAGTGGTGTCTGAACTGCAACAAAAAGGTAGCCCTTCAGTGTCTGTAATTGAGAATGGCCCAGTGAGAATGACACTGCCTTGTTCTATATCATGGGGCGTTGTTGGTTGGTTGGTTGGTTGGTTGGTTGGTGTTTTCAAAGATGGCTGCCTACAATGGCTGGTAAGACTTAAAGGCCCAAGTTTGATTATAAGATGGTGACCTTATTCAGGATGCCAGGATGCTCACGTAGAAATCCAGCCTTAACTGAACCAGTATGGTATAGTCATCTCATGTGCTTGACTAGAAGTGGGAAGACTGGGGTTCAAATCTTCACTCAGCCATGAGGCTCACTGGGGTGGCCTCAAACCAAATATCAGCCAAACCTCCTTCAAAGGTATGCTGCTTTGTTTATTGGAGGGGAGGTGGGATATCAATGGAAGAAATAAATAAAATAAAATAAACAATAATGAAGCTGACCCATACTTGGACTCCTAATTTGGCATTGAGCTCTTTAAAAGGCACCCTGGGAGATTGCGATTCAAGTTAGCAAATGGACTTTGTGTCTCTGGATCCCTCCCCCTTCAAACCTCCCTCTTTGCCACTGTAAAAGTTCTCGTGAGCATCAACTCAAAGTTTATCCTTCTGTTTTCTCGTTGAAGTACCCATACTAATTGAGTGAGCCTACCTGCAGAGAGGGGACATGGGTGGCGCTGTGGGTTAAACCACAGAGCCTAGGGCTTGCTGATCAGAAGGTCAGCGGTTTGAATCCCCGCGATGGGGTGAACTCCCGTTGCTCGGTCCCAGCTCCTGCCCACCTAGCAGTTCGAAAGCAGTCAACGTGCAAGTAGATAAATAGGTACCGCTCCGGCAGGAAGGTAAACTTCGTTTCCATGTGCTAATCTGGTTCGCCAGAAGCGGCTTTGTCATGCTTGCCACATGACCCGGAAGCTATACGCCGGCTCCCTCGGCCAGTAACGTGAGATGAGCACCACAACCCCAGAGTCGGACACGACTGGACCTAATGGTCAGGGGTCCCTTTACCTTTACCTGCAGAGAGAGCTTCATCTGCAATCATATTAGTTCTTATTTCTGCACTTTGGAAGAGAGAGCCAAGCAGAATGTAGTTTTCCTGTACTGCGCTATGATAAGTTGTTGGTGTCTCCGGGAATGTATTGAGTTATTTCAGACTTCTTCTTCATACTAAATTTGATTGCTGAGAAGCAGAAAGAAAAGCAGAAGGAGGCAGGGAGAAATCAGTTTTGTTTCTGCAACACAAAAGAGAGATGTATGTGCATATGTATATGTATATATATGTATATATCAGTGGAATTTTTCTAGAAAGAGAGGTACAGGAACTCAGCACGGACATCTCCCTTGTTTTCTTATAAAGGCAATGGCACCCACCTGAGAGGTGCTGGAACTGAGTTCTGGTGAAAAAAAGCCTTGCTGTTTGTGGGACGTGCTCTCTCAAGAACCAAAAGTCAGAGTCAGTGAGTTTCTCTCAGCTTTCCCTTTGCACAGGCGGCAGAAAGGAAAGATGAGAGCTGTAGATCATCAGTGCTTTGAGCTTCCAAGGATAGTGGAAGCCATTGTTGCTGGTACTGCAGGATCTAGAGGCCCCCAGTACTTATGTGAGAAAGTGAGGTAGGCCTCTGATCTCCAGAGCAGATAGAAGAATTGGTTCTAGGGACAGGGTACGTCTAAGGGGCTCTTGTCGGTTGTGTGTATTGAATTCTCACGCCTGTGACATCGTCCCGTCTGGCTGTAAATACAAGCCAGAAAGTCAGAAACACAAGGAACGAAAAAGAAGCCCCAGGGCACCAATAAATCCTCCAGTTTTCACAGGCAATGACGTTTCAGGGGACTGGAGTATGCTATGGTCCTTGGGCAACTCCTACTGAATAAAGTTGCATGCCTGCAATTCTGTTGAGAGTTAGGCTGATTATATCCTATTGCGCTCAAGGAGATTTAGGCCGCCTCAGGGATTGTAGGCTGTGACACTTTCCTGTGCAGCATCTAGCACTTTGTTGGAATGACTGATGGTGATAACGGCAACAACTTCTCTTCACTCTTCTAGAAAACTAGCCAAATCCACCTTGATCCTGGTCCTTGTCTTTGGCGTGCATTACTTTGTCTTCGTATGCCTGCCTCACACGTTCACTGGGCTGGGCTGGGAGATCCGGATGCACTGCGAACTCTTCTTCAACTCGTTCCAGGTGTGCTGATGTTGGTGCTTATAAGCTGTAACTGTTCACTTATGCTAAATGGAGAGAAGGTTGTTGCTGGGAGACAGTAGATCCTTCACGGGCAGCTGAATGTGGCAAGAAGGTCCAAGATTCTGGAATATGCAAGGGGACCTCTTGTACCTCCGAGGACTGGAGAACTGGAACCATTCTGGGAGAGGGCCAAACTTAATTGTGAAGTTTGTGCTTCTTTAAACCTAAATAGCAACTGCAGGAGGGGCTGAAGAAGACTGGGACTGCAGGGAAGGAGAATCACCTCTCTTTCTTGCTGTGGTCCTGGAAAAAACTGCACCTCCCCCCAAAGTCTGCTATTTGCATTTGGAAATAGCTATTTCCCTTCTGATGCAAATAGCAGCTTGCGGAGGGATTTCTTCCAAGACGGCGTTGGCCTTTCCCACTCCCACAGTCCCACACAGTCCCACACCTGCTTGAGGCCTCCTTGCCTGCAGCGGCTATTTATGTCCACATCTTTACATTTAAAGAAAGATGCATTTTAATTGCATCCATTGCCTAGGTTAACTTTAAGAGTTTGCATTTGCTGTGCTCACCCCCCCCCCCGCCCTCCTTGCAGGGTGAGCTCAGCATCTTTTACTATGCAGAAGGCAGGTGTAAATACCAATGATTCCAGTGCTGATTTACTGACTGGTCTCTCTCTCTCCATGCGTGCCCCATCACCAGCCTTTCCCAGTTTAGGCTGGCTTGGTGGCTTCCTTCAGAAATGTTTTAAAGTTTCCCATAAAACGCTCATTTGCCACCATTTTAAAACAAGAAGCACTACCTGTTGTTTTTGGTTTTTTATTGATATTTTATTGATTTTTTTCCAATTATAAAGCAATAAAGTGATTTTAAAAAAAGAAAAAAGTGCTACCCATTGTAATAATGCTGTGCAAAACTGCTGCAGGAACTGGATGAAGATTGAGGCACTAGCCAATCAGTGCTGTGCAGAGCAGGTTTCTGCTGCAAACTCATGCAACCAGCTTTCACTGATTTATTTTTTTTGGGGGGGTCTAGCTCCAGAGGTTGCTGGGCTTCAACTCCTGTCATCCTCACCCATTGGCCATGTTGGCTGGGGCACATTCAGATTGGAGTCCAACAACCTCTCAAAGGCCACTAGGTCAGCACACGTGCTGTAAATGCACCTTGAAATTTTTTACAGATGCAGAAGAGGGAAGACAAAATGAATATGAATCCAAACATTACACCTTCCTTCCTTCTTCCTTCTCTTTTGGTCTCTGCTAAAGTGACTCATGTTTAAAGCTATTATATAAGTCCTGTGTTTGTTTCCTGTGAGTCTGGGGTTTTTTTTTTTGTTTTTTTGTTTTTGGTTTTTTTTTTGTAAAGTGCTGAAAGAGCCAGCCTTTGATCATCCAAACTCAGCTGCAGCTGTATATATGTGCATTCACAGCAAAGATGCGTAGTCCTTCAAAGTAGGTGCCATAATAATTTTATCGGCTTTTAAGGTGCTGCAAAACTTCTGTTGTTTTCTTTGTGGATTGCCGCAGGAAGGCCCCATGAAGATCTACCCCTCAAATTCTGCTTGTCTCTTATAAATCTGCTTCCTTTTCCCATCAGTCTGGGATTCTTTTGGTTTCTGGTGTTGGAGTAGCAACACCATGTAAATAGAGTAAGATCAATGCATTGCTTAATTTTTTTGATTATTTAAGGCTCTTGCATACCTCTTTTCATGTTGCACATGCATCATGATACATTTGATGTGCATGGCATGGCTCAAAGAATCCTGGGAACTGTAGTATGCTAAGGATGCTGGGAATTGTTCTCCCCATCCCCCAGCCAATTTCCGGAGGCACAGAGGGAGGAGAGGTGGGAAAGCAGCAGTCCTTGACTAGGGCTTCTGCTGATGGGATGCAGTTGACTCTGTCGTGCCCCATACATTTTTAAAATGCGGTCCAAACGCAGCCTCAGGTGAAACTCACAAAGCAGATCACTTGGGATGATTACAAAAATAAGCATCAGGTTTTTTTTTAAGGGTTACAATATAATAGAAGAGATGACTTGTTTGTATTTCCTGTGTTGCTTTATAGTTCTTGAATCAATAGCAGAAATCTACAGTCAGCGTTGGCAATTTGAAATTTCTCCCACAGCCTATTTCGATGAATAGAATTGAATGCAGCAGAAGGATCAATGGAAGCTGCATAAAGTTTCTTTTTCTTTGTGTATTTCCTTACAATATGGTTCAGAGTAAAACATTGATCACTCCTTTGAACCCCACTTGTTCTACACGAATAACGTTGCCATTTTGCATCCAGTCAGTTAATTGCATATAGTTTGGAGGAGGTGTCTAACAAACTAATTGGCCAATAGTTTTGTGGCTCCCTCCTGTTCCCTTTCTTACAAATCACAAAAATGGCTTTCATCGTCCACCCAGAGGGCATTTAGCCTGTGCTGTTTATGCTGGTAAATAAGTCAGCCAGGATAGGTCTCTACCATTAAATGTAATCCTTGTACATATATTATCCAGGAGTTTTCTTCCATTTCAGACAGGAGACTGGTTGCACTTTAGGAAGGTTTGAGAAATCCTTACACGCTGCTGGCATGTGTGATTGTCCAGACTGACCACCACATATATTGGAGAAATATTTAACCCAATCATAGGCAGGAATTGAGACTTCCTGTGATGATCTCACTTCATTTAAACCCCGGGCCACCAGTTCCCAAAATTTGTCTTCTCTCCAACTTGTTTGTTTAGAAAATGCTATTATCACAAATGTGTTAATGATAACAGGGTTTGTGGGTTGTTGTGGGGTTGTTGTTTTTTTGTAACCCATCGGATTGTAGCCCACTCGTTTGTTGTGAATGGCTCTTACATGGCTGGGGCAACATTTAAATCGCCCATCCAAAATGTGGAGGGGGGCTGATTTCCACACAATTGGCTTAGGGCCAGCAGAGCTGCCATTTGACTCAAAGGATGCATATATAGTACACACACACACACACACACACACACACATATATATATATATATAGTACTTATTACTGATATATTAAAATATTGCATCTCACTCTTTAGCCCCTCGTTCACAAATTTCAGTTCAGCTGCATCCATGTGAAATTCTTGGATCAAAGCGGAGATGGTGAAATGACTGATATTATTTCATTGTTCTTTATTCTCTTGCAGGGTTTCTTTGTCTCCATCCTCTATTGCTACTGTAATGGAGAGGTAAGGCACTGGATGAATTGGGACAGGTGGCCTTCCTAGCTGTGAAATGGGGTGGCCGTGGCCTAGTCAGCAGGTGCATTTGGGACAGTGAACGAGATTTTAAGAAGTTGCTACCTGTTCCACACATATATTTTTTAATAAAGCAGATGTTTAGGTATAAAGAAACACATAACTATATATGTGTGATTGACATGACCTATGAAGCATGAGAGGAAGACTGTGTGTGTTGCTTTGGATCCCAGCTTCTATTTATAATTTCAATTTCCCTTCTTACAAAATGCTTCCAATGAGATTGCAGTGGTTTTACTTCTGGAGTATGGCACTCTTGGGTTCTATCTAAGAAAGTGCTGTTTGTTAAAACCAGTAAGGACTCTCTCCCCTGGCCAGCCATATGCCAACACAAGGAGGAGGCAGGAGAGAAAGCTTGTTTCCATTAGAAATTAGTGGTAGGACCTCATTAGTTGGTTTAATTAACTTACTGCCCTCTGGGCATTATTCTTCAGGTTTGCTAAGGGTGGGAAAGAAGGAGAGACAGAGAGATTTGAGTAGCGACCATGACATATAAACACTTGAATAACTTTTTCTCTCTTAAATAGTTCTCACAAAGCGCAATGCAATGATTAAATTTCATGTTTTTAGGTCATGTTGTTTTGTGCAGTGACTGGAACTAATATTTGATGTACTGTATATTCTGGCGTATAAGACTACTTTTTAATCCAGGAAAATCTTCTCAAAAGTCGGGGGTCGTCTTATACACCGGGTGGAGAATCTGCAGTCGAGTATATCTCAAACTCTATATTTTAACTGGAAAAGTTGGGGGTCATCTTATACACCCAGTCGTCTTATACGCCGGAAAATATGGTAGATTCCAGATAAGATCTCTCTATTTTTTAAAATGTTTCTATCCCTCATGGTGTTAGAAATAAGTGCTGCAAAAATTAATTAACTAATTCCTTTGCGTTTTGATCTGGCCATTTCCTTCCCCTCTAGGTGCAGGCTGAGATCAAGAAGACCTGGGCCAGGTGGAACCTGGCTGTGGACTGGGAGAGGACGGCTCCTTGCGGGAGCTATCGCTACGGCTCTGTCCACACAAACATGACGCACAGCGCCAGCAGCCAGTCTCAGATGGCGGCCTGTTCCCGCATGGTACTGATTTCCACCAGGGCTGGCAAAAACGTCACCCGGCAGAACGACACCCAGATAACTTTGCCTGGGTATGTTAGGAGTAACTCTGAACAGGACTGTGTGCACCGGTGGACTCACGATGAGGCTGAAAAAGAAGAAGAGGAGGAGGCGAAAAGGCTGGATGCTATTTCTCTCAAGGAGCCCTTTACGCTTCAGGGCCATTGCGCAGGCTCCCTTAAGGAGGAGGTGACGGAGAGCAGGGCTGAAGTAGAGGCAGCGCTTTAGCAAGCCAGAGAGGCGCAGGCATGAAAGAGAGGCTGGGAATTAAAAATAATAATGGGCAGGCCTGTCTTCTCCTACCCAAGTAACTAAGCTCTGCATCAGAGCCCGCCATCTTGGCTCATCTTCATCAAAGACTCCCTCAGACACAGCTCATGTCATGTGCTGACTCAGATCTGTGTAGCCCACTGTCTTTGACAGGGGCTCTTCACTGTCTCAGGCCGAAGCTTCTCTCAGAGCTACAACCAGGGCTTCCTCGCCATAGAGAGCATGGGGTTTTATGCATGCAAAGTGCATCTTCTACTGAGCTCTTGACGACCCAGGAGCCTCACAAGCATTTCTGCATTGCATGATGTCCCTGTGTCAGCAAGAGGTTTTTTTCTGCCTTAAAAAAACATCAGGGGCACCAGTGAAGTCGAAATTCAGTAGAGTTTAGGCAGAAGAGAATTATTTTGGTTAATGGAAACGTCACACACCATTCACACACACAAACATATATAGGGAGTCCAAATAATACAAAATCACAGCCGCCATACCTATCCCCGCTATTGAGGCCAGAAGTCCTTGCCAATCAGATTTGTTGCAGCAAAACCAAACTCATGTTCACATTGCTTCCAAGATACAACAAATGTCACCACTGAGTCAAAGATGTGTGCGACCATAATGTTCCCCCTTAATTGTATCATATGTGCATATCCTCCCACTGTTATGAATCTGGTCGATCTCCCCACCCCCTCAAATGTTTGTTTATTTGTGTTAATTATAGGCTGCCTTTTAGGGCACTTGGCCTCACAAGGCAGATTCCGTGAAAAAGGAAAATACAATACATAAGTCAAAAATACAACATACCAACCACCATTAAAACAATAACATGAAAGATTACCACAGCGTTAAAAATTACAGTATCAGGGCAGCATAGTATCATTAAATCTACTTAAACGTTAACATTTCAATCCCAGCACGTTTCTAGGAAAAGGTCGGTCTTTAAAACTCACTTCCACCCCAGAAGAAGGGAGGAGGCGATCACACGTGTCACACCCAGAAGAGACTTCCGCTGTTGTGGGGCTACAAACAAAAAGGCCCTGTCTCTCATGAAAGCCAGATAAATCTCAGTCATGGGCATGTGAGAACGGCCTCTGGTGCTAATCTGAAAGCACAGGCAGATTGATGAGAGGGAAGCTGGTCTTTCAAATAACCTGATCCAAAACCATTGGGGCTTTGAAGAGCCATACCTGTATCTTAAATAAGAGCATAATAAGAGTCCCGCTGGGTTTGTCCAAAGGCCCAAATTCTCCTGTTCTTCTAGTAGCTGACCAGGTGCCTATTGGGGTCTGCAAGCAGCGTTTTCCCCACTTTGTTGCCGAGCAACTGGTATTTGGAAACCACTGCCTGCAGTCTGGGAAGTAATACACAGCCTTCATTGCTAGCAGCTGTCAATAGCCTTATGTACTGTTCGTGTTTCATGGTGAATGCCATAGCTTATGTGCTGAGTGGAAGAAAAAGAAACCATTTGGCCTCTCCTGCATCTCCCGTTATTCAGCCACATTGTGGAATTTGCTTTTTCCTTTCTTTCTTTTTTACAATTTTTTATTGGTTTTTGCATTTTACATTTGTGTTCAAATCATAATCATACTCATAAAGGATTCCCTGCATCCTTGGACTTCCCTCTGCCCCTCCATGGGCTCCATTGACATTCCTTTTTCAACTGCATCTTATAACAGTCTCCATTTTCTTAAAATTCCCCATTTCCCCATAGTTCTTGTTACAGGTAGGTATCTGTGTTGGTCTGCCGTAGTCAAAACAAAATAATAAAAATTCCTTCCAGTAGCACCTTAGAGACCAACTATGTTTGTTATTGGTATGAGCTTTCGTGTGCATGCACACTTCCTCAGATTTCCCCATAGTTCTTGTTACATTACAAGTGTTGTTATAGTCCTGCCAAAGTTTTTAGTTGCTTACAGTGTTCTCCAAGGTAACTTATAAATTTTTTCCCATTCCTTATTAACATTTCTATCTTCTTGATTTCTGATCTTCCCGGACATTTTTGCCATTTCGGCGTAATCCATCATCTTTATCAGCCATTCTTCTCTGGACGGGACTTTTGTCTTCTTTCCATCTCCGGGCCAAAAGTATCCACGCTGCTGTAGTTGCATACTTAAAAAGTCTTTTCTGCTCCTTTGGTTTTCTGCACCAAAAACTCCCAATAGAAAAGCTTCTGGTTTCCCCCCCACAAAGGTTATTTTAAACATTTTTTCAACTCATTATATATCATTTCCCAGATTGCTTTTGTTATTTTGCATACCCATTACATATGGTAGAACGTGCCTGGAATTTTCCACAGCTGCCACAGTTCAACATTTTTCTTGTCTTATCCACTACAACCCTAGGACCCCTTGCCTTCAGAGCAGGTGCTTCATCCTAGAGCTACAGCCCAGAACAGCTAATCGGAACACAGAAACCAACCTTATAGCAAGCCTGATGGTTAATTCATCTAGCACAGGGGTCAGCAGCCATTTTCAGCTGTGGGCCGGTCCACCGTACCTCAGACCATGTGGTGGGCCGGACTATATTTTTTTGGGGGGGGGGAATAATGAATTCCTATGCCCCACAAAGAACCCAGAGATGCATTTTAAATAAAAGGACACATTCTTCTCATGTAAAAACACGCTGATTCCCGGACCATCCGCAGGCCGTATTGAGAAGGCGATTGGGCCGCATCCGGCCCACGGGCCTTAGGTTGCCTACCCCTGATCTAGCATCACCATTCCAGAGTTTCAGACAGGAGTTTGTCCCAGGCTTAATTTAATTAAGGAGCTTTATGCATGCAGGACGTTTGCTTTTTCCACTGAGCTACAGTCCTCATAATAAGAACAAAGTACAAAGCTTTCTAGGAAAAGTATGATGAGGATTCGACTTTGATCTGCAATGGAGAAACTTTAAAATACATTATCTCTCTCCCTCGGCTCATTTTTAAAATGTTATTTAACATTTTAAAAATGTGAAAGCATCAGCTTGGGGAAAAAAGAGGTGAAAGAAAAGTGTAGAACACAGTTCATTAGATAAAATACACATATGACAACAGCTGCTGGGGGGAAAACAACATTGTTGAAAAAGCAGACCGTAAATGATAGGGAAATAGAAGCTTGGACTCACATTGTCAGGGGTGTTTTTGTAGAACATTAGTGGAAACGAGCTGCCCAGATTTTAGTACTTTTATGTCTAATTGATTTCTGTGGGAGAGGCATGTGCTTGAGCATGAAACCTTTGGCAGCAGGCCCAGGTCTGAAAAGCAGCAGTCAGGACAGGGGGGTGCTTAACCCAGTTGCCTCCTGCTATTTCTCCCTTTCGTCTCTCTCACTTGGTAGCTTTTTTCCTAGCTGGGTTCCCAAATATATGGTTGGTTCACTTCAGGAAAAAGTACAGGGAAGACGCCAAGACCCTTTCCTCCTGCCTGCCACTTCTCCAGTCTGTTGCCAAGGTTCCACCCAAACTCAAAATGCTTCGTTGTGACAACACTGGACATAATCCAGGAAAAAAAATGTTTGTTCCCTATTGTCTGACTGAGCTTTGTTTGCTTATTGATTGTTTAATGTGTGTGGGTTTATAAATTGGTGCCGCCTGTATTATCAGCAGGTATTTGCCTACCCAAATACATGAGTATTAATGTTAATTGATGTTAGCAACTACATTGAAGTTGATAAACCTATTTAACTGTGTAAATATTGTGAAGTGGTGCACAAGATATATTAAATTTTGTTTTGTTTTTAAGTTCTGTCTGCTTTGCTTTAAAAAAAAAAACATTTCAGGGAAAGATATTGGATTGTATCCAGCATAGCACCAAGTTAAAGTCACTTGGCTTTATACTTCTTGCGCAAGAGAAAGTGCAAGAACATTACCAAAGATTGTTGTGCAACAGATTGTGCAGCCAGAACCAGCTGTTGCCTATCAAGTTGGGGACTCCTTTGTTGCACAGCCTTTAAGCTCTTGCACCTAGTGGACAGAGGAGGTGAGACACAGCCGATTGAACTGTAATGATACCGAGGTGTGAAGCCCTTGGTTCAGATCTCATCACCATGATTGTTCCCTCCATGCATGACTATCAAGAAGTGATCTTACCTGAAATTGTGTAGGCAAAACCTGTGCAATCAAGTTACAGGTGGGTAGCCGTGCTGGTCTGCCATAGTCGAAACAAAATAGAAAATTCTTTCCAGTAGCACCTTAGAGACCAACTGAGTTTGTTCTTGGTATGAGCTTTCGTGTGTATCTGAAGAAGTGTGCATGCACACGAAAGCTCATACCAAGAACAAACTCAGTTGGTCTCTAAGGTGCTACTGGAAAGAATTTTCTATTTTGTTTCGACTGTGCAATCAAGTTCAGGGTGTAACCTACTGATTATTAACATTATACACGAGTTGAATGGAAAGAAAAGAGCTAGTTCATTACTCTCTCTTGATGACTATAAGGCTTTTGATAGACTTGATTCATTGTTTTTGACACGCCTGCTAAACAAATTTAAATCTAGGATCTAGGTTCTTGCACCTCATTAAGCAACAATACTCCAAATCAAAGGCAATCATTTCAATCAATGGCTCTGATGCTCAAGCTATAGGTCTCTTAAAGAGCTGCCCTCTGTCGCCATTGTTGTTTGAGTTGGTCATAGAGCTACCGGTACTAGTCATCCAACTATGCAGAGACACTTCTATAGACGGGGTCAACATGCAGAATGAGATACACCCTCTTTATTTTTGCAAAATCCAACAGCAGCCCTTGAGTCACAGCGACAGAAACGTATCACAGGGTTGCAGGATTGCAAATCAACTATTCTAAATCCGTGCTCCTTCCTATGAATTTAGACGACACTACAAGAGACTTGTGACTAGTTATCTCTCCATTTGCCACAGTGCACGGAAGATTTAAATACTTAGCTATTTACCTCATCGCAGGCGCAAGACAACTGGGACTTAGAAACTATAAGGAACTGTATAAAGGCATTCAACAAGAACTTAGGAAATGGAAACATCTCAGCCTTAGCTGGCTTGGGTGATTGGCTTGGTCAAAATGTCTGTGTTACCTAAGTTCTTACTTATTTTTTCAAGTTTTGCCTATTCCCATCCCTCCTCTTCAGCTAAAGAGATGGCAAAACAAACTCGTATTTGTGTCAGGAGGCAAAAAAAAAAAAAAAAAAATGGGATAAGCAACAAAATTCTCTACAGACATAGAACAAAAGTAGGGATGGGAATGTCTAACTTAATGTTACACTATGCTGCTTTTCAAATCAAATCCTTGATGCCATTGCTCAGGGGAAGAACAGAAGCATCCACCAAACTATAGATTGCCATTTCCTTTCAAAACTTAATACGTATTTCTGGAATTTGTGCCCCATGCTGGGCAAAAGATTCCAGCATTGCAGGGAGTTGGAGTAGATGACTCTCATAGTCCCTTCCAACTCTGAGATTCCATGAGTTTTCCAATTTATTGTTATCCTTCTATTAGAGAGTTTCATCCTGTTAGCTGGGTTTTTTTTATTTATTACATTTTGTACATTCCCTTGAGGTGTGTGGATGCGATAGATAGATAGATAGATAGATAGATAGATAGATAGATAGATAGATAGATAGATAAACAAACAAAAGCAGCTCCCTCTGTGGAAAGTTGGTTTCACTCTCAAATAGAGCTATTACTACAAAATTGTCTTGAGCACCCGGCTACAAAAGCTGGATACCATTTCCCCTTCTGAATCATGCCTATGTGAGATGCATGATTCAGAATCATTAAGAAGATTTTACTTATGGTAAGTATAAATACATTCGCAAGTGAAACAGCAAGCACCTGTTCTTCGTCAAAATTACTTCCTTTGCTAAATTAATCTCTTTGTTAGCAACTCTGTGCTGAAATCAGTGTTCTTCCTCCAGAGCTGCTGACAGCATGTCCACTTTTTAAAAAGACATGGAAATAATCAGGAACAGAGTAAAAGCATTGTTACTGACCATCAGGACTGATGGACAGGGCTTACAAGGTGATAGAACTGGAACATGTTGCTCCTGACCTGAGGACACCTTGTTGTTGTTCAGTCGTTCAGTCGTGTCCGACTCTTCGTGACCCCATGGACCAGAGCACGCCAGGCACACCTATCTTTCACTGCCTCCCGCAGTTTGGCCAAACTCATGCTAGTCGCTTCGAGAACACTGTCCAACCATCTCATCCTCTGTCGTCCCCTTCTCCTTGTGCCCTCCATCTTTCCCAACATCAGGGTCTTTTCCAGGGAGTCTTCTCTTCTCATGAGGTGGCCAAAGTACTGGAGCCTCGGCTTCAGGATCTGCCCTTCCAGGGAGCACTCAGGGCTGATTTCTTTAAGGATGGATAAGTTTGATCTTTTTGCAGTCCATGGGACTCTCAAGAGTCTCCTCCAGTACCATAATTCAAAAGCATCAATTCTTCGGCGATCAGCCTTCTTTATGGTCCAGCTCTCACTTCCATACATTACTACTGGGAAAACCATCGCTTTAACTATACGGACCTTTGTCGGCAGGGTGATGTCTCTGCTTTTTAAGATGCTGTCTAGGTTTGTCATTGCTTTCCTCCCAAGAGGCAGGCGACTTTTAATTTCGTGACTGCTGTCACCTATGGAAGCCAAATAGATCCTCTGCTCTATGAGATGACAACATGCTTCTCTTGCAAAGTTGCCGTAGGTATTTCTGCATCACTCTTTAACAACGGCCACAGCATTCCTTTATTGAGTTAAGTACTGAGCTTTGAAAGGTCAAGTTAGAGCCACACAAAAGACCAAATCAGATGTCATGAGAGACTCATGGCTGCGTCTGACTCGAAAACATTTGGTGAAGTAAGAGGCAGGCTGCGCCGCCACTTTCCTGGCCTCAAAAGCAGCAGTTATTAAGTTTGCACCCTGGCCCCTTCCAAACCATGCCCCCCCTCCCTGTCTCTCTGCTCCCGGTGATGCTCTGGCGAATGACATCATCGAGCCATGCCACCAAGTTTGTAGTGGGTCGCCATGTTGTTGAGACAGAGAGGCAGGATCTGCTGTGAGGCTGGAACAAAGTCTTGAAACCGGGATGTCCTGATTTTGAGTCAGAAGCTGTGATGGCTTTACCAATTCCAGGACCGTCTTGGGAGAATCGGGGCAGTTGAGGTGTATGAGACAGAGGGCTCCCTTGTACTACCCAGGGAGCCCTCAAGCCCCTAAGAGGCTTGGCCCTTTTGGAGGGGAGAGATGGGGCTTCCAATTAACCATAGATGTACCGGGGGGGGCAAGGGTTCTTTCTTTTAAAAAGTTTTAGAAGGGGCTGACACTGCTCAGGCTCCCTCCCTTCTTTTGCCTGTACATTCTAGCAAAGCTTCAGGGCAAAGCGGCTCCATAGAAAGCCATGTGGCTCTGGCACAATGCTTCCCTCTTGCTATGCTTCCCCGAGTAGCCCTGTGCGACAAACCTCCACTTCAGACTCTCCCCTCGTTACTAAGTGAATTTTTAATCAGGTGTTCTGGGTCAAATTACAATGCACCCCACCTTCTTCCTCTGAGGTCCGTCTGTTATTTCAATCCCCTTTTATCTATAATCTGGGGATCCCTTAGTAACGGGAGTTTTCCTGTCCAGCGGCCGTGGCCGGTTATATCCTCTGCTCTGGGCTCAGGGGTTAACCTCTCCTTTGCCTACAGTTCGGGGTCTCTCCTTATTAGATCCCCCCACTATATCAGTTAGCTAAGCCCTCTTAGCAACTCTGTGGCAATACCAGGGTTTCCGCCCGCTAGCCCCTCCTGAGGGAACTCCAAGACACAAACTATCACCCTTCAGGTTAGTTTTGTCCTTTCCCTGAGTTCACCTCCTCATGAGCATACATAGCTCGCTGGACCCAATGAACGACGATATTTTCTTAGCTCAACAATAAGAGGTCTTTATTTCTTACAGAACATAACGGTTTCAGTGATGGTTCATAAGCTTAGTTTCATAACAGTGTAAACTCTTTCTTTCAGCAACATATACACATCTTCAACGATCCTAACCTAACCTAACCTATCCTGGCCCCACACCCTCCTTCTTCCAGTCACCACTCTCCTCACACTAACGGCTGCCCCCTCCTTTTTAAAGAGCGGAAGGTCCCGCCTCCCAAGGGGTATCTGCCACTCAAACTGGGGTGCCCATTAACTCCTAAAACACCGTGGGTTTCTGAACATCCCCTAACTTAGATCTGATTCATTACACCTTGGAGCAGCACTTTGCTCTGAAGTGTGGGCGGGGGGAGTACGGAGGGAGCAGCATGCTCTCCTTTTTAAAGTTTAAAAAGGGGGGGGAGCCCTCTGCCACCTTGCACATCTCAGGAAGGGCTGCCTGCATGGCGCTTGCGCAGGTGCCCTTGAGATCTTGCCCTGGTGCCTGCGAAGCCTCTGAGTTCCACTGCCCTCTCAGTGGAGAAGGTGACTACCGGTGGTTTTCCCCAGATCTCTTGGGGGAAATGAAGCGTGTGCTCTTTCTGTGGTGGACGGTGGGCATGGGCTGATCTGGGGTGAGGAGAGAAGTGACCAGAGGGGGCAGCAGCCACAGCATTAGGCGGAAAATCAAAATGTGGCTATGAGCCAGTAAGAAGGTCAGAGACTCTCTTCTAAGGCCAAAACAAAATAAAATAAAAAATCCTTCCAGTAGCACCTTAAAGACCAACTAGGTTTGTTACTGGTATGAGCTTTCGTGTGCATGCACACTTCTTCTCTTCTAAGGTAAGATTAGGGGAGGAAGGGGCCTTGGAAGGCTCCCGATCTAGAATCCATTCAAACCTGGCAGCAACTCTGAAATTGAGGCTGTATTACTCCAGAAAAGTCTTGTCATGCCTGTGGAATTACACTCGGTTCCAGCTCACTTTGATTCATTATTCCCCCCCCCCCCGTGGCATCCTCTACATTTTCCTTATCTGTTTGTTCCTGTCATCTGTGAAAACCACCTCTTATGGATTGTTATCTTTTCCCACCTTGTTTCTGAGCAATATTTCCCCTTACCGGTACTAATAGAAAATAAAAAATTCCTGCTGCTGTTATTTTCAACACACTACCCACAGCCAATGAAGCCACAGGGACACTCAAAATCTTTGCTCTAACTTCGTGTGACAGCAAAGCTATGTTCTGATAGCAGACTTTTTTCTTATTATTATCAAGGATGACACTTGGAGGATGAGAGGGGAAAGAGTTTAAGATAGCTGGGAGGAGGGTAAAATGAGCAATGCGGGCAGCTAGAACATCTGTGGTATGAAAAGTTATGGGATTTTAGCACTGATTGGAAATGAAGCAGTGAAGGTGAATCTGCTTGAATTGCCTTTTAAATTACTATACTGCCCTTCATCTCAGGATCACTGCATGCCCTTCCCCACACGTTTGTATACTAGTAATATGTATACAAAGAACACATGTCTGAGTCTTTAGCTAAGAGAGCCAGTGTGGTGTAGTGGTTAAGAGCATACCACCACTAAAGGTGTTATAATAATTTTAAGGTGCACACACATTTTAGACCACACTCCACAGAAAACCAATCCTTTGCACTTCAAAATTAGGAAATGTCCCCTCAAAAAATAAGACACTTTATTTTAGTACACAGAACAGTCCTAAAGCCGACATGGCTCTCCTAATGACCACTAAATATTTCCTCTGCAGCAGAAGTATCTTGGAAAAAACCTTTCCCAGTAGTTGTTTTCACCTACAAATCCTGTCAAAAGAGCATATTTTGTGTATGACTAGGGGAGGTCTGTGACAGTCATTTCAGAGACTAGGCTATTGATTCGCCAGGTAATGCAGTCAGTGAGCATTATCAGGTATCTTTTCAAACAGAAGACAAGCCACACTCTCATTTATTTATTTATTTAGTTAGTTAGTAGACGGCCTCTTTCTGTGATGCTTATATGATGCTAAGTGGTTGGGTAATTTCTAAAGCCTTTGTTCTGGGTCCTCCCCTCCTTGCAAGCACTGCTAGGAGTTGTTTCTTTTTGTTTTTCAATGATGTATTTATCAATTTGGTGGAAGACATTTTTTATTCTGAAAGTGTGGCCCAGAGAAAACAGTTCGAGAACCGCTGTACTAGACCCTTATGCCCTTTAGAATCAATAACCCGCTGGTTAATTCCTGTAGTAAAAATATATGGAAAACAAAAATCGCCACAAATCCAGTCCCAGTGGATATTTTCAGTAGCCTCACTCAGCTGCATCCCCATTGTTATCTGCAATTCAACCTCCCACCTCGCTTTTCATCTTCCAGGTCTCTGTGGTCTACAAAGGATTTTAAAGTTCTCTGGAAAGCACCTGCGTTTCTTATAAGTGTGTTCCATGTTGTTATTGTGTCTCACAGTCACTTTGAGTTGTTGATCTGACCACAGGCTATAATAAGCCTCCCAAAGAACAGGCTTTTGGGGAGTTGAATGCAGTACTTCTGTAGAAAGGGAGAACTTTTTATTTCAGGGAAAATAACAACATTATTCAACAACACTATTGTCCATTTTGCTTCCCCTGTCTTTACTGTAAGTTAAATTAAACCGAAGGTTGTGCTGAACAACTGACAGCAGGCATGAGAAATTAAGGACCTGGGGTGCCCACAAATTCACCAACTCTGTCATTTCTTGGTGGGCTAAAAATGCAGGCGTGCAGGTCCCTAATATAGTTTGAAGGCTTAATATCCACAATTAATATAACCTTGTTTCCACAATACATGGTGCATTTGGGGGTATGAAAAGGGTGTGGGGGCGCACTTAGGACACAAAATCTGTGAACAAGATTGAAAACATATGGCTGGCCAAACCAGGAAAGTCATTCCCTGCATACCTTAGGGAGAATTTGATAGAGATTTTCCCCAGATAGTATAGAACACTGGTCCAGTTGTTCCACATGACTTCTGGAATAGCATCAGTATGTTGAAGATGCGTCAACTGCAGAGGGAAAGTAGCATCGTTTTTGCTGAGGTTGCCCAGTGCTACATTTTTTGGGGGGGGGGGGAGATAGGGGGTGGAAAGTAATGTATAAGGTTACCAGCGATGGGAGGAAAAAGAAAAAACAGATGCTTTTAATGCCATACACTGGCCTTTTGTTCCATGTGTGGAAGAAACAGGAGTCTACATAATACTTTATCAGCAGTTTCAACACAAATCTGGATGCTGTGACAATGCAAACTCATTGAATTTTGACCATGGAAGTTTTTCCCCTCCATCTTTGGATAACTGTTGTAATACATCACCCAGACAATTCAGCACACAACATTCTTGTGAATAATAAAACACAAGGTGAGAAAGACAGACTGGTTTCTACTGCTGCTACCGAGACCTGCGTGGGGAGGGGTGGCTTGTGTTTCGTTCTCCTGCCTTATTATTATCTACTACTGAAAACCAATAAAAATATATACATATACATATAAAAGGCTTAAGGTTGTATTCAAGCACACGGTGCTACCTCTTTACACAATCTGCTTCTGACAATTGCACAGAACCATAGCGCAATTGAAAACATCCCACCCAGTTCAAATTCTGCTTCAGCCCACAAATTCAGTGACCTTGGGCAAGCTACTGTCTCTCAGCCTCAGGCTGAACATCCGTAACATGGTGATAATAACACTGGTTCAGAAAACCAAGCTATTTTCTGAACAAAGTAAGAAAAACAGCTTAGTTCTGATTTGAATATTCTTTTTCCCTCACACACCTGGCATTCACACCTCTCCTTCCAACCCACCATGATAAGCTTGGTGGGCCCCCAATCTGTGTCCTGCTGCCCTCTTCTCCCAAAGTTACTTCATGGTGGCAAGGTTTATCTCCAGAGAAACCCTTTAATGAACAATCTGGGCAAAACAAAATAATCAAAAAATCAAAAAATCCTTCCAGTAGCACCTTAGAGACCAACTAAGTTTGTTCTTGGTATGAGCTTTCATGTGCATGCACACTTCTTCAGATACACTGAAACAGAAGTCACCAGACCCTTATATATAGTGAGAGAGTGAGGAGGGGTATTACTCAGAAGGGTGGTGGGAATGGGTGATTGGCTGATGGGCGTGGAAACCTATTGACGACTGTTAACGACTGCAATTAGTCTTAAGGGAAAAGGGAAAAGACCACTAGGTTCTTTCCCAGCTATTGCCCCCACCCCAAGTCTAACTGAAATTAAACAAGCGATGCCAGGCAAATCTCATTTCCTTTTATTGATGGAGTTAAAAGCTTGACGGATAAGAGGAATGCTATGGACATAGTGTATCTTGACCTCTGTAAGGCTTTTGACAAAGCTCTTCATGATATTCTTGTGAGGAAGCTGGTAAAATGTGGGTTGAATGAGATAACTGTTAAGTGGATTTGTAACTGGTTGACTGACTGAACTAGTTTTTCTTTAGAAAAGCTACTAGGAAAATATATTAGAGGGTGAAATGATAGTTTTGAGCCAAATTCACTCAGATATAAAATTGAATTGACTCTACATTTTTTGCTTTGCCAATTGTCCCAGATCCAATTAATTAATTAATTAATTAATTAATTAATTCTGAATTGTGTCCATCAAGATGTATTTTCAAGATTGTTTTCTAGGCCTTGTCCAGTTCCTCGCCCCATTTCAGATTCTTTCTGAAAGCAAAACTTATTTAGCTGGGTAAGATGTTTTAATACTGTAAATATATGCTGGTTGCTTATACAAAATGGATCTCTCAACTTTTTATATAGTTTGTCAGTTGGTGTTGGATAATAAGATCTATTAAATGTTCTCTATTAATGGCCATTTCAAGCTCTTGTCTCGGTAGGGGCTGAAATCATAACTATACAAACAGTTTTCTATGTGGAAATAAATGAGAAAGATCTTCATTTGGAGTTGGAAACTACTGTATTACTGTGAGGTTTCTGCCTGGAAAAAGCAACTCTGGTCCTTCACTGTTTAAGGCAGGCATCCCCAAACTCGACCCTCCAGATGTTTTGGGACTACAATTCCCATCATCCCTGACCACTGGTCCTGTTAGCTAGGGATGATGGGAGTTGTAGTCCCAAAACATCTGGAGGGCTGAGTTTGGGGGTGCCTGGTTTAAGGCCTAGTGGCAACTGCTTCCCAGCTGTTCTGCATTTACACCTGGGAATATTGGTGATAGAGGTGTCGCTGAGATTGAAGTGGAGTGGATAAAACCGGGGTGGGGTGGGGGGGAGCAGCAGCAAGCCTTGCCAAATATCATAGGGGAAGATCAATAATTTGAACTTGCTGTTGGGGGAGGCGGCTCTTACCTTCCCAAACAATGCCCCTACAATGCCATGATTATGTCGCATACTGTGCGGCATCGTATGGGGCGTGTAGGTGGATTGGGAGAAGAGAACAGGGACTGATGAGCTAGTGTTTTTTTTAAAGAAAGCATTTGAGTACACTTCTGCAGTAAATAAACAGTTTGTCGCAATTGAGGTTCCATAAGTCTCCAAGGCTCTCTCTCACTCTGCGAGGAAACTGATACCTTGACTTACGAGCGACTCGAATTCCGTATTTTTTGACTTCCGAATGACCTCCAGAAGCGAAAAAAATGGCCGCCGCTTCCGAAATTTTCGGAATTGCAAAGGGAAAGCAGCGGCACGATACCTCGACTTACGAAAATTTGAATGCGCTTTTTTCAAAAAAAATTCCCGTTCTGTGATGGCACCTTCGACTTACGAAGATTTCGACCTACGAGCACGCCTTCGGAATGGATTAATTTCGTAAGTCGAGGTGCCACTGTCCTGTGAATCCTGGCTGCTCTGGGAATCCTTACCATTCAGCAGGGTGAAAAGCACGAAACAGTAGCAGCAGTTCAAGTCGTGAATCCCTGCTCACTGAAGACCTGGGTCTGCTGCCTGTGTATGGCAGATATCTATAAACCAGAGTGCACCATGGGATTTGATTCCCAGAAAAAGCTAGCATCAACCCATCTTTTCACAATTCATATTATTTTACATAATATTCGGAAAGGGGAAGGGCTTGGTGGCATGGCCAGGTACCTGCTGATGCCTCCTTGGCCCAAGACATGGGTGGGGAGAAGGTTCTCATTCCTCAGTCGGGAAAATGCCAGGGGTGTGTGTGCTCTGCTTGGTCCTCCAAGCACACCTCCATTGAGAAATGAGAGATCACCTCAGAAGCCTCTGCCATAATTGTTGTTTTTAGGTGGGGGGAGAGCACCGGAGGGAGCAATGGAATGATTTGGTTGCAATCTTTTTAGTCCCACAGGCACTGATCCCTTCCTCTCCCTGTCCTTCGCACTGGGAAATGGAGCTTTGGCTCCCATAGACACTTGCAAAGCCACCACAGCCTCCAGGGGTGTGTGATTGTCCAATTCTTGGTTTGAGCAACACCTGGAGGGTCTCAAAATGAAAGCGGCTTTCTGTTTTAAGA
Source organism: Lacerta agilis (assembly GCF_009819535.1). Taxonomy (NCBI): domain Eukaryota; kingdom Metazoa; phylum Chordata; class Lepidosauria; order Squamata; family Lacertidae; genus Lacerta; species Lacerta agilis. Next base: position 127,003,869 of record NC_046312.1, read on the forward strand.
CACACTTTCAGGGCATATTCACAATTACCTTTCCTCTGTGCTTTTCCGGCAAGGTCTGCATTTTAAAGCTGTTTTCAAGTACTCAAATTCCTTTGCTCTGGAGCTTTCCCCACAAAAACCTGCTCTTTAAAGCTGAATTGGAGCAAACAGCAATTCGTGGAAAACCCAAATTGAAGGTGCAGATCTCTATTTACTGTGGTGACAAGGGTGAAAAGCCCGCTTACCTCTTTGGCTGAGATGAGAAGTGGGCCAGAATGCTTTTAATCTGGTTTCGATGACAGTGTGAAAATGTGAGTAGAGAATGACATTTTGATTCCCCCAGTTAAGAAGAGAGGGGGGGAAATGGATCGTATTGAAGATGTGTTTGAACTGCTTTGATACAAAAAAGGACAAGGAGAGAATTATTTCATTTTACCCATTGCAAGACTCAACGATTACCGACATTGGCCCACAATTTAAACAGGGGCTAGTACAATTGTTACACCAATGGGGAAACTGTTGAGCTTAGACACTGGCGGGGATGATATGAGAATCATTGCCAACAAATTTTCAATTCCTTGGATGAGTTGGAAGCTGAAGTCAGATTGCTTCAGGGTGGTGGCAGATCTGCTCCTGAAGGTAGCACTCTAAACACCTGCAAGAGTGGGCTTGCTTGGCTAAAGGAATCAAATCAATCTCCCCTGTTTCATGCCTTTTTACAAATCTGTTCAGTGCTGTGCAGTTACAAGCTCTTTGTGTGAAAGAGACTTCTCAAAACTAGCACATGTAAAAGAAAAGTGCAATGTCCCCACAGTGCCTTGACTCATTGATTATTTTTACACTGTATTGAACAAGAATTGGCTTTGTCTGTTAATTACAGTGGTGCGACTAAGGAATTTAAATCCATCACACCTGGTGAGCGATGTCTCATTTTCTAGGACAGGAAGAGCTGGAGTTCAAAGAATGGGCTTAAAGGGGGAAAAGAAAAAGACACAGGGCTGGTGTTGTTGTCAGCGTGATGTTACCAAGCAGCAAAGTGAAAGCTAGTGTCGGAGAGGTAGAGGGAGCAACATGGAAATGCAAAGGAGAATAAGCTTTAAAGCGGAGGAGAAGAAGAAGAAGAAGAAGAGTTTGGATTTGATATCCCACTTTTCACTACCCGAAGGAGTCTCAAAGTGGCTAACATTCTCCTTTCCCTTCCTCCCCCACAACAAACACTCTGTGAGGTAAGTGGGGCTGAGAGACTTCAGAGAAGTGTGACTAGCCCAAGGTCACCCAGCAGCTGCATGTGGAGGAGCGGAGACGCGAACCCGGTTCCCCAGATTATGAGTCTACCGCTCTTAACCACTACACCACACTGGCTCTCTCATTGGGAAGCATTGGGATGGTGCAGTGTGGAACTGGCTGGAGGAGGAAACGACCCACCACCAACACCAAGGCTCCCCGGGGAGATGGAGAGACCACCTAAGGAGTTGGCGGATTTCAGACTTTAAAATAAGTTTGTATTAGTTCTGGAGGAGAACTCGCCAGATATTGCATGCTCACTGAGACAAAGGAGACTGCTCCACTTGAGAGCATATTAAAACGATGTACTTAGAAAGCATACTGAGCTGCACATTGCAACTAAATCGACCTGTCAAGTCGGCTTAATGCAAAATCAGGGGCTATTTGCAATAAACAGTAGCGGAATTAAACTCCACTCACAGACTGCTTAATCCCCACCAAACTATTTCCAAGCAACCCAGAAGTAAACAGCTTCTATGAATTATATCCATCTGTCAACAGAGAGGACTGAACAATAGGTACAATAGGTATATGAGCTGCAGGTATTATTAATGGGATATCTTACAAATGTGCCGTCAGCTTTACAGTTTTCCAATCGTGCTTTAGAGAATGAACATGGATTGCTGCTAATTAAGATTCAAATAGCTGAGGAGAAATGTCTCAGTGTGTTCCTGTGTAAAACTGCTTCAGAGAATTCAAGGAAACAAAAATGTTGCCCCCCCCCCCAAAGACTTCCCCTGAGATAGGCCTACCGTTGTGAAAACTTGAATCTGTTTTGCCCATTTATGGTTGACTGGTGAGCCATTAGCCGTTTGCAACACAAGCTACACTCATTTCCCCAGGTGCAATTGAGATCATGGTTTTGCCCGAAGATATTGCGTGTCTGTGTGTGTTACACGCTGCAGAGATAGGGGACGGCTCCTGAGAATTGTGGAACACAGGAATTCTAAAGAAGGACGCTGAAAATGCCAGAATGATCAGTTCTATTGTCTTTATTAAGAAGGATTTAGACTTACAGCAAGAAGCAGCCTGCCTTTTCCCCTTGCATCTCACGCAGGACGAACACAGCCAAGCTAGAAGATGATGGCCTGCCCATGCCCAAAGATACATACATTCTTTATACAATAGAACAGCAAACGTCACATCGGAACATGGGTGGCAAATGCCCAGGCATTACTGATGTTTCCCCTTTCTGGGCTCTTGGACATCAGTTCCTGGTACCTGCTTTCTTCTGCAATGTTACAGGGAGCAGCAGAATAATGTGAAATATATGCAACTTCTAAAAACCTTTCATAAGGCATAAAAATAAACAAAACAATGTTATTGGAAGGTGTTTTCTTTTCCGTAACATGTTTCACAATACATGTATCTGACAGACAGCCAAAACAAAGGTCTGCTGGAATAATGCCCTGCCCCCTTTGTGAATATAACAGATTACAGTATGCACAATAACGTACTGAAATAAGAATTACTTTTTTTAATGTCAAAAATGTACAGGAATCACACACAGCAGTCTGGTTGGGAGGCAAAATGTCATTTACTCTTAACACAACATAGCACCAGTGACAGATGGCTGTTTGGGGAATTACAGAGATTGGCAGTTTTTCTTTGAGCAAGGGAAGCTCAACTTTTAAATATATTCTTTGTATTAATGCTGAATGGATAGTCATGATGCTTTTGACTCAGGTTGTCAAGTGATTAATGCACCGTGATGAACACATTATGCAAATTCAGCCTGAAATATTATGTTGATTATTATTTTTTAGTTTTGCTTAAGTGCACACCTCAATCCATGCCAGGGCCTCGGGGCAAGCAGCAGTAGCGCAAACTCACACAAAAGCCATCCTTACAAAGTCAAAATGCTGCAATTGCTGGGACACTTCCTTTTCTTAACATATCCCAAGCCTTATAACACCAGCAGCAACGCAAAGGCATTTCTGTGTGCTTCCAGAAGGGACATGAATTTATGTGCAACAGTTTGTTCAGAACCCAGGGCAAGGCTTAGTATCTACTATGGCTACCCTGTTTACCCCTGCCTCCCCTGTGTCAAATTTTAAATTGTAAGCTCCTTGGGGCAGGGATCTATAAAATGCCATGTGCACTAATGGGACTATCAAAATAATAAATCACCCAGTTTCTAGAACTGATGTTGACTGTTTTTTTCCTTCATGAATTTGTCTGGTCATTTAATATATATATATATATATAACCCCATCTAAGGCACTGGCTACCATCTCCACAGCTTGTCTCAGGAATTCCATAAGTCAACAAGATTTTGTGTGAAGAAGTGTTTCCTTTTCTCAGTCCTGGACCTACTTCATTGGGTGCCCTCAAATTCTGGTATTTTTTTTCAAGAGGGAGGGGGGAAAACAGGTTCATAATTGTGAACATGCAACTAGAAAGAGGCACGTACAGTGTTTTTTATTATTATTTATTTAAATCCCAATCCCAAGGGTGGGGAATTTTCCCCCATGGTATGACTTTCCAATTATGCGAAAGCCAGATATTTCAACACACTCGCCTGCCACATGGACTTCCTTACATCCAGGCAAGCAAGAGGCATTATCATAGCTCAGGAACATATTCCAGTGGTCAAAAACGCTCAAATGGATGTGTGGAGCAGGACTGGGGGGGGGGGGGGCTGAGATTCTGTTTCCCAGGAGATAAACATTAGCCACAAAAGCTGAGCCGACGTAAAGGCCTTGCAAGACCCAGAAGACAAATCCATTCTGAAGAAAAAGCACGTTTGAGATTTATAGGGCAAATTAGGAGGTGGTAGTGAGGGAACAGGCAAACTTTTAAAAACATGCTTTTAAAAATGTACCATGCCAACAAACACTACTGTTACAGACACTGCAGATTGCTTTGAACATGTATTGCCAGGCAGGGATTCTTTATTTCAAAAGAGTTTCCTACCTTTCACTTTCTGTCAATTAATCCCTGATTTTCCACTATTATGGAAAGAAACCTAATGATCAAATGGAACCAGTATAAGACTGCATCCCACTCTTCTTTCCCCCTTTTCTGATCAATAGTATTCTGGAGGTCAAGGGGAACTTGTGTTAACTCTCTTTGTACATGTTCTTTAATTGACAGGCTGGATTTGAAATCACATACAAGTGATTAGATCAGTAGCTCTCAAACTTTTTTCTCTGGACCACTCTTCCAGAATAAAAATTTGCTCGAGCCACACTGAGTTTTTTTATTGATAAGAAATACACTGGAAAACCAAAAGAAACAAGTCCTAGCAATGCTTGATTTACAACACAGAACACAACTACTTTATAATATGACCATGGGACATCCAGAAAGTATAAAACAATTCTACTACATAATAATGTGAATCATTCCCAAAATATAATTATAAACAAGCCTGTTACATATGTACCTTAAGTATGTCTACAAACTCTATGAGAGGTATTAAATAGTGGGTGGACACAGCAGACGACACAGTGATTCTCCAAGCAGCTCTTGTTTATTCTCAGGCTGGAACAGAACTGAACTGAAGGGCTCAGCAGCCTGCTTATATAGAACTTAGCTACAAGCAACAGTAACAACTTTCTGTAGTTACCCAATCCCTGAACGTCACTTTCAATCCCTCATTTGCATGTGCGGACCTGAGTGAGAACTGCGGCAGAATGAACTACACACACACACACACACACACACCCCTAGTGGCCTAGGGTGAGAACTTCAATACATAACAAGAGGCATGAGCTTGCTTTTGCCAGGTAATCTCATTTATATTAGGTCTAATATGCACAAAGAAGTTCTTCTCTTTTCTGATCTTCCGTATCTGCCAGAGTTGAAAATCCCTGTTCACAACAATGTGTCGTGGAGAAAGAACTGTAGAAGAATAGTCATTGCTCTTGAAGAGAGGTGTGGATATTGTTTCCAGTTGTAAATCCCCCCAAAATATTTTGATGCTATGCTATGCTATGCTTTGCCCCTCCCCAAAAGCCTTTGGATCCAGATTTTAGCTTTTTGAAATATGGCAACCCTGTGCTACGCTGAAATGTTTAGATGTTTGTCATCCCTTAATCTTCCTGTCACACTTGCCATGTATTTCCGGCAACATCTTTCTTCTTAAAATAATCACCGCTACAAAAGAAAGAAGAACATACAGTAATAGAAAAGTCACTTTTTGTTTCTGAAAAGAACAGAAAACTTCTTTTCTTCGCAGTTCATTTGGTAGGCTTCTATATTCAGTCAGGGAATTTTCGGGAATTTATTTCTTAGCCTTCCTCTATTGTTCAAGGTAACATTTATAAGTTGTTGGTTTCTGTTTTTTTTTTTTTTGCCCTGCAACAACTTCTGAGGTAGGGTTGGGTACAGAGGTGGCCCACTCATTAGGTGGGGTGCAGCAGTTGCCTCAGGTGGTGAAAGTGCCAGAGGCATCCCAACCACGCCACCACTTCTGCAACCAGAACGCCCACCTCTTTTGGGGGTGTTCTGGGGGTGGTGGAAGGGGTGAGTTGGGCACCCCGGCAGTGGTATGGACAGGAAGTGGCACATTCCTGTTTTGCCTCAGGTGGCAAAATTAAATGGGCTGCCCCTGGTAGGCTAAGAACCATAATTGTTAGCAAGGATTTTTGTTTGTTTGTTTGTTTATTAAGGAAATGTGAATTATCTATATACCACATTTCCCTGTCTTTATGATCCAAAATATGGCTTACAGAAATAAAAAAGAATGGATTGTTGTTGTTTTACACAAAAAGGCATGGATACAGAAGGATGGAATTTTACTTGGCCAACCAGGGTGTTAGGGGTACCACTAGAAGGTACACTTGCTAGTTGACCATGCAGCTACACGTCTGTTGGTCCCATCGTTTCCCCCCATGAAAACCCATGGTTTAGCGCTGAATCGGAACAAATGGCAATCAGTTTTTGCGTGGATTGCTGTTTGCTCTGATTTAACACCAAAGAGCAGGTTTTCCAGGAGGGAAGCAGTGGGACAAAGACAAACCCGCTCAGACCCATGCCTAGAAAATGTGAGACAAGTAGAAAACTTCTTGCCCCCCATTCTTTCTAGGCATGGAACAAGTGGAAGTGTGGTGGAGGTGTCCATAGTGAGCCTGATGCTGTCTTACACCAGACATTCATAGGTGGCAGGAAGAACGAATTAATGGCACCTTTTAATCAGTGAAGACCATACCCCAAACTCTTGAGTAAAAAGCCATTTTAAAAGAGCTCAAAAGCAAGGTGGTGGTGGTATTTATGCCCCACTAAAGAATATTCCAGCAGAATGCTTGCTAGTTTCCCTTTTCCCACCTCACCTCTATGTGCAATTTAGTAAAGTGGTGTTTCTAAATGACCTGCTTCAGGCAAAATATGAAATGTCAAGCCTTCTGGCCAGCAGAAGCATTTTCAAGTAATTTTGTATGACTCGTTGACTTTGGTGGTACTCTGAGGAAAAATGGTGAGTCAGTGAATAACAGAGAGATTATTTGCATGCCCTAAGTAGATGAGAAAAGAATACAATGTCAGACATTTTAAGAGGATAAACGGGAAATGGTAAGGCCTTATTATCCAGTACGAACCACTAAGACCAATGAGAAAGATGGCTGTGATTGCCCTCTTCCTCACCAGAGAAGAAGGGGACAGGGAAGATTTACAACAAGAACAAGCAGGGAAGAAAGATTGACAGTGGGATCCGCTGCCCTGGTGGACCCTTGCTCCTGAGGAGGTTGCCTCACCTTCCCTTGTGCATGGGCTGGCCCGGGCAGCCCTTTCAGAGCCTCTTCTGGAAACGTTTTGTTATATGGTGGTGGGGTGGGGGGAATCACCTGCATTCAATTTTTATGCAGTGCACAATTTACAATCCTAGTTTGGTAATGCACAAAGCAGAGAGCTGATGATTATCATCCTGGCAATTTTTTCTATCTTTCATAGCAGCACATAGTTTGGTCTGCACAAGTCACTTGTAGAATGAGAAATTGCAGCATGTTTGTGACTTTCCAATATCTTGTTTATAAAAGCATCCCTTGGGTTCAAAGTCTCATTATTGCACCATGTTTCTACTTTGGCTGACGTTATGAGAACTGCATTTTAAAAGGTATTCCTAGGACAGAGACTGGTGCTATGGAAAGAAACATTGGCCAAAGAGATTCAGCAATGAAAAACAATATGTATTTCATCTTCATCTTTCTTTTTTGAAATAATTTTTATTAAAGGTTTTCATGAATTATAACAGACCGTGCGATTCTCTCCCCCAGGTCATAAAGTCATTTGGTTACATTCAATGTCCGACAATGTAGTTTCCAGAAGGCCCAAACTGTGTCTGACTGCCATTGTTACTGAGGGAAAGATTCCCGTCTGAAACACTTAAGGGCCGTTGCAAATCAGTAAAAAATGCAAAGTTTGATGGAACTCTACCCACATTTTCCAGTGAATTTTCCTCTCACTTTCCTTCCCTCAGAAAATCCAATCTTTTGGGTTTGTTGTGCAACACTGCCCAATCTGCTATTACTGTGTGACCTGAATTTGCCAGTGTATGATCAAAACACAACAGTCTGGAAGCATCCTCACATCTCCTTTGCTGCAAATCTTTAATCCCCTCTCCCAACATTTACAAGTTACCAGCAAAATATGCCAATAAAAAGTATCCGAGCACTTGCTTATAAAGGAAATCTGTCAAAAAAAATATATCTGTAACTGTCTCGCAAAACTCCCCTCCCAAGAAAAGAAATCATAATTATGTATCTTCACACTTTACTGCCAATAGCAAATTGTTCAATAAAGGTCAATATTTCTTGCGGCTGTTTTTAAAGCAAGTTGCTTGGCCATTACAGAACCTCTTCTGCAACCTTGCTTCTTCTTCTTCTTTCAGCAGTTCTCATTAAGAACTCTTTGCTTGTCTTCCGTTCTGTGTGCTCAGCTGCCCAATGGCCTCTAGGCTTTCCTCAAAAGCTGAGGTAACATGTGCTCCGACTATTTCACAATCTTTTATTGCTCTGCTTTTCCAGCTTGCTTTCTGCATGTTATAGAATCTTTGCTAGGTTCCTCTTGGGGTGCACAAAGCCTGAGCATTTGTGTATTTGTTTAGACTGTTCTGGTCTATATTCAGAAGCTGTCAACCTTCCCTTTTTTTTGGCGGGAAATTCCCTTATTCCAGCCATAGCTGGAAATAGGGAAGGTTGAAAGGCTCCCCAGAAGGGAAGGCAAAAAATAATTTTTTTTGTCTAAATATTAATTAGGTTTGGTTTATATCACCCGTGAATGTATGTAAATATACCAAAACCTTGAGGGAGAATAAGAAGAAAACTAAATGTTGTAGCTTAAGCCAAGATGAGATGTAACATATGAATTGTAAGTATTGACTTTTGTATTTGTCTGTTCAGATATTACTTAGAAATCTTGATACCTTATGTAATGAATGTTCAAATACTAATAAGGTTTGGTTTGCACCACCAGTGAATGTATGTAAATACATTAAAACCTTGAGGGAGAATTCACTGAAGAAGCCCGAAACTCTTCATGGGCGAAACAGGTGACAAATGCCGGCACCCTGTCTAACATTTGTGCGTAACATCTTCGACACTTCATCTGATCGGACTTACCTTTGTTGATACCCACAGGAGCCTGGCTAAAGGAACTTTAAAGACTGAAATTTTCCTTTTGTGCAAATGTTCATGAGTTTTCTGTTTGTGGCTTCTGTGTAAGATTTTGCACATTGTTCTCTCAATTCTTGGATTACTAATGTAAGATTTAGAACGTGGACTGGTCTGGTAGATTCTTGTGCGCCGTTTATGTGCTGCTTACTGCATACTGGTCTACTACATGCTTGAAGAGACCAGCTGAAAACCTTGGTTAATGGGCAGTCTTATATGGAGAACATGTGAGAAAGCCTGAAGAGATTTGGTGCTTTGCCACCTAATCCTATCTGGAACTGTTTTGTGTGTGTTGTTTTCCTACTGGATTAAGACACAGCTCACACTTAACAGGGGACAGGAGTGCTTGGAGAATGAAATGCTTTCTCTGACAGAATGAATTCCTCCCCCAGCAAGTGAATTTGTCATACATAAAGCTCTTGATGGCCTGTGTTTGTTACCATGATGCACTTGCAGATGTCAGGACAAATCCTCAGGGGGTTAGTCAAAGGCTAAAGGCATTTCAAAACAGGGAGGTAAAACATGGATAATATTGTCCTGGCTTTGCCTGGTATCAACTCACTGATTTCTGCAGCTTTACTTAATTAAACAGCTTCATTCCCCCCCCCCCCCATAAACAACAAAAGAAATGTTCTTAATCTTGTTGAATATTTGCCCTCAGTACATACACAAAGAGAAATACATTCCGTTAATGAACCAGAGTGAAAAGATATTCCGCTGAATATCTCTAAATGAGTTGTTACTCATTATGAGTTACCAAAGTCTTGTTTGCTAAAAACTTGAAAAAGAAAAGAATAAGAGCAAGAAAACAGCAGGAGCCTAACAGCATTATTCAAATAAATAAGAAAATTTACGCTATAATAGGAATTTACGCTATAATTTAGAAATAGGAATTTACGCTGTAATAGGAAAGGGAAATAGGAAGTCTCATGTATACAACGAGCTCATTCTTTGTGGGATGTACATGTGTATTTCTCCAAAGGTCTCATCGAAGATAGTGGATCATGATGGGATCCAAACAGCAGGTGGGTTCCTAGCCATTCCGAGCCAGAATGGAGAGGCACGATTTTTGCAAACAGGTATTTTATGGGTGGTGCTGTGGTCTAAACAACTGAGCCTCTTGGGCTTGCCGATTGGAAGGTCGGCGGTTCGAATCCCTGCGAACAGGTTGAGCTCCCGTTGTTCGGTCCCAGCTCCTGCCAACCTAGCAGTTTGAAAGCACATCAAAGTGCAAGTAGATAAATAGGTACCGCTCTGGTGGGAAGGTAAACGGCATTTCCGTGCGCTGCTCTGGTTCGCCAGAAGCGTCTTAGTCATGCTGGCCACATGACCTGGAAGCTGTCTGCGGACAAACGCCAGCTCCCTCGGCCAGTAAAGCGAGATGAGCGCCATAACCCCAGAGTCGTCCGCAACTGGACCTAATGGTCAGGGGTCCCTTTACCTTTACCTTTATTTTACGGCAAGCCAACTGGGATCCAAAAACCCCAGTGCAGAGCCTTCCACAAACGCACAAGCACTTTCCTACCTTGCCTCCCTTAGGCACCTCCGCAAAGTTACTCCGGAGTCTTAGAAGACACCCTGAAATAGCATCCAATGTAGATACAATGGGTGGGGGGGAGGGCGGACTTCAATCCCAATGAATTCATGGTAGTGGTTAGATGATGAGCATTAAGATTACATGACATTTGGCTGCCCTTTGGTAGGGAAGAGCACATTTGCTTCAGGGAGTTTAAGAAATCATTTCTCTTCACTGTAGAGGGGTTCAGAAAGCAAGGGTGAAGGGGTTTTGCTGGCTGGCCGTACCCCCTCCTAGCCACTTTTCTGGTGTCTGGGTAAAGGGGATTGTGTTCCAATGTGCACCAATATCCCTGCCTCTTCCATATGAAGCTGATAAGGCGGATTTCCTCTCATGCGGATGTTTGCGTGGGCATAGGACTGTTTCACCCCGACACTGAACATGCATCCAGCTGGTGTATCGGAAGCAGAGCTAGCTGCTACAACTCAAACCTCCCCCTCCAAGCTTGCTTTCAACATGTGAGGGGAGTTATCTGGACCCTACTATGGGGGGGGTGCAGGCCCAGGGGGTTGTAAAAACCATGCTTCTCCACTCCGTTTCAGAGTGCCTGAGCTCGCCTGCACACTCCCCGTGAAGCTCCACCACTGCTCTAGGAGGCCTGGCGAGGCATTCCAGCTCCTCTGGGCACCTCTGCAGAGGAATCTGGTGGTTGGCATGGGCCATCGCAGCAGCCCTCTGTGGCCCCCTCCCTAGTCAGCCATCAGCACTATTTGAAGTGTTTGTGGAGGGCCCAGTGGGGCTAGGAAGGAAGACAAAGCAGGATGAGTTGCAGGAGGAGGAAAAGGAAGGGAAGGAGGAAGGAGGCAGAAGAGAAGGCAGCAAGCCATTTTTGAGTTTCTGGTCCGTGGTCTCTCTTGGCTTTGGAGGGACCAGTACAGCTTCTTGCTGAGTGTAACAGCCTAGGCCCATCTCTGCCTACTAGGGCCACTCGTTCTGCTATTATCCGGAGACAACAGGAAACAAGGGAAAGGTGGGAAGGCGATGGAAGGGCAGGCAACAGTAACCAGAGTGGCTGGGTGAGAAATCTCAAGGGTTTTCCATTTAGGACTAGATCATGTTGGATACGAGAGAAAAAGGCATTGAGCTGTTGGTTCACCTTTGAAGGTGGGTCCACTGGCACATATGGGAAGAAGAAGGCGCAATCTTTCTTCATGCAGGGGCAAACTTGTACAATACAGTGCGCATTAGAACATGATGTCTCCAAAATAGTGGAGTAGGTATGTCAAGCACTGACTTTTTCAAGTATTTCCTTGTTGCTCAACTACGAGCACCTTCTCTTTCATACAGAAATGTGCCTTGTTTTTATTTAATAAATGTTAGACACTAAAGGATATATCTAGGGATTTGATTGTAAACAACAGAAATGGCTAGCAGGTGGTAAAATTGGAGGTTTCTTCCAACAGCAGGCAAGAAATAATTTATTGTGCTTCTTAGGTTCCTGCTACATTTCTGTACTTATGATGTGATGGCTTGCTAAACTGATGGATATCAGCAAACAAAGTTCAGGAGATAATGATGCCACGTGTAATGGCATAGTGAACTAACCATTAGTGTGCACCAGCCTGTCTTATCCCTACCTTTTGGCTGCTAGTACTGGTAATTGATGAGCCATTAGATGTACCTTGCAGCTGTCAGCACTGCCTCCAGTGAAGTCTTGGGTAATTGCCTCCATTGGTTTTATTAAAGAATTCTACTCCAGAAATCTATTTGTTTGCTTCCCAATTACACAAAAACACTTGTCAGCATTCTGCCAGCTTTGGGCAAATCTATAGAGCATAGCTTTGTTCAAATGTTCTGTTGCTGCTTGATCAAAAAAATGTTTTCACAGAAAAAGTACAGCCGGCTCACAAAACGTCACAATTATTTAGCTATATTTATTAAAGTCACTTTATTTAGCATTGCTAGCTGTTTTGTTATGTAACTGAAACCTGGTGGGATTTTCCACCCACCTGTGGGCAACAGAAGCTTATATTGGAGGGGAAAGTTTTCTTTGAGATGGCTCCAAAACACTCACTTGAAAGTAATGCCAATTATAATGCTATTGAATATAAATAAGATTTATTTGTCCATCCTCTGTCACTGAATAAAATTTAAAAAGAAATATATCCGGGGCTTCTCAACATACTACAAAACCATTTTTGAAGTGAAAAAATGCTGAATAGCAACCAACCAACAAATGTGGCAGATGAAACAGCATGCTGTCTTGCAACTACCAAAAGTAAATCACAGCTCCTAAAGAGCTGCCTAAAAATAATTGCTACTTTCATGTCATAAAGTGTTGTTTCTCTTGCTGTAATTATGTTCTTGTTAAACACAGCGATTTATTCGTTCTGCTTATTAGATGGCATCTAATTAACCAAGAACCATTTTATATCACACACCTTTGGTAAGGGTCTTCCCCTGCTTACGAAGACAAGATCTGGCAGATTCAGCGGTGAGACCAAGAGTGGGTCCAGCTGGTCAAGAAGGCAGTTTCTAAACATTCTGTAAAGCGAAATGGGGGACAAATGGGGCTCATCAACCTGGGAAAGTAGCCCATCCAAGAAAAGAAAAACTCTTTGAACCTAAACCTCTGCTGTCTGGTGGCCATACACATTTGTGAGAAAGGCTTCGGGTCTGTGATAGCTACTGAAACATTAGTGGGGACTGTGGAAATTTGAGTTGAAATAACCTTATTAGTGGATTCAAGTCAATAGCAGCTCTTGAATTGTTTGTACTCAGGCTGACCATGTTGGGAAAGTCCCAGGAGAAAGAAACTAACATATTTCAGGACCCACTGTTGAACGGACAACCAGAGAAGCCTAGCTGGAGGCAAGGGTTCTTTAGAACTACTTCCTCCAAGCTTCCCAGTTTTACCTGCCCTTTTATTAGCCAGATGTGCTGGAATGCAGCAAGTTTAAGGCAGAGGCTGCTAAGCAAGTGCTTGCAGCAGTTGCCTGCAGTCCTGGTGGCAGAGGCACACGCTATGGATTTACACTCCCATTGCACGGATTAATTTTCACACTCCTTTCCTCGCCTCTGCCCAGTACTCTCTGACCTCTTGCTTCCTGCTATTGCTGCCAGGGAGGAACGATGCCTTCCTGAGGAGTCGATGGCATTGGCAGAGATAGGCAAAGAGAAGGACCACAATTCAGGGCTAAATTAAGCATTATGTTTGCTGTGCCTTTATGCGCAGAGTTGCTGTTGTTCTGCATAAAGGCCCAGCATGTTTGGAATCATCCGGCATGTGGGTTAATGAGGACTGTAGGACCATGCCTGCAGTTTCTCATTCTTCTATTGCACCTCACGTTCATCCTTGGATAGATGCCTCTTCAAGTTCTCTCCGGCATTTTTTGTTGTTCGCCTCCTGCATCCATACAAGCCCTGCTGTTAGTTTTAGATCATCCACCCTCACATAAATGGCTGTCCTCACAGTCTTTTAAGATTGCATGGCCTCCATATTAACACTGCTAAGTCGTCTTTGGCCCCATGTCCTGCCTACCGGTATGTCCATTTTAGCTTTGCGGCTTTTTCCAATAAATCCATAACTGGGTCTTTGTCGTATCCAATTATTAGGCTTTCTACCTTGTAGTGTGATGTTTTAACACTGCGCATTCCATTGCATGCGGTGTTGCTCTTAAACTGTTCGTGTTTCATGAGCAGCAGTTTGCGTAATAATACAAAAGGTTCCAATGCAGCGCAGCAGAGACAGACCTCATGGATCTCCTCCATAAATAGCAGTATGCAGGGATTTTTATAAATAGATAAGGATGAGCTATAAGGACTACAGATAACAAATACATGATGGAATTTTATTTGTTGTCTGTAGTCCTGATAGCCCACCCTATCTATTTATAAAACCCCCTGCATACTGCTATTTTGTGTGAAATATAAAAGTAGTGTACAGTGATGTATGCAAATAATACGTACAGATACATTAGTAATAGAAAACGAATGCAGAAGTCTAGGAGGCCCAAGTTCACCAGGGCAAACTGTGAGATGATAGCAAAATGAAAAACCACCCGACTCATTCACAAGGAGATGCTGCAGTTCCAGATCCCGCCACAAACTTGCCGAGTGTGGGTGGGCTGGTTTGCTTTTATCGGGAACGTCTGCCCCATTCACATCACAAGATGGAAGAAGGAATATAGTCCGCAATGGCACTGAGGATCCCATTCCTACGACTATGTCTTCATATCCCACCCTGCACTGCAGACTGTGGGCCAATTCCAATCCAGCAGGATTGAGAATTTCACGCAGTGCACTGTTTGGAGCGCAACTTTTGATTCAGCCAAGAGACGCACTTGCAGAAAGCCTAATAATTCTCCACACAGCTCTGCTTCACTTGGTCAGGGCAAGTCTAAGAATCTCCACAGGGCTCTCCTGCCATCTTGTGGACCAGCTCACGATTTACAGTTTGCATCTTCATCTGGAGAAGCAGTTTTCTTGCACAACATTCAGAAGCTCATTTGCTCGTAGCCCCACCCCTCCTCTTTGTGTTCCATATTATTTCAACAGAGGATTTGGCAGACAAATAAAACAAATGTCTCGGCTAGCGCAGGAATCATGTTTGTGCCCAATTTAAGCCTCACATGGAAAAAAGTTTCAGACATGACTGATCGGGCATACGCCCCGACATTTTGGGAGGGCAAATTGAGGGCCCCCCTCCCACCACCCCACTGACCCCCACTGCTCCCCCACTTGCACCCTTCCTCACCCACCCGCGCCCTCACCACGGCCTGCTCAGTTGTCCCCTCCAACCATGGGAGCAAGCAGGCGCATGCCTTTGCATACCCTCTGGCTGCGGAGGGATGGTGGCAATTTTACAAGTCCTTAGCAACCCTAACCTTGGTGAGTTAGGGACTTCCACCTGCATGTGAAGACAGGCTCCAGTGGATTGGGTCCAGTGGTCCACAATGCAGTCCACTTGGGAAGGTAGCTCATCTAGGAGAAGGAAAACTTTGATCCTAACCCCCCGCTGCTTTGTGGGATATCTTAAGGAGAAGAAATGTAAGGAGCAAACCCTGCACAGATCTGGAATGGAGTCCCAAAGGCATCTGGATGGCACCTTGTATTCCTCCTTCCAGCAATTCCTGCAGCCAAGATGGTGCCAAATGTATTGCTCTGTTTTCCTTTGGACCACATCCGTGGGGCTGAGAATGGGGGTCGTGTTGTCTGGGCAGCCCAGGACCTCCACACACAGTGCCCAGACTTGTGTCCTGGAGAAGTCATTTCGGTGCTGCTCATGCAATGGTTTGACTTCACCCCTGGGGGGCGCACTCCCTTGTTTCCTGAGACAGAAAGAAGCCAACAAAGTATTCTAAAGCTTTTAAAACACCAGTTAAGCAATAGTACAATTTATTTAAGTGAGATACAAAAGAGAAACATAATCCCAATGTGCAGGATAATAATAATAAGAAGAAGAAGAAGAAGAAGAAAAAGAAGAAGAAGAAGAAGAAGAAGAAGAAGAAGAAGAAGAAACCAACAAAGTATTTGAAAGCTTTTAAAACACCAGTTAAACAATACTGTAGTACAATTTATTTAAGTGAGATACAAAAGAGAAACATAACCCTAAAGTGCAGGATAACAACAACAACAACAACAACAACAACAACAACAACAACAACAACAACAACAACAACTTATTTATACCCCACCCATATGGCTGGGTTTCCCCAGCCACTCTTAATAAGAATGATCATGGTACAAAGTCTCCAGTCTTCCATAGGAAAAACCAAAAAGTCTTAAAACTCAGAGCAATTTGCTGGAGGTGAAGCCTGGCCATTCTGAGTGCTTAAGGCATAATTAACCAAAGTGACCGCAAGGTTTATTTGCCATGGAAAGAATTAACAGTGCAGGATGCATCCAGGAGCTACTGCTGCTGCTTCACTACCAATTTTCAACTTAGTTACTTCCTCGTGTTTATTTTAGCCTTCTGTTTGTAGAACAAACTAGAGTTCTCTTTATCTTCAGAGCCATAGAAGCTACTGACACTTCCACCTGGAAAAAAAATCCACTGAGGAGTCACAAACCTAATTTATTTTTGCTTGGGAGGAACTCCACCTTTAGCAGGATAGCAGCAGCCTTACTGCTTCTGAATGATGTGGATCTCAATGCTTAATCAAATAGCAGGGCTGAAGTTGTCATGTGCAAATAAATCTCAATAACTAGTTCTTTAGAAAACGGATGTGCTATTATTATTACATGAATGTATTAAATCCTGCCCTCCACCCCAACTGACAACCCCTGTTAAAGATTCTGAAAGGAAATTTGGGTTGTTTCCACATGTCAGGCTTGAAAATGAAAGTGGCACTGTTAGGGATGTACACTTGAGTTTTCTTCCAAATTACAGCCTGCAGTTAACAGCAGAGCAGAAAAGCTGCTGTGTGTGTGTGTGTGTGTTTGTGTGTGTGATGAGCTGCACTGGACTTCCAAGTACAAAGATGCACATTGTAATTTCAGAGATAGTCCAGAAGATGTCAGGAGTGCATTGTGGAGATTTACTTGACTCTGTAAAGAACTGCACATAGAAGCAGGTTTCATGGGTTGTGGCTAACATCATGTGAGCACAGCTTCAAAAACCACCCATAGGGGAGCACTGGATGGGGAGTAAGTGGAAATGTGAACATACCCTTGGTATGGAAACGGAGCACATTCTATTCTTACACAATTAGTGCACATACTGTCCCGGACATTGCCTGTCACTTAAGTGCTTAATAAACACATACACCTAAGGTGCCTAGTTCCCCTCACCCCCATTTTCCCAACTGCACCTTATTAGCTCTCTTGCTGCAAAGTTTTGTGGCCAACTGCCACCTAAAAAAAAATACCCTGGAAACTGACAGCAATTTTTGTGCCTCTGCCCATGTGATGAGTGCTCTGGTGTGAGATTTGAAGACATGTCTGGTTGGAGTGTCAAGCACGAAACTGTTGCTCGATGCAGCAGGTGCCATTTTCCTGCCTTCTTCACTGTGTATCCTCTGGGGCTGGAGAGAGAGAGAGACCACTACTTTGCCCTTTTGCATCAGATATGAGAAATTCTAAGAAAAACAGTATTCCTAGAACTCTATTCCAGCCCTTGATCCCTTAGATTACTGCTGTTTGCACATAAAGCCTTGGCACCAGCATGGGGAACCTTTCACAGGGGGTGTTGAAATTAAAATCCAATTAAAAATCCACATTGTAAAGCTACACTTAACGACCTTACTGATTAATCTTCCAATTAATTCCATTAATACAGTCAGACTTATCATAGGTTTCCATTATTGAAGAATCAACTGTGAGGCTCTATTGTATGATATTCGTAGAGAAACATTACTCTTTACCACAGTGGCAGAAGTGCTTGATCTCTTTGACCCCGAAGTATTTGCAGCACTTTGATAATGTAGGAGCTCTAAGTGGGATCTTGCAGGACCATTTAGACCAGCTGGAATCTGAAATATCCTTTTGTGTGCCAAAGTGTCCTCTTTTGCTGGGTAATTTTCAGTCAAGGCCTTTTCTTGTCCACACCTACCTGGCTGCTCAGCTCTGCCTGTTGGGTGACAGTCTGGATGGAGGCTGTAGTGAGGCTGGCACTAATCGAGGCCAGTCTTCTTCACCCCCAGCTACTCCTTCCTCTCTTTCAGTATTTCTGAACAACTCCCATCAAGCCCCAGCTGGCAGGGCAAATGTTCGGGGATGATGGGAGTTTCAGGGCTCTTCCACACTTCCGTTTCTCCCGCTGCTTTCCGCTGGAAACATTTGTTCCGGTTTAGTGCTAAACAGCAGGTTTTCCGGGATCAAATGAAACACAGCTCGGACTCATGCCTGGAAAGCACGGGGCAAGCGGAAAACTTATCGGCTCATGACAAGTGGCAGTGTGGCCGAGGCCTAAGTCAGAAACCTGCAAAGAGCACCAGTTTGAGGTCGTATTGGCTTGTGTGGGTTGTTTGTTACTGGTTTGGAGGGGAGGATTATTGGTCCAGACTAGCTCCCTGTATTTGTTCCATTGTTGGCTTATTTATGAATTTGTTTGTATAATTGTTTTAATGTTATCCAGGTACATATTTAAAATGATTAACGAATAAACAACGGTAGATTTTAAATCAGGCGTGACTGACACAGATGTCTAGATGGGGTGGCACTCCCTCCCAAACAGAAGCTGCATGGACACCAGTTTGAAACAGCCCCAGCCCCTCCTGATTCAGGTGTGTCCGATAAAGAAGAGCTAGATGTCCTGCCAGTTGCTATTCCTGTTTCTCGTCTAACAGCTTCCTTTAGACAAGCAGGTCTCAGAATGATCGCACGGAAGGAATCCTGCACCTTGCCAAACGGGGGAAGGGGAGGCTCGCAGCGGGCGCAGGGAAGAGGCGGGTCCCTGGTGGGGGCGGCAGGCAGGCAGGCAGGCAGGCAGGGGGAAGCAGCTCCGAGACTTTAGGAGAGGAGGCTGGGCTCGGTGGCTCCTCTTGTCTGCGAGCTGCAGGATCAGCGGCGGCAGCAGGAGGTAAGGTCTGCATGCATGCTTTTCACAGGTGCTCAGTCTTCCTCCGGGGGCACCTGCGCCTTGGGCATCCTTCTTCCGCAGCTCCAGATCCTGGAACCTCACCCTTGCCTGGAAGAAACCCAGAGGAGGGCTATGGGGTTGTTTTTCGCCTGTCTGTCTGTCTGTCTGTCTGTCCCACTTAGTATTTGGACCCCGCTTGGCTGCAGGAGCTGTCCTGCCCACCTGCAGAGAGGAGCTGAGCAGGTGCCGGAGAGCTCGTCTTCCTCCCCCCCCCCACCTCCTTTGGCATTTTGTTGATTGCCAGTTACAAATGAATTACCGTAGAAATGAAAAAGGAGAGCAGAAAAAGAATAAGGACAATAACAGGTCGGAGTACAGATCCATCACAAGAAGGGAATATAACAAGCGATTCCAGCTGTGACTCGTTGCTTTGTGTTTTGAGGATGCATGCAGGTGGTTGTGTGTGTCTAAGTGTAAACAGAAAAAGGTAGGGAAGAAGAAGAGATGCAGTTAGAGGACTGGAGGAGCCAGTATCTTAAAGCTGTTTAATATTTATGGGATGGAGCAGGTTTGTGAAGGTGTTGCATCTCCACCAAGGTGAGTTTTCGCCAGTGACTTAAAAAGAAAAGTCTATCTTTCTTTAAAAAATTGCTTCCCTGCCACCCCCCCCAAAAGCCCTGAGGTGTGGTCATGTGACACCCCCTTTATCTTCCTCACCTTCTTTTGTTTAAGGATGGAAATTTCAGGAACATTGGGAGGGGTGGAAGGAGGTGAGCAGACTTTCAGTAAATTCCTCATCACCAGCCCTGCAAATGGGGGAGCCTGAGAAATGAGGCAAAGCTTTGTTTAGTTCCTTCGTTCCTGGATATTGAGCATCCCTTTTGGCAAGCCCCATTCAGACACAAAAACCCTTAAGACTTCTAACTCTACTCGTAAAGGTAAAGGGACCCCAACCATTAGGTCCAGTTGCAGACGACTCTGGGGTTGTGGCGCTCATCTCGCTTTGCTGGCCAAGGGAGCCGGCGTACAGCTTCCGAGTCATGTGTCCAGCATGACTAAGCTGCTTCTGGCAAACCAGAACAGCTCACGGAAACGCCATTTACCTTTCCACCGTATTTATCTACTTGCACTACTCCCACTAGTCCCTTTCAGCATAGGCAGAAATAACCAGCTGCACCAATCTAAGATGGGGGACCCTTGGTTTACCAGCAGTATATGTTAACAGGATCTAGGAGTCTTAGCAGACCACAATATGAGTCAACAATGTGATGCTGCAGCAAAAGAAGCTAATGCTATTCTAGGCTGCATCAACAGAAGTCTAGTCTCTAGATCAAGTACCACTCTACTCTGCCTTGGTCAGACCACACCTGGAATGCTGTGTCCAGTTCTGGGCGCCACAATTCAAGAAGGACATTGACAAGCTGGAACGTGTGCAGAGGAGGGCAACCGAGATGATGAAGGATCTGGAAAGCAAGCCTTATGAGGAGTGCCTGAAGGACCTGGGTATGTTTAGCCTGTAAACGAGGAGACGGAGAGGAAATAGGACAGCCATCTTCAAATATTTGAAGGGATGTCATATGGAAGATGGAACAAGCTTGTTTTCTCCCGCTCTGGAGGGTAAGACCCAGAACAATGGCTTCAAGTTACATGAAAGGAGATTCTGATGAAACGTCAGCAAGAACTTTTCTGACTGCAAGAGCCCTTCAACAGAGCAACAGACTCGCTTGGGAGGTTTCGCACTTTCCTTCCTTGGAAGTTTGCAATCGGAGGCCGGATGGCCATCTGTCAGGGAGACTTGAGTTGCATTGCAGGGGGTTGGACTAGATAACCCTTGGGGGTCGCTTCCGACTTTTCAATTTTATGAAAGGTCCTAACAGCATAGTGTAATTTAGTCCCATATGATTGAGCGATTATAAATAAATGAGTCCCCCCACCCTGTGAATAATGCACTCAGATAAACTGGTATGTGCAGATCTTTTTGGGCCAGATACTTTGGTCATAATAACAGGCTACATCCAACTAGATCCTACTTAGGGCAGACCCTTTGAAATTAATGTTTGGATTTTTAATTCATTTCAGTGAGTCTACTCCAAGTAGGACTAGCATCTGAGGCAACCATGTGTGTGGGGGGCGAAGGGGGGAGATATGTAAATATACATAGGAAGAGGAGGGGAAATGAGGGCTGAGAGCTAATTTTGAAAGGATGGGACACCTGCATATTCCTGCATTGCAGAGGGTTGGACTAGATCAGGGGTGTCCAACAGGTCTACCGCGACTGACAGGTGGATCCCTGGATGATCGTGGTTGACCACGGTTTCTCTCTCTCCCCCCCCCCTTTTTTCTTCGTTGGCGATATTGAAAAGTAATGTAGCGAAAGTACTCGCCCCCCCCCTCCTCTGTTGCTGTGTTCCTCTGTTGTGTCAAACTGGTGGTCTTTAATCATATTTTGCCTACGAGTTAGGAAACGGAAGTAGTTGTTACCGCTGCACCCTTGTTTTTTGTGAGCGATTCCCCCACCCCTTAAAAAGAGCTCAACAACGTTGGCTTGGCCCCTCCTCAAAAAAATTCAACAACTTTGGCTTCCCACCTCCTCACGCCGCCCCGGAAGTCACCCTTGAAATCCACTTGATAGTCCAGCTGTAGGCGATCGTCTTCCAGGCACCCACCGCCCCCCACCTAGCGGAAGGCCGACCCGAAAGGAAGAAGAGGAGGAAGGTGCGGAGAGGGTCTTGTGCCCACCATTTCCTTGCTCGCCTTCTGCAATAGGTAGACTCTCCCCAGGGAAGTTTAGAACATCAGTTGGAAACATCAGTTATTGGTGCTTATTAGAATTAATTAATCATGCTGAACATCTGCTTCTGTATATCATTGCTTGCTGCATGCTTTTTTAAGGTACATTTGCTGACGGGACATAGAGAGAGAAGAAGGTAAAGGAACTGAAGGATCCGAGGTCAGATAAGACTGGTTGGAGAAATGTAACAATATGATGGACCAGTAAAAGCTCTGCGGAGATAACATGGCAGATGCTCTATCCTGCAAGGAACGAACTGAACCTGGCAAATGTTTGTTTGCTTGTTTGTTTTACCAGTATACATTTGTATTTATTTCTGTATGCAATGTAGTATTAGGCACGTAGCTTGGGACACTTTCTAAAATAAGTCACTGGCCATTGTTTAGAGTATCCTTTTCGCTTTTAAATACTGGTCAGGAAAACAAATGATGTAAAAATAGATGAGTAACTTTTGATTAAAAGAAATAAAAATGGATTTGCATCTAAAAGTGGAAGAGGTGAAGTACTTTAACAATTCCACCAGACAATGTGGCAATATACATTATATTGCTTGTTTGAGAAGGCTGTTGGAATTATATGACATAGAAAATTATAAATTACAATTAGTTTCCATAGTCACTACACACACACACACACACACACATTCACACGGATCAAAACAGTGAAAAAACAAAACAGTGAAAGTGTAACAATCAACATGCTCAATTTTGATATTTAAAAGATATATCTTTAAAAGACATGAACTGTAATTACATGAACAGCATGGGCATTTCATTATATTTCGTTTATTTGTCAAAAGGATCATATGAGTGGATCATATAGCTGCAATTATTATTATTATTGTCAAAAGGATTACATTGTTTTAAATACGAAGATTGTTCCAAAATTGTTTAACTTAATAATGCCCTGAATTAAAGTACATCTTGGTGAATCTTGGGTTAAAAAAGGCGAATCACTTAAAATACACAACAAGCCATGTGCACTTCAAAAATATTCTAGTGTTTCCAGCAAACAATACTTAACAGAACGTATGGCTTTACAGTAACATCAATTTGTCAACTAAATTGTAGCAATAAATACATATAATCTCTACGCATAGACTTACATTTTGATCTGGTTTAAACAGTACAGAAAACAAATACCAATTGAAAATCTGCTGTAAAATGTTGAACACTCAACAAAAATTTTAAAATCATTTTTCAGACTCTAAAACCAAAACATTTAAAGGGCATTGCAGAACAATTCTTCGCCAAACTGGAAAACAAAACACAGGTAGGGGTTGGCAGCGGGGGGGGAGGGAATTACCGGGGAAGGGGGGGCAGGAAGGAAAGGACATATCCGGAGGGGAAGGAGGGGACGGGTTCAACGAGGGTGCGCTCTTCTTTGATGTTCTTTTCTGAGTTTTTCTTGGGGGCGTCAATCTTCGGAAGGAATCTGAAAGGCAAGCATGGACATGGATCAGAATGATAATATATCACTCTAGGTTTTAAACCTAAGCTAAGAAATGGCTGTAGGGTGGATCTGTTTCCACCTACAAAATTTATTTAGGGGAAGGCTAATTTGTTTTCTTAAAGTCAGGAAACAGAAAGAGAAAATGTAACACTATTCAGCTGGTAGCAGTGCATATTAAAGTATCTAGAATAGCTACCAGCGCAGTGCAGGATGTGCCCTTGCCTAGGCTGGGAGGGGAGCAGCTTTTGCATCACCCAAAAAGAGTGCATAGGTTTTTGTTATTCTTACCTCCTCTTCGGCTTTGAGAGCCTTTCCCAAACAGAGGGATCCTCTTTCTTTTTATTGGTCTTTGGTGTTGCGGCTGTTGGAAACAAAATGGTGGGGGGGAAAGAAGCATTATTTTGTCTTGCTTCAACACCAGATTGTGGCCCCTTCAGCTGGAGGCTCTTCAATGTACAGCTTCCTCATACAAGATGGTACCTTACCTGGAAAGTCTTTGGCAGGCTCAGGATTTTTCTTTTTCAGTTGATCCTGTAGAAAAAGAGCACCAGTTTACAATCAGGCCAGTTGAGGGAATCTAGGCCTATGAAGGTACTATTGCTAAGCTGTTATATGTGTTTACATGTATGTGACTCACCTTCATGGCCATTTCGAATAACAAGTCAATTTTCTTCCCCTGTACCTCTAATATATCTTCAGATGTAACGATGGCAGGGAATATAAATTTTCTCTCCTGAAAGTAAAAAATAAAAATGAATGTGGTTATGCAGAAACCTCAGACTTCATCTGCCTAAAGAAACCTCACAGCAAAAGGTGGAGTGACCAGAACAAGCTGCCCCTCCAGGAACCCCCTATTCCACACAACAATTAAATTCAGGATCCCACCCTAAATCGGTGGTGATGGAGCAACCATCTATGCTGCCTTCTCTCCTTGGCAGAAAGGTGGGGTGGAAATGTAATAAACAAACTAGACATCTGCCACCCACCCTTGGCTTTCAAATGATGGCCTTGCGAGGCCTTTCTCAGTCATGGATTTTAAAAAGTCAACAATTACACTTGATAGTTCTTCTAAATAAATAGCCGAATTTAACGTTCATCTTGTTCCGAGGCATTTCCAGAACACGCATTCTGCTTGGTGTGAGCAGGTCCAGACAAAGGTCAAGGAAGCTGCCCACTCGAAATACTGCTACACGCTCTGCACTACCTGTTCCTACGGCCATGGGATGCTCCCTCTCTGCCGCCACTCGGGACAAGCGCTGCCTCACCCTCCACCCTCACCCTCCAATAGGGATCAAATCAGAAGCTGGGGTGGCTTCTGTAATTCTGGGACTGTCCCTGGAAAATCAGGACACTTAGAGGGTTACACCATTGCAACTGTCCCAAGAGCATAAACTGGAAGCTCAGTTGGTCAGAGTGTGGTGCTGATAAGGTTGCAGGTTTGATCTCTGTACGGGATAGCATTGCAGGAGGGTGGACCAGATGACCCTCAGGATCCCTCCCAACTCTATGATTCTAACATTTGAATTTGTTCTTACTTACTTTTCTCAAGCTTCTTTCCGGTGGTGGGCTGGCTGAAAAGTAAGGAAAGAAAAGAGCACTGTTACCTGTCTGCTTCATTTAACCTTCAGTGTCAGAATAGATCCTTTCCTTGTTCCCACACCAAGACACCATTTGAGACTTCAGTGAAAGGAAGGGCAAGAAAGGAATTTTACATACCTGGCTTGGAGGGTGGTTGCGGTTGGGGTACAGCCAGTTTCTGCAAAGGAAAACAAGACACTTATGTAGGTGGCTGAAAAAATCCAGCTAAATAAAGTATGACCCATACCTCCTCTTTTTTTCAGGGTTCTGCTTCCAGAAAAAGAGAAAAGGGGGGGAAAGTACAGTGCTACCTCTGCTTGCAAACGGGATCTGTTCCGGAGCTCCGGACGTACCCCGAAGTTTTCGCAACCCGGAAGATCGCTTCCGCGCATGTGCACAGTCCGATAGAGCGCTTCTGCACATGCATGTGGGGTGAAACCCGGAAATATACTTCCGGGTTTGCCGCTTACGTATCCCAAAGTATATGTAACAGGAGGGATACGTAAGCAGAGGTACCACTGTAACTGAAAGGTGATGCAGAAATAAACTTTAACAATAACAATTCTATGCCAGTTGAGCTGTTGCCTCCCTGCATGACCACCCCACCCCACACACCTACATCCTTGGAGCTGGAACTTAGTCTGGGTGCTAGGGCTGTTGCCAAGGAGATCTCAATTTACAAAATGCAGAACAATAATTCCCTGGAAATGGGGATGCTGGAGAAATGGTCCAGATTAGCTGCAGTCTGAAAAGACTGGAGGCTACCTCTCTGCCAAAGCTGATGGCCTCAGAGTGTCTCAGTTCACTGGGTAACAAGGAATTGCTTCATCTCATCCAAGAAACTCATCCATTAAATGTACCCTTTCTCATCCTTCTCAACAGTCCTGCACCCAGGACTAATTCAGGGGTTGTGGGTTGGTCAGCGTAAGCTTGTGACCAGCAAACACACAGCCGGCTGTCTAGCTCTTCCCTGCACAGAGCTGGGTGTTTTAAAATTGCACGTTAAGATAACAGATACTTACCGGTTCTCCCAATTGGATTTTGCTTCCCACCACGTATCTGTAAAAGATCAAGATTATATATTTTTATAGGTGGCCCAATTTTTGCTCATATTTATTTCCCCCACACTCATTGCCTCCAAAGGTGACAGCCACCATGGTGTTTTTTGCCATCAAATGCCAACAGTGGCCTT
The DNA here is from genome assembly GCF_009819535.1 of Lacerta agilis. Lineage (NCBI taxonomy): Eukaryota > Metazoa > Chordata > Lepidosauria > Squamata > Lacertidae > Lacerta > Lacerta agilis. Next base: position 127,029,792 of record NC_046312.1, read on the forward strand.
CAGCTGTCTATATTGGACAAACAGGCCAAACCCTACGCCAAAGGATAAATGGACATAAATCTGACATCAGGAATCACAAGACAGAGAAACCAGTAGGAGAACACTTCAATCTCCCAGGACATTCTGTACAAGTTCTCAAAGTAGCTGTCATATTACAAAAGAATTTCAGAAATAGACTGGAAAGAGAAGTTGCTGAATTACAACTTATTACCAAACCTAAAACAATGGAGAGACTGGTCTGAACAGAGACATTGGATTCTTATCTCGTTATACATGATAAAGCTATTTTTGGCCATCTCATCCCTTGCTTTTTCCTGTAAGACCAATTGCAGCCATTAACAGTCGTCAAAAGGTTGACCACACCCATCAGCCAATTCCCACCACCCTTCTGAGTAATACCCAGCCCCACCCTCTCACTATATATAAGGGTCTGGTGACTTCTGTTTCAGTGTATCTGAAGAAGGGTGCATGCACACGAAAGCTCATACCAATAACAAACTTAGCTGGTCTCTAAGGTGCCACTGGAAGGAATTTTTAATTTTGTTTCAAAAGCAGGAAAACTTACATGTGGGGTAGGTGGGGGAATCTGGCAGGGGAAATCTGTCTTCCTTTCATCTGTAATAAAAAATATGAGCAATTGTCAACTTTTAAAACCAACATCCAGCTCTTCTGGATTCTAGAACAAATGCTTCTTGGCAGGGGCGTAGCGATGGGGGTGCGGTAGGGGGTCCATGCCCCGGGTGCCACCACTGAGAGGGGTGACATATCCCAGGCGGCACACTGGGCACGCGTAGGCTCTGCCACCCAAAAGGTCTTCCTGCTGCCTCCCCCCAGTTGTAGGGTGGCTGAGGGGGAGGAGTGACTCGTTGTGTGCTTAATTGGACATAGAAGGTTATTCGTATGGTATAAACTGAAGAAAGTAGGAAAAACCACTGGGCCACTAAGACACAATCTAAATCAAATCCCTTATGAATACACAGTGGAAGTAAGGAACAGGTTTGAGGGTTTAGATTTGGTGGACAGAGTGCCTGAAGAACTATGGATGGAGGCTCGTAACATTATACAGGAGGCAGCAACGAAAACCATCCCAATGAAAAGGAAATGCAGGAAAGCAAAGTGGCTGTCCAATGAGGCCTTACAAATAGCGGGGGAGAGAAGGCAAGCAACATGTGAGGGAGATAGTGAAAGATACAGGAAACTGAATGCAGATTTCCAAAAATAGCAAGGAGAGACAAGAGGGCCTTCTTAAACGAGCAATGCAAAGAAATAGAGGAAAACAACAGAATGGGAAAAACCAGAGATCTGTTCAAGAAAATTGGAGATATGAAAGGAACATTTCGTCCAAAGATTACCATAATCAAGGACAAAAGTGGGAAGGACCTAACAGAAGCAGAAGACATCAAGAAGAGGTGGCAAGAATACACAGAGGAATTATCCCAGAAAGACATGGAGGTCTCGTACACCCCAAGTAGTGTGGTTGCTGACCTTGAGCTAGACATCCTGGAGAGTGAAGTCAAATGGGCTTTAGAAAACACTGCTAATAACAAGGCCAGTGGAAGTGATGATATTCTGGCTGAACTATTTAAAAATTTAAAAGATGATGCTGTTAAGGTGCTACACTCAATATACCAGCAAGTTTGGATAACTCAGCAGTGGCCAGAGGATTGGAGAAGATCAGTCTACATCCCAATCCCAAAGAAGGGCAGTGCCAAAGAATGCTCCAACTACCGCACAATTGCACTCATTTCACGTGCTAGCAAGGTTATGCTTAAAATTCTACAAGGCAGGCTTAAGCAGTATGTGGACCGAGAACTCCCAGAAGTGCAAGCTGGATTTCGAAGGGGCAGAGGAACCAGAGACCAAATTGCGAACATGCGCTGGATTATGGAGAAAGCTAGAGAGTTCCAGAAAAACATCTACTTCTGCTTCATTGACTACGCAAAAACATTTGACTGTGTCGACCACAGCATACTATTGAAATGGGAGTGCCTGATCACCTCATCTGTCTCCTGAGAAATCTCTATGTGGGACAAGAAGCTACAGTTAGAACTGGATATGGAACAACTTTTTGGTTCAAAATTGGGAAAGGAGTACGACAAGGCTGTATATTGTCTCCCTGCTTATTTAACTCATATGCAGAATTCACCATGCAAAAGGCTGAACTGAATGAATCCAAAGACGGAATTAAGATTGCTGGAAGAAATATCAACAACCTGAGATATGCTGATGACACAACCATGATGGCAGAAAGTGAGGAGGAACTAAAGAACCTTAATGAGGGTGAAAGAGGAGAGCGCAAAATATGGTCTGAAGCTCAACATAAAAAAACTAAGATCATGGCCACTGGTCCCATCACCTCCTGGCAAATAGAAAGGTAAGAAATGGAGGCAGTGAGAGATTTTACTTTTGTGGGCTCCATGATCACTGCAGATGGTGACAGAAGTCATGAAATTAAAAGACGCCTGCTTCTTGGGAAGAAAGCAATGACAAACCTAGACAGCATCTTAAAAAGCAGAGACATCACCTTGCCGACAAAGGTCTGTATAGTTAAAGCTTTGGTTTTCCCAGTAGTGAATTATGGTGCTGGAGGAGACTCTTGAGAGTCCCATGGACTGCAAGAAGATCAAACCTATCCATACTGAAGGAAATCAGCCCTGAGTGCTCACTGGAAGGACAGATCCTGAAGCTGAGGCTCCAATACTTTGGCCACCTCATGAGAAGAGAAGACTCCCTGGAAAAGACCCTGATGTTGGGAAAGATGGAGGGCACAAGGAGAAGGGGACAACAGAGGACGAGATGGTTGGACAGTGTTCTCGAAGCTACCAAAATGAGTCTGACCAAACTGCGGGAGGCAGTGGAAGACAGGAGTGCCTGGCATGCTCTGGTCCATGGGGTAACGAAGAGTCGGACACAACTGAACGACTGAATGACTGAACAACAACAACAACAACAACAACAACAACAACAACAACAACAACAACAACAACAGAAGATGGCGGTTAGTATGGTTGCGAAAAGTGTAATTATTAAGGCTCTGTCTTGCCAAATGCAAGATGGTTCTTTTAAAATTTAGAGTCAGAAGCAATACAAACGCATGTGGTTGACAAGGAAACAGATTTGAGAAACAGTATCCTGTGCTAAAATTTACAGTTACGGCTGTAGTAAAAGGCATAGTATCTGTCAGGGTTAGCACAACTCCTCGCGAGGAAAGGACGAGGGGAGGACCTACTCGGGAGGAGAGCCGGGGCAAAGGTATTCCTTGTGAGGAGCGATGTCCTCCTCTTGAGGAGGAGGGGGACAGGAGGACTACTCGAGAGGAAGAGCTGGGTGGAGCAGCCCTTCGCGAGAGGAAGTCTCTCTACGTTACAGGGAACCCCAGCCACTTCTGTCAACGGAATCCTCCTCCTCTAGCATTTCCCCTGAGGTCTCTCCAAGGGAGGAGGAGGGGCAGAGGCTTGGAGACTCTGGGCAAAGACCCAGCACTTTCAGAATTAGGGTGTCTTGCTAAAGGCAAGATGGTTCTTTTAAAATTTAGAGTCAGAAGCAATACAAACGCAATTGGGTAAGAAGATTAAAGATTTTATTCCAAACAACAAGCAAAAACATACATTACAAAAAAAACAACACTCCAATCGGTAATGCTACTTACTTCCACAGCTTTGTTGTTGATCTTCCTCCGGCCTTCCATATTGGACAGTGTTCTCGAGGCTACCAAGTTTGAGTAGTCTACAATAATAGAAAAATATGCTGTGAAAAAACGTTATAAAATATAACCTATTTTAATGATTCTGTAATTATTTAAAAAGAGGAAAACATGTGCCTGACAGTTGGGTTGTGCCTGGGTTAATGGCCACCTACTGAAAATGTTAAAAAACAGGGGTCTTTACGACATCTGGAGTGAGCAAAATCCAAGAGATAATAGCCATACATTCCAATCTGGATGCCATGGCACAGTATCCAGATTGGACAGCATCCTGCTACACAGGGTCTGATCCCTTTAGTGGAATCAACAAACATAGGCAACATCCAAATCACAGACCACGCCCCAGTAGAAGTCACTATTAAAATAGGAGAAGAAACACAAACCACCCCATCAATGTCCTTCAGTCCCACCCTAACTACAAACAAACAAATTAGAGAGAGTCTCACAAAAACCCTCCAAAACTACTTCAAGGAAAACGATGTAGACAACATAAAAACACCCCTCCTGTGGGACGCAATGAAAGCAGTCACCAGAGGAGCTTGCATAAAAGAGAAAGCACTCCTTAAAAAACAAATCACGCTACAAACAAACAGGATCTAAAAAACTCCTTCAACTTATAGAACAAAAAAGAAGAGAAATAGACTCCCTAGAAATCAACAAAACAATGATCAACATTCTATACTTAAAACAGCGCTTCTATAAATACGGAGGGGAAAACTCCAGACTATTAGCAAATAGATGTAGGAAAAAAACACTTAAAACAAGAATACACTGCATCACCAAAAAAGATGGCAACACGACATTTCCCCCCAAAGAAATAATTGCAGAAACCTGGACCCTCTCCAAAATAGTCTCCATCCCAAAACCATTGAAGGACAGCCTCAAGGTAGAATCATACCGCCCGATTTCATTAATAAACCAAGACTACAAAATATTCACATCAATCTTGGCCAACAGCCTGAAAAAATTCTGATCCAAGCTAATAGCTCCAGACCAAACTGGCTTCGTCCCTGGTCGCAATATTACAGACCCCATCAGGAAACTACTGAACCTAGTTGAACACAGCAAGGCAACTAAACTCCCATTGACAATTATGTCCCTAGACATCCTCAAAGCTTTTGATTGCCTAGAATGGAAATACCTATCAGCAGTACTAACTAGCATGAAATTTGGCCCCTACTTCCTACAAACCATCAAACAAATATACTCCCAAGCCTCAGCAAAATGCAGAATTAATAATATGGACTCAAATACCATAACAATCCAAAGAGGCACAAAACAAGGGTGCCCACTATCTCCCTTCCTATTTATCCTGGCGCTGGAACCCCTAGCAATCCGAATCCGAGCAGCCACAGACATCAAGGGGGTGGAAATAAAAGACAGAACCTATAAACTAGGACTTTTTGCAGATGACCTAATGGTCACAACACCAGATCCCTCAAACACAGCACCCTCCCTAATCAGAGAACTCAACACATTTGCAACGGTTTCAGGCCTACAAGTAAACTTTGAAAAATCGGAAGCCATGTGATTTAACACCCCACCTTACATCCAAAGAGAACTCACTAACACCACCAAGATAAAACTCTGCCACACCAAGTTCAGTACAAATAACTAAAAACCTTAACAAATTATACCTCCACAACTACAAACCCCTATGGCAACAAATAAACAAAGGCTTAAAGAGATGGAACAACATGAAGTTCACTCTCTCAGCCATGATCAAAATGATCACCCTTCCAAAACTAACCTATCTATTCCAAACCCTCCCAATCTGGACCCCCCCCCCAACCCAACTCCGCAAATGGCAGAGAAAACTACAATCCTTTATCTTCTCACACAAAAAACCAAGAATATACACCAAATACCTACACCTCCCCACCGCAGAAGGAGGATGGGGAATCCCCAATATAGAAGCATACTACAGAGCCAACCAAATACGCCATATAATCCCATACATATTAGAAGACGAGACAAAGCAATGGATACACCTAGAAAGGGACACAATTGAGAATATCTGCACCACAGCATACCCACTCCTCCCAAACAAACTAAGAAAAATCCCCACAACACTTAATAGATACACACAAACCATGTTCAAAGCATGGAAAGCAGAAACAGGCAAACTATCCCCAACCCCATCCCCACTAATTCCCCTGACCTACCACCCACTATTCCACAATGCAGCACAAAACCTCCAAACCAAAACCTGGCAATCCAAAGGACTATATCGCCTAATGGACTGGCAGTTCCACTGTCCTCAGAAGCTCGGCAGGGTGGCCCAGCAGAGGACAGTCCCTGTGGGTTGTGGCACCCCCTCCCCACAGAGGCAGGTCTGCCCCCCTTTCCTTCCCAAGCGCAGTACCATGGCCTACCTGTAGAAGAACTAGTACGGAGTACAGTTGAAGAAAAAGATCCGCGCTTCTTTCTAAAATGATGTCGTCTGATGTCATCGCATTCCACAGGTGCCCAGTGGTCCTTGCGTTCTAGATGCGGTTCTTGAGTGCTGCAATTTGATCTCGCGAGGACAGGGCTTAGGTGCCCATTCAGGTCAAAACACAAACACACCACAATTCCTGCTCAGCAAAGCACATAGCCTCACCCTTTTTGAACTGGGCAGCAGCCTTCTCCTGTGCTGATGGGGACTTGAGTTCAATCCAGGCCAGACCTGTTTTCCTTCCTATATATTTTTGGACAAACTAAGCCAGCCATCCCCAACTGGGTGCCCTCCAGGTGTTGGGGACCACAGATCCCATAAGCCCCGGACTGCACAACAGGAAGGCAGAAGGTGGGGGGGGGCTGATCTACAGAATGGTCACCAACCCCCCAACCCACCCCCCTTTCTGGGTGATTGTGCCCTGACTCTGGGAATCTGTTCGCCTGGGCCTTTGGAGGAGTTGCTTACCCTGGGATTTCACCTGAATCTGTATTGTCATAGTGGATTTTTAATTGTAATTGGTCTTCATGTATATATTTTTTATTACAGTGGAAACTTTGGGACCTTCTATATGGTGAACAGCAATAAACTGATTGAACACAGGAAATTATAAAATTCAGGAGAGAAGAAACATTATCATCAGTGGTATGGATGAATAAAATCCACATTTTGAGACCCAAAATTTAGTGAATTTAGACTTGATGGTTCTAAAATTTGGAAATTAGTCGCATGTTACTAGTCATAAGCTAAATTGGTCATATAATACTAGCCCCACCAACCCATCCACAACCACATCTGCTCCCTGTGACTCACTGTGGCGTCAGATACTACTTTTGCTAGGCTAAATTTTAGACCAGTTTAAAGGGCACAGGCAGGGGGCTGGGTATGGTTTGTTTTGTTCTTGTTCTTATTGTGTATTTTGTGGGGGGTTTTTTATCTTGTATTCTCATGCTGTGAAGTGCCTCAAGGTGATGGTGATGGTTTGCTGGTTTGACTGCTGCTCCCATCATCCTGACCATTGGGCTTGCTAGCTGGGGTGATGGGATTTGGAGTCCAACAGCCTCTGGAGGGCCACAGATTCAACACCCTTTGTTGAATCAAGGCTTGCTACCAAGCAACCTGGCCACTATTGCCCCATGTGGCTGTCTAAGGCCATTTCGCCCCATCACCTCAATGACACAGTCTGAGGGACGGACCCTGCGCCATGTGGCAGAGGGCTCCTCCCTCCATGCAAGGCTGCTGCTGCCTGGGTCAGATGCTGCCCAGATTGGTGTCATGCAGCTTGGTAGGGAAAGAGTCTTTTGGCATACACACCCTACTGCTCTCTCCATAGGAGAAGGGGGGGGATGAGAGAGGCAGGGCTAGCATTTAATGTTTATAGAACATCACAGTGGGGGGGGTTGATGGGTTGCTTTTTGAGAGATTCCCACCCCAACTGAGAGTCCTGATTATCCTCTCTCCACAATCAGGGTTTCCTATGGGGTAATCGGCTGTTGATTTCTGTAGGGAGCTACTAGGCTGGCAGCTGCTTTTGAGGTTGGAAGCATGAGAATTTGACACGTGTGTGTGTGTACATGCACAAACATGCATGTGGGGGTGGGGTCCCCATGGCATCTCCAGGTGGGGGCTGGGAAGGTCCCCTTCAAGAAACCCTGCAGAGCTGCTGCCAGCCTGAGATCGATCAGTGGTCTGAACTTGGGCAGCTTCCCTCTAACCTGACATTTGGGCTGTGGGGAGGCTGCAGAATAACGGGGGGGGGGGGGCTGAAGGAAGGATGGGCAATGGTTGCAGCCTGGCACGGCTCCTTGTGGCTGGCTGTTGGCATCACCTGTGGCCGGCTGTGGGGGACTGCAGCACTGCCTGCCAAAAATCACTCTTTTAAACTCAGAAATCCTGACCTCCACAGTGGGCAGGGCTTCAGGAGCAGACCAGAGGGAGAAAGGTTCTGCTCTGCTGCTGCAGTTAAAGGCCGGCTGCACTCTGACCAAGCGGCACAGTTGGCAACAGTTCAGCCCAGCCACCGGGTCTGTGGAGACTGCGTTTTTAAGACCTTGCTGTGGTATAATTGGTCTCTGTATACGGGGCTGGGAAGGAATCTGCATGCAAACAAACGGGGCCCATTTATCAGTCACCACAACTTTGGGTTGATAAAGCATTGGGTTGAATCCCATTGTCTATATTCTGGGAGGGGGGAAGTGGTTCATCACCCTCTCTTTTTCCCGCAGGTGTGATATCTTGGCCCCCCTGTCAAAGGGCTCTGTGTGCAAGTTCTGCCCTGAAGCCTAGAGGCGAGCAGGTGGGCCACCAAACTTCCAGGGGACAGTCTGGGGAACCAGCTGAGTTGACATGCGCCTGGAGGTGGCCATTAACCCAGGCACAACCCAAGCAGGAGAAGTGATCAAGATTTGAGTTGACAAAAACCAATCTGCGCAGAGGAGGAGAGGTATTTGCAGGCTTCTGCAACTGGCACAAATCTCTCCTTCCTGGGTGCAAAATGCTCACACCACAGCCTCTGGGAATAGTAGAGCATTAGCAGCTAGGAAACAACGGCTGCCCGTTTCCTGCTTGCCTTTTCCAGTCTGCTGAGGTGTCAACTGATACTATAAAAGGGAAATGTTTCTGTGAAGATCTGAGCTTCAGTCCTGTGCATAGATAGGAAAAGCAAGGTAGGACTGGTAGTTATGAGAGAGGAAGGATAAATTCACTCTGTTCATTTTTACACATGTTCATCAATAGCTATCATGTCCTGAACAATATCAGAATGGAGGGTCAATAATGGAGCAGAACTGGAGAAATCCACTCACTGCTATGATTGACAACACCCCATGTCTTGGGTGCCTCTCAGGGTTGAGTCTAGCATCACCTTCCTTCCAGATGGTTCCTGGGCCCCATGTTCTGGTGCCAAGCGTGTTGTTCTACTTTCATTTGGAGCACATCCTTGAGGCCGAGGGGGGGGGGGTGTCATGTCATCTGAGCAGCCCAGAACCTCCATCCACACTGCCATCTTGCTCCCCGGGAGGTCACTTTGGTGTTGGTACTGCAGGAATTGGACTTGATCCTCGGAAGTGTATTCCAGTCTCTTGAGACAGACGGATGCCAACAATAATATAAAACTCCACTCCTCACCCCACCCCAAATAACTGTGTGCTTTTACCTTCTTCTTTACTGTCTTCCTGTGCTTTGGTTTCTCTTGGGTTTTCCTTTGCTGTTGCACCCACAGTTTATATCTTCCTTTGTGTCCCTGAGTTATGTATTATTATTCTTATATACAGCGGTGCCCCGCTAGACGAAAATAATTCGTTCTACGATTTTTTTCATCTAGCGATTTTTTCGTCTAGCGAAGCGGCAATGACAGCCGCGCTCCGCTAAACGAAAAAAAAAAGACGAAAATTTTTCGTCTTGTGAAGCAGCCCCATTGACTTTTTCGTCTTGCGGGGCAGCTTCCGCTAGACGAATGCCGTTCGTCTAGCGAGTTTTTCGTCTAGCGAGGCATTCGTCTAGCGGGGCACCACTGTACTTACGTATACCTTGTCTTTTACTGCTTTCTTTCTTGCTTCGCTTCTCCCCCAGTTTGTGGGGGCCAAGGAGCAAATCCTAAGCCCATGACTGGGCAGCACTACCTTCCTGATTATGTACCAGTTGCTAGGCAGGTTCCAGTATGGCTTTTTTAGGCATGTGGGATTGTTTCCTTCCAAAACACTGTGTTATAATAATTTTAAGGTATCAAATATAGAATATTCATAAATGCACACATTTCTAAATATATAAACCATGTGTCTGAAAGGGTACAGGAGAGCAATCCTGAAGCCTTTTTGACAGTCCCAATGACCTCAAATATTCCTCTGCAGTAAGGGAGGCAAATGGGGAGTGTCTTCCCATTATCCTTTTGCTTACTAATCCTGTCTTAAGGGGTATTTTGTATGACTAGGGTGAGCCTGTGGCCTGGATTCAAGAACTAGAGTATTATCCATCAATAAAGAATTGCCAGGCTGCCCAGGTAATGCAACCAGTGACCATTATCAGGTATCCTGGCAGACAGGATTTCTGCTGTAGACCACCTCCTATGATGTATGTATGATGATTTTGCGGTGGTCTTTGGCTAAGGGGGTTGGGCAATGTCAAAGGTCTTTCAAGGTACCTGCACTTTTAATCAGGGTCTCTCCCTCCTTGCAAGGAGGGGAGGGAACTCTGTTGCAACAGAAAAATAAATATCTATCTGCCTTGCTTTCCATGGGATCTTGTCTCCATCCATTCTTCTTTGGCCGGTCATGGACTTAGGGGACTCCCACAGTGAGTTGGGCGGCAAAAAGGAAGCCTCAATTTTTACATCAATTTGGTGGTCTACCTACCTGCAGTGAAGGTCAGCATACATCTGACCATTTGTCAGTGCGTTTCCCTGTTTCCCCATTTTGCTTTGGTGGGAGCAACGCTAACATCAAATTGGGCAAGGAAAGGAACAAGGATCCCAGGAATCACGGGGTGAGTATAAACAGGAAAAGGGTGTGCTGTACCTTGGGGTGTGAGGGGTGAACCTCCGTGTCTCGGCAACAGACTGTTAATATTACGCCACACCAACTCACTCGAGAACAGGTTGACCGCAATGCAATACCAAGAACTGTCAGACCGGGATCTTTGGGGCTGGTTTCCTAACATCAGTTGGTTATGAGATTTAGTGAAGGGTGCATTACTGCTGTCGCAGGTTCAGGCACCACTGCGAGCATACATGGAAAGTCCTAAGTTCCCAGACATTATACAAATGCACCACCTTGGTGAAGGGGAATAGCAGGTAATTTCAGGGGGTGGGCAATGATTTCTGTTAGAAATTCATCCCCAAAGAGGGGAATGGTGTACAAAAATAGTTAAAGAGGCTGACAACCAGGACCAAATAAACCAAAAGAAGACAAGCTAAGAGATGTTTGTAAAACTTTCCCTCAATTTTGCCTTCAGTCTTCTCTCCTTCGAATTCACTTCACCTGTTGTTCCCCTCCTTCAAATCTTCACCCTCCTTTTCTGTCAAATAAAGCATTTTTCTCTCCTCCCTGCACTGCCCATTACCCTATTTCCTCAATTTACACTGATGTAGAAAAATTTGAACTAATATAAGGAATGGTGTAGAAAATGTACCTGATGTAAACAATGTAAATGAAACTGTGTAAGAAATTGTAACTAAGAATTATGCAACTATGTAAGCTGTAAGGGTGACCCTTCAGCGTGTAACTTGCCTGCTCTGACAGGATGACAGGTGCACTGTGCCCTCTAGTGAGTCTACAGAAACAGACACCAATTCGCAAACTTCTAGACTTTATTGAATGAACCATTAATAAAGGCACTCCGGCCATTCATGAAAAATGTATCCTCTAACACCGACCATAGTGGGAAAATGCCTGGAGTTTTGGCTTCCCTTTCTTCTCCTGGTATCACATCCGTCCCTGCAAACAAAGCACAACAGTAAGCAGCCATTAACAAGAGGATGGGTGGGACGAAACAGGCCGGACTGCAGAAGAAAAACATCCACCCTTCCCCTTCCCTTTTGTGACTTCCCGCTAGGAACATATGCATGTAAAATGAGGGAGCTGTCCACCCGCTGTGTGACAATGACCTACCTTTGTTCAGTGAAAATTTACCTGAAACCTCATCCGATGAACCTCCAACTTGTGCCATGCCATGGCAGGACAGGAAGTGGGAAATTGGGAAGATCCACCTGTAAACGTATATAAGTGTTGTTTTCCTTTTGTTCGGGGTTCCAGCTCCCTCGCTCCTAGACTCCATTTGGGGCAGGGGTCGGCCTTGCCTGGGCCACTCAGTCCCACAGAGATTCCTCCATGGGCCGTATCGCGTGCAGGCAATTTCCGGTGTCTGTGCACGTACAGACGCGATTTTCGCTGTCTCCGTCTGCACAGATGCAATTTTCAGCATCTGCACAGACGCAATTTCCGGCGCCGCACTGCACTGATTTAGCACAGCATGCGGGGACATGCTGAGCAGGCGGCCTGGTTCGCGGGCGGCTCGTGGGGCCGGTTAAATGGTCTCCATGAGCCGATTCCGGCTGCACGTTGCCGATGCCTCCTTTATGAGAAAGGGGAAGAGTTTTATGTCCCTAACAACAGGCTTGGCATACATGACCAGTTACAGCAACCAAAATGGTCAAAGGCCTGGAAACAATGCCTTATGAGGAACGGCTTAGGGAGCTGGGTATGTTTAGCCTGGAGAAGAGAAGGTTAAGGGGTGATATGATAGCCATGTTCAAATATATCAAAGGATGTCATATAGAGGAGGGTGAAAGGTTATTTTCTGCTGCTCCAGAGAAGCGGACACGGGGCAATGGATTCAAACTACAAGAAAGAAGATTCCAGCTAAACATTAGGAAGAACTTCCTGACAGTGAGAGCTGTCCGACAGTGGAATTTGCGACCAAGGAGTGTGGTGGAGTCTCCTTCTTTGGAGGTCTTTAAGCAGAGGCTTGACAGCCATCTGTCAGGAATGCTTTGATGGTGTTTCCTGCTTGGCAGGGGGTTGGACTGGATGGCCCTTGTGGTCTCTTCCAACTCTATGATTCTATGATTTTGGTCCCCAGTCCCAGCAACACTTATTTGCCCCCAAAACTGAAGAGGCTCAGTTGGCAGTGGCCACTGAAAGGAAATCACATAATTTAAACATTGCTTAAAACCTACAGTGGCTTTTAGTCAGAGCAGAGGTACCATCGGGATTGTGTTCATCATCCTTTCTGGTTACTGACACAACTGGGAAGAAAGTTGCACTTCAGTAACATTTTACAGATATCTAAAAAGAAAACTGGCAATTTGTAAAATAATAATAATAATAATAATAATAATAATAATAATAAATACTGCTGCAAGTTTGCTATATAGATAGGATAAATAATCTAAAGGTCAGAATGCAGACGCCAGTGCCATGGGATCTAGAATGTGATTTCAAACACTGCACCAGATCACTTTTTGCTGCTCATCGGATGGGTCAATTGATCATCATCATCATAACCCATGTACTGAGACTGTGTAGCTTCAATCTTGTTTGTGTGTTAATTAATGAATATACAATGCCGAAGGATGGGGAAGGCCAAGGACGAATGAGTAAAGTCTTGGAATACCAACAGTGTTATATATTTGTAAGATTCCATAATATCAAAGAGAACAGCATTATTTTATTATAGATAAAGCAGGAAAGAGTATAAAGGGAATAATATTTCTCTTTAACAAGAATAGCCTGTTGGAACACCCATTCAGTATAAGAATAATTAGTTATATCAAGGCAGGTATTTGTTCTACGTCTCAGTTTTAAATCCTTAATTCATATGTAAATGCTTATATAAATAAAAATGTAACTGTCAGTTAGTGAGCAGCATGACATCACAACACTACATAGCCACATAGCCGCCACCATTGTCAATGTGGTGACATCACTGCTGTGATACAGGCTATACAGAGAGCCTGGTCAGAGAGCCCAGGAGGAGAGAGGAGAGGGAGGGAGGGGGCCCTTGGAGGCGAGGGCGGCTACACCAATAGACTATTGGCAGCCAACAACACACGCTATGCGAGATCATACCCATCAAACATCAAACATAGGACGGCGTACTCCGCAGAAGGCGGAAAAATGAAAGGAGCTGTTTCTAAGGTAGGGAGGAAGTGGGAGAGGGATGGTCTGAGGGGGGACCTTGGAGGGGAAGTTGGGGAAGGAGCCTCTCTGCTGGGAGTTCAATGGGAGAAGCTGTGGGGAGGCAGGCAAAAACGGGGTCTCATTCCAGTACGGGGGGGGGGAGAAATATATGCAAGGGAAATGTCTGACAGAGGGGGGGAGGGAAAGGGCCCCTCCCTCAGGGACCCCCCAACTCTGAATATGACAGGGAAGCGGGCCTGCATCCACTTAACCACTCTGAGCCACAGCAACATATGGCCGGGTACAGCTAGTGCTTATATATAAATGGTCATGTATAAAGAGAGGGAACGTATGCTAGATTCCCCCGCCCCCCAGAAAGTTCCTCTAATGATCAGTGCCAGCAAGTTTAGAAAACTCAGCAGTGGCCAGAGGATTGGAGAAGATCAGTCTACATCCCAATCCCAAAGAAGGGCAGTGCCAAAGAGTGCTCCAACTACCGCACAATTGTGCTCATTTCGCATGCTAGCAAGGTTATGCTTAAAATTCTACAAGGCAGGCTTAAGCAGTATATGGACCGAGAACTCCCAGATGTGCAAGCTGGATTTTGAAGGGGCAGAGGGACCAGAGACCAAATTGCAAACATGCGCTGGATTATGGAGAAAGCTAGAGAGTTCCAGAAAAACATCTACTTCTGCTTCATTGACTACGCAAAAGCATTTGACTGTGTCAACCACAGCAAACTATGGAAAGTTCTTAAAGAAATGGAAGTGCCTGATCACCTCATCTGTCTCCTGAGAAATCTCTATGGGGGACAAGAAGCTACAGTTAGAACTGGATATGAAACAACTGATTGGTTCAAAATTGGTAAAGGAGTATGACAAGGCTGTATATTGTCTCCCTGCTTATTTAACTTATATGCAGAATTTATCATGCAAAAGGCTGGACTGGAGGAATCCCAAAAGGCTGGACTGGAGGAATTAAGATTGCCAGAAAAAATATCAACAACCTCAGATACGCTGATGATACAACCTTGATGGCAGAAAGTGAGGAGGAACCAAAGAACCTTAATGAGGGTGAAAGAGGAGAGCGCAAAATATGGTCTGAAGCTCAACATCAAAAAAACTAAGATCATGGCCACTGGTCCCATCACCTCCTGGCAAATAGAAGGGGAAGAAATGGAGGCAGTGAGAGATTTTACTTTCTTGGGTTCCATGATCACTGCAGATGGTGACAGCAGTCACGAAATTAAAAGACCCCTGCTTCTTGGGAGGAAAGCAATGGCAAACCTAGACAGCATCTTAAAAAGCAGAGACATCACCTTGCCGACAAAAGTCTGTATAGTTAAAGCTATGGTTTTCCCAGTAGTGATGTATGGAAGTGAGAGCTGGACCATCAAGAAGGCTGATTGCCAAAGAATGGATGCTTTTGAATTATGGTGCTGGAGGAGACTCTTGAGAGTCCCATGGATTGCAAGAAGATCAAACCTATCCATTCTAAAAGAAATCAGCCCTGAGTGCTCACTGGAAGGACAGATCCTGAAGTTGAGGGTCCAGTACTTTGGCCACCTCATGAGAAGAGAAGAGAAGACTCCCTGGAAAAGACCCTGATGTTGGGAAAGATGGAGGGAACAAGGAGAAGGGGACGACAGAGGACGAGATGGTTGGACAGTGTTCTCAAAGCTGCTAACATGAGTTTGGCCAGACTGCAGGAGGCAGTGAAGAATATACGTGCCTGGCGCGCTCTGGTCCATGGGGTAACGAAGAGTCGGACACGACTGAACAACAACAACAACATTGATCAGTGCAGAAACTTGAAACAATAGCCTTTTAAGGTATGGAATTAATTTTCATATTGTTTGATATTAAAAAAATAAGTCAGTCTCAACCACCAGTCATACCAAAAATTAAACAAAGTTTGCAAATAAATCATGACATAGATTAGACTATAGACTGTAGGTGAGGACTTGGGAGGATGCTCACCCACAAACATTTGTAGACAACGGACATGAGTCAACAGTGTGATGCAGCAATAAGAAAGGTTAATGCTATTCTAGGCTGCATCAACAGAAGTATAGTGTCGGATCAAGCAAAGTCATAGTGGCCAGGGGCGGAGCAAGGGGGCGGGGGGGGGCAGGCCGGCCCAGGTACCGCCCTGGGGAGGGTGACACTCTGGGGGCAGGCCCCACCCCCGCGATCGAGCGCAGCAACTTTTAAAAGGCTGCAGCGCGAACAGCAGCACAGAAGCTGTGCTGCTGTTCACGCGCTGCAGCCTTAAAGGTTGCCGCAGCACACGGAAGGGGTGCTGGCCAATCGCGCCCACCATCTTGGGTGGACATGCGTAGTCCACCCAAGATGGCGGGCGCGATCGGCCGGCACCTCTTTCGACCAGCGATCGCGCCACGCCGCGTTTTAAGGCTGCAGCGGGAGAACAGCGGTGCTGCTGTTCACCCGCTGCAGCCTTAAAACGCAGCGCGGCGCGGCCCGGTGCCAGTCAGAAGCGGTGCCGGCGATCGTGCTCGCCATCTTGGGTGGAAATGGGCAGTCCACCCAAGATGGCGGGCGTGATCGGCCGGCACCCCTTTCGACCGCCGATCGCGCCATGCCGCATTTTAAGGCTGCAGCGGGCGAACAGCAGTGCGCGTGGGGAGGGGTGCCTTTCAAGTTTGCCGCCCCGGGCGGCAGATTGGCTCCCTCTGCCCCTGATAGTGCCACTCTATTCTGCCTTGGTCAGACCAAGTAAAAAGGAGGAGGAGGTAGAGGAGGAGATTTACTCACCCTGAAGGTGCTTTGGCAGTTCATATTTATGCACTCTGGGTCTGGGTGCAGAATACAACGTATTCCACAGCTGGATTGCCATATCTTGTTTTGGTGACATCAAGATGTTCCTTACGAGGTTCTGTGGAGATGATTTATTATTATTATTATTATTATTATTATTATTATTATTATTATTATTATTACCCCATCCACTCTGGGCAGTTTACAACATATCTAAAAACACAAGAAACATAAGAAAAATGGCAAGTGTTTAAAACCTCCCAATATGCCTTCAGGTGTCCCCTAAAATTCTTTACTTCTCAATACTCAATGCTAGCTGTGACTTATGTCTGCCCTTACGGGTGGAGTCACAGAATCATAGAGTTTACTTATTAGTGTGGCTTTTCCTTTTTGTAAATCTGCCAAATAAATAAAATAAAATAAAATCAGAGTAACATTTGTCCTTGTCTCTGCTTGCCCTGATCTTGGATTGCCTTTGGGTGCTGCTTTGCCTGCCTGGTTGCTAGCTGGTTGTCTGGACCTTGGACTACCCGCTGGCCCTGCTGCAACACACACCCAGCCTTGGCCGTGCCTGAAGCAAGCCGTTGCGGTAGGACTGTCATCTCTTCTGCTGTCCTTGCCATAACTTCAAGGGGGTCCTTCCTCCCTCAAGATAACTGAAACTAGTTACATTAGATGCACAGCAAAGACGTCTGCTTTTGTATATATATATACAGTGGGGCCCCGCTAGACGAATGCCTCGCTAGATGAAAAACTCGCTAGACGAAAGGCCTTCGCTAGCGGAAGGCTGTCTCGCAAGACGAAAATGTCAATGGGCTTGCCTCGCAAGATTATTTTTTCCCCCGTCAAGCCACTATTTTCCCGTTGGTGCTTCGCAAGACGAAAAATTCGCTATACAACAACACTCGCAGAACGAATTATTTTCGTCTTGCGAGGCACCACTGTATATAAAACAACAAACCAGCTTCGTTCTCCATTGTAGACAGTTTATACATTAGAGGAGGCTATCTTCTTTATCCTCTTTTTTTGGCCACAAAAATAAAAAACAAATAAAAATAAATCCAGGTGTCCTGACACCATAGATAACATGAAATTCCCAATGCATCTTTTTATTCTACACTGGCTCAAAAGCTCAATCCATGGATAAAAGAACCAAAGAAACAGGCCACACTTCTCTGAAACAGGGCTCTGAGACTTTCATATACTGTATTCTGAGATGTGATATCTATGATAAAAAGGCATTTTTGTAATAAACTTCTGCTCCATAATACTTTTTGTTTTCTCTAGGCATGTGAAAGATTTTGAAAGTGGAAATATAAGTGAAATGACTGGCTGTCAGCAAATTAACATTGCCAAACTTAAACAAGACTCAGTTTGCTCATCTTCCTCAATCCCTAAGAAGTGCCATGGTCAGATCACTTTTCCACGACCCTTCCCCTCTGCCGGGAGGCAGGACCAATTAGAATGGTTCGCCCCCACTACTTAATGGATCCAATTGGCTTCCAGAGAGTGGTGGGGGATGTTTTATCCCATGTTGATGGCCTTTCAGCTGATTCCCTGGTGACCCGCTGGAATGTGGAGTTAACCAAGGCTATTGACTGTCTGGCTCCGAAGCGCCCTCTCCGATTGCATGGAGCCCGGACAGCCCCGTGGTTTTCCCCGGAGCTGAGGGCGATGAAACAGTCGCTGAGACCGCGGGGCTCCGGTGAGGCGTGGGAAGAGCGTCCTGCGCCTCGGGCTCCCCGGCGGGCCCGCTAGGCTAAGCACCCTTCCCTCGTTCCCCCTGTAAAGGGGGAGTGGGGGTGAAGGGAGCGCGGAGCCGGGCCATTAGGGGAAATGCCCCAACCGGGCGGAAAAGCGGCGAGAACTGGCTGTGAGGAGCGACGACGTTCTCCCTGGACTTAACGACTTAACGACCCGGGAGGCTTTAGATAAAGGAAGTCTGCCTGTCTCCCTTTGGAGGCAAGAAAATAACGGATTGTGATGCTGTTGCTACTGGATGGATACATTGTCAAGTTTTTTTATGAGTGAGACTTTATAGATCTCCCTTTGGGGAGGAAGAGGATGGAGAATATTCCATTTGAAAGTTTTGGTCTTTGCGCCCCGGTCTCAGAGAAAATGGCTGCGAAAACTCTGAACCGAAGTGGAAAATCACTGCTATATGACGGATAACATTGAAATAGAAACTGAAATTTGATACCTATGCCCGTCCTCACCATGTTGGGCTTTGTTTTTGAAATTGTTTTGAACTCTGGACTAACTGATGAAGAAAGGATTATTATACTGGAACTGGAACTGCTTAATCAGAAATTGAAGGTTTTGAGTGGGGATATGAAGAAAAATCTACTTCCCACAGAGGAGACCTTTCAGATATTCGATACTATGGAAGAAAGCCTTGGCAAAGAGTTGAAGGAGATGATTAAAAAACTGAGCGAGATGGCATGGCGATTCCCGGAAAAAGAAGCGTCCGTCGGTGGTGGCAGCCCGAGGACGGAGAGGAATGTTATATCCAGCCCCCGAGGTGTGAGCTCGGGAGCGAAGGGCAAGAAATTAAGATATCTACAAATAGAAGAATGCAGCATTGAATGGGAGAAGCCAAGAGAAGAGGAACAGTGTATCCTGATGCTCGATGCAAGGACTGTTGGGGACTGTGTCTGGTTCTGTGGACGTACAAGAAAAAAGGACAATTGGAGGAGTGGTTCCGGTGAAAGAAGGAGAAGGACATTGGACAGAGGGGGGATAGGGTGAACTGTGTCAAGTATAGAATATTACTGCTTTGTTATGGTAATCTGAAATCGGAGGGTTAAGACATTAAGTTTTATTTTAATTTTTAACAAGAAAAGGGATATTCTGAATTTTTTTGTTATTAGCAGCAGCTTAAGGGAAAGAAGAATATTTTAGATTGGATATAAGAATAATTTGTTAAGATTTAAAGAATTGTTATTAAGATTTATGTTTAAGGTTCGAACTTTTTTAAATGAATATAATTTTTTGAGAGATGATGTTATTAAAGTAGAATATGGATTTAAAACCGAAGGAGAGAAGGCAGGGGAAGTCAACTGTCAAGATTTGGAACTAGAACATTTTCTTAAGTGTGTAAACAAGAAGAATTGTATTTGTGTTTGTATTTGATTTATATATGTAGGTGTGGGTTTATGTTTTGTTATGAAAATGCCAATAAATTCTTATAAAAAAAGAAGAAGAAAGAAACAGTCGCTGAGACGGCTAGAGCGCCGGTGGTGGAAAACTCATTCTGAATCAGAGCTCAACTTCGAGCCTACCAAATGGCAATGGCAACGGCAAAGAGGACCTTCTTCACTGTTTCTATTGCATCTGCAGAAAACAGCAGCAGGAGACTCTTCCAGGTGGTTCGCAATCTAGCAGAACCACCTTGGTCATCGGGGCCTGGTAGGGACCCCAAGATCTCCTGCAATGCTTTTGCAAAGTTTTTTGCAGATAAAGTCGCTCAGATTCGGAAGGAGGTAGATTCCACCGTGGGAGTAGGGCCGGGGCGGGAGAGTGCTACAGCTCTGTCTAGTCATGTTTCATGGGATCCATTTCAATTTGTTACCTCCGAGGATGTGGACAGGGTGCTTGGACGAGTGAAACCGACCGCATGTCTCCTTGATCCTTGCCCATCCTGGCTAATAAAAGCGAGCCGGGAAGGACTGGGCGATGGGCTCCGCGGGGTGGTGAACGCTTCCCTCTGTGAGGGAGTCTTCCCATACCCACTGAAAGATGTGGTCATTAAACCACTTCTTAAAAAAAAAATCTTTAGACCCGGCCAATATAGCCAACTATCACCCAGTCTCAAATCTACCATTCTTGGACAAGGTGATTGAGCGGGTGGTTGTGGAACAACTCCAGGCACGCCTGGAGGATGCGGACCATTTGGATCCCTTCCAATCGGGATTCAGGCCTCATCATGGGACTGAAACTGCCTTGGTCGCGCTGGTCGATGATCTCCGGCGGGCTAGGGACAAAGGTGAGAGCTGTTTCCTAGTTCTGCTGGATCTCTCAGCGGCCTTTGACACCATCGACCATAACATCCTTCTGGACAGGCTAGAGGGGTTGGGAGCTGGGGGCACTGTTATACAATGTATTTTAAATGTATTTTAATATTTGATGGAAACCGCCCAGAGTGGCTGGGGTACAAATAAATTATTATTATTATTATTATTATTATTATTATTATTATTATTATTATTTTGCAGAGCTTTAGACTGTAGGTGAGGACATGGGAGGATGCTCACCCACAAACAAAAAAAATAAGGAAACATTTGTTGGCCATGAGCATGAGTCAACAGTGTGATGCAGCAATAAAAAATGCTAGTGCTATTCTAGGCTGCATCAACAGAAGTATAGTGGTAGGTAGAGGAGGAGATTTACTCACCAGAAGGTGCTTGTGTGGTTCATAATTTTTTCATTGTGTGCGGGATACTAATTATCCCACAGCTGGATTAGAAAATCTTCCTTGGCTTCTATACGAATTATTCTTATGCAGTCCTGTGGAGATGATGCAGATGATGATTACTACCACTACTACTACTACTACGCCATCTACTCTGGGCAGCTTACAGCATATCTAAAAAAATAAGAAAAACAGCAAGTGTTTAAAACCTCCCGCTAGAGGGCTGCCTTCAGATGTCTTCTAAAAGTTGTGTAATTCTTTGCTTCCTTGACATCTGAAGGGAGGGTGTTCCACTTCCAAGAAGGCCCTTTGCCTGGTTCCCTGTCCCTTCGCTTCTCGCAGGGAGGGAGCCAGCAGAAGACCCTCGGAGGAGGACCTCAGTGTCCGGGCTGAGCGATGGGGATGGAGACGCTGCTTCAGGTCTAGTGGGCCGAGGCCATTGAGGGCTTTCAAGGCCAGCACCAACACTTTGAATTGTGCTCTAAAGTACAATCCCAGTGCTCTACCTTTCCACTTCTCTTATATACAATTCTGTTCAAAAGCCTGTTTCCCTTGCCCTCCACTATGTCACATTGCCTCACTGCATAAATTAATTGAGATGTAACTCATAATCTTAGAAGAAATGGCAGGTTTCATTGTTTCTGACTGAAAAGTGTGCATTTCCCCAATACGAAATCTAGCACAGAGAACACACAAGGCCCTGTTTTTATTTTATAGCAAAACCCGAAACTTTTCTGTATTTGTAAACTCAATTAGTAAAGGCTGCATTTGAAAATCAAATGCCAGTGACTATCATTGCGCAAATGTTGTGTCACTCTCAAGGCATCATTTTTCATCGTAGCACTTTTCACATTTACGCTGCTATCATGTTGGAACTAAACCACTCTGACATCTCAGCAGTGTTGATATCACAACATGTTGTGGGTTCAAATTAATAAAAAATGGTGGGGGGGAGGGGAATATCAGGCTCAGAAGGGGGAAAGGAAGAGGTTTGCCTCCTGTCCTTTAAAACACAGATTGGTTCCCCTGTCCCTCCATTTGCGTTGCCTTTTGTCACCTTTTGGAAGTCACAATAACACCTGAAGGTTTTTGCCCTCCCCTGACTTGCCTGCCTCCTGCGGCCTAGCAGTTAGGCTCCTGGGAATTTGAGCCCGCCTTCCACAGCTGGCTGATTGACACTCCAGGCTGGCCAATAGAGCTCTTCTAGGGTGGGAGGAGCTCTCCCATTGGCCTGCTAGGCACACTCCTCATCAATCAGTCAATCAATCAATCAATCAATCAGTCAGTCATTTTATTTGTAAGGCAACTTTTCAAAGCTAAAATCATGCTAAAGGTGACTTACATCGTTGTGGGCTTTGTTACTGTAAGGGCAAGTCGTTGGTCGCCATCTTAGTTAAGGGCAACATGGCGGGGTCAGCCATTTTAGCTGGCCCATGTGACTCATTTGAAGTGAAGGTCGCCATGTTGTTTCAGGGCGGCGATGGTCCATTCTGACTTAACCCATTGCGGCCCATTCTGACTTAACCCATTGTGGTATCTGAAGAAGTGTGCATGAACACGAAAGCTCATACCAGTAACAAACTTAGTTGGTCTCTAAGGTGCTACTGGAAGGACTTTTTATTTAATTTTTACCATTGCTGCCTGTTCCTTTTCTTTGTTTTCTGGATTACTGTGCTTGCTGTTATGTCCACTAACTGTAGCGTTAAGTTGCATTCTCCTTCCTCTTATTATTATTTAACACTGTGGTCTTTTTCTTCGGGGGTGGGGGCTGCTTTTCTTTTGTGTTTCCCTGTTTTGGACCTGTATAATTTATTCTCTGTGTTGACCTTTAATAAATAGCATATATACATACAATTATAATATAGTAATAAAACACAAAACAAGCAAACAAAGACCTTTATTTCCTGCATTGCAGTTCTCTTTTCGCTGGTTTGGGACTCATAAGTGCATTCTGATTTGTTATTGTTTAGGGGTCTCCTTTAAGGGGATTTTGCTTTATGCCACTTTGACCATATTCCTGGCTGTAATAATGTGTTGCCTGGATTTGTGTGTGTGGGTACAGCAGTACCTCAGGTTACAGACGCTTTAGGTAACAGAATCCGCTAACCCAGAAATAACGCTTCAGGTTAAGAACGTTGCTTCAGGATAAGAACAGTTTCAGGTTAAGAAGCGACCTCCGGAACGGATTAAGTTCTTAACCCAAGGTACCACTGAAATGGCTTGGTCAATCCTGTACTGGGGTACTGTGAATAGGATCTTGCTGTGTTGTGCTGCTACTCAGTGCAGGCAATCCTGAAGCAGCGCTCACAGCTGTGTCAGTGGCGGCAAGTCTAACATGGCTTGATAGTAATGTTGCTGCCAGTGTGTGTAGGCATTACTGAATAATATAATAATAATAATAATATAATTTATTATTTATACCCCGCCCATCTGGCTGAGCTTCCCCAGCCATTCTGGGCGGCTCACAAACAAATGTTAAACCAATACAGCGTTAGATATTAAAAAACGTCCCTAAACAGGGCTGCCTTCAGATGTCTCTTAAAAATAGGATAGCTGCTTATTTCCTTGACATCTGCTGGAAGGGTGTTCCACAGGGTGTATAATAATAGGCCCATTGACGTCCAATCTGTGATATTGTTTTGGTTGCTGCCAGTCAGTGTAGACAATATTGGCTGGTGGTGTCCAACAGTCAGTGCTGTTTAGTTATCTTGCTGCTCAGTGTAGGCAATACTGACTCGCTCCCTGGAAATCTAGTTGCTTCCTCTGAGGCCAGCGCTCAGGACCACTTACCCCACTTATCAGTTGGAGCTGCCTGTTGTGTAAGCAATATGGGCTCTGCGGCTTGCCGCTGTCTCTTCAGTTACTTACTTTTGATTGTTGCTGTTCTTTAGTCCTTTTGCTACTGGTTTGTGTTACCAATACGGGGCACATTTTAATTAGTTCACTTGCTTTCACTATTGTGACAGCTCTGCATACCAGGTGGTGCTGTCTTCGGGCCACTGTGGGCAATAAAGAGCAAGGATGACCACGTTACACGGCGCACAGGTGGTGTTGGCTGCCAGCCAGTGTAGGAAATACTGAGTTTGGTTGACTGTGCTGCTCTGAGCAGCTGCTCTGCGCACAGGTGATGTTAGCTGCCACCCAGTGTGGGAAATACTGATAGTGGTTGACCACATTGCTCTGTGCACAGTGGGTGATCTTTGCTAGCCAGTGTGGGCAATAAAGTGCTAGACTGACCACATTACACGACTTACAGGTGGTGTTGTCTCACAGCCAGTGTGGGCAATACAGACCCAGGTTGACCACGTTACAAGGCGCACAGGTGATGCTGCCTTCCGGCAAGTGTAGCCAATACCAAGTTTGCTTAACTGTGAGGCTCTGTGCACAGGTGGTGCTGGCTGCCAGTCCGTGTTGGCAATTCTGAGCTTGCCTGACCATGCAGCTCTGTGCACAGGTGGTGCAGGCCGCAAACCAGTGGGAGAAGTATTACGTCTGCATAGAGCATTGTGGTTAACCAACCTCGATATTGCCAACACACTCCAGCAGCCAGCACCACCTGTGCGTAGAGCAGCATGGCCAACCAAGCTCAGTACGGCCCACATTGGCCGGCAGCCAGCACCACCTTTGCGTAGAACAGTTTCCTCAATCAAACTCAGTATTTCCCACACTGGCCGGCAGCCAGAACAACGTGTGTGTAGAACAGCATGGCCAACCAAGCTCAGTATTTCCCACACTGGCCAGCAGAGATCACACCCTGTGCACAGAGCAACGTGGTCAACCAAGCTTAGTATTTCCCACACTGGCCGGCAGCCAGCACCACCTGTGTGCACAGCAGCGAGGTCAAACAAAGCTCAGCATTGTTCACACTGGCCGGCAGGCAGCACTACCTCTGCCCAGAGCAGCGTGGCCAACTAAGCTCAGTATTTCCCACACTGGCCCGCCATCAGGAAACCTCAGGAACCCGACCCTCAGCCTGTCGTAGACCATGTCATCTGCCTCTGGTGTTTTTGACCTTTTGCATGCGTGTGCCAAAATTGGAACACCAGTTGCAGCCTAACTTAAACATTGACTGCAGGCGACAGGGATATTTTCTCCAGCATAGACTAGAATGATGAGGGATCCTGGTGAATTTCTCTGAGACAAGGGTTTTATATATAATCTTGATCTTTTGCAGATACGTAGTGGCAAGCAGAATTGGGAGTGAGTCGGATCTGGAAGTAAGTATTTCTTATTCGTTGTTCTTCAGTCGTTCAGTCGTGTCCGACTCTTCGTGACCCCATGGACCAGAGCACGCCAGGCATGCCTATCCTTCACTGCCTCCCGCAGTTTGGCCAAACTCATGCCACTTCGAGAACACTGTCCAACCATCTCATCCTCTGTCGTCCCCTTCTCCTTGTGCCCTCCATCTTTCCCAACATCAGGGTCTTTTCCAGGGCGTCTTCTCTTCTCATGAGATGGCCAAAGTACTGGAGCCTCAACTTCAGGATCTGTCCTTCCAGGGAGCACTCAGGCCTCATTTCCTTCAGAATGGATACGTTTGATCTTCTTGCGGTCCATGGGACTCTCAAGAGTCTCCTCCAGCACCATAATTCAAAAGCATCAATTCTTCGGCGATCAGCCTTCTTGATGGTCCAGCTCTCACTTCCGTACATTACTACTGGGAAAACCATAGCTTTAACTATACGGACCTTTGTCGGCAAGGTGATGTCTTTGCTTTTTAAGATGCTGTCTAGGTTTGTCATTGCTTTTCTCCCAAGAAGCAGGCGTCTTCTAATTTCGTGACTGCTGTCACCATCTGCAGTGATCATGGAACCCAAGAAAGTGAAATCTCTCACTGCCTCCATTTCTTCCCCTTCTATTTGCCAGGAGGGGATGGGACCAGTGGCCATGATCTTAGTTTTTTTTGATGTTGAGCTTCAGACCATATTTTGTGCTCTCCTCTTTCACCCTCATTAAAAGGTTCTTTAATTCCTCCTCACTTTCTGCCATCAAGGTTGTATCATCAGCATATCTGAGGTTGTTGATATTTCTTCCGGCAATCTTAATTCCGGTTTGGGATTCATCCAGCCCAGCCTTTCGCATAATGAATTCTGCATATAAGTTAAATAAGCAGGGAGACAATATACAGCCTTGTCGTACACCTTTCCCAATTTTGAACCAATCAGTGATTCCATATCCAGTTCTAACTGTAGCTTCTTGTCCCACATAGAGATTTCTCAGGAGACGGATGAGGTGATCAGGCACTCCCATTTCTTTAAGAACTTGCCATAATTTGCTGTGGTCGACACAGTCAAATGCTTTTGCGTAGTCAATGAAGCAGAAGTAGATGTTTTTCTGGAACTCTCTAGCTTTCTTATATTAACATGCAATTTTAGCAAAGTTGGATGCCTTTGAAAAAGGCTAATTTCTGTAGAGGCGCCAGGAGGAAATGTGGGGTTCGAAGAGAAAGATGAGCTACTGTATAAAGGAGAGATGCTCTATGTTCCAGAGGGAGAATTAAGAGCCAAAGTCCTATGTTTGTGCCATGATAATCCCACAGCAGGGCATTTGGGGCAGTGTAAGACGCTATACATTCCGGAAAAAATACCCAGAAGGTTACCCCCGATTGTTACTTCGGAAGAAGTCCTGGAAATCCGGGGGGGGGGGGGAGAGATAGACATACTGTTTGAGATGGCGGTAATGGTGAGTCACATAGGTATAGGGCTTTTTTTCTTAGAAAAGCATTATTCTCTGTGTGCTTAATTAAAAAGGATATAACATGTTGTTTTAGGTTTTTGGGCCTAATCCCCATGCCACATTGTGATACCTCTCTCTGCTGGCTTCACAGCAAGAGTGGAAGCATTTTTCTTCCCAACAGTCCCTACGCCGGAGAAAAAGGAGAGGAGAAAAGTAGACCTTGCAGTGTGGGAAAGACTCTCAAGGCCCAGGAGGAGGTGGGAACAAAGCAAAGGGTACAAATCCCTAAAACTCTAGAGTTCAAATCCCCGCTCAACCGTGCTAAGGACACCACGAGTCACTCCTCCCCCTCAGCCTGGGATGCACCAAGTTTACGGCAGAGGCTGCTAACCAAGTGCTTGCAGCAGTTGCCTGCAGTCCTGGTGGCAGAGGCACACGCTACGGATTTACACTCCCATTGCACTGATTAATTTTCACACTCCTTTCCTCACCTCTGCCCAGTGCTCTCTGACCTCTTGCTTCCTGCTATTGCTGCCAGGGAGGAACGATGCCTTCCTGAGGAGTCGATGGCATTGGCAGAGATAGGCAAAGAGAAGAACCACAATTCAGGGCTAAATTAAGCATGATGTTTGCTGTGCCTTTATGTGCAGAGTTGCTGTTGTTCTGCATAAAGGCCCAGCATGTTTGGAATCATCTAGCATGTGGGTTAATGAGGACTGTAGGACCATGCCTGCAGTTTCTCATTCTTCTATTGCACCCCACGTTCATCCTTGGATAGATGCCTCTTCAAGTTCTCTCCGGCATTTTTTGTTGTTCGCCTCCTGCATCCATACAAGCCCTGCTGTTAGTTTTAGATCACCCACCCTCACATAAATGGCTGTCCTCACAGTCTTCTAAGATTGCATGGTCTCCATATTAACACTGCTAAGTCGTCTTAGGCCCCATGTCCTGCCTTGTCCGTTTTAGCTTTGCAGCTTTTTCCAATAAATCCATAACTGGGTCTTTGCCGTATCCAATTATTAGGCTTTCTACCTTGTAGTGTGATGTTTTAACACTGCACATTCCATTGCATGCGGTGTTGCTCTTAAACTGTTTGTGTTTCATGAGCAGCAGTTTGCGTAATAATACAAAAGGTTCCTTTTTTAAAAAAAATATAAAAAAGCTTTATTTTATTATTCGCCAATACAACTATTAATACATTCGCATATTACAAACAAAATAAACTAACATTCACTCATTATTACATTCACTCATTTTTACAAACAGAGTAAACTAACATTCAATCATTTACAGAAAAACAACAACAACAAAAACAACAGATAAAGAACAGAAACGGAAAAAAAAAACAAAAAGATCGACCAGTCTTCCCTTGCATCCTTACACCTGTTTTCCCCACCACCTTTCAACACCCCCCTCACCCTGTGCTTGACTTCCAGTCAACTCAGCTGCAGTTCATTTCCACTTATCCCTTTTTCTTTCAACACACTGTTATTCCCATTTCTTATTTCTTTACAATTCTTTACAATTCTCCTTTATTATTCAGCTTGTTTAATATCTAATATTTATAACGGAACCTGTTTATTACAATAGGAGATCCGACTTTTCAACATAATTTTGTAAGTACCCTTTGAACGCTTTCCAGTTTTTTCTGTCTTTTCTCTTGTGGTCCTTCCAATTTCTTCCATTGTTTTGGATATATTGTAATATTCTAAAAGTTTGGCAAGCCATTCCATTTTTGTTGGAATTACCCCGCTTTTCCAATTTTTCGCTATCAGTAGCCTTGCGGCTACTGTTGCGTATAGGTATAATGTTTTACTTTCTTCCTTTAGGCTTCTTGGGACTATTCCCAGTAGAAAACCTTCTGCTGTTTTTTTGAATGAGTGCCTAACCATTTTTTTCATCTCATTGTATATCATATCCCAAAATTGTGCTATATCCGAGCAATTCCACCATATGTGCATCATGGTACCTTTCCCAGTGTTGCATCGCCAGCAGATATCTCCGCAGTTTTTATTCATTTTGTCTATTTTTTCCGGTGTTAAATACCATCTGTGTTGCATTTTTAAGTAATTTTCTTTCAATATATTACATCTGGTAAAATTCATATCTTCTTTCCATAATTTTTCCCATTGTTCGAACATAATATTTTTCCCAATATCTTGTGCCCATTTAATCATAGATGCTTTGACTAATTTGTCTTTTGTTTCCCACTCTAATAATAGATCGTATAATTTAGACCGTAACGTTGGTGAGTTAGGGACTTCCACCTGCATGTGAAGACAGGCTCCAGTGGATTGGGTCCAGTGGTCCAGAATGCAGTCCACTTGGGAAGGTAGCTCATCTAGGAGAAGGAAAACTTTGATCCTAACCCCCCCCCCCCGCTGCTTTGTGGGATATCTTAAGAAGAAATGCTAAGGAGTAAACCCTGCACAGATCTGGAATGGAGTCCCAAAGGCATCTGGATGGCACCTTGTATTCCTCCTTCCATAATTTATTATTTTATACCCCACCCATCTGGCTGGGTTTCCCCAACCACTCTTAATAAGAATGATCATGGTACAAAGTCTCCAGTCTTCTATAGCAAAAACCAAAAAGTCTTAAAACTCAGAGCAATTTGCTGGAGGTGAAGCCTGGCCATTCTGAGTGCTTAAGGCATAATTAACCAAAGTGACCGCAAGGTTTATTTGCCATGGAAAGAAATAACAGTGCAGGATGCATCCAGGAGCTACTGCTGCTGCTTCACTACCAATTTTCAACTTAGTTACTTCCTCATGTTTATTTTAGCCTTCTGTTTGTAGAACAAACTAGAGTTCTCTTTATCTTCAGAGCCATAGAAGCTACTGACACTTCCACCTGGAAAAAAATCCACTGAGGAGTCACAAACCTAATTTATTTTTGCTTGGGAGGAACTCCACCTTTAGCAGGATAGCAGCAGCCTTACTGCTTCTGAATGTTGTGGATCTCAATGCTTAATCAAATAGCAGGGCTGAAGTTGCCATGTGCAAATAAATCTCAATAACTAGTTCTTTAGAAAACGGATGTGCTATTATTATTACATGAATGTATTAAATCCTGCCCTCCACCCCAACTGACAACCCCTGTTAAAGATTCTGAAAGGATATTTGGGTCGTTTCCACTTGTCAGGCTTGAAAATAAAAGTGACGCTGTTAGGGATGTACACCTGAGTTTTCTTCCAAATTACAGCCTGTAGTTAACAGCATTGATTCAGAGCAGAAAAGCTGCTGTGTGTGTCTTTGTGTGTGTTTGTGTGTGTGTGTGTGAGCTGCATTGGACTTCCAAGTACAAAGATGCACATTGTAATTTCAGAGATAGTCCAGAAGATGTCAGGAGTGCATTGTGGAGATTTACTTGACTCCGTAAAGAACTGCACATAGAAGCAGGTTTCATGGGTTGTGGCTAACATCATGTGAGCACAGCTTCAAAAACCACCCATAGGGGAGCACTGGATGGGGAGTAAGTGGAAATGTAAAGATACCCTTGGTATGGAAACGGAGCACATTCTGTTCTTACACAATTAGTGCACATACTGTCCCGGACATTGCCTGTCACTTAAGTGCTTAATAAACACATACACCTAAGGTGCCTAGTTCCCCTCACCCCATTTTCCCAACTGCACAGTTTTGTGACCAACTGCACACCAAAAAAATACCCTGGTGACTGATAGCAATTTTTGTGCCTCTGCCCATGTGATGAGTGCTCTGATGTGAGATTTGAAGACATGTCTGGTTGGAGTGTCAAGCACGAAACTGTTGCTCGATGCAGCATGTCCCATTCTCCTGCCTTCTTCACTGTGTATCCTCTGGGGCTGGGGGAAGAGAGAAACCACTACGTTGCCTTTTTGCATCAGATATGAGAAATTCTAAGAAAAACAGTATTCCTAGAACTCTATTCCAGCCCTTGATCCCTTAGATTACTGCTCTTTGCACATAAAGCCTTGGCACCAGTATGAGGAACCTTTCACAGGGGGTGTTGAAATTAAAATCCAATTAAAAATCCACATTGTAAAGCTACACTTAACGACCTTACTGATTAATCTTCCAGTTAATTCCATTAATACAGTCAGACTTATCATAGGTTTCCATTATTGAAGAATCAATTGTGAGGCTCTTTTGTATGATATTCGTAGAGAAACATTGCTCTTTATCACAGTGGCAGAAGTGCTTGATCTCTTTGACCCCGAAGTATTTGCAGTACTTTGATAATGTAGGAGCTCTAAGTGGGATCTTGGAGGACCATTGGGACCAGCTGGAATCTGAAATATCCTTTTGTATGCCAAAGTGTCCTCTTTTGCTGGGTACTTTTCAGTCAAGGCCTTTTCTTGTCCACACCTACCTGGCTGCTCAGCTCTGCCTGTTGGGTGACAGTCTGGATGGAGGCTATAGTGAGGCTGGCACTAATCGAGGCCAGTCTTCTTCACCCCCAGCTACTCCTTCCTCTCTTTCAGTATTTCTGAACAACTCCCATCAAGCCCCAGCTGGCAGGGCAAATGTTCGGGGATGATGGGAGTTTCAAGGCTCTTCCACACTTCCGTTTCTCCTGCTGCTTTCCCCTGGAAACATTTGTTCTGGTTTAGTGCTAAACAGCAGGTTTTCCTGGGACAAATGAAACACAGCTCGGACTCATGCCTGGAAAGCACGGGGCAAGCGGAAAACTTATCGGCTCATGACAAGTGGCAGTGTGGCCGAGGCCTCAGTCAGAAACCTGCAAAGAGCACCAGTTTGAGGTTGTATTGGCTTGTGTGGGTTGTTTGTTACTGGTTTGGAGGGGAAGATTATTGGTCCAGACTAGCTCCCTGTATTTGTCCCATTGTTGGCTTATTTATGAATTTTTTGTATAATTGTTTTAATGTTATCCAGGTACATATTTAAAATGATTAACGAATAAACAACGGTAGATTTTAAATCAGGCGTGACTGACACAGATGTCTAGATGGGGTGGCACTCCCTCCCAAACAGAAGCTGCATGGACACCAGTTTGAAACAGCCCCAGCCCCTCCTGATTCAGGTGTGTCCGATAAAGAAGAGCTAGCTGTCCTGCCAGTTGCTATTCCTGTTTCTCGTCTAACAGCTTCCTTTAGACAAGCAGGTCTCAGAATGATCGCACGGAAGGAATCCTGCACCTTGCCAAACGGGGGAAGGGGAGGCTCGCAGCGGGCGCAGGGAAGAGGCGGGTCCCTGGTGGGGGCGGCAGGCAGGCAGGCAGGTATTGGGAAGCAGCTCCGAGACTTTAGGAGAGGAGGCTGGGCTCGGTGGCTCCTCTTGTCTGCGAGCTGCAGGATCAGCGGCGGCAGCAGGAGGTAAGGTCTGCATGCATGCTTTTCACAGGTGCTCAGTCTTCCTCCGGGGGCACCTGCGCCTTGGGCATCCTTCTTCCGCAGCTCCAGATCCTGGAACCTCACCCTTGCCTGGAAGAAACCCAGAGGAGGGCTATGGGGTTGTTTTTCGCCTGTCTGTCTGTCTGTCTGTCTGTCCCACTTAGTATTTGGACCCTGCTTGGCTGCAGGAGCTGTCCTGCCCACCTGCAGAGAGGAGGTGAGCAGGTGCCGGAGAGCTCGTCTTCCTGTCCCCCACCCCACCTCCTTTGGCATTTTGTTGATTGCCAGTTACAAATGAATTACCGTAGAAATGAAAAAGGAGAGCAGAAAAAGAATAAGGACAATAACAGGTCGGAGTACAGATCCATCACAAGAAGGGAATATAACGAGCAATTCCAGCTGTGACTCATTGCTTTGTGTTTTGAGGATGCATGCAGGTGGTTGTGTGTGTCTAAGTGTAAACAGAAAAAGGTAGGGAAGAAGAAGAGATGCAGTTAGAGGACTGGAGGAGCCAGTATCTTAAAGCTGTTTAATATTTATGGGATGGAGCAGGTTTGTGAAGGTGTTGCATCTCCACCAAGGTGAGTTTTCGCCAGTGACTTAAAAAGAAAAGTCTATCTTTCTTTAAAAAATTGCTTCCCTGCCACCCCCGCCAAAAGCCCTGAGGTGTGGTCATGTGACACCCCCTTTATCTTCCTCACCTTCTTTTGTTAAAGGATGGAAATTTCAGGAACATTGGGAGGGGTGGAAGGAGGTGAGCAGACTTTCAGTAAATTCCTCATCACCAGCCCTGCAACTGGGGGAGCCTGAGAAATGAGGCAAAGCTTTGTTTCCTTCCTTCATTCCTGGATATTGAGCATCCCTTTTGGCAAGCCCCATTCAGACACAAAAACCCTTAAGACTGTAACTCTACTCGTAAAGGTAAAGGGACCCCAACCATTAGGTCCAGTTGCAGACGACTCTGGGGTTGTGGCGCTCATCTCGCTTTGCTGGCCAAGGGAGCCGGCGTACAGCTTCCGAGTCATGTGTCCAGCATGACTAAGCTGCTTCTGGCAAACCAGAACAGCGCACGGAAACGCCATTTACCTTTCCACTGTATTTATCTACTTACACTACTCCCACTAGTCCCTTTCAGCATAGGCAGAAATAACCAGCTGCACCAATCTAAGATGGGGGACCCTTGGTTTACCAGCAGTATATGTTAACAGGATCTAGGAGTGTTAGCAGACCACAATATGAGTCAACAATGTGATGCTGCAGCAAAAGAAGCTAATGCTATTCTAGGCTGCATCAACAGAAGTCTAGTCTCTAGATCAAGTACCACTCTACTCTGCCTTGGTCAGACCACACCTGGAATGCTGTGTCCAGTTCTGGGCGCCACAATTCAAGAAGGACATTGACAAGCTGGAACGTGTGCAGAGGAGGGCAACCGAGATGATCAAGGATCTGGAAAGCAAGCCTTATGAGGAGTGCCTGAAGGAGCTGGGTATGTTTAGCCTGTAAACGAGGAGACTGAGAGGAAATAGGACAGCCATCTTCAAATATTTGAAGGGATGTCACATGGAAGATGGAACAAGCTTGTTTTCTCCCGCTCTGGAGGGTAAGACCCAGAACAATGGCTTCAAGTTACATGAAAGGAGATTCTGATGAAACGTCAGCAAGAACTTTTCTGACTGCAAGAGCCCTTCAACAGAGCAACAGACTCGCTTGCGAGGATTTGCACTTTCCTTCCTTGGAAGTTTGCAATCGGAGGCCGGATGGCCATCTGTCAGGGAGAATTGAGTTGCATTGCAGGGGGTTGGACTAGATAACCCTTGGGGGTCGCTTCCGACTTTTCAATTTTATGAAAGGTCCTTACAGCATAGTGTAATTTAGTCCCATATGATTGAGCGATTATAAATAAATGAGTCCCCCCACCCTGTGAATAATGCACTCAGATAAACTGGTATGTGCAGATCTTTTTGGGCCAGATACTTTGGTCATAATAACAGGCTACATCCAACTAGATCCTACTTAGGGCGGACCCTTTGAAATTAATGTTTGGATTTTTAATTCATTTCAGTGAGTCTACTCCAAGTAGGACTAGCATCTGAGGCAACCATGTGTGGGGGGGGGGCGAAGGGGGGAGATATGTAAATATACATAGGAAGAGGAGGGGAAATGAGGGCTGAGAGCTAATTTTGAAAGGATGGGACACCTGCATATTCCTGCATTGCAGAGGGTTGGACTAGATCAGGGGTGTCCAACAGGTCTACCGCGACTGACAGGTGGATCCCTGATGATCGTGGTTGACCACGGTTTCTCTCTCTCTCCCCCCCTTTTTTCTTCGTTGGCGATATTGAAAAGTAATGTAGCGAAAGTACTCGCCCCCCCCTCCTCTGTTGCTGTGTTCCTCTGTTGTGTCAAACTGGTGGTCTTTAATCATATTTTGCCTACGAGTTAGGAAACGGAAGTAGTTGTTACCGCTGCACCCTTGTTTTTTGTGAGCAATTCCCCTCCCCTTAAAAAGAGCTCAACAACGTTGGCTTGGCCCCTCCTCAAAAAAATTCAACAACTTTGGCTTCCCACCTCCTCACGCCGCCCCGGAAGTCACCCTTGAAATCCACTTGATAGTCCAGCTGTAGGCGATCGTCTTCCAGGCACCCACCGCCCCCCACCTAGCGGAAGGCCGACCCGAAAGGAAGAAGAGGAGGAAGGTGCGGAGAGGGTCTTGTGCCCACCATTTCCTTGCTCGCCTTCTGCAATAGGTAGACTCTCCCCAGGGAAGTTTAGAACATCAGTTGGAAACATCAGTTATTGGTGCTTATTAGAATTAATTAATCATGCTGAACATCTGCTTCTGTATATCATTGCTTGCTGCATGCTTTTTTAAGGTACATTTGCTGACGGGACATAGAGAGAGAAGAATGTAAAGGAACTGAAGGATCCGAGGTCAGATAAGACTGGTTGGAGAAATGTAACAATATGATGGACCAGTAAAAGCTCTGCAGAGATAACATGGCAGATGCTCTATCCTGCAAGGAACGAACTGAACCTGGCAAATGTTTGTTTGCTTGTTTGTTTTACCAGTATACATTTGTATTTATTTCTGTATGCAATGTAGTATTAGGCACGTAGCTTGGGACACTTTCTAAAATAAGTCACTGGCCATTGTTTAGAGTATCCTTTTCGCTTTTAAATACTGGTCAGGAAAACAAATGATGTAAAAATAGATGAGTAACTTTTGATTAAAAGAAATAAAAATGGATTTGCATCTAAAAGTGGAAGAGGTGAAGTACTTTAACAATTCCACCAGACAATGTGGCAATATACATTATATTGCTTGTTTGAGAAGGCTGTTGGAATTATATGACATAGAAAATTATAAATTACAATTAGTTTCCATAGTCACTACACACACACACACACACACACACACACACATTCACACGGATCAAAACAGTGAAAAAACAAAACAGTGAAAGTGTAACAATCAACATGCTCAATTTTGATATTTAAAAGATATATCTTTAAAAGACATGAACTGTAATTACATGAACAGCATGGGCATTTCATTATATTTCGTTTATTTGTCAAAAGGATCATATGAGTGGATCATATAGCTGCAATTATTATTATTATTGTCAAAAGGATTACATTGTTTTAAATACGAAGATTGTTCCAAAATTGTTTAACTTAATAATGCCCTGAATTAAAGTACATCTTGGTGAATCTTGGGTTAAAAAAGGCGAATCACTTAAAATACACAACAAGCCATGTGCACTTCAAAAATATTCTAGTGTTTCCAGCAAACAAGACTTAACAGAACGTATGGCTTTACAGTAACATCAATTTGTCAACTAAATTGTAGCAATAAATACATATAATCTCTACGCATAGACTTACATTTTGATCTGGTTTAAACAGTACAGAAAACAAATACCAATTGAAAATCTGCTGTAAAATATTGAACACTCAACAAAAATTTTAAAATCATTTTTCAGACTCTAAAACCAAAACATTTAAAGGGCATTGCAGAACAATTCTTCGCCAAACTGGAAAACAAAACACAGGTAGGGGTTGGCAGCGGGGGGGGGGGGGGACGGAATTACCGGGGAAGGGGGGGCAGGAAGGAAAGGACATATCCGGAGGGGAAGGAGGGGACGGGTTCAATGACGGTGTGTTCTTCTTTAATTTT
This sequence comes from Lacerta agilis, assembly GCF_009819535.1. Taxonomy (NCBI): domain Eukaryota; kingdom Metazoa; phylum Chordata; class Lepidosauria; order Squamata; family Lacertidae; genus Lacerta; species Lacerta agilis. Next base: position 127,065,921 of record NC_046312.1, read on the forward strand.
CTTTTTTTCTTTGGTTTTCTTTGGTGCTTCAATTTTTGGAAGGAATCTGAAAGGCAAGCATGGACATGGATCAGAATGACAATATATCACTCTAGGTTTTAAACCTAAGCTAAGAAATGGCTGTAGGGTGGATCTGTTTCCACCTACAAAATTTATTTAGGGGAAGGCTAATTTGTTTTCTTAAAGTCAGGAAACAGAAAGAGAAAATGTAACACTATTCAGCTGGTAGCAGTGCATATTAAAGTATCTAGAATAGCTACCAGCGCAGTGCAGGATGTGCCCTTGCCTAGGCTGGGAGGGGAGCAGCTTTTGCATCACCCAAAAAGAGTGCATAGGTTTTTGTTATTCTTACCTCCTCTTCGGCTTTGAGAGCCTTTCCCAAACAGAGGGATCCTCTTTCTTTTTATTGGTCTTTGGTGTTGCGGCTGTTGGAAACAAAATGGTGGGGGGGAAAGAAGCATTATTTTGTCTTGCTTCAACACCAGATTGTGGCCCCTTCAGCTGGAGGCTCTTCAATGTACAGCTTCCTCATACAAGATGGTACCTTACCTGGAAAGTCTTTGGCAGGCTCAGGATTTTTCTTTTTCAGTTGATCCTGTAGAAAAAGAGCACCAGTTTACAATCAGGCCAGTTGAGGGAATCTAGGCCTATGAAGGTACTATTGCTAAGCTGTTATATGTGTTTACATGTATGTGACTCACCTTCATGGCCATTTCGAATAACAGGTCAATTTTCTTCCCCTGTACCTCTAATATATCTTCAGATGTAACGATGGCAGGGAATATAAATTTTCTCTCCTGAAAGTAAAAAATAAAAATGAATGTGGTTATGCAGAAACCTCAGACTTCATCTGCCTAAAGAAACCTCACAGCAAAAGGTGGAGTGACCAGAACAAGCTGCCCCTCCAGGAACCCCCTATTCCACACAACAATTAAATTCAGGATCCCACCCTAAATCGGTGGTGATGGAGCAACCATCTATGCTGCCTTCTCTCCTTGGCAGAAAGGTGGGGGGGAAATGTAATAAACAAGATAGACATCTGCCACCCACCCTTGGCTTTCAAATGATGGCCTTGCGAGGCCTTTCTCAGTCATGGATATTAAAAAGTCAACAATTACACTTGATAGTCCTTCTAAATAAATAGCCGAATTTAACGTTCATCTTGTTCTGAGGCATTTCCAGAACACGCATTCTGCTTGGTGTGAGCAGGTCCAGACAAAGGTCAAGGAAGCTGCCCATTCAAAATACTGTTACACGCTCTGCACTACCTGTTCCCACGGCCATGGGATTCTCCCTCTCTGCCGCCACTCGGGACAAGCCCTGGCTCACCCTCCACCCTCACCCTCCAATAGGGATCAAATCAGAAGCTGGGGTGGCTTTTGTAATTCTGGGACTGTCCCTGGAAAATCAGGACACTTAGAAGGTTACACCATTGCAACTGTCCCAAGAGCATAAACTGGAAGCTCAGTTGGTCAGAGTGTGGTGCTGATAAGGTTGCAGGTTTGATCCCTGTACGGGATAGCATTGCAGGAGGGTGGACCAGATGACCCTCAGGATCCCTCCCAACTCTATGATTCTAACATTTGAATTTGTTCTTACTTACTTTTCTCAAGCTTCTTTCCGGTGGTGGGCTGGCTGAAAAGTAAGGAAAGAAAAGAGCACTGTTACCTGTCTGCTTCATTTAACCTTCAGTGTCAGAATAGATCCTTTCCTTGTTCCCACACCAAGACACCATTTGAGACTTCAGTGAAAGGAAGGGCAAGAAAGGAATTTTACATACCTGGCTTGGAGGGTGGTTGGGGTCGGGGTACAGACAGTTTCTGCAAAGGAAAACAAGACACTTATGTAGGTGGCTGAAAAAATCCAGCTAAATAAAGTATGACCCATACCTCCTCTTTTTTTCTGGGTTCTGCTTCCAGAAAAAGAGAAAAGGGGGGGAAAGTACAGTGCTACCTCTGCTTGCAAACGGGATCTGTTCCGGAGCTCCGGACGTACCCCGAAGTTTTCGCAACCCGGAAGATCGCTTCCGCGCATGCGCACAGTCCGATAGAGCGCTTCTGCACATGCGTGCGGGGCGAAACCCGGAAATATACTTCCGGGTTTGCCGCTTACGTATCCCAAAGTATATGTAACAGGAGGGATACGTAAGCAGAGGTACCACTGTAACTGAAAGGTGATGCAGAAATAAACTTTAACAATAACAATTCTATGCCAGTTGAGCTGTTGCCTCCCTGCATGACCAACCCACCCCACACACCTACATCCTTGGAGCTGGAACTTAGTCTGGGTGCTAGGGCTGTTGCCAAGGAGATCTCAATTTACAAAATGCAGAACAATAATTCCCTGGAAATGGGGATGCTGGAGAAATGGTCCAGATTAGCTGCAGTCTGAAAAGACTGGAGGCTACCTCTCTGCCAAAGCTGATGGCCTCAGAGTGTCTCAGTTCACTGGGTAACAAGGAATTGCTTCATCTCATCCAAGAAACTCATCCATTAAATGTACCCTTTCTCATCCTTCTCAACAGTCCTGCACCCAGGACTAATTCAGGGGTTGTGGGTTGGTCAGCGTAAGCTTGTGACCAGCAAACACACAGCCGGCTGTCTAGCTCTTCCCTGCACAGAGCTGGGTGTTTTAAAATTGCACGTTAAGATAACAGATACTTACCGGTTCTCCCAATTGGATTTTGCTTCCCACCACGTATCTGTAAAAGATCAAGATTATATATTTTTATAGGTGGCCCAATTTTTGCTCATATTTATTTCCCCCACACTCATTGCCTCCAAAGGTGACAGCCACCATGGTGTTTTTTGCCATCAAATGCCAACAGTGGCCTTCAGCTGTCTATATTGGACAAACAGGCCAAACCCTACGCTAAAGGATAAATGGACATAAATCTGACATCAGGAATCACAAGACAGAGAAACCAGTAGGAGAACACTTCAATCTCCCAGGACATTCTGTACAAGTTCTCAAAGTAGCTGTCATATTACAAAAGAATTTCAGAAATAGACTGGAAAGAGAAGTTGCTGAATTACAACTTATTACCAAACCTAAAACAATGGAGAGACTGGTCTGAACAGAGACATTGGATTCTTATCTCGTTATACATGATAAAGCTATTTTTGGCCATCTCATCCCTTGCTTTTTCCTGTAAGACCAATTGCAGCCATTAACAGTCGTCAAAAGGTTGACCACACCCATCAGCCAATTCCCACCACCCTTCTGAGTAATACCCAGCCCCACCCTCTCACTATATATAAGGGTCTGGTGACTTCTGTTTCAGTGTATCTGAAGAAGGGTGCATGCACACGAAAGCTCATACCAATAACAAACTTAGCTGGTCTCTAAGGTGCCACTGGAAGGAATTTTTAATTTTGTTTCAAAAGCAGGAAAACTTACATGTGGGGTAGGTGGGGGAATCTGGCAGGGGAAATCTGTCTTCCTTTCATCTGTAATAAAAAATATGAGCAATTGTCAACTTTTAAAACCAACATCCAGCTCTTCTGGATTCTAGAACAAATGCTTCTTGGCAGGGGCGTAGCGATGGGGGTGCGGTAGGGGGTCCATGCCCCGGGTGCCACCACTGAGAGGGGTGACATATCCCAGGCGGCACACTGGGCACGCGTAGGCTCTGCCACCCAAAAGGTCTTCCTGCTGCCTCCCCCCAGCTGTAGGGCGGCTGAGGGGGAGGAGTGACTCGTTGTCTGCTTAATTGGACATAGAAGGTTATTCGTATGGTATAAACTGAAGAAAGTAGGAAAAACCACTGGGCCACTAAGACACAATCTAAATCAAATCCCTTATGAATACACAGTGGAAGTAAGGAACAGGTTTAAGGGTTTAGATTTGGTGGACAGAGTGCCTGAAGAACTATGGATGGAGGCTCGTAACATTATACAGGAGGCAGCAACGAAAACCATCCCAATGAAAAGGAAATGCAGGAAAGCAAAGTGGCTGTCCAATGAGGCCTTACAAATAGCGGGGGAGAGAAGGCAAGCAACATGCGAGGGAGATAGTGAAAGATACAGGAAACTGAATGCAGATTTCCAAAAATAGCAAGAAGAGACAAGAGGGCCTTCTTAAACGAGCAATGCAAAGAAATAGAGGAAAACAACAGAATGGGAAAAACCAGAGATCTGTTCAAGAAAATTGGAGATATGAAAGGAACATTTCGTCAAAGATTACCATAATCAAGGACAAAAGTGTGAAGGACCTAACAGAAGCAGAAGACATCAAGAAGAGGTGGCAAGAATACACAGAGGAATTATCCCAGAAAGACATGGAGGTCTCGTACACCCCAAGTAGTGTGGTTGCTGACCTTGAGCTAGACATCCTGGAGAGTGAAGTCAAATGGGCTTTAGAAAACACTGCTAATAACAAGGCCAGTGGAAGTGATGATATTCTGGCTGAACTATTTAAAAATTTAAAAGATGATGCTGTTAAGGTGCTACACTCAATATACCAGCAAGTTTGGATAACTCAGCAGTGGCCAGAGGATTGGAGAAGATCAGTCTACATCCCAAGCCCAAAGAAGGGCAGTGCCAAAGAATGCTCCAACTACCGCACAATTGCACTCATTTCACACGCTAGCAAGGTTATGCTTAAAATTCTACAAGGCAGGCTTAAGCAGTATGTGGACCGAGAACTCCCAGAAGTGCAAGCTGGATTTCGAAGGGGCAGAGGAACCAGAGACCAAATTGCGAACATGTGCTGGATTATGGAGAAAGCTAGAGAGTTCCAGAAAAAACATCTACTTCTGCTTCATTGACTACGCAAAAACATTTGACTGTGTCGAACACAGCATACTATTGAAATGGGAGTGCCTGATCACCTCATCTGTCTCCTGAGAAATCTCTATGTGGGACAAGAAGCTACAGTTAGAACTGGATATGGAACAACTAATTGGTTCAAAATTGGGAAAGGAGTACGACAAGGCTGTATATTGTCTCCCTGCTTATTTAACTCATATGCAGAATTCACCATGCAAAAGGCTGAACTGAATGAATCCCAAGACGGAATTAAGATTGCTGGAAGAAATATCAACAACCTGAGATATGCTGATGACACAACCATGATGGCAGAAAGTGAGGAGGAACTAAAGAACCTTAATGAGGGTGAAAGAGGAGAGCGCAAAATATGGTCTGAAGCTCAACATAAAAAAAAACTAAGATCATGGCCACTGGTCCCATCACCTCCTGGCAAATAGAAAGGTAAGAAATGGAGGCAGTGAGAGATTTTACTTTTGTGAGCTCCATGATCACTGCAGATGGTGACAGCAGTCATGAAATTAAAAGACGCCTGCTTCTTGGGAAGAAAGCAATGACAAACCTAGACAGCATCTTAAAAAGCAGAGACATCACCTTTCCAACAAAGGTCTGTATAGTTAAAGCTATGGTTTTCCCAGTAGTGGATTATGGTGCTGGAGGAGACTCTTGAGAGTCCCATGGACTGCAAGAAGATCAAACCTATCCATTCTGAAGGAAATCAGCCCTGAGTGCTCACTGGAAGGACAGATCCTGAAGCTGAGGCTCCAATACTTTGGGCACCTCATGAGAAGAGAAGACTCCCTGGAAAAGACCCTGATGTTGGGAAAGATGGAGGGCACAAGGAGAAGGGGACAACAGAGGACGAGATGGTTGGACAGTGTTCTCGAAGCTACCAAAATGAGTCTGACCAAACTGCGGGAGGCAGTGGAAGACAGGAGTGCCTGGCATGCTCTGGTCCATGGGGTCACGAAGAGTCGGACACAACTGAACGACTGAATGACTGAACAACAACAACAACAACAACAACAACAACAGAAGATGGCGGTTAGTATGGTTGCGAAAAGTGTAATTATTAAGGCTCGGTCTTGCCAAATGCAAGATGGTTCTTTTAAAATTTAGAGTCAGAAGCAATACAAACGCATGTTGTTGACAAGGAAACAGATTTGAGAAACAGTATCCTGTGCTAAAATTTACAGTTATGGCTGTAGTAAAAGGCATAGTATCTGTCAGGGTTTGCACAACTCCTCGCGAGGATAGGGCGAGGGGAGGACCTACTCGGGAGGAGAGCCGGGGCAAAGGTATTCCTTGTGAGGAGCGAGAGGAGAGATGTCCTCCTCTTGAGGAGGGGGACAGGAGGACTACTCGAGAGGAAGAGCTGGGTGGAGCAGCCCTTCGCGAGAGGAAGTCTCTCTACGTTACAGGGAACCCCAGCCACTTCTGTCAACGGACTCCTCCTCCTCTAGCATTTCCCCTGAGGTCTCTCCAAGGGAGGAGGAGGGGCAGAGGCTTGGAGACTCTGGGCAAAGACCCAGCACTTTCAGAATTAGGGTGTCTTGCTAAAGGCAAGATGGTTCTTTTAAAATTTAGAGTCAGAAGCAATACAAACGCAATTGGGTAAGAAGATTAAAGATTTTATTCCAAACAACAAGCAAAAACATACATTACAAAAAAAAAACACTCCAATCGGTAATGCTACTTACTTCCACAGCTTTGTTGTTGATCTTCCTCCGGCCTTCCATATTGGACAGTGTTCTCGAAGCTACCAAGTTTGAGTAGTCTACAATAATAGAAAAATATGCTGTGAAAAAACGTTATAAAATATAACCTATTTTAATGATTCTGTAATTATTTAAAAAGAGGAAAACATGTGCCTGACAGTTGGGTTGTGCCTGGGTTAATGGCCACCTACTGAAAATGTTAAAAAACAGGGGTCTTTACGACATCTGGAGTGAGCAAAATCCAAGAGATAATAGCCATACATTCCAATCTGGATGCCATGGCACAGTATCCAGATTGGACAGCATCCTGCTACACAGGGTCTGATCCCTTTAGTGGAATCAACAAACATAGGCAACATCCAAATCACAGACCACGCCCCAGTAGAAATCACTATTAAAATAGGAGAAGAAACACAAACCACCCCATCAATGTCCTTCAGTCCCACCCTAACTACAAACAAACAAATTAGAGAGAGTCTCACAAAACCCTCCAAAACTACTTCAAGGAAAACGATGTAGACAACATAAAAACACCCCTCCTGTGGGACGCAATGAAAGCAGTCACCAGAGGAGCTTGCATAAAAGAGAAAGCACTCCTTAAAAAACAAATCACGCTACAAACAAACAGGATCTAAAAAACTCCTTCAACTTATAGAACAAAAAAGAAGAGAAATAGACTCCCTAGAAATCAACAAAACAATGATCAACATTCTATACTTAAAACAGCGCTTCTATGAATACGGAGGGGAAAACTCCAGACTATTAGCAAATAGATGTAGGAAAAAAACACTTAAAACAAGAATACACTGCATCACCAAAAAAGATGGCAACACGACATTTCCCCCCAAAGAAATAATTGCAGAAACCTGGACCCTCTCCAAAATAGTCTCCATCCCAAAACCATTGAAGGACAGCCTCAAGGTAGAATCATACCGCCCGATTTCATTAATAAACCAAGACTACAAAATATTCACATCAATCTTGGCCAACAGCCTGAAAAAATTCTTATCCAAGCTAATAGCTCCAGACCAAACTGGCTTCGTCCCTGGTCACAATATTACAGACCCCATCAGGAAACTACTGAACCTAATTGAACACAGCAAGGCAACTAAACTCCCATTGACAATTATGTCCCTAGACATCCTCAAAGCTTTTGATTGCCTAGAATGGAAAAATACCTATCAGCAGTACTAACTAGCATGAAATTTGGCCCCTACTTCCTACAAACCATCAAACAAATATACTCCCAAGCCTCAGCAAAATGCAGAATTAATAATATGGACTCAAATACCATAACAATCCAAAGAGGCACAAAACAAGGGTGCCCACTATCTCCCTTCCTATTTATCCTGGCGCTGGAACCCCTAGCAATCCGAATCCGAGCAGCCACAGACATCAAGGGGGTGGAAATAAAAGACAGAACCTATAAACTAGGACTTTTTGCAGATGACCTAATGGTCACAACACCAGATCCCTCAAATACAGCACCCTCCCTAATCAGAGAACTCAACACATTTGCAACGGTTTCAGGCCTACAAGTAAACTTTGAAAAATCGGAAGCCATGTGCTTTAACACCCCACCTTACATCCAAAGAGAACTCACTAACACCACCAAGATAAAACTCTGCCACACCAAGTTCAGTACAAATAACTAAAAGCCTTAACAAATTATACCTCCACAACTACAAACCCCTATGGCAACAAATAAACAAAGACTTAAAGAGATGGAACAACATGAAGTTCACTCTCTCAGACAAAATAGCCATGATCAAAATGATCACCCTTCCAAAACCAACCTATCTATTCCAAACCCCCCCAATCTGGATCCCCCCCAACCCAACTCCGCAAATGGCAGAGAAAACTACAATCCTTTATCTTCTCACACAAAAAACCAAGAATATACACCAAATACCTACACCTCCCCACCGCAGAAGGAGGATGGGGAATCCCCAATATAGAAGCATACTACAGAGCCAACCAAATACGCCATATAATCCCATACATATTAGAAGACGAGACAAAACAATGGATACACCTAGAAAGGGACACAATTGAGAATATCTGCACCACAGCATACCCACTCCTCCCAAACAAACTAAGAAAAATCCCCACAACACTTAATAGATACACACAAACCATGTTCAAAGCATGGAAAGCAGAAACAGGCAAACTATCCCCAACCCCATCCCCACTAATTCCCCTGACCTACCACCCACTATTCCACAATGCAGCACAAAACCTCCAAACCAAAACCTGGCAATCCAAAGGACTATATCGCCTAATGGACTGGCAGTTCCACTGTCCTCAGAAGCTCGGCAGGGTGGCCCAGCAGAGGACAGTCCCTGTGGGTTGTGGCACCCCCTCCCCACAGAGGCAGGTCTGCCCCCCTTTCCTTCCCAAGCGCAGTACCATGGCCTACCTGTAGAAGAACTAGTACGGAGTACAGTTGAAGAAAAAGATCCGCGCTTCTTTCTAAAATGATGTCGTCTGATGTCATCGCATTCCACAGGTGCCCAGTGGTCCTTGCGTTCTAGATGCGGTTCTTGAGTGCTGCAATTTGATCTCGCGAGGACAGGGCTTAGGTGCCCATTCAGGTCAAAACACAAACACACCACAATTCCTGTTCAGCAAAGCACATAGCCTCACCCTTTTTGAACTGGGCAGCAGCCTTCTCCTGTGCTGATGGGGACTTGAGTTCAATCCAGGCCAGACCTGTTTTCCTTCCTATATATTTTTGGACAAACTAAGCCAGCCATCCCCAACTGGGTGCCCTCCAGGTGTTGGGGACCACAGATCCCATAAGCCCCGGACTGCACAACAGGAAGGCAGCAGGTGGGGGGGGGGCTGATCTGCCCAGATTGGTGTCATGCAGCTTGGTAGGGAAAGAGTCTTTTGGCATACACACCCTAATGCTCTCTCCATAGGAGAAGGGGGGGGATGAGAGAGGCAGGGCTAGCATTTAATGTTTATAGAACATCACAGTGGGGGGGGGGGGGTTTGATGGGTTGCTTTTTGAGAGATTCCCACCCCAACTGAGAGTCCTGATTATCCTCTCTCCACAATCAGGGTTTCCTATGGGGTAATCGGCTGTTGATTTCTGTAGGGAGCTACTAGGCTGGCAGCTACTTTTGAGGTTGGAAGCATGAGAATTTGACACGTGTGTGTTTGTACATACACAAACATGCATGTGGGGGTGGGGTCCCCATGGCATCTCCAGGTGGGGGCTGGGAAGGTCCCCTTCATGAAACCCTGCAGAGCTGCTGCCAGCCCGAGACCGATCAGTGGTCTGAACTTGGGCAGCTTCCCTCTAACCTGACATTTGTGCTGTGGGGAGGCTGCAGAATAATGGGGGGGGGAGCTGAATGAAGGGTGGGCAATGGTTGCAGCCTGGCATGGCTCCTTGTGGCTGGCTGTTGGCATCACCTGTGGCCGGCTGTGGGGGACTCCAGCACTGCCTGCCAAAAATCACTCTTTTAAACTCAGAAATCCTGACCTCCACAGTGGGCAGGGCTTCAGGAGCAGACCAGAGGGAGCAAGGTTCTGCTCTGCTGCTGCAGTTAAAGGCCGGCTGCACTCTGACCAAGCGGCACAGTTGGCAACAGTTCAGCCCAGCCACCGGGTCTGTGGAGACTGCGTTTTAAAGACCTTGCTGTGGTATAATTGGTCTCTGTATTCGGGGCTGGGAAGGAATCTGCATGCAAACAAATTGGGCCCATTTAGGGTTTTTGCCTTCCTCATATCAGTCACCACAACTTTGGGTTGATAAAGCATTGGGTTGAATCCCATTGTCTATATTCTGGGAGGGGGGAAGTGGTGCATCACCCTCTTTCCTTCCCGCAGGTGTGATATCTCCAGGCCCCCTGTCAAAGGGCTCTGCGTGCAAGTTCCGCCCTGAAGCCTAGAGGCGAGCAGGTGGGCCACCAAACTTCCAGGGGACCGTCTGGGGAACCAGCTGAGTTGACATGCGCCTGGAGGTGGCCATTAACCCAGGCACAACCCAAGCAGGAGAAGTGATCAGGATTTGAGTTGACAAAAACCAATCTGCACAGAGGAGGAGGGGTATTTGCAGGCTTCTGCAACTGGCACAAACCTCTCCTTCCTGGGTGCAAAATGCTCACACCACAGACTCTGGGAATAGTAGAGCATTAGCAGCTAGGAAACAACGGCTGCCCGTTTCCTGCTTGCCTTTTCCAGTCTGCTGAGGTGTCAACTGATACTATAAAAGGGAAATGTTTCTGTGAAGATCTGAGCTTCAGTTCTGAGCATAGATAGGAAAAGCAAGGTAGGACTGGTAGTTATGAGAGAGGAAGGATAAATTCACTCTGTTCATTTTTACACAGGTTCATCAATAGCTATCATGTCCCAAACAATATCAGAATGGAGGGTCAATAATGGAGCAGAACTGGAGAAGTCCACTCACTGCTATGATTGACAACACCCCATGTCTTGGGTGCCTCTCAGGGTTGAGTCCAGCATCACCTTCCTTCCAGATGGTTCCTGGGCCCCATGTTCTGGTGCCAAGCGTGTTGTTCTACTTTCATTTGGAGCACATCCTTGAGGCCGAGGGGGGGGGGTCATGTCATCTGAGCAGCCCAGAACCTACATCCACACTGCCATCTTGCTCCCCGGGAGGTCACTTTGGTGTTGGTACCGCAGGAATTGGATTTGATCCTCGGAAGTGTATTCCAGTCTCTTGAGACAGACGGATGCCAACAATAATATAAAACTCCACTCCTCACCCCACCCCAAATAACTGTGTGCTTTTACCTTCTTCTTTTTTACTCTCTTCCTGTGCTTTGGTTTCTCTTGGGTTTTCCTTTGCTGTTGCACCCACAGTTTATATCTTCCTTTGTGTCCCCGAGTTATGTATTCTTATTCTTATATACTTATGTATACCTTGTCTTTTCCTGCTTTCTTTCTTGACTCCTTTGCTTCGCTTCTCCCCCAGTTTGTGGGGGCCAAGGAGCAAATCCTAAGCCCATGACTGGGCAGCACTACCTTCCTGACTATGTACCAGTTGCTAGGCAGGTTCCAGTATGGCTTTTTTGGGAATGTGGGAGAGTTTCCTTCCAAAACACTGTGTTATAATAATTTTAAGGTATCAAATATAGAATATTCATAAATGCACATATTTCTAAATATATAACCATGTGTCTGAAAGGGTACAGGAGAGCAATCTTGAAACCTTTTGACTCTCCCAATGACCTCAAATATTCCTCTGCAGTAAGGGAGGCAAATGGGGAGAGTCTTCCCATTATCCTTTTGCTTACTAATCCTGTCTTAAGGGGTATTTGTGTATGACTAGGGTGAGCCTGTGACCTGGATTCAAGAACTATAGTATTATCCATCAATAAAGAATTGCCAGGCTGCCCAGGTAATGCAACCAGTGACCATTATCAGGTATCCTGGCAGACAGGATTTCTGCTGTAGACCACCTCCTATGATGTATGTATGATGATTTTGCGGTGGTCTTTGGCTAAGGGGGTTGGGCAATGTCAAAAGTCTTTCAAGGTTCCTGCACTTTTAATCAGGGTCTCTCCCTCCTTGCAAGGAGGGGAGGGAACTCTGTTGCAACAGAAAAATAAATATCTATCTGCCTTGCTTTCCATGGGATCTTGTCTCCATCCATTCTTCTTTGGCCGGTCATGGACTTAGGGGACTCCCACAGGGAGTTGGGCGGCAAAAAGGAAGCCTCAATTTTTACATCAATTTGGTGGTCTGCCTACCTGCAGTGAAGGTCCGCATGCATCTGATCATTTGTCAGTGCGTTTCCCTGTTTCCCCATTTTGCTTTGGTGGGAGCAACGCTAACATCAAATTGGCCAAGGAAAGGAACAAGGATCCCAGGAATCACGGGGTGAGTATAAACAGGAAAATGGTGTGCTGTACCTTGGGGTGTGAGGGGTGAACCTCCGTGTCTCGGCAACAGACTGTTAATATTACGCCACACAAACTCACTCGAGAACAGGTTGACCGCAATGCAATACCAAGAACTGTCAGACCGGGATCTTTGGGGCTGGTTTCCTAACATCAGTTGGTTATAAGATTTAGTGAAGGGTGCATTACTGCTGCTCGTTGCAGTCATCCTCTTCTCTTTTATATAGCATGTCGCAGGTTCAGGCACCACTGTGAGCATACATGGAAAGTCCTAAGTTCCCAGACATTATACAAATGCACCACCTTGGTGAAGGGGAATACCAGGTAATTTCAGGGGGTGGGCAATGATTTCTGTTAGAAATTCATCCCCAAAGAGGGGAATGGTGTACAAAAATAGTTCAAGAGGCTGACAACCAGGACCAAATAAACCAAAAGAAGACAAGCTAAGAGATGTTTGTAAAACTTTCCCTCAATTTTGCCTTTAGTCTTCTCTCCTTCGAATTCACTTCGCCTGTTATTCCCCTCCTTCAAATCTTCACCCTCCTTTTCTGTCAAATAAAGCATTTTTCTCTCCTCCCTGCACTGCCCATTACCCTATTTCCTCAATTTACACTGATGTAGAAAAATTTGAACTAATATAAGGAATGGTGTAGAAAATGTACCTGATGTAAACAATGTAAATGAAACTGTGTAAGAAATTGTAACTAAGAATTATGCAACTATGTAAGCTGTAAGGGTGACCCTTCAGCGTGTAACTTGCCTGCTCTGACAGGATGACAGGTGCACTGTGCCCTCTAGTGAGTCTACAGAAACAGACACCAATTCGCAAACTTCTTGACTTTATTGAATGAACCATTAATAAAGGCACTCCGGCCATTCATGAAAAATGTATCCTCTAACACCGACCATAGAGGGGAAATGCCTGGAGTTTTGGCTTCCCTTTCTTCTCCTGGTATCACATCCGTCCCTGCAAACAAAGCACAACAGTAAACAGCCATTAACAACAGGATGGGTGGGACGAAACAGGCCGGACTGCAGAAGAAAAACATCCACCCTTCCCCTTCCCTTTTTTTTTTTTTTACCCCGCCCATCTGGCTGGATTTCCCCAGCCACTCTGGGCGGCTTCCAACAGAAATCAAATACAAAAATATCAAACATTAAAAACTTCCCTAAAAAGGGCTGCCTTCAGGTTTTTTCTGAATGTCAGGTAGTTGTTTATTTCCCTGACCTGTGATGGGAGGGCGTTCCACAGGGCGGGCGCCACTACCGAGAAGGCCCTCTGCCTGGTTCCCTGTAGTTTTGCTTCTCGCAGTGAGGGAACCGACAGAAGGCCCTCGGCGCTGGATCTCAGTGTCCGGGCTGAATGATGGGGGTGGAGGCGCTCCTTCAGGTATACAGGACCGAGGCCGTTTAGGGCTTTAAAGGTCAGCACCAACACTTTGAATTGTGCTCGGAAACGTACTGGGAGCCAATGCAGATCTCTCAGGACCGGTGTTATGTGGTCCCGGCGGCCACTCCCAGTCACCAGTCTAGCTGCCGCATTTTGGATTAATTGCAGTTTCCGGGTCACCTTCAAAGGTAGCCCCACATAGAGCGCATTGCAGTAGTCCAAGCGGGAGATAACCAGAGCATGCACCACCTTGGTGAGACAGTCCGCGGGCAGGTAGGGTCTCAGCCTGCGTACCAGGTGGAGCTGGTAGACAGCTGCCCTGGATACAGAATTAACCTGCGCTTCCATGGACAGCTGTGAGTCCAAAATGACTCCCAGGCTGCACACCTGGTCCTTCAGGGGCACAGTTACCCCATTCAGGACCAGGGAATCCTTTTGTGACTTCCCGCTAGGAACATATGCATGTAAAATGAGGGAGCTGTCCACCCGCTGTGTGACAATGACCTACCTTTGTTCAGTGAAAATTTACCTGAAACCTCATCCGATGTACCTCCAACTTGTGCCATGCCATGGCAGGACAGGAAGTGGGAAATTGGGAAGATCCACCTGTAAACGTATATAAGTGTTGTTTTCCTTTTGTTCAGGGTTCCAGCTCCCTCGCTCCTAGGCTCCCTTTGGGGCAGGGGTCAGCCTTGCCTGGGCCACTCAGTCCCACAGAGATTCCTCCATGGGCCGTATTGCGTGCAGGCAATTTCCGGTGTCTGTGCACGCACAGACGCGATTTTCGCTGTCTCCGTCTGCACAGATGCAATTTTCAGCATCTGCACAGATGCAATTTCTGGCGCCGCACTGCACTGATTTAGCACAGCATGTGGGGACTTGCTGAGCAGGCGGCCTGGTTCGCGGGCGGCTCGTGGGGCCGGTTAAATGGTCTCCATGAGCCGATTCTGGCTGCACGTTGCCGATGCCTCCTTTATGAGAAAGGGGAAGAGTTTTATGTCCCTAACAACAGGCTTGGCATACATGACCAGTTACAGCAACCAAAATGGTCAAAGGCCTGGAAACAATGCCTTATGAGGAACGGCTTAGGGAGCTGGGTATGTTTAGCCTGGAGAAGAGAAGGTTAAGGGGTGATATGATAGCCATGTTCAAATATATAAAAGGATGTCATATAGAGGAGGGTGAAAGGTTGTTTTCTGCTGCTCCAGAGAAGCGGACACGGAGCAATGGATTCAAACTACAAGAAAGAAGATTCCACCTAAACATTAGGAAGAACTTCCTGACAGTGAGAACTGTTCGGCAGTGGAATTTGCTACCAAGGAGTGTGGTGGAGTCTCCTTATTTGGAGGTCTTTAAGCAGAGGCTTGACAGCCATCTGTCAGGAATGCTTTGATGGTGTTTCCTGCTTGGCAGGGGGTTGGACTGGATGGCCCTTGTGGTCTCTTCCAACTCTATGATTCTATGATTCTTTATCCTCTTTTTTGGCCACAAAAATAAAAAACAAATAAAAATAAATCCAGGTGTCCTGACACCATAGATAACATGAAATTCCCAATGCATCTTTTTATTCTACACTGGCTCAAAAGCTCAATCTATGGATAAAAGAACCAAAGAAACAGGCCACACTTCTCTGAAACAGGGCTCTGAGACTTTCATATACTGTATTCTGAGATGTGATATCTATGATAAAAAGGCATTTTTGTAATAAACCTCTGCTCCATAATACTTTTTGTTTTCTCTAGGCATGTGAAAGATTTTGAAAGTGGAAATATAAGTGAAATGACTGGCCATCAGCAAATTAACACTGTCAAACTTAAACAAGACTCAGTTTGCTCATCTTCCTCAATCCCTAAGTACAGTGGTGCCCCGCTAGACGAATGCCTCGCTAGACGAAAAACTCGCTAGACGAACGGCATTCGTCTAGCGGAAGCTGCCCCGCAAGACGAAAAAGTCAATGGGGCTGCCTCGCAAGACGAAAAATTTTCGTCTTTTTTTTTTCGTTTAGCGGAGCGCTGCCGTCATTGCCGCTTCGCTACACGAAAAAACCGCTAGACGAAAATTTTTGCAGAACGAATTATTTTCGTCTAGCAGGGCACCACTGTATATGTTGCAGAGCTTTAGACTGTAGGTGAGGACATGGGAGGATGCTCACCCACAAACAAAAAAATTAAGGAAACATTTGTAGGCCATGAGCATGAGTCAACAGTGTGATGCAGCAATAAAAAATGCTAGTGCTATTCTAGGCTGCATCAACAGAAGTATAATGGTAGGTAGAGGAGGAGATTTACTCACCAGAAGGTGCTTGTGTGGTTCATAATTTTTTCATTGTGTGCGGGATACTAATTATCCCACAGCTGGATTAGAAAATCTTCCTTGGCTTGCATACGAATTCTTCTTATGCAGTCCTGTGGAGATGATGAAGAGATGATTACTACCACTACCACTACTACCCCATCCACTCTGGGAAGCTTTTGTTGTGTTGTTGTTCAGTCGTGTCCGACTCTTCGTGACCCCATGGACTAGAGCACGCCACGCATGTCTATCCTTCACTGCCTCTCGCAGTTCGGCCAAACTCATGTTAGTAGCTTCGAGAACACTGTCCAACCATCTCATCCTCTGTCATCCCCTTCTCCTTGTGCCCTCCACCTTTCCCAACATCAGGGTCTTTTCTAGGGAGTCTTCTCTTCTCATGTGGTGGCCAAAGTACTGGAGCCTCAACTTCAGGATCTGTCCATCTAGAGGGCATTCAGGGCTGATTTCTTTGAGAATGGATAGGTTTGATCTTCTTGCAGTCCATGGGACTCTCAAGAGTCTCCTCCAACACCATAATTCAAAAGCATCCATTCTTTGGCGATCAGCCTTCTTTATGGTCCAGCTCTCACTTCCATACATCACTAGTGGGAAAACCATAGCTTTAACTATACGGATCTTTTTCGGCAAGGTGATGTCTTTGCTTTTTAAGAAGCTGTCTAGGTTTGTCATTGCTTTTCTCCCAAGAAGCAGGCGTCTTCTAATTTCGTGACTGCTGTCACCATCTGCAGTGATCATGGAACCCAAGAAAGTGAAATCTCTCACTGCCTCCATTTCTTCCCCTTCTATTTGCCAGGAGGTGATGGGACCAGTGGCCATGATCTTAGTTTTTTTGATGTTGAGCTTCAGACCATATTTTGCGCTCTCTTCTTTCACCCTCATTAAAAGGTTCTTTAATTCCTCCTCACTTTCTGCCCTCAAGGTAGTATCATCAGCATATCTGAGGTTGTTGATATTTTTTCCGGCAATCTTAATTCTGGTCTGGGATTCATTCAGTCCAGCCTTTCGCATGACGAATTCTGCATATAAGTTAAATAAGCAGGGAGACAATATACAGCCTTGTCGTACTCCTTTCCCAATTTTGAACCAATCAGTTGTTCCATATCCAGTTCTAACTGTAGCTTCTTGTCCCACATAGAGATTTCTCAGGAGACAAATGAGGTGATCCGGCACTCCCATTTCTTTAAGAACTTGCCATAGTTTGCTGTGGTCGACACAGTCAAATGCTTTTGCGTAGTCAATGAAGCAGGAGTAGATGTTTTTCTGGAACTCTCTAGCTTTCTCCATAATCCAGCGCATGTTTGCAATTTGGTCTCTGGTTCCTCTGCCCCTTCGAAATCCAGCTTGCACTTCTGGGAGTTCTCGGTTCTTGGGCAGCTTACAGCATATCTTGGGCAGTTTACATCATATCTAAAAAAAATAAGAAAAACAGCAAGTGTTTAAAACCTCCCGCTAGAGGGCTGCCTTCAGATGTCTTCTAAAAGTTGTGTAATTATTTACTTCCTTGACATCTGAAGGGGGGGTGTTCCACTTCCAAGAAGGCCCTTTGCCTGGTTCCCTGTCCCTTCGCTTCTCGCAGGGAGGGAGCCAGCAGAAGACCCTCAGAGGAGGACCTCAGTGTCCGGGCTGAGCGATGGGGGTGGAGACGCTGCTTCAGGTCGAGTGGGCCGAGGCCGTGGAGGGCTTTCAAGGCCAGCACCAGCACTTTGAATTGTGCTCTAAAGTACAACCCCAGTGCTCTACCTTTCCACTTCTCCTATATACAATTCTGTTCAAAAGCCTGTTTCCCTTGCCCTCCACTACGTCACATTGCCTCACTGCATAAATTAATTGAGATGTAACTCATAATCTTAGAAGAAATGGCGGGTTTCATTGTTTCTGACTGAAAAGTGTGCATTTCCCCAATACGAAATCTAGCACAGAGAACACACAAGGCCGTTTTTATTATATAGCAAAAATCGAAACTTTTCTGTATTTGTAAACTCAAATAGTAAAGGGTGCATTTGAAAACCAAATGCCAATGACTATCATTGCGCAAATGTTGTGTCACTTTCAAGGCACCACTTTTCATCGTAGCATTTTTCACATTTACCCTGCTATCATGTTGGAACACTAAACCACTCTGACATCTCAGCAGTGTTGATATCACAACATGTTGTGGGTTCAAATAAATAAAAAATGGTGGGGGGGGAGGGGAATATGAGGCTCAGAAGGGGGAAAAGGAAGAGGGTTGCCTCCTGTCCTTTAAAACACAGATTGGTTCCCCTGTCCCTCCATTTGCGTTGCCTTTTGTCACCTTTTGGAAGTCACAATAACACCTGAAGGTTTTTGCCCTCCCCTGACTTGCCTGCCTCCTGCGGCCTAGCAGTTAGGCTCCTGGGAAGGTGAGCCCGCCCTCCACAGCTGGCTGATTGACGCTCCAGGCTGGCCAATAGAGCTCTTCTAGGGTGGGAGGAGCTCTCCCATTGGCCTGCTAGGCACACTCCTCATCAATCAGTCAATCAATCAATCAATCAATCAGTCAGTCATTTTATTTGTAAGGCAACTTTTCAAAGCTAAAATCATGCTAAAGGTGACTTACATCGTTGTGGGCTTTGTTACTGTAAGGGCAAGTCGTTGGTCGCCATCTTAGTTAAGGGCAACATGGCGGGGTCAGCCATTTTAGCTGGCCCATGTGACTCATTTGAAGTGAAGGTCGCCATGTTGTTTCAGGGCGGCGATGGTCCATTCTGACTTAACCCATTGCGGCCCATTCTGACTTAACCCATTGTGGTATCTGAAGAAGTGTGCATGAACACGAAAGCTCATACCAGTAACAAACTTAGTTGGTCTCTAAGGTGCTACTGGAAGGACTTTTTATTTATTTTTTACCATTGCTGCCTGTTCCTTTTCTTTGTTTTCTGGATTACTGTGCTTGCTGTTATGTCCACTAACTGTAGCGTTAAGTTGCATTCTCCTTCCTCTTATTATTATTTAACACTGTGGTCTTTTTCTTCGGGGGTGGGGGCTGCTTTTCTTTTGTGTTTCCCTGTTTTGGACCTGTATAATTTATTCTCTGTGTTGACCTTTAATAAATAGCATATATACATACAATTATAATATAGTAATAAAACACAAAACAAGCAAACAAAGACCTTTATTTCCTGCATTGCAGTTCTCTTTTCGCTGGTTTGGGACTCATAAGTGCATTCTGATTTGTTATTGTTTAGGGGTCTCCTTTAAGGGGATTTTGCTTTATGCCACTTTGACCATATTCCTGGCTGTAATAATGTGTTGCCTGGATTTGTGTGTGTGGGTACAGCAGTACCTCAGGTTACAGACGCTTTAGGTAACAGAATCCGCTAACCCAGAAATAACGCTTCAGGTTAAGAACGTTGCTTCAGGATAAGAACAGTTTCAGGTTAAGAAGCGACCTCCGGAACGGATTAAGTTCTTAACCCAAGGTACCACTGAAATGGCTTGGTCAATCCTGTACTGGGGTACTGTGAATAGGATCTTGCTGTGTTGTGCTGCTACTCAGTGCAGGCAATCCTGAAGCAGCGCTCACAGCTGTGTCAGTGGCGGCAAGTCTAACATGGCTTGATAGTAATGTTGCTGCCAGTGTGTGTAGGCATTACTGAATAATAATATAATAATAATAATATAATTTATTATTTATACCCCGCCCATCTGGCTGAGCTTCCCCAGCCATTCTGGGCGGCTCACAAACAAATGTTAAACCAATACAGCGTTAGATATTAAAAAACGTCCCTAAACAGGGCTGCCTTCAGATGTCTCTTAAAAATAGGATAGCTGCTTATTTCCTTGACATCTGCTGGAAGGGTGTTCCACAGGGTGTATAATAATAGGCCCATTGACGTCCAATCTGTGATATTGTTTTGGTTGCTGCCAGTCAGTGTAGACAATATTGGCTGGTGGTGTCCAACAGTCAGTGCTGTTTAGTTATCTTGCTGCTCAGTGTAGGCAATACTGACTCGCTCCCTGGAAATCTAGTTGCTTCCTCTGAGGCCAGCGCTCAGGACCACTTACCCCACTTATCAGTTGGAGCTGCCTGTTGTGTAAGCAATATGGGCTCTGCGGCTTGCCGCTGTCTCTTCAGTTACTTACTTTTGATTGTTGCTGTTCTTTAGTCCTTTTGCTACTGGTTTGTGTTACCAATACGGGGCACATTTTAATTAGTTCACTTGCTTTCACTATTGTGACAGCTCTGCATACCAGGTGGTGCTGTCTTCGGGCCACTGTGGGCAATAAAGAGCAAGGATGACCACGTTACACGGCGCACAGGTGGTGTTGGCTGCCAGCCAGTGTAGGAAATACTGAGTTTGGTTGACTGTGCTGCTCTGAGCAGCTGCTCTGCGCACAGGTGATGTTAGCTGCCACCCAGTGTGGGAAATACTGATAGTGGTTGACCACATTGCTCTGTGCACAGTGGGTGATCTTTGCTAGCCAGTGTGGGCAATAAAGAGCTAGACTGACCACATTACACGACTTACAGGTGGTGTTGTCTCACAGCCAGTGTGGGCAATACAGACCCAGGTTGACCACGTTACAAGGCGCACAGGTGATGCTGCCTTCCGGCAAGTGTAGCCAATACTAAGTTTGCTTAACTGTGAGGCTCTGTGCACAGGTGGTGCTGTCTGCCAGTCCGTGTTGGCAATTCTGAGCTTGCCTGACCATGCAGCTCTGTGCACAGGTGGTGCAGGCCGCAAACCAGTGGGAGAAGTATTACGTCTGCATAGAGCATTGTGGTTAACCAACCTCGATATTGCCAACACACTCCAGCAGCCAGCACCACCTGTGCGTAGAGCAGCATGGCCAACCAAGCTCAGTACGGCCCACATTGGCCGGCAGCCAGCACCACCTTTGCGTAGAACAGTTTCCTCAATCAAACTCAGTATTTCCCACACTGGCCGGCAGCCAGAACAACGTGTGTGTAGAACAGCATGGCCAACCAAGCTCAGTATTTCCCACACTGGCCAGCAGAGATCACACCCTGTGCACAGAGCAACGTGGTCAACCAAGCTTAGTATTTCCCACACTGGCCGGCAGCCAGCACCACCTGTGTGCACAGCAGCGAGGTCAAACAAAGCTCAGCATTGTTCACACTGGCCGGCAGGCAGCACTACCTCTGCCCAGAGCAGCGTGGCCAACTAAGCTCAGTATTTCCCACACTGGCCCGCCATCAGGAAACCTCAGGAACCCGACCCTCAGCCTGTCGTAGACCATGTCATCTGCCTCTGGTGTTTTTGACCTTTTGCATGCGTGTGCCAAAATTGGAACACCAGTTGCAGCCTAACTTAAACATTGACTGCAGGCGACAGGGATATTTTCTCCAGCATAGACTAGAATGATGAGGGATCCTGGTGAATTTCTCTGAGACAAGGGTTTTATATATAATCTTGATCTTTTGCAGATACATAGTGGCAAGCAGAATTGGGAGTGAGTCGGATCTGGAAGTAAGTATTTCTTATTTGTTGTTCTTCAGTCGTTCAGTCGTGTCCGACTCTTCGTGACCCCATGGACCAGAGCACGCCAGGCATGCCTATCCTTCACTGCCTCCCGCAGTTTGGCCAAACTCATGCCAGTCGCTTCGAGAACACTGTCCAACCATCTCATCCTCTGTCGTCCCCTTCTCCTTGTGCCCTCCATCTTTCCCAACATCAGGGTCTTTTCCAGGGCGTCTTCTCTTCTCATGAGATGGCCAAAGTACTGGAGCCTCAACTTCAGGATCTGTCCTTCCAGGGAGCACTCAGGCCTCATTTCCTTCAGAATGGATACGTTTGATCTTCTTGCGGTCCATGGGACTCTCAAGAGTCTCCTCCAGCACCATAATTCAAAAGCATCAATTCTTCGGCGATCAGCCTTCTTGATGGTCCAGCTCTCACTTCCGTACATTACTACTGGGAAAACCATAGCTTTAACTATACGGACCTATGTCGGCAAGGTGATGTCTTTGCTTTTTAAGATGCTGTCTAGGTTTGTCATTGCTTTCCTCCCAAGAAGCAGGCGTCTTCTAATTTCGTGACTGCTGTCACCATCTGCAGTGATCATGGAACCCAAGAAAGTGAAATCTCTCACTGCCTCCATTTCTTCCCCTTCTATTTGCCAGGAGGTGATGGGACCAGTGGCCATGATCTTAGTTTTTTTGATGTTGAGCTTCAGACCATATTTTGTGCTCTCCTCTTTCACCCTCATTAAAAGGTTCTTTAATTCCTCCTCACTTTCTGCCATCAAGGTTGTATCATCAGCATATCTGAGGTTGTTGATATTTTTTCCGGCAATCTTAATTCCGGTTTGGGATTCATCCAGCCCAGCCTTTCGCATAATGAATTCTGCATATAAGTTAAATAAGCAGGGAGACAATATACAGCCTTGTCGTACGCCTTTCCCAATTTTGAACCAATCAGTGATTCCATATCCAGTTCTAACTGTAGCTTCTTGTCCCACATAGAGATTTCTCAGGAGACGGATGAGGTGATCAGGCACTCCCATTTCTTTATTTTATTTTTTTTAAACAGAATTTATTAGCATTTTCATAATATAACACAAACCCAAACCCACACCTACAAATACAAAAACAAATACAAATACACATAATGTCAGGATTCTTCTTCTTATTTATATACCTTGCAAAAAAAAAAAATTCTAGTTCTGAATCTTGACGTTTGACTTCCCCCGCCTATTCACCTTCGGTTTTAAATCAATATACTATTTCCTTAACAACTTTTCTCTATAAAAAAATTTAACTTTACTTAAAAAAAAAAAAGAACACAATTGTCTTAATCTTTCCATTATAACCTAAATCATAACCAAATATTCTTATAGCTAAACTTATTTCTTCTATCCTTTATCATGCTGCTTTTAACTTAAGATTCAATATCTCCTTACTTATTTAAAATAAACTTGTAATTAACAGACTTCACACTCCGATTTCGGATACCATGGCAGACCATTTGGATTATACATTTAATACTTCAACCCACTCCCCCTCTGTCCATTGTCTTTTTCTGTCTTTCACCAGAACCAAATCTCCAATTGTCTTCTTCTGAGTGTCCACAGATCCAGGCAACATTCACAACAAACCTTGCATCGAGCTTCAGGGTGTTCATCACTTCCATTCTGGGCTCCTCCGTTTCTTTTTCTTCTTCTTCTTGTAGAAATCTTAATTCCATGTCCCTTGCCCCCGAGCTGCCACCTCGGAGTCTGGATATTGTAAATTTTCCCGTTCCAGGGCTGCCACCCCCAGAAATCGGTTCCTTTTCCCGGAGTTGCCCAGCCATTTCAAACCAACCTTCAAGCGCCCCTCCCAGCTCTTTGCCAAGGTTTGATTCCATTGTATAAAACTTTTGAAAAGCCTCCTCTGTGGAAAGTAAGTCCTTTTTATTTATAATTCCACTCCCATTTCTTTAAGAACTTGCCATAATTTGCTGTGGTCGACACAGTCAAATGCTTTTGCGTAGTCAATGAAGCAGAAGTAGATGTTTTTCTGGAACTCTCTAGCTTTCTTATATTAACATGCAATTTTAGCAAAGTTGGATGCCTTTGAAAAAGGCTAATTTCTGTAGAGGCGCCAGGAGGAAATGTGGGGTTCGAAGAGAAAGATGAGCTACTGTATAAAGGAGAGATGCTCTATGTTCCAGAGGGAGAATTAAGAGCCAAAGTCCTATGTTTGTGCCATGATAATCCCACAGCAGGGCATTTGGGGCAGTGTAAGACGCTATACATTCCGGAAAAAATACCCAGAAGGTTACCCCCGATTGTTAATTCGGAAGAAGTCCTGGAAATCCGGGGGGGGGTGGAGAGATAGACATACTGTTTGAGATGGCGGTAATGGTGAGTCACATAGGTATAGGACTTTTTTTCTTAGAAACGCATTATTCTCTGTGTGCTTTATGAAAAAGGATATAACATGTTGTTTTAGGTTTTTTGGCCTAATCTCCATGCCACATTGTGACACCTCTCTCTGCTGGCTTCACAGCAAGAGTGGAAGCATTTTTCTTCCCAACAGTCCCTACGCCGGAGAAAAAGGAGAGGAGAAAAGTAGACCTTGCAGTGTGGGAAAGACTCTCAAGGCCCAGGAGGAGGTGGGAACAAAGCAAAGGGTACAAATCCCTAAAACTCTAGAGTTCCAATCCCCGCTCAACCGTGCTAAGGACACCACGAGTCACTCCTCCCCCTCAGCCTGGGATGCACCAAGTTTAAGGCAGAGGCTGCTAACCAAGTGCTTGCAGCAGTTGCCTGCAGTCCTGGTGGCAGAGGCACACGCTACGGATTTACACTCCCATTGCACTGATTAATTTTCACACTCCTTTCCTCACCTCTGCCCAGTACTCTCTGACCTCTTGCTTCCTGCTATTGCTGCCAGGGAGGAACAATGCATTCCTGAGGAGTCGATGGCATTGGCAGAGATAGGCAAAGAGAAGAACCACAATTCAGGGCTAAATTAAGCATGATGTTTGCTGTGCCTTTATGCGCAGAGTTGCTGTTGTTCTGCATAAAGGCCCAGCATGTTTGGAATCATCTAGCATGTGGGTTAATGAGGACTGTAGGACCATGCCTGCAGTTTCTCATTCTTCTATTGCACCTCACGTTCATCCTTGGATAGATGCCTCTTCAAGTTCTCTCCGGCATTTTTTGTTGTTCGCCTCCTGCATCCATACAAGCCCTGCTGTTAGTTTTAGATCACCCACCGACCCTCACATAAATGGCTGTCCTCACAGTCTTTTTAAGATTGCATGGTCTCCATATTAACACTGCTAAGTCGTCTTTGGCCCCATGTCTTGCCTATGTCCATTTTAGCTTTGCAGCTTTTTCCAATAAATCCATAACTGGGTCTTTGTCATATCCAATTAATAGGCTTTCTACCTTGTAGTGTGATGTTTTAACACTGCGCACTCCATTGCATGTGGTGTTGCTCTTAAACGGTTCGTGTTTCATGAGCAGCAGTTTGCGTAATAATACAAAAGGTTCCAATGCAGCGCAGCAGAGACAGACCTCATGGATCTCCTCCATAAATAGCAGTATGCAGGGATTTTTATAAATAGATAAGGGTGAGCCATAAGGACTACAGATAACAAATACATGATGAAATTTTATTTGTTGTCTGTAGTCCTGATAGCTCACCCTATCTATTTATAAAAACCCCTGCCTACTGCTATTTTGTGTAAAATATAAAAGTAGTGTACAGTGATGTCTGCAAATAATATGTACACAGATACATTAGTAACAGAAAACGAATGCAGAAGTCTAGGAGGCCCAAGTTCACCAGGGAAAACTGTGAGATGATAGCAAAATGAAAAACCATCCGACTCATTCACAAGGGAGATGCTGCAGTTCCAGATCCCGCCACAAACTTCCCGAGTGTGGGTGGGCTGGTTTGCTTTTATCGGGAACGTCTGCCCCATTCACATCACAAGATGGAAGAAGGAATATAGTCCGCAATGGCACTGAGGATCCCATTCCTACGACTATGTCTTCATATCCCACCCTGCACTGCAGACTGTGGGCCAATTCCAATCCAGCAGGATTGAGAATTTCACGCAGTGCACTGTTTGGAGCGCACCTTTTGATTCAGCCAAGAGACGCACTTGCAGAAAGCCTAATAATTCTCCACGCAGCTCTGCTTCACTCGGTCAGGGCAAGTCTAAGAATCTCCACAGGGCTTTCCTGCCATCTTGTGGACCATCTCTGCATTTACAGTTTGCATCTTCATCTGGAGAAGCAGTTTTCTTGCACAACATTAAGAAGCTCATTTGCTCGTAGCCCCACCCCTCCTCTTTGTGTTCCATATTATTTCAACAGAGGATTTGGCAGACAAATAAAACAAATGTCTCGGCTAGCGCAGGAATCATGTTTGTGCCCAATTTAAGCCTCACATGGGAAAAAGTTTCAGAGATCACTGATCGGGCATACGCCCCGACATTTTGGGAGGGCAAATCGAGGGCCCCCCTCCCACCACCCCACTGACCCCACTGCTCCCCCGCTTGCACCCTTCCTCACCCACCCACCCGCCCCCTCACCACGGCCTGCATCTGGATGGCACCTTGTATTCGTCCTTCCAGCAATTCCTGCAGCCAAGATGGTGCCAAATGTATTGCTCTGCTTTCCTTTGGACCACATCCGTGGGGCTGAGAATGGGGGTTGTGTTGTCTGGGCAGCCCAGGACATCCACACACAGTGCCCAGACTTGTGTCCTGGAGAAGTCATTTCGGTGCTGCTCATGCAATGGTTTGACTTCACCCCTGGGGGGCGCACTCCCTTGTTTCCTGAGACAGAAAGAAGCCAACAAAGTATTCTAAAGCTTTTAAAACACCAGTTAAGCAATAGTACAATTTATTTAAGTGAGATACAAAAGAGAAACATAATCCTAATGTGCAGGATAACAACAACAACAACAACAACAACAACAACAACAACAACAACAACAACAACAACTTATTTATACCCCACCCATCTGGCTGGGTTTTCCCCACCCACTCTTAATAAGAATGATCATGGTACAAAGTCTCCAGTCTTCCATAGCAAAAACCAAAAAGTCTTACAACTCAGAGCAATTTGCTGGAGGTGAAGCCTGGCCATTCTGAGTGCTTAAGGCAAAGTTAACCAAAGTGACTGCAAGGTTTATTTGCCATGGAAAAAAATAACAGTGCAGGATGCATCCAGGAGCTACTGCTGCTGCTTCACTACCAATTTTCAACTTAGTTACTTCCTCGTGTTTATTTTAGCCTTCTGTTTGTAGAACAAACTAGAGTTCTCTTTATCTTCAGAGCCATAGAAGCTACTGACACTTCCACCTGGAAAAAAAATCCACTGAGGAGTCACAAACCTAATTTATTTTTGCTTGGGAGGAGCTCCACCTTTAGCAGGATAGCAGCAGCCTTACTGCTTCTGAATGATGTGGATCTCAATGCTTAATCAAATAACAGGGCTGAAGTTGTCATGTGCAAATAAATCTCAATAACTAGTTCTTTAGAAAACGGATGTGCTATTAT
This sequence comes from Lacerta agilis, assembly GCF_009819535.1. Taxonomy (NCBI): domain Eukaryota; kingdom Metazoa; phylum Chordata; class Lepidosauria; order Squamata; family Lacertidae; genus Lacerta; species Lacerta agilis. Next base: position 127,092,972 of record NC_046312.1, read on the forward strand.
TATTACATGAAAGTATTAAATCCTGCCCTCCACCCCAACTGACAACCCCTGTTAAAGATTCTGAAAGGAAATTTGGGTTGTTTCCACATGTCAGGCTTGAAAATGAAAGTGGCACTGTTAGGGATGTACACTTGAGTTTTCTTCCAAATTACAGCCTGCAGTTAACAGCAGAGCAGAAAAGCTCCTGTGTGTGTGTGTGTGTGTGTTTGTGTGTGTGATGAGCTGCATTGGACTTCCAAGTACAAAGATGCACATTGTAATTTCAGAGACAGTCCAGAAGATGTCAGGAGTGCATTGTGGAGATTTACTTGACTCCGTAAAGAACTGCACATAGAAGCAGGTTTCATGGGTTGTGGCTAACATCATGTGAGCACAGCTTCAAAAACCACCCACAGAGGAACACTGCATGGGGAGTAAGTGGAAATGTAAAGATACCCTTGGTATGGAAACGGAGCACATTCTATTCTTACACAATTAGTGCACATACTGTCCCGGACATTGCCTGTCACTTAAGTGCTTAATAAACACATACACCTAAGGTGCCTAGTTCCCCTCACCCCCATTTTTCCAACTGCACATTATTAGCTCTCTTGCTGCACAGTTTTGTGGCCAACTGCACACTAAAAAAAATACCCTGGTGACTGATAGCAATTTTTGTGCCTCTGCCCGTGTGATGAGTGCTCTGGTGTGAGATTTTTGAAGACATGTCTGGTTGGAGTGCAAAGCACGAAACTGTTGTTCGATGCAGCAGGTGCCATTTTCCTGCCTTCTTCACTGTGTATCCTCTGGGGCTGGAGAGAGAGAGAAACCACTACGTTGCCCTTTTGCATCAAACATGAGAAATTCTAAGAAAAACAGTATTCCTAGAACTCTATTCCAGCCCTTGATCCCTTAGATTACTGCTCTTTGCACATAAAGCCTTGGCACCAGTATGAGGAACCTTTCACAGGAGGTGTTGAAATTAAAATCCAATTAAAAATCCACATTGTAAAGCTACAGTTAACGACCTTACTGATTAATCTTCCAATTAATCCCATTAATACAGTCAGACTTATCATAGGTTTCCATTATTGAAGAATCAACTGTGAGGCTCTATTGTATGATATTCGTAGAGAAACATTACTCTTTATCACATTGGCAGAAGTGCTTGATCTCTTTGACCCCAAAGTATTTGCGGCACTTTGATAACGTAGGAGCTCTAAGTGGGATCTTGCAGGACCATTTGGACCAGCTGGAATTCGAAATATCCTTTTGTGTGCCAAAGTGTCCTCTTTTGCTGGGTACTTTTCTGTCAAGACCTTTTCTTGTCCACACCTACTTGGCTGCTCAGCTCTGCCTGTTGGGTGACAGTCTGGATGGAGGCTATAGTGAGGCTGGCACTAATCGAGGCCAGTCTTCTTCACCCCCAGCTACTCCTTCCTCTCTTTCAGTATTTCTGAACAACTCCCATCAAGCCCCAGCTGGCAGGGCAAATGTTCGGGGATGATGGGAGTTTCAGGGCTCTTCCACACTTCCGTTTCTCCCGCTGCTTTCCCCTGGAAACATTTGTTCCGGTTTAGTGCTAAACAGCAGGTTTTCCTGGGACAAATGAAACACAGCTCGGACTCATGCCTGGAAAGCACGGGGCAAGCGGAAAACTTATCGGCTCATGACAAGTGGCAGTGTGGCCGAGGCCTCAGTCTGAAACCTGCAAAGAGCACCAGTTTGAGGTTGTATTGGCTTGTGTGGGTTGTTTGTTACTGGTTTGGAGGGGAAGATTATTGGTCCGGACTAGCTCCCTGTATTTGTTCCATTGTTGGCTTATTTATGAATTTGTTCGTATAATTGTTTTAATGTTAACCAGGTACATATTTAAAATGATTAACGAATAAACACCTGTAGATTTTAAATCAGGCGTGACTGACACAGATGTCTAGATGGGGTGGCACTCCCTCCCAAACAGAAGCTGCATGGACACCAGTTTGAAACAGCCCCAGCCCCTCCTGATTCAGGTGTGTCCGATAAAGAAGAGCTAGATGTCCTGCCAGTTGCTATTCCTGTTTCTCGTCTAACAGCTTCCTTTAGACAAGCAGGTCTCAGAATGATCGCACGGAAGGAATCCTGCACCTTGCCAAACGGGGGAAGGGGAGGCTCGCAGCGGGCGCAGGGAAGAGGCGGGTCCCTGGTGGGGGCGGCAGGCAGGCAGGCAGGTATTGGGAAGCAGCTCCGAGACTTTAGGAGAGGAGGCTGGGCTCGGTGGCTCCTCTTGTCTGCGAGCTGCAGGATCAGCGGCGGCAGCAGGAGGTAAGGTCTGCATGCTTTTCACAGGTGCTCAGTCTTCCTCCGGGGGCACCTGCGCCTTGGGCATCCTTCTTCCGCAGCTCCAGATCCTGGAACCTCACCCTTGCCTGGAAGAAACCCAGAGGAGGGCTATGGGGTTGTTTTTCGCCTGTCTGTCTGTCTGTCTGTCTGTCCCACTTAGTATTTGGACCCTGCTTGGCTGCAGGAGCTGTCCTTCCCACCTGCAGAGAGGAGGTGAGCAGGTGCCGGAGAGCTCGTCTTCCTGTCCCCCCCCCACCTCCTTTGGCATTTTGTTGATTGCCAGTTACAAATGAATTACCGTAGAAATGAAAAAGGAGAGCAGAAAAAGAATAAGGACAATAACAGGTCGGAGTACAGATCCATCACAAGAAGGGAATATAACAAGCGATTCCAGCTGTGACTCGTTGCTTTGTGTTTTGAGGATGCATGCAGGTGGTTGTGTGTGTCTAAGTGTAAACAGAAAAAGGTAGGGAAGAAGAAGAGATGCAGTTAGAGGACTGGAGGAGCCAGTATCTTAAAGCTGTTTAATATTTATGGGATGGAGCAGGTTTGTGAAGGTGTTGCATCTCCACCAAGGTGAGTTTTCGCCAGTGACTTAAAAAGAAAAGTCTATCTTTCTTTAAAAAAATGCTTCCCTGCCACCCCCCCCAAAAGCCCTGAGGTGTGGTCATGTGACACCCCCTTTATCTTCCTCACCTTCTTTTGTTTAAGGATGGAAATTTCAGGAACATTGGGAGGGGTGGAAGGAGGTGAGCAGACTTTCAGTAAATTCCTCATCACCAGCCCTGCAACTGGGGGAGCCTGAGAAATGAGGCAAAGCTTTGTTTCGTTCCTTAGTTCCTGGATATTGAGCATCCCTTTTGGCAAGCCCCATTCAGACACAAAAACCCTTAAGACTGTAACTCTACTCGTAAAGGTAAAGGGACCCCAACCATTAGGTCCAGTTGCAGACGACTCTGGGGTTGTGGCGCTCATCTCGCTTTGCTGGCCAAGTACAGCTTCCGAGTCATGTGGCCAGCATGACTAAGCTGCTTCTGGCAAACCAGAACAGCGCACGGAAACGCCATTTACCTTTCCACCGTATTTATCTACTTGCACTACTCCTACTAGTCCCTTTCAGCATAGGCAGAAATAACCAGCTGCACCAATCTAAGATGGGGGACCCTTGGTTTACCAGCAGTATATGTTAACAGGATCTAGGAGTCTTAGCAGACCACAATATGAGTCAACAATGTGATGCTGCAGCAAAAGAAGCTAATGCTATTCTAGGCTGCATCAACAGAAGTCTAGTCTCTAGATCAAGTACCACTCTACTCTGCCTTGGTCAGACCACACCTGGAATGCTGTGTCCAGTTCTGGGCGCCACAATTCAAGAAGGACATTGACAAGCTGGAACGTGTGCAGAGGAGGGCAACCGAGATGATTAAGGATCTGGAAAGCAAGCCTTATGAGGAGTGCCTGAAGGAGCTGGGTATGTTTAGCCTGTAAACGAGGAGACTGAGAGGAAATAGGACAGCCATCTTCAAATATTTGAAGGGATGTCACATGGAAGATGGAACAAGCTTGTTTTCTCCCGCTCTGGAGGGTAAGACCCAGAACAATGGCTTCAAGTTACATGAAAGGAGATTCTGATGAAACGTCAGCAAGAACTTTTCTGACTGCAAGAGCCCTTCAACAGAGCAACAGACTCGCTTGCGAGGATTTGCACTTTCCTTCCTTGGAAGTTTGCAATCGGAGGCCGGATGGCCATCTGTCAGGGAGAAATGAGTTGCATTGCAGGGGGTTGGACTAGATAACCCTTGGGGGTCGCTTCCGACTTTTCAATTTTATGAAAGGTCCTTACAGCATAGTGTAATTTAGTCCCATATGATTGAGCGATTATAAATAAATGAGTCCCCCCACCCTGTGAATAATGCACTCAGATAAACTGGTATGTGCTTTGGGCCAGATACTTTGGTCATAATAACAGGCTACATCCAACTAGATCCTACTTAGGGCGGACCCTTTGAAATTAATGTTTGGATTTTTAATTCATTTCAGTGAGTCTACTCCAAGTAGGACTAGCATCCGAGGCAACCATGTGTGAGGGGGGGGGGAGATATGTAAATTTACATAGGAAGAGGAGGGGAAATGAGGGCTGAGAGCAAATTTTGAAAGGATGGGACATCTGCATATTCCTGTGTATTGCAGAGGGTAGGACTAGATCAGGGGTGTCCAACAGGTCTACCGCGACTGACAGGTGGATCCCTGGATGATCGTGGTTGACCACGGTTTCTCTCTCTCTCCCCCCCCTTTTTTCTTCGTTGGCGATATTGAAAAGTAATGTAGCGAAAGTACTCGCCCCCCCCTCCTCTGTTGCTGTGTTCCACTGTTGTGTCAAACTGGTGGTCTTTAATCATATTTTGCCTACGAGTTAGGAAACGGAAGTAGTTGTTACCGCTGCACCCTTGTTTTTTGTGAGCAATTCCCCTCCCCTTAAAAAGAGCTCAACAACGTTGGCTTGGCCCCTCCTCAAAAAAATTCAACAACTTTGGCTTCCCACCTCCTCACGCCGCCCCGGAAGTCACCCTTGAAATCCACTTGATAGTCCAGCTGTAGGCGATCGTCTTCCAGGCACCCACCGCCCCCCACCTAGCAGAAGGCCGACCCGAAAGGAAGAAGAGGAGGAAGGTGCGGAGAGGGTCTTGTGCCCACCATTTCCTTGCTCGCCTTCTGCAATAGGTAGACTCTCCCCAGGGAAGTTTAGAACATCAGTTGGAAACATCAGTTATTTGTGCTTATTAGAATTAATTAATCATGCTGAACATCTGCTTCTGTATATCATTGCTTGCTGCATGCTTTTTTAAGGTACATTTGCTGACGGGACATAGAGAGAGAAGAATGTAAAGGAACTGAAGGATCCGAGGTCAGATAAGACTGGTTGGAGAAATGTAACAATATGATGGACCAGTAAAAGCTCTGCGGAGATAACATGGCAGATGCTCTATCCTGCAAGGAACGAACTGAACCTGGCAAATGTTTGTTTGCTTGTTTGTTTTACCAGTATACATTTGTATTTATTTCTGTATGCAATGTAGTATTAGGCACGTAGCTTGGGACACTTTCTAAAATAAGTCACTGGCCATTGTTTAGAGTATCCTTTTCGCTTTTAAATACTGGTCAGGAAAACAAATGATGTAAAAATAGATGAGTAACTTTTGATTAAAAGAAATAAAAATGGATTTGCATCTAAAAGTGGAAGAGGTGAAGTACTTTAACAATTCCACCAGACAATGTGGCAATATACATTATATTGCTTGTTTGAGAAGGCTGTTGGAATTATATGACATAGAAAATTATAAATTACAATTAGTTTCCATAGTCACTACACACACACACACACACACACATTCACACGGATCAAAACAGTGAAAAAACAAAACAGTGAAAGTGTAACAATCAACATGCTCAATTTTGATATTTAAAAGATATATCTTTAAAAGACATGAACTGTAATTACATGAACAGCATGGGCATTTCATTATATTTCGTTTATTTGTCAAAAGGATCATATGAGCTTATAGCTGCAATTATTATTATTATTGTCAAAAGGATTACATTGTTTTAAATACGAAGATTGTTCCAAAATTGTTTAACTTAATAATGCCCTGAATTAAAGTACATCTTGGTGAATCTTGGGTTAAAAAAGGCGAATCACTTAAAATACACAACAAGCCATGTGCACTTCAAAAATATTCTAGTGTTTCCAGCAAACAAGACTTAACAGAACGTATGGCTTTACAGTAACATCAATTTGTCAACTAAATTGTAGCAATAAATACATATAATCTCTACGCATAGACTTACATTTTGATCTGGTTTAAACAGTACAGAAAACAAATACCAATTGAAAATCTGCTGTAAAATGTTGAACACTCAACAAAAATTTTAAAATCATTTTTCAGACTCTAAAACCAAAACATTTAAAGGGCATTGCAGAACAATTCTTCGCCAAACTGGAAAACAAAACACAGGTAGGGGTTGGCAGCGGGGGGGGGGGGGGCGGAATTACTGGGGAAGGGGGGGCAGGAAGGAAAGGACATATCCGGAGGGGAAGGAGGGGACGGGTTCAATGACGGTGTGTTCTTCTTTAATTTTCTTTTTTTCTTTGGTTTTCTTTGGTGTTTCAATTTTTGGAAGGAATCTGAAAGGCAAGCATGGACATGGATCAGAATGACAATATATCACTCTAGGTTTTAAACCTAAGCTAAGAAATGGCTGTAGGGTGGATCTGTTTCCACCTACAAAATTTATTTAGGGGAAGGCTAATTTGTTTTCTTAAAGTCAGGAAACAGAAAGAGAAAATGTAACACTATTCAGCTGGTAGCAGTGCATATTAAGGTATCTAGAATAGCTACCAGCGCAGTGCAGGATGTGCCCTTGCCTAGGCTGGGAGGGGAGCAGCTTTTGCATCACCCAAAAAGAGTGCATAGGTTTTTGTTATTCTTACCTCCTCTTCGGCTTTGAGAGCCTTTCCCAAACGGAGGGATCCTCTTTCTTTTTATTGGTCTTTGGTGTTGCGGCTGTTGGAAACAAAATGGTGGGGGGGAAAGAAGCATTATTTTGTCTTGCTTCAACACCAGATTGTGGCCCCTTCAGCTGGAGGCTCTTCAATGTACAGCTTCCTCATACAAGATGGTACCTTACCTGGAAAGTCTTTGGCAGGCTCAGGATTTTTCTTTTTCAGTTGATCCTGTAGAAAAAGAGCACCAGTTTACAATCAGGCCAGTTGAGGGAATCTAGGCCTATGAAGGTACTATTGCTAAGCTGTTATATGTGTTTACATGTATGTGACTCACCTTCATGGCCATTTCGAATAACAAGTCAATTTTCTTCCCCTGTACCTCTAATATATCTTCAGATGTAACGATGGCAGGGAATATAAATTTTCTCTCCTGAAAGTAAAAAATAAAAATGAATGTGGTTTTGCAGAAACCTCAGACTTCATCTGCCTAAAGAAACCTCACAGCAAAAGGTGGAGTGACCAGAACAAGCTGCCCCTCCAGGAACCCCCTATTCCACACAACAATTAAATTCAGGATCCCACCCTAAATCGGTGGTGATGGAGCAACCATCTATGCTGCCTTCTCTCCTTGGCAGAAAGGTGGGGGGGAAATGTAATAAACAAACTAGACATCTGCCACCCACCCTTGGCTTCCAAATGATGGCCTTGCGAGGCCTTTCTCAGTCATGGATTTTTAAAAGTCAACAATTACACTTGATAGTTCTCCTAAATAAATAGCTGAATTTAACGTTCATCTTGTTCTGAGGCATTTCCAGAACACGCATTCTGCTTGGTGTGAGCAGGTCCAGACAAAGGTCAAGGAAGCTGCCCATTCGAAATACTGCTACACGCTCTGCACTACCTGTTCCTACGGCCATGAGATTCCCCCTCTCTGCCGCCACTCGGGACAAGCCCTGGCTCACCCTCCAATAGGGATCTAATCAGAAGCTGGGGTGGCTTTTGTAATTCTGGGACTGTCCCTGGAAAATCAGGACACTTAGAAGGTTACACCATTGCAACTGTCCCAAGAGCATAAACTGGAAGCTCAGTTGGTCAGAGTGTGGTGCTGATAAGGTTGCAGGTTTGATCCCTGTATGGGATAGCATTGCAGGAGGGTGGACCAGATGACCCTCAGGATCCCTCCCAACTCTATGATTCTAACATTTGAATTTGTTCTTACTTACTTTTCTGAGAGGTTTTTCAGGTGGTGGGCTGGCTGAAAAGTAAGGAAAGAAAAGAGCACTGTTACCTGTCTGCTTCATTTAACCTTCAGTGTCAGAATAGATCCTTTCCTTGTTCCCACACCAAGACACCATTTGAGACTTCAGTGAAAGGAAGGGCAAGAAAGGAATTTTACATACCTGGCTTGGAGGGTGGTTGCGGTTGGGGTACAGCCAGTTTCTGCAAAGGAAAACAAGACACTTATGTAGGTGGCTGAAAAAATCCAGCTAAATAAAGTATGACCCATACCTCCTCTTTTTTTCTGGGTTCTGCTTCCAGAAAAAGAGAAAAGGGGGGGAAAGTACAGTGCTACCTCTGCTTGCAAACGGGATCTGTTCCGGAGCTCCGGACGTACCCCGAAGTTTTCGCAACCCGGAAGATCGCTTCCGCGCATGTGCACAGTCCGATAGAGCGCTTCTGCACATGCATGTGGGGTGAAACCCGGAAATATACTTCCGGGTTTGCCGCTTACGTATCCCAAAGTATATGTAACAGGAGGGATACGTAAGCAGAGGTACCACTGTAACTGAAAGGTGATGCAGAAATAAACTTTAACAATAACAATTCTATGCCAGTTGAGCTGTTGCCTCCCTGCATGACCACCCCACCCCACACACCTACATCCTTGGAGCTGGAACTTAGTCTGGGTGCAAGGGCTGTTGCCAAGGAGATCTCAATTTACAAAATGCAGAACAAGAATTCCCTGGAAATAGGGATGCTGGAGAAATGGTCCAGATTAGCTACAGTCTGAAAAGACTGGAGGCTACCTCTCTGCCAAAGCTGATGGCCTCAGAGTGTCTCAGTTCACTGGGTAACAAGCAATTGCTTCATCTCATCCAAGAAACTCATCCATTAAATGTACCCTTTCTCATCCTTCTCAACAGTCCTGCACCCAGGACTAATTCAGGGGTTGTGGGTTGGTCAGCGTAAGCTTGTGACCAGCAAACACACAGCCGGCTGTCTAGCTCTTCCCTGCACAGAGCTGGGTGTTTTAAAATTGCACGTTAAGATAACAGATACTTACCGGTTCTCCCAATTGGATTTTGCTTCCCACCACGTATCTGTAAAAGATCAAGATTATATATTTTTATAGGTGGCCCAATTTTTGCTCATATTTATTTCCCCCACACTCATTGCCTCCAAAGGTGACAGCCACCATGGTGTTTTTTGCCATCAAATGCCAACAGTGGCCTTCAGCTGTCTATATTGGACAAACAGGCCAAACCCTACGCCAAAGGATAAATGGACATAAATCTGACATCAGGAATCACAAGACAGAGAAACCAGTAGGAGAACACTTCAATCTCCCAGGACATTCTGTACAAGTTCTCAAAGTAGCTGTCATATTACAAAAGAATTTCAGAAATAGACTGGAAAGAGAAGTTGCTGAATTACAACTTATTACCAAACCTAAAACAATGGAGAGACTGGTCTGAACAGAGACATTGGATTCTTATCTCGTTTTACATGATAAAGCTATTTTTGGCCATCTCATCCCTTGCTTTTTCCTGTAAGACCAATTGCAGCCATTAACAGTCGTCAAAAGGTTGACCACACCCATCAGCCAATTCCCACCACCCTTCTGAGTAATACCCAGCCCCACCCTCTCACTATATATAAGGGTCTGGTGACTTCTGTTTCAGTGTATCTGAAGAAGGGTGCATGCACACGAAAGCTCATACCAATAACAAACTTAGCTGGTCTCTAAGGTGCCACTGGAAGGAATTTTTAATTTTGTTTCAAAAGCAGGAAAACTTACATGTGGGGTAGGTGGGGGAATCTGGCAGGGGAAATCTGTCTTCCTTTCATCTGTAATAAAAAATATGAGCAATTGTCAACTTTTAAAACCAACATCCAGCTCTTCTGGATTCTAGAACAAATGCTTCTTGGCAGGGGCGTAGCGATGGGGGTGCGGTAGGGGGCCCATGCCCCGGGTGCCACCACTGAGAGGGGTGACATATCCCAGGCGGCACACTGGGCACGCGTAGGCTCTGCCACCCAAAAGGTCTTCCTGCTGCCTCCCCCCAGCTGTAGGGTGGCTGAGGGGGAGGAGTGACTCGTTGTGTGCTTAATTGGACATAGAAGGTTATTCGTATGGTATAAACTGAAGAAAGTAGGAAAAACCACTGGGCCACTAAGACACAATCTAAATCAAATCCCTTATGAATACACAGTGGAAGTAAGGAACAGGTTTGAGGGTTTAGATTTGGTGGACAGAGTGCCTGAAGAACTATGGATGGAGGCTCGTAACATTATACAGGAGGCAGCAACAAAAACCATCCCAATGAAAAGGAAATGCAGGAAAGCAAAGTGGCTGTCCAATGAGGCCTTACAAATAGCGGGGGAGAGAAGGCAAGCAACATGTGAGGGAGATAGTGAAAGATACAGGAAACTGAATGCAGATTTCCAAAAATAGCAAGGAGAGACAAGAGGGCCTTCTTAAACGAGCAATGCAAAGAAATAGAGGAAAACAACAGAATGGGAAAAACCAGAGATCTGTTCAAGAAAATTGGAGATATGAAAGGAACATTTCGTCCAAAGATTACCATAATCAAGGACAAAAGTGGGAAGGACCTAACAGAAGCAGAAGACATCAAGAAGAGGTGGCAAGAATACACAGAGGAATTATCCCAGAAAGACATGGAGGTCTCGTACACCCCAGGAAATGTGGTTGCTGACCTTGAGCCAGACATCCTGGAGAGTGAAGTCAAATGGGCTTTAGAAAACACTGCTAATAACAAGGCCAGTGGAAGTGATGATATTCTGGCTGAACTATTTAAAAATTTAAAAGATGATGCTGTTAAGGTGCTACACTCAATATACCAGCAAGTTTGGATAACTCAGCAGTGGCCAGAGGATTGGAGAAGATCAGTCTACATCCCAAGCCCAAAGAAGGGCAGTGCCAAAGAATGCTCCAACTACCGCACAATTGCACTCATTTCACGTGCTAGCAAGGTTATGCTTAAAATTCTACAAGGCAGGCTTAAGCAGTATGTGGACCGAGAACTCCCAGAAGTGCAAGCTGGATTTCGAAGGGGCAGAGGAACCAGAGACCAAATTGCGAACATGCGCTGGATTATGGAGAAAGCTAGAGAGTTCCAGAAAAACATCTACTTCTGCTTCATTGACTACGCAAAAACATTTGACTGTGTCGAACACAGCATACTATTGAAATGGGAGTGCCTGATCACCTCATCTGTCTCCTGAGAAATCTCTATGTGGGACAAGAAGCTACAGTTAGAACTGGATATGGAACAACTAATTGGTTCAAAATTGGGAAAGGAGTACGACAAGGCTGTATATTGTCTCCCTGCTTATTTAACTCATATGCAGAATTCACCATGCAAAAGGCTGAACTGAATGAATCCCAAAACGGAATTAAGATTGCTGGAAGAAATATCAACAACCTGAGATATGCTGATGACACAACCATGATGGCAGAAAGTGAGGAGGAACTAAAGAACCTTAATGAGGGTGAAAGAGGAGAGCGCAAAATATGGTCTGAAGCTCAACATTAAAAAAAAACTAAGATCATGGCCACTGGTCCCATCACCTCCTGGCAAATAGAAAGGTAAGAAATGGAGGCAGTGAGAGATTTTACTTTTGTGAGCTCCATGATCACTGCAGATGGTGACAGCAGTCATGAAATTAAAAGACGCCTGCTTCTTGGGAAGAAAGCAATGACAAACCTAGACAGCATCTTAAAAAGCAGAGACATCACCTTGCCAACAAAGGTCTGTATAGTTAAAGCTATGGTTTTCCCAGTAGTGGATTATGGTGCTGGAGGAGACTCTTGAGAGTCCCATGGACTGCAAGAAGATCAAACCTATCCATTCTGAAGGAAATCAGCCCTGAGTGCTCACTGGAAGGACAGATCCTGAAGCTGAGGCTCCAATACTTTGGGCACCTCATGAGAAGAGAAGACTCCCTGGAAAAGACCCTGATGTTGGGAAAGATGGAGGGCACAAGGAGAAGGGGACAACAGAGGACGAGATGGTTGGACAGTGTTCTCGAAGCTACCAAAATGAGTCTGACCAAACTGCGGGAGGCAGTGGAAGACAGGAGTGCCTGGCATGCTCTGGTCCATGGGGTCACGAAGAGTCGGACACAACTGAACGACTGAATGACTGAACAACAACAAAAACAACAACAACAACAACAACAACAACAACAACAACAACAACAGAAGATGGCGGTTAGTATGGTTGCGAAAAGTGTAATTATTAAGGCTCTGTCTTGCCAAATGCAAGATGGTTCTTTTAAAATTTAGAGTCAGAAGCAATACAAACGCATGTTGTTGACAAGGAAACAGATTTGAGAAACAGTATCCTGTGCTAAAATTTACAGTTATGGCTGTAGTAAAAGGCATAGTATCTGTCAGGGTTTGCACAACTCCTCGCGAGGATAGGGCGAGGGGAGGACCTACTCGGGAGGAGAGCCGGGGCAAAGGTATTCCTTGTGAGGAGCGAGAGGAGAGATGTCCTCCTCTTGAGGAGGGGGACAGGAGGACTACTCGAGAGGAAGAGCTGGGTGGAGCAGCCCTTCGCGAGAGGAAGTCTCTCTACGTTACAGGGAACCCCAGCCACTTCTGTCAACGGACTCCTCCTCCTCTAGCATTTCCCCTGAGGTCTCTCCAAGGGAGGAGGAGGGGCAGAGGCTTGGAGACTCTGGGCAAAGACCCAGCACTTTCAGAATTAGGGTGTCTTGCTAAAGGCAAGATGGTTCTTTTAAAATTTAGAGTCAGAAGCAATACAAACGCAATTGGGTAAGAAGATTAAAGATTTTATTCCAAACAACAAGCAAAAACATACATTACAAAGAAAAACACTCCAATCGGTAATGCTACTTACTTCCACAGCTTTGTTGTTGATCTTCCTCCGGCCTTCCATATTGGACAGTGTTCTCGAAGCTACCAAGTTTGAGTAGTCTACAATAATAGAAAAATATGCTGTGAAAAAACGTTATAAAATATAACCTATTTTAATGATTCTGTAATTATTTAAAAAGAGGAAAACATGTGCCTGACAGTTGGGTTGTGCCTGGGTTAATGGCCACCTACTGAAAATGTTAAAAAACAGGGGTCTTTACGACATCTGGAGTGAGCAAAATCCAAGAGATAATAGCCATACATTCCAATCTGGATGCCATGGCACAGTATCCAGATTGGACAGCATCCTGCTACACAGGGTCTGATCGCTTTAGTGGAATCAACAAACATAGGCAACATCCAAATCACAGACCACGCCCCAGTAGAAGTCACTATTAAAATAGGAGAAGAAACACAAACCACCCCATCAATGTCCTTCAGTCCCACCCTAACTACAAACAAACAAATTAGAGAGAGTCTCACAAAAACCCTCCAAAACTACTTCAAGGAAAACGATGTAGACAACATAAAAACACCCCTCCTGTGGGATGCAATGAAAGCAGTCACCAGAGGAGCTTGAAAGCACTCCTTAAAAAAACAAACCACCTCTAAAATTAACAACTTAGAACAAGACATCACCAATCTGAATACGGAGGGAAAAACTCCAGACTATTAGCAAATAGATGTAGGAAAAAAACACTTAAAACAAGAATACACTGCATCACCAAAAAAGATGGCAACACGACATTTCCCCCCAAAGAAATAATTGCAGAATTTGCAAAATTCTACTCCGATCTATACACCTCCCGTAACCCACCTGAGAAGGAAATCAGAGAATTCCTAACAGAGATGAACATACCTACTCTAACTAATGAGGAACAAGAATATATGAACAGTCCCATCACCCCAGAGGAAATAGACACAATCCTCAAAAACTTAAAATCACACAAAGCTCCAGGCCCAGATGGCTTCACAGCAGAATTCTATAAGAAATTCAAAGAACCCCTGATGCCCTACATGACACGCCTGTTTAATGACATCATGAAAGGAGGGCCCATCCCCAAAACCTGGACCCTCTCCAAAATAGTCTCCATCCCAAAACCATTGAAGGACAGCCTCAAGGTAGAATCATACCGCCCGATTTCATTAATAAACCAAGACTACAAAATATTCACATCAATCTTGGCCAACCGCCTGAAAAAATTCTTATCCAAGCTAATAGCTCCAGACCAAACTGGCTTCGTCCCTGGTCGCAATATTACAGACCCCATCAGGAAACTACTGAACCTAATTGAACACAGCAAGGCAACTAAACTCCCATTGACAATTATGTCCCTAGACATCCTCAAAGCTTTTGATTGCCTAGAATGGAAATACCTATCAGCAGTACTAACTAGCATGAAATTTGGCCCCTACTTCCTACAAACCATCAAACAAATATACTCCCAAGCCTCAGCAAAATGCAGAATTAATAATATGGACTCAAATACCATAACAATCCAAAGAGGCACAAAACAAGGGTGCCCACTATCTCCCTTCCTATTTATCCTGGCGCTGGAACCCCTAGCAATCCGAATCCGAGCAGCCACAGACATCAAGGGGGTGGAAATAAAAGACAGAACCTATAAACTAGGACTTTTTGCAGATGACCTAATGGTCACAACACCAGATCCCTCAAACACAGCACCCTCCCTAATCAGAGAACTCAACACATTTGCAACGGTTTCAGGCCTACAAGTAAACTTTGAAAAATCGGAAGCCATGTGCTTTAACACCCCACCTTACATCCAAAGAGAACTCACTAACACCACCAAGATAAAACTCTGCCACACCAAGTTCAGTACAAATAACTAAAAACCTTAACAAATTATACCTCCACAACTACAAACCCCTATGGCAACAAATAAACAAAGACTTAAAGAGATGGAACAACATGAAGTTCACTCTCTCAGACAAAATAGCCATGATCAAAATGATCACCCTTCCAAAACCAACCTATCTATTCCAAACCCTCCCAATCTGGATCCCCCCCAACCCAACTCCGCAAATGGCAGAGAAAACTACAATCCTTTATCTTCTCACACAAAAAAACCAAGAATATACACCAAATACCTACACCTCCCCACCGCAGAAGGAGGATGGGGAATCCCCAATATAGAAGCATACTACAGAGCCAACCAAATACGCCATATAATCCCATACATATTAGAAGACGAGACAAAGCAATGGATACACCTAGAAAGGGACACAATTGAGAATATCTGCACCACAGCATACCCACTCCTCCCAAACAAACTAAGAAAAATCCCCACAACACTTAATAGATACACACAAACCATGTTCAAAGCATGGAAAGCAGAAACAGGCAAACTATCCCCAACCCCATCCCCACTAATTCCCCTGACCTACCACCCACTATTCCACAATGCAGCACAAAACCTCCAAACCAAAACCTGGCAATCCAAAGGACTATATCGCCTAATGGACTGGCAGTTCCACTGTCCTCAGAAGCTCGGCAGGGTGGCCCAGCAGAGGACAGTCCCTGTGGGTTGTGGCACCCCCTCCCCACAGAGGCAGGTCTGCCCCCCTTTCCTTCCCAAGCGCAGTACCATGGCCTACCTGTAGAAGAACTAGTACGGAGTACAGTTGAAGAAAAAGATCCGCGCTTCTTTCTAAAATGATGTCGTCTGATGTCATCGCATTCCACAGGTGCCCAGTGGTCCTTGCGTTCTAGATGCGGTTCTTGAGTGCTGCAATTTGATCTCGCGAGGACAGGGCTTAGGTGCCCATTCAGGTCAAAACACAAACACACCACAATTCCTGTTCAGCAAAGCACATAGCCTCACCCTTTTTGAACTGGGCAGCAGCCTTCTCCTGTGCTGATGGGGACTTGAGTTCAATCCAGGCCAGACCTGTTTTCCTTCCTATATATTTTTGGACAAACTAAGCCAGCCATCCCCAACTGGGTGCCCTCCAGGTGTTGGGGACCACAGATCCCATAAGCCCTGGACTGCACAACAAGAAGGCAGCAGGTGGGGGGGGGGGCTGATCTACAGAATGGTCACCAACCCCCCAACCCAACCCCCTTTCTGGGGGATTATGCCCTGACTCTGGGAATCTGTTCACCTGGGCCTTTGGAGGAGTTGCTTAGCCTATCCTGGGATTTAACCTGAATCTGTATTGTCATAGTGGACTCCAGCACTGCCTGCCAAAAATCACTCTTTTAAACTCAGAAATCCTGACCTCCACAGTGGGCAGGGCTTCAGGAGCAGACCAGAGGGAGCAAGGTTCTGCTCTGCTGCTGCAGTTAAAGGCCGGCTGCACTCTGACCAAGCGGCAGAGTTGGCAACAGTTCAGCCCAGCCACCGGGTCTGTGGAGACTGCGTTTTTAAGACCTTGCTGTGGTATAATTGGTCTCTGTATGCGGGGCTGGGAAGGAATCTGCATGCAAACAAACGGGGCCCATTTATCAGTCACCACAACTTTGGGTTGATAAAGCATTGGCTTGAATCCTGGAGTCTATATTCTGGGAGGGGGGAAGTGGTGCATCACCCTCTTTCCTTCCTGCAGGTGTGATATCTCCAGGCCCCCTGTCAAAGGGCTCTGTGTGCAAGTTTTGCCCTGAAGCCTAGAGGCGAGCAGGTGGGCCACCAAACTTCCAGGGGACCATCTGGGGAACCAGCTGAGTTGACATGCGCCTGGAGGTGGCCATTAACCCAGGCACAACCCAAGCAGAAGTGATCAGGATTTGAGTTGACAAAAACCAATCTGCACAGAGGAGGAGGGGTATTTGCAGGCTTCTGCAACTGGCACAAACCTCTCCTTCCTGGGCGCAAAATGCTCACACCACAGACTCTGGGAATAGTAGAGCATTAGCAGCTAGGAAACAACGGCTGCCTGTTTCCTGCTTGCCTTTTCCAGTCTGCTGAGGTGTCAACTGATACTATAAAAGGGAAATGTATCTGTGAAGATCTGAGCTTCAGTTCTGAGCATAGATAGGAAAAGCAAGGTAGGACTGGTAGTTATGAGAGAGGAAGGATAAATTCACTCTGTTCATTTTTACACAGGTTCATCAATAGCTATCATGTCCCAAACAATATCAGAATGGAGGGTCAATAATGGAGCAGAACTGGAGAAGTCCACTCACTGCTATGATTGACAACACCCCATGTCTTGGGTGCCTCTCAGGGTTGAGTCCAGCATCACCTTCCTTCCAGATGGTTCCTGGGCCCCATGTTCTGGTGCCAAGCGTGTTGTTCTACTTTCATTTGGAGCACATCCTTGAGGCCGAGGGGGGGGGGGGTCATGTCATCTGGGCAGCCCAGAACCTCCACCCACACTGCCATCTTGCTCCCCGGGAGGTCACTTTGGTGTTGGTATCGCAGGAATTGGACTTGATCCTCGGAAGTGTATTCCATTGTCTCTTGAGACAGATGGATGCCAACAATAATATAAAACTCCACTCCTCACCCCACCCCAAATAACTGTGTGCTTTTACCTTCTTCTTTTTTACTCTCTTCCTGTGCTTTGGTTTCTCTTGGGTTTTCCTTTGCTGTTGCACCCACAGTTTATATCTTCCTTTGTGTCCCGGAGTTATGTATTGTTATTCTTATATACTTATGTATACCTTGTCTTTTCCTGCTTTCTTTCTTGACTCCTTTGCTTCGCTTCTCCCCCAGTTTGTGGGGGCCAAGGAGCAAATCCTAAGCCCATGACTGGGCAGCACTACCTTCCTGACTACCGGTATGTACCAGTTGCTAGGCAGGTTCCAGTATGGCTTTTTTGGGAATGTCATATAGAGGAGGGTGAAAGGTTATTTTCTGCTGCTCCAGAGAAGCGGACACGGGGCAATGGATTCAAACTACAAGAAAGAAGATTCCAGCTAAACATTAGGAAGAACTTCCTGACAGTGAGAGCTGTCCGACAGTGGAATTTGCGACCAAGGAGTGTGGTGGAGTCTCCTTCTTTGGAGGTCTTTAAGCAGAGGCTTGACAGCCATCTGTCAGGAATGCTTTGATGGTGTTTCCTGCTTGGCAGGGGGTTGGACTGGATGGCCCTTGTGGTCTCTTCCAACTCTATGATTCTATGATTCTATGATTTTGGTCCCCAGTCCCAGCAACACTTATTTGCCCCCAAAACTGAAGAGGCTCAGTTGGCAGTGGCCACTGAAAGGAAATCACATAATTTAAACATTGCTTAAAACCTACAGTGGCTTTTAGTCAGAGCAGAGGTACCATCGGGATTGTGTTCATCATCCTTTCTGGTTACTGACACAACTGGGAAGAAAGTTGCACTTCAGTAACATTTTACAGATATCTAAAAAGAAAACTGGCAATTTGTAAAATAATAATAATAATAATAATAATAATAATAATAATAATAATAAATACTGCTGCAAGTTTGCTATATAGATAGGATAAATAATCTAAAGGTCAGAATGCAGACGCCAGTCCCATGGGATCTAGAATGTGATTTCAAACACTGCACCAGATCACTTTTTGCTGCTCATCGGATGGGTCAATTGATCATCATCATCATAACCCATGTACTGAGACTGTGTAGCTTCAATCTTGTTTGTGTGTTAATTAATGAATATACAATGCCGAAGGATGGGGAAGGCCAAGGACGAATGAGTAAAGTCTTGGAATACCAACAGTGTTATATATTTGTAAGATTCCATAATATCAAAGAGAACAGCATTATTTTATTATAGATAAAGCAGGAAAGAGTATAAAGGGAATAATATTTCTCTTTAACAAGAATAGCCTGTAGGAACACCCATTCAGTATAAGAATAATTAGTTATATCAAGGCAGGTATTTGTTCTACGTCTCAGTTTTAAATCCTTAATTCATATGTAAATGCTTATATAAATAAAAATGTAACTGTCAGTTAGTGAGCAGCATGACATCACAACACTACATAGCCACATAGCCGCCACCATTGTCAATGTGGTGACATCACTGCTGTGATATAGGCTATACAGAGAGCCTGGTCAGAGAGCCCAGGAGGAGAGAGGAGAGGGAGGGAGGGGGCCCTTGGAGGCGAGGGCGGCTACGCCAATAAACTATTGGCAGCCAACAACACACGCTATGCGAGATCATACCCATCAAACATCAAACATAGGTCGGCGTACTCCGCAGAAGGCGGAAAAATGAAAGGAGCTGTTTCTAAGGTAGGGAGGAAGTGGGAGAGGGATGGTCTGAGGGGGGACCTTGGAGGGGAAGGTGGGGAAGGAGCCTCTCTGCTGGGAGTTCAATGGGAGAAGCTGTGGGGAGGCAGGCAAAAACGGGGTCTCATTCCAGTACGGGGGGGGGGGAGAAATATATGCAAGGGAAATGTCTGACAGAGGGGGGGAGGGAAAGGGCCCCTCCCTCAGGGACCCCCCAACTCTGAATACGACAGGGAAGCGGGCCTGCATCCACTTAACCACTCTGAGCTACAGCAACATGTGGCTGGGTACAGCTAGTGCTTATATATAAATGGTCATGTAAAAAGAGAGGGAACATATGCTAGATTCCCCCGCCCCCCAAAAAGTTCCTCTAATGATCAGTGCCAGCAAGTTTAGAAAACTCAGCAGTGGCCAGAGGATTGGAGAAGATCAGTCTACATCCCAATCCCAAAGAAGGGCAGTGCCAAAGAGTGCTCCAACTACCGCACAATTGTGCTCATTTCGCATGCTAGCAAGGTTATGCTTAAAATTCTACAAGGCAGGCTTAAGCAGTATATGGACCGAGAACTCCCAGATGTGCAAGCTGGATTTTGAAGGGGCAGAGGGACCAGAGACCAAATTGGAAACATGCGCTGGATTATGGAGAAAGCTAGAGAGTTCCAGAAAAACATCTACTTCTGCTTCATTGACTATGCAAAAGCATTTGACTGTGTCAACCACAGCAAACTATGGCAAGATCATAAAGAAATGGGAGTGCCTGATCACCTCATCTGTCTCCTGAGAAATCTCTCTGTGGGACAAGAAGCTACAGTTAGAACTGGATATGGAACAACTGATTGGTTCAAAATTGGGAAAGGAGTACGACAAGGCTGTATATTGTCTCCCTGCTTATTTAACTTATACACAGAATTTATCATGCAAAAGGCTGGACTGGAGGAATCCCAAGCCGGAATTAAGATTGCCGGAAGAAATATCAACAACCTCAGATATGCTGATGATACTACCTTGATGGAAGAAAGTGAGGAGGAATTAAAGAACCTTTTAATGAGGGTGAAAGAGGAGAGTGCAAAATATGGTCTGAAGCTCAACATCAAAAAAACTAAGATCATGGCCACTGGTCCCATCACCTCCTGGCAAATAGAAGGGGAAGAAATGGAGGCAGTGAGAGATTTTACTTTCTTGGGCTCCATGATCACTGCAGATGGTGACAGGAGTCACGAAATTAGAAGACGCCTGCTTCTTGGGAGGAAAGCAATGACAAACCTAGACAGCATCTTAAAAAGTAGAGACATCACTTTGCCGACAAAACTCCGTATAGTTAAAGCTATGGTTTTCCCAGTAGTGATGTATGGAAGTGAGAGCTGGACCATAAAGAAGCCTGATCGCCAAAGAATGGATGCTTTTGAATTATGGTGCTGGAGGAGACTCTTGAGAGTCCCATGGATTGCAAGAAGATCAAACCTATCCATTCTGAAAGAAATCAGCCCTGAGTGCTCACTGGAAGGACAGATCCTGAAGTTGAGGGTCCAGTACTTTGGCCACCTCATAAGAAGAGAAGAGAAGACTCCCTGGAAAAGACCCTGATGTTGGGAAAGATGGAGGGCACAAGGAGAAGGGGATGAGAGAGGACGAGATGGTTGGACAGTGTTCTCGAAGCTGCTATCATGAGTTTGGCCAGACTGCAGGAGGCAGTGAAGGATAGACGTGCCTGGCGCGCTCTGGTCCATGGGGTAACGAAGAGTCGGATATGACTGAACGACTGAACAACAACAACAACATTGATCAGTGCAGAAACTTGAAAGAAACAATAGCCTTTTAAGGTATGGAATTAATTTTCATATTGTTTGATATTAAAAAAATAAGTCAGTCTCAACCACCAGTCATACCAAAAATTAAACAAAGTTTGCAAATAAATCATGACATAGATTAGACTATAGACTATAGGTGAGGATGCTCACCCACAAACATTTGTAGACAACGGACATGAGTCAATAGTGTGATGCAGCAACAAGAAAGGTTAATGCTATTCTAGGCTGCATCAACAGAAGTATAGTGTCAGGGACTTCCGGCGGCGACGCCATTGTGGGTGGTCGTGGGCTGCTTCGGCTGCGAGGCGCCCAGTCCATCCCGGGGGTTGGAGCCCCGCTACCGCAAAGCGGGGCTCCGGTGGGGTGCGGGAAGAGCGTCCCGCACCCTGGGCTCCCCGGCTGTGCCCGTTGTGGCTCCGAACCCTTCCCTCGCTCCCCCTGTAAAGGGGGAGTGGGGGTGAAGGGACAACGGAGCCGGGCTATAGGGGACATGCCCCAACCGGGATGCAAATGCGGCGACAAATCCCGTGACGAGCGTCTAAGTTCTACCTGTCTTTAACGATCTGAAAGAACCCGGTGGTTGTGAGTACTTGACTGACTTTTATATTTTTGCAACGATCCGGGGAAAGAGGAAAGGGAGCCTGCCTCTTTCCCTTCGGGAGAAAGAAAGAAAATAACCAGTTTAAGTGACTGCTGCTACAATAATGGATACAAAGTGTTTGAGATTTGAAGACTGAGACTGCTGAGATTTCCCTCTGGGGATTAAGTGGGCAGAAAATATCTCCGTTTAAAGTTTTGGTCTTTACGCTCTGGCTTCAGAAAAATGGCGATGGAAAATTTGGACTGACGTGGGAAACAATTGAAACAAAGGAAGGAAGAGACAGGAACTGAAATTTGACACTCACCCCTTCCCCCAACATGCTGTACTTTGTGTTTGAACTTGTTTTGAACTCTGGACTAACGGAGGAAGAAATGCTTACTGTCTTGAGACTGGAACTGCTTAATCGGAAATTGAAAGTCTTGAGTGGGATAATAAATAAAAAAAATCTACTTTCCACAGAGGAGGCTTTTCAAAAGTTTTACACAATGGAAGAAAACCTTGGCAAAGAGTTAGAAGGGATGCTTGAAGGATGGTCTGAAATGGCTGGGCGACTCCGGGAAAAAGATCCGTTCTTTGGGGGTGGCAGCCCCGGAACGGTAAAATTTGCAATATCCAGACCCCGAGGTGGGAGCTCGGGGGCAAGGGACATGGAATTAAGATATTTAGAAGAAGAAGAAGTATGGTACAAAGAAGCGGAGGAGCCCAGAAAAGAGGTGATGTGTATCCTGATGCTCGATGCAAGGTTTGTGGTGAACTTTGTCTGGATCTGTGGACAATTGGGAAAAGAAGATAAATGGAAGATTGGTTCCGGCGAAGGACAGAGAAAGACAATGGACAGAGGGGGTGTGGGGTGAAGTATTAAATGTAAAATTTAAATGGTCTGCTATGGTATCTGAAATCAGAGGGTGAAGGCTGTTAATTATAAGTTTATCTTGAATAAATAAGGAGATATTGAGATTTTATGTTAATAGCAGCATGATAAAGGACAGAAGAAATAAGTTTAGATTTTATAAGAAATTTTTTGTTAAGGTTTATGATAGAATATGATGATTAAGATAATTAACTTTAATGGAAGTTAATATTTTTGGTTTTTTTAGAAAAAAGCTGTTAAGAAAGTAAAATATGGATTTAAAACCGAAGGTGAAAAGTCAAATGTCAAGATTCGGAAATAGAATTTTTTTTTTTTAGGTATACAAACAAGAAGAAGAATCCTGGCAATATATGTATTTGTATTTGTTTAATATTTGTAGGTGTGGGTTTGGGTGTTTGTTGTGTTATGAAAATGCTAATAAATTCTTCATAAAAAAAAGAAGTATAGTGTCAGATCAATGAAAGTCATAGTGGCCAGGGGCGGAGCAAGGGGGCGGGGGGGGCCGCCCCAGGTACCGCCCTGGGGAGGGTGACACTCTGGGGGCAGGCCCCACCCCCGCGATCGAGCACGGCAACTTTTAAAAGGCTGTTCGCCCGCTGCAGCCATAAAACGCAGCGCGGCGCGGCCCAGTGCCGGTCAGAAGCGGTGCCGGCGATCGTGCTCGCCATCTTGGGTGGACATGTGCAGTCCACCCAAGATGGCGGGCGCGATCGGCCGGCACCCCTTTCGACCGTTGATCGCGCCATGCCGCATTTTAAGGCTGCAGTGGGCGAACAGCAGCGCGCGTGGGGAGGGGTGCCTTTAAAGTTTGCCACCCCGGGCGGCAGATTGGCTCCCTCTGCCCCTGATAGTGCCACTCTATTCTGCCTTGGTCAGACCAAGTAAAAAGGAGGAGGAGGTAGAGGAGGAGATTTACTCACCCTGAAGGTGCTTTGGCAGTTCATATTTATGCACTCTGGGTCTGGGTGCAGAATACAACGTATTCCACAGCTGGATTGCCATATCTTGTTTTGGTGACATCAAGATGTTCCTTACGTGGTTCTGTGGAGATGATTTATTATTATTATTATTATTATTATTATTATTATTATTATTACCCCATTCACTCTGGGCAGTTTACAACATATCTAAAAACACAAGAAACATAAGAAAAATGGCAAGTGTTTAAAACCTCCCAATATGCCTTCAGGTGTCCCCTAAAATTCTTTACTTCTCAATACTCAATACTAGCTGTGACATATGTCTGCCCTTACGGGTGGAGTCATAGAATCATAGAATTTACTTATTAGTGTGGCTTTTCCTTTTTGTAAATCTGCCAAATAATAAAATAAAATCAAATCAGAGTAACATTTGTCCTTGTCTCTGCTTGCCCTGATCTTGGATTGCCTTTGGGTGCTGCTTTGCCTGCCTGGTTGCTAGATGATTGTCTGGACCTTGGACTACCCGCTGGCCCTGCTGCAACACACATCCAGCCTTGGCCGTGCCTTAAGCAAGCCGTTGCGGTTGGACTGTCATCTCTTCTGCTGTCCTTGCCATAACTTCAAGGGGGTCCTTTCTCCCTCAAGATAACTGAAACTAGTTACATTAGATGCACAGCAAAGACGTCTGCTTTTGTATATATATATACAGTGGTGCCCCGCTAGACGAATGCCTCGCTAGATGAAAAACTCGCTAGACGCAAGGCATTCACTAGCGGAAGGCTGTCTCGCAAGATGAAAATGTCAATGGGCTTGCCTCGCAAGACGAAAAAAATAATTTTTTTCGTTAAACCGCTATTTTTCCGTTGGTGCTTCGCAAGACGAAAAATTCGCTATACGACAACACTCGCAGAACGAATTATTTTCGTCTTGCGAGGCACCACTGTATATAAAACAACAACCCAGCTTCGTTCTCCATTGTAGACAGTTTATACATTAGAGGAGGCTATCTTCTTTATCCTCTTTTTTTGGCCACAAAAATAAAAAACAAATAAAAATAAATCCAGGTGTCCTGACACCATAGATAACATGAAATTCCCAATGCATCTTTTTATTCTACACTGGCTCAAAAGCTCAATCCATGGATAAAAGAACCAAAGAAACAGGCCACACTTCTCTAAAACAGGGCTCTGAGACTTTCATATACTGTATTCTGAGATGTGATATCTGTGATAAAAAGGCATTTTTGTAATAAACTTCTGCTCCATAATACCATTTTGTTTTCTCTAGGCATGTGAAAGATTTTGAAAGTGGAAATATAAGTGAAATGACTGGCTGTCAGCAAATTAACATTGCCAAACTTAAACAAGACTCAGTTTGCTCATCTTCCTCAATCCCTAAGAAGTGCCATGGTCAGATCACTTCCTGGTGCAACAGGACTTCTCCACGACCCTTCCCCTCTGCCGGGAGGAAGGACCAATTAGAATGGTTCGCCCCCACTACTTAATGGCTTCAATTGGCTTCCAGAGAGTGGTGGGGGATGTTTTATCCCATGTTGATGGCCTTTCAGCTGATTCCCTGGTGACCCGCTGGAATGTGGAGTTAACCAGGGCTATTGACTGTCTGGCTCTGAAGCGCCCTCTCCGATTGCATGGAGCCCGGACAGCCCCGTGGTTTTCCCCGGAGCTGAGGGCGATGAAACAGTCGCTGAGACGGCTAGAGCGCCGGTGGTGGAAAACTCATTCTGAATCAGACCGGACACAGGCTAGAGCTCAACTTCGAGCCTACCAAATGGTAATGGCAACGGCAAAGAGGACCTTCTTCACTGTTTCTATTGCATCTGCAGAAAACAGCACCAGGAGACTCTTCCAGGTGGTTCGCAATCTAGCAGAACCACCTCGGTCATCGGGGCCTGGTAGGGACCCCAAGATCTCCTGCAATGCTTATGCAAAGTTTTTTGCAGATAAAGTCGCTCAGATTCGGAAGGAGGTAGATTCCACCGTGGGAGTAGGGCCGGGGCGGGAGAGTGCTACAGCTCTGTCTAGTCATGTTTCATGGGATCAATTTCAATTTGTTACCTCCGAGGATGTGGACAGGGTGCTTGGACGAGTGAAACCGACCGCATGTCTCCTTGATCCTTGCCCATCCTGGCTAATAAAAGCGAGCCGGGAAGGACTGGGCGATGGGCTCCGCGGGGTGGTGAACGCTTCCCTCTATGAGGGAGTCTTCCCATACCCACTGAAAGATGGGGTCATTAAACCACTTCTTAAAAAAAACATCTTTAGACCCGGCCAATATAGCCAACTATCGCCCAGTCTCAAATCTACCATTCTTGGACAAGGTGATTGAGCGGGTGGTTGTGGAACAACTCCAGGCACGCCTGGAGGATGCGGACCATTTGGATCCCTTCCAATCGGGATTCAGGCCTCATCATGGGACTGAAACTGCCTTGGTCGCGCTGGTCGATGATCTCTGGTGGGCTAGGGACAAAGGTGAGAGCTGTTTCCTAGTTCTGCTGGATCTCTCAGCGGCCTTTGACACCATCGACCATAACATCCTTCTGGACCGGCTAGAGGGGTTGGGAGCTGGGGGCACTGTTATACAATGTATTTTAAATGTATTTTAATATTTGATGGAAACCGCCCAGAGTGGCTGGGGGGACCCAGCCAGATGGGTGGGGTACAAATAAATTATTATTATTATTATTATTATTATTATTATTATTATTATTATTATTATTATGATGTTGCAGAGCTTTAGACTGTAGGTGAGGACATGGGAGGATGCTCACCCACAAACAAAAAAATTAAGGAAACATTTGTAGGCCATGAGCTATTCTAGGCTGCATCAACAGAAGTATAGTGGTAGGTAGAGGAGGAGATTTACTCACCAGAAGGTGCTTGTGTGGTTCATAATTTTTTCATTGTGTGCGGGATACTAATTATCCCACAGCTGGATTAGAAAATCTTCCTTGGCTTCTATACGAATTATTCTTATGCAGTCCTGTGGAGATGATGCAGATGATGATTACTACCACTACTACTACTACTACGCCATCTACTCTGGGCAGCTTACAGCATATCTAAAAAAATAAGAAAAACAGCAAGTGTTTAAAACCTCCCGATATAGGGCTGCCTTCAGATGTCTTCTAAAAGTTGTGTAATTCTTTACTTCCTTGACATCTGAAGGGAGGGTGTGCCACTTCCAAGAAGGCCCTTTGCCTGGTTCCCTGTCCCTTCGCTTCCCGCTGGGAGGAAGCCAGTAGAAGACCCTCAGAGGAGGACCTCAGTGTCCGGGCTGGGCGATGGGGGTGGAGACGCTGCTTCGGGTCTAGTGGGCCGAGGCCGTGGAGGGCTTTCAAGGCCAGCACCAGCACTTTGAATTGTGCTCTAAAGTACAATCCCAGTGCTCTACCTTTCCACTTCTCCTATATACAATTCTGTTCAAAAGCCTGTTTCCCTTGCCCTCCACTATGTCACATTGCCTCACTGCAGAAATTAATGAGATGTAACTCATAATCTTAGAAGAAATGGCGGGTTTCATTGTTTCTGACTGAAAAGTGTGCATTTCCCCAATACGAAATCTAGCACAGAGAACACACAAGGACCTGTTTTTATTTTATAGCGAAAACCGAAACTTTTCTGTATTTGTAAACTCAAATAATAAAGGGTGCATCTGAAAATCAAATGCCAATGACTATCATTGCGCAAATGTTGTGTCACTTTCAAGGCATCAGTTTTCATCGTAGCACTTTTCACATTTACGCTGCTATCATGTTGGAACTAAATAAAAAATGGTGGGGGGAGGAGGAATATCAGGCTCAGAAGGGGGAAAGGAAGAGGGTTGCCTCCTGTCCTTTAAAACACAGATTGGTTCCCCTGTCCCTCCATTTGCGTTGCCTTTTGTCACCTTTTGGAAGTCACAATAACACCTGAAGGTTTTTGCCCTCCCCTGACTTGCCTGCCTCCTGCGGCCTAGCAGTTAGGCTCCTGGGAATTTGAGCCCGCCCTCCACAGCTGGCTGATTGACGCTCCAGGCTGGCCAATAGAGCTCTTCTAGGGTGGGAGGAGCTCTCCCATGGGCCTGCTAGGCACACTCCTCATCAATCAGTCAATCAATCAATCAATCAGTCAGTCAGTCATTTTATTTGTAAGGCAACTTTTCAAAGCTAAAATCATGCTAAAGGTGACTTACATCGTTGTGGGCTTTGTTATTGTAAGGGCAAGTCGTTGCTCGCCATCTTAGTTAAGGGCAACATGGCGGGGTCGGCCATTTTAGCTGGCCCATGTGACTCATTTGAAGTGAAGGTCGCCATGTTGTTTCAGGGCGGCGATGGTCCATTCTGACTTAACCCATTGTGGCCCATTCTGACTTAACCCATTGTGGTATCTGAAGAAGTGTGCATGAACACGAAAGCTCATACCAGTAACAAACTTAGTTGGTCTCTAAGGTGCTACTGGAAGGATTTTTTTTCACCAATGCTGCCTGTTCCTTTTCTTTGTTTTCTGGATTACTGTGCTTGCTGTTATGTCCACTAACCGTAGTGTTAAGTTGCATTCTCCTTCCTCTTATTATTATTTAACACTGTGGTCTTTTTCTTTGGGGGTGGGGGCTGCTTTTCTTTTGTGTTTCCCTGTCTTGGACCTGTATAATTTATTCTCTGTGTTGACCTTTTATAAATAGCATATATACATATAATTATAATATAGTAATAAAACACAAAACAAGCAAACAAAGACCTTTATTTCCTGCATTGCAGTTCTCTTTTCGCTGGTTTGGGACTCATAACTGCATTCTGATTTGTTATTGTTTAGGGGTCTCCTTTAAGGGGATTTTGCTTTATGCCACTTTGACCATATTCCTGGCTGTAATAATGTGTTGCCTGGATTTTTGTGTGTGGGTACAGCGGTACCTCAGGTTACAGACGCTTCAGGTTACAGAATCCGCTAACCCAGAAATAACGCTTCAGGTTAAGAACGTTGCTTCAGGATAAGAACAGTTTCAGGTTAAGAACGGACCTCCGGAACGGATTAAGTTCTTAACCCGAGGTACCACTGAATTGGCTTGGTCAATCCTATTTATTTTAGGGTTGTGCATCTGTACTGGGGTACTGTGAATAGGATCTTGCTGTGTTGTGCTGCTACTCAGTGCAGGCAATCCTGAAGCAGCGCTCACGGCTGTGTCAGTGGCGGCAAGTCTAACATGGCTTGATAGTAATGTTGCTGCCAGTGTGTGTGGGCATTACTGAATAATATAATAATAATAATAATATATTATTTATACCCCGCCCATCTGGCTGAGCTTCCCCAGCCATTCTGGGCGGCTCACAAACAAATGTTAAACCAATACAGCGTTAGATATTAAAAAACGTCCCTAAACAGGGCTGCCTTCAGATGTCTCTTAAAAATAGGATAGCTGCTTATTTCCTTGACATCTGATGGAAGGGTGTTCCACAGGGTGTATAATAATAGGCCCATTGACGTCCAATCTGTGATATTGTTTTGGTTGCTGCCAGTCAGTGTAGACAATATTGGCTGGTGGTTTCCAACAGTCAGTGCTGTTTAGTTATCTTGCTGCTCAGTGTAGGCAATACTGACTTGCTCCCTGGAAATCTAGTTGCTTCCTCTGAGGCCAACGTTCAGGACCACTTACCCCGCTTATCAGTTGGAGCTGCCTGTTGTGTAAGCAATATGGGCTCTGCGGCTTGCCGCTGTCTCTTCAGTTACTTACTTTTGATAGCTGCTGTTCTTTAGTCCTTTTGCTACTGGTTTGTGTTACCAATACGGGGCACATTTTAATTAGTTCACTTGCTTTCACTATTGTGACAGCACTGCATACCAGGTGGTGCTGTCTTCGGGCCACTGTGGGCAATAAAGAGCAAGGATGACCACGTTACATGGCGCACAGGTGGTGTTGGCTGCCAGCCAGTGTAGGAAATACTGATAGTGGTTGACCACATTGCTCTGTGCACAGAGGGTGATCTTTGCTAGCCAGTGTGGGCAATAAAGAGCTAGACTGACCACATTACACGACTTACAGGTGGTGTTGTCTCACAGCCAGTGTGGGCAATACAGACCCAGGTTGACCACGTTACAAGGCGCACAGGTGATGCTGCCTTCCGGCAAGTGTGGCCAATACCAAGTTTGCTTAACTGTGAGGCTCTGTGCACAGGTGGTGCTGGCTGCCAGTCAGTGTTGGCAATTCTGAGCTTGCTTGACCATGCAGCTCTGCGCACAGGTGGTGCAGGCTGCCAACCAGTGGGAGAAGTATGTCTTCACAGAGCAGTGTGGTTAACCAACCTCGATATTGCCAACACACTCCAGCAGCCAGCACCACCTTTGCGTAGAACAGTTTCCCCAATCAAACTCAGTATTTCCCACACTGGCCGGGAGCCAGAACAACGTGTGTGTAGAACAGCGTGGTCAACTAAGCTCAGTATTTCCCACACTGGCCAGCAGAGATCACACCCTGTGCACAGAGCAATGTGGTCAGCCAACCTTAGCACCGTATTTTTCGCTCCATAAGACGCACTTTTTCCCTACTGAAAAGTAAGGGGAAATATCTGTGCGTCTTATGGAGCGAATGGTGGTCCCTGGAGCTGAATTGCCCAGGGGCCAAAAGAGGATCATGCTTTTTATGTTACAAAGAGAAAAGGGGGTGTTGAAAGGACCCCGCTCAGCAGCTGAGCAGCAAGAGATCGGGAGAGAGATAAGAGTCCCCGCCCCCTTTCAGCCCGGCCCTCCTTTGTTGAATGTGCTGCAGAGGGAGGTTGTTTGTTTCCCCAGCTACATGTGACTGGCTGATTAGATTATCTGTCTGGAAACTGTAGAAAAGGCTCCCTTTCCTTTAGAAGCTGCAGAAATGTCGGTTGAACCCTGTAAAAGCAGAGCTTTTCCTCTTTGCTTTTCCCCCTTTGCAAAAAAGCTGCAAAACTTTTAGCTGATCCTCAAAAAACCAGGGCTTTTCCCTTTGCAAAAAAAAGCTGCAAAACTTTTAGCTGATCCTCAAAAAAAACCAGGGCTTTTAGAGGAGGAAAACCAGAAAAACATTTTTTTTCTTGTTTCCTCCTCTAAAAACGAGGTGTGCCCTATGGTCCAGTGCGCCCTACGGAGCGAAAAATATGGTATTTCCCATACTGGCCGGCAGCCAGCACCACCTGTGTGCAGAGCAGCAGGGTCAACCAAGCACAGTATTATTCACACTAGACGGCAGCCAGCACCACCTGTGTGCAGAGCAGCGAGGTCAAACAAAGCTCAGTATTGTTCACACTGGCCAGCAGGCAGCACTACCTCTGCCCAGAGCAGCGTGGTCAACCAAGCTTAGTATTTCCCACACTGGCCCGCAATCAGGAAACCTCAGGAACCCGACCCTCAGCCTGTCCTAGACCATGTCATCTGCCTCTGGTGATTTTGACCTTTTGCATGCGTGTGCCAAAATTGGAACACCAGTTGCAGCCTAACTTAAAAATTGACCTCAGGCGACAGGGATATTTTCTCCAGCATAGACTAGAATGATGAGGGATCCTGGTGAATTTCTCTGAGACAAGGGTTTGATATATAATCTTGATCTTTTGCAGATACGTAGTGGCAAGCAGAATTGGGAGTGAGTCGGATCTGGAAGTAAGTATTTCTTATCTTAACATGCAATTTTAGCAAAGTTGGATGCCTTTGAAAAAGGCAAAATACTGTAGAGGCGCCGGGAGGAAACGTGGGGTTCGAAGAGAAAGATGAGCTCCTGTATAAAGGAGAGATGCTCTATGTTCCAGAGGGAGAATTAAGAGCCAAAGTCCTATGCTAGTGCCATGATAATCCCACAGCAGGGCATTTGGGGCAGTGTAAGACGCTATACATTCCGGAAAAAATACCCAGAAGGTTTTTTCCCCCCAAATAATATTTATTGTATTTTCCAAAAACAACAACGAATACAAACTCGACAAAAACAAAAAAAGACAAAGACTAAATAATACAACAATTAAAAAAACATCTAAAAAAAACAACAAAAAATACTTCATCATACTAAAAATCTCCATTTTCTTGTCATTTTTTGCGGACTTCCTCCTGTTTCCCCTTATTTACGTCCCTTAAGAATATTTCACGTAACTTCCAAATTTAACATTTATCACATGTTTTATATATACCGGTACTATTCAATCTTAAAGTTAAATCATATTAAATCTAAAACTATTTATATCTAAAATAATTTCCAAATCTATTTCTATAACCTATAATCTCCTAAAATTCTCATTATTTACTTCAGATTGTACATTTGACAGCCTATCCTTCTTCTACAAGCAAAGATTTTAAATATTACAATACTTTTTAAAATACAATTTAAATTTTCCCCATTCTTTCTCCACTGCGTCGTCTCTCAGGTTACGGATTCTCCCGGTCATTTCCGCAGGCTCCATATACTCCAACATCTTCATCTGCCATTGTTCAATAGTGGGTAGCTCTTCCAATTTCCAGTTCTTTGCTATTAGAACTCTTGCTGCTGTTGTGGCATACAAAACTAAATTTCTATCACATTTCAGAAAATCATTCCCTAAAACACCTAACAAAAAGGCTTCCAGTTTTTTCTTAAAAGTATATCTAAGAATTTTTTTTCAATTCATTATAAACCTTTTCCCAAAAGTCCTTCACCTTAGGGCACACCCACCACATATGAAAGAAAGTTCCTTCAGATTGCTTACATCTCCAACACTTATTACTTAAACCATGATGCATTTTTGCCAATTTAACAGGGGTCAAATACCACCTGTAAATCATCTTCATAAAATTCTCCCTTAGTAAGCGGCATGCAGTAAATTTGATATTTTGATTCCACAGTCTCTCCCAATCCTCCATCATAATGTTGTGCCCCAAGTCTTTTGCCCAATCAATCATTGCCGATTTCACCAACTCATCTTGTGTATGCCACCCCAATAACAAATTATACATTCTGGAAAGATTTTTACTTTTCGGTTCTAGTAGTTCTGTCTCCAACTTGGATTTTCCTATCTGGAAACCAACTTTCTTATCTACTTTAAATGTTTCATTAATCTGATGATATTGTAGCCAATTTGTCACTTGGTCTTTCAGTTGTTCGTAGGTTTTTAAATTGAAACTCTGTCCTTCTTGTATCAAAATGTCTTTATATTTCGGCCATTGTCGATCCAAGTTTGCTTTTTTATGTGCTTTAGCTTCCAAAGGTGATAACCATCTGGGTGTTTTGCTTTCTATAAAAACCTTATATTTCATCCATATTTTAAACAGAGAATTTCTAATTATATGTTTCTTAAACCCACTGTGTACTTTACATTTATCATACCATAAATATGCATGCCAACCGAAAACATTGTCGTGACCTTCTAGATCTAATACATCAGCATTATCTAACAAAAACCAGTCTTTCAACCAGCAAAAAGCTGCTGCCTCATAATAAGTTCTTAAATCTGGCAGGGAGAATCCCCCTCTATTTTTTGCATCTATTAAAATCTTGTATTTAATCCTGGGTTTCTTTCCCTGCCAGAAAAATTTCGTTAAATCTTTCTGCCATCTTTTAAAACACTCCATCTTGTCTATAATTGGCAACGACTGAAACAAGAATAACATTTTTGGCAAAATATTCATTTTTATCACAGAAATTCTACCTAGTAATGACAATTTCAATCTAGTCCATATTTCTAAATCTCTCTTTATCTCATTCCACACTTTCTCATAATTATCTCTGTATAAGTTTAAATTATTTACAGTCATATTAACACCCAGATATTTTACTCTCTTCACAAAGCTAAGCCCTGTTTGTAATTCCAATCTTGTATTCTCTTCTTTACTCATATTTTTTGTTAAAACCTTGGTTTTAGTCTTATTTAGCTTGAAACCTGCTACCTGCCCAAAATGTTGAATTGTTTCCAGTGCACACACTGCACTGTTTTCAGGATCCTGTAGGGTCAAAACCAAATCGTCCGCAAACGCTCTCACTTTATATTCTCTTTCTCCCACTCTTATTCTTTTAATGTTCTCATTTTGTCTAATCATATTTAATAGGACTTCCAAGACCGAAATGAAAAGTAATGGGGATAGAGGGCACCCCTGTCTTGTTAAAAATACCCAGAAGGTTACCCCCAATTGTTACTTCGGAAGAAGTCCTGGAAATCCGGGGGGGGGGGGAATAGACATACTGTTTGAGATGGCGGTAATGGTGAGTCATAGGTGTATAGGACTTTTTTTCTTAGAAACGCATTATTCTCTGTGTGCTTAATTAAAAAAGATATAACATAAGTAGAATTACTTATTTATCTTAACATGTGGTTTTAGGTTTCTTGGCCTAATCTCCATGCCACATTGTGACACCTCTCTCTGCTGGCTTCACAGCAAGAGTGGAAGCATTTTGTTTTCAACAGTCCCTCCGCTGGAGAAAAAGAGGAGAAAAGTAGACCTTGCAGTGTGGGGAAGACTGTCAAGGCCCAGGAGGAGGTGGGAACAAAGCAAAGGGTACAAATCCCTAAAACTCTAGAGTTCAAATCCCTGGTCAGCCGTGCTGAGGACACCATGAGTCACTCCTCCCCCTCAGCCGCCCTACAGCTGGGGGGAGGCAGCAGGTGGATCTTTTGGGTGGCGGGGCTTGTTCTGGCCACTCCAAAATTTGCTGTGACATGTCCATGGCAGATGAAATCTGAGGTTTTTGCATAAGCACATTCATTATTATTTTTTACCTTCAGGAAAGAAAATACAAATACCCGGAAATTGTTACATCTGGGGAAATTCTGGAAGTTAAAGGCAAAAAAAATCGACCTCCTCTGGGAGATGACGATGAAGGTGAGTCACATACATGTATAAGACGAGGTTTCTAAACGTGTCCAGCTGAACATTGCTAGATGATTCCTAGAAACCTTTCTAGGCAAGATTAACAGTTGGAAGGGGAGGAAATGTTGGGATAGGAGAGCAAACACCACAGGATGTTGGGGGGTGGGGTGGTGCACGTGACCTGATATAGTCTTAAACCTCCCCATGTGTTCTTTGGGATGAAGCATATCACAAAGATTCACAGATCCAATCTGTACAAACAGCAAACTAAAAAGGCACGTACAAAAAAAAAACTTTAATAACACAAATTGTTATTGTGATTCTGAACATGGAGGTTCTATTTGTGGTTACAAAGCTTAGCAATAGTACCTTCATAGGCCTAGATTCCCTCAACTGGCCTGATTGTAAACTGGTGCTCTTTTTCTACAGGATCAGAAAGCAAAGGGTACAAATCCCTAAATCTCTAGAGTTCAAATCCGCGGTCAGCCGTGCTTGCCTTTCAGATTTCCTTCCAAAGAAGAAATCAAGAAAATACCAACAACCACCAAGAAGACAGAAGAGGAAAATGAAATGGTCACAGCTGAGGAGAAGAGGAAAACATCGAGATAACGGAGGACACTATTTGCTTGTGTCTCATTTGAAGAGATGTTAACCACATTAGGTTCTATTTGGGCTATGCTAACGGAGGTGAGTCCTAACAGCTGCAATCCAATTGATTCAATAGAAATGAAGTTCTACTAACTTTGCCAGGTTCCAACCCATAGAAAGCAACCAGGTCTTTACTGTTGGTATGCAGGATAGAGCGAGAGATTTCACAGGTCACTGCAGACTCATTGTGAATAAATAATACAGATGATATACCATTGAATCTCTGCCCCTGAAGAAATTAACGTGTGGGTGGATTCAGCAGCAGCAGCAACAACCCATAACAATATAGAGACCATGAAAACCTAGCACTGCATTTGCCACCCCTGCTTGAAGCCAGACAGGTCTTCTCCAATATCAGAGTCAGAAATGAGATAATTGGGCAGGGGGAACCTTCATTTTCCTTTTTTTCTTTCCGAAAATAATACCCAGGCGGCCATATGTCCCTATTGTAACGGAATAAGAAATATTGGAAATCCAAGGAAAAGAAATCGATCTCCAATTTGAGATGGCAATAATTGTGAGTGATGGCGGAGGAAATATTTGAAGTAGAGGTGAAAAAATAGACCACATATTTGAGATGAGAGCTAGGGGGAGTTGGTTCCTTCCAGCGTGGGGCCAGTCAGGGTGCATTCAGGCAGCTCTAGAGACGCTGCTGCTGCTTGCTGCCCCACCCTGGGGTGCTTTCCTCTGAGAAGGGAGACTCTTAGCCACACAGTTTACATTTAGTGCCTGATCTCACCTGGCCATAATGTAAAAAATAGGGGGATGTGGGATCAGTTGCTGCCGTGAGCAGGAGATTTATAGTCGAATGCATATGCTCAATAAGTTATTGCAATACCCAGTTAGTTATGGTGATGCTAAAAATATATTTCTGTGTACTGCATTCTGAGACAAAGAAACAGGCAGAATGTATTCTCTTAAACGAGGCTTTTCCCCTTTCTGACTTTTCCTTCTAAAGCCTTAGGATTAAATGCAGATTACATGTGTTTACATCTCCGGTGTTTTAATAATTCTGAAGCTGTGATCTATTAAAGCTGAAATGTCTAGGTAAAAAAATAAGTCAGATGGATTGATTCTATGATTCCAGTTCCATGGAAATAACTTGAGGCCATATTTCTTCTATTATTATAATTATAATTATAATATTATATTATATTTTTCATATGCCACCATCCAACTTGGTTGCCCCAGCCACTCTGCACAGCTCCCATCAAAATATTAATAAAACAATGAACCATCAAATAACCCTTTTGCTCTTTTTCTATAGGAAATGAGAACGGAGACCAAAAAGGCGCCAAAAGAAGCACCAGGTAAGGTACCATCTTGTATCAAGAAGATCTACATTGTGATCTAGAGTGGAACCTCGGGAGTTGAATGTTGCACCTCCCAAACTCTGACAAACCAGAAATGAATGCTTCCGAGGCATTCATAACCATGACAATATAGAGTGCTACATTGTCATTCTGAGTCATGTCCATGCTTGCCTTTCATATTTTTACCAATCATTGAGGAAAAAAAGAAAAGAAAAGAGAAAGAATGCGTGACAATTGAACTCCTTCCCTCCTCCTACAAATCCGGATACATGCTTTCTTTCCTGCCCACCATTCCCCAAGAATTTGCCCCCCCCCGTCATGACCATGCTTCCCTTTAAGATTCCCTACCAAAGAAGAAAAAAATATCATCCCCAGCACAAAAGACAGAAGAAATGACATCAGTTGAACCCTTCCCTTCCTCCTATCACGCTGGTTACATCCTTTCCTTCACCCCTTCTGCCCTGGCCCCCATACGTATGTGTATAAGACGAGGTTACTTAGAAACACATTATTCTCTGTGTGTTTTATTAAAAAGGATATAACATAAGTAGAATTACTTATTTATCTTAACATGTGGTTTTAGGTTCGTTGGCCTAATCTCCATGCCACATTGTGACACCTCTCTCTGCTGGCTTCACAGCAATAGTGGAATCTGTTAGGAGTGTTTTCAATTCTGAATTTTAAATTGTTGTAAGCAGCCCTGGGACTTGCTGATGCAGGTCAGCTAGTAAATGTAATCGTCACGATCACCAGCTCCATTATTTCTCCCAACCAGGGCAGGATCCTCCCTGAAAATGCTGCTCTGGAGCCTGTTTTCAGGGGCAGTAGAAGGCCATCAGCAACCCTTTGCCCTGTGTAAGTGGAAGCACCTCAGAGTGCAACCTTTGTATTCCAGCTTACTTCCAGTGGCTTGAATCCGTGGCAATGCATCTGTGCATGTTCGCACCCGCCACCTCATATGGTCCTTCTGGGAGCATTTGTGGAACATTATTCTTAAAGTCTTTTTGAAGGAAATATCTTGTGTAGAACAGAACAGCCTCTTGGAAGACAGCCTATGACCTCCTCCATCTGACCCAGCCAATATTATATTATATTATATTAGATGTCTAGTTTGTTTATTACATTTTCACCACACTTTTCTGCCAAGGATAGAAGGCAGTATAGATGGTTGCTCCATCACCACCGATTTAGGGTGGGATCCTGAATTTAATTGTTCTGTGGAATAGGGGGTTCCTGGAGGGGCAGCTTGTTCTGGTCACTCCACCTTTTGCTGTGAGGTGTCTTTAGGCAGATGAAGTATGAAGTTTCTGCATAACCACATTCCTTTTTCTTTTTTACTTTCAGGAAAGAAATTTCAAATTCCCCCATATTGTTACATCTGGGGAAATTTTGGAAGTCGAGGGGAAGAAGATCGATTTACTCTTCGAAATGACAATGAAGATGAGTCACATACATGTAAACACATATAACAGCTTAGCAATAGTACCTTCATAGGCCTAGATTCCCATAACTGGCCTGATTGTAAACTGGTGCTCTTTTTCTACAGGATCAACTGAAAAACAAAAAACAAGAGCCGCCAAAAGACTTTCCAGGTAAGGTACCATCTTGTATGAGGAAGCTGTACATTGAAGAGCCTCCATCTGAAGGGTTCACAATCTGGTGTTGAAGCAAGACAAAATAATGCTTCTTTCCCCCCACCATTTTGTTTCCAACAGCTCCACCACCAAAGCCCAAGAAAACGAAAGAGGGTCCCTCCGTGTGGGAAAGGCTCTCAAAGCCAAAGAGGAGGTAAGAATAACAAAAACCTATGCACTCTTTTTTGATGATGCAAAAGCTGCTCCCCTCCCAGCCTAGGCAAGGGCACATCCTGCACTGCGCTGGTAGCTATTCTAGATACCTTAATATGCACTGCTACCAGCTGAATAATGTTACATTTTCTCTTTCTGTTTCCTGACTTTAAGAAAACAAATTAGCCTTCCCCTAAATAAATTTTGTAGGTGGAAGCAGATCCACGCTACAGCCATTTCTTAGCTTAGGTTTAAAACCTAGAGTGCTATATTGTCATTCTGATCCATGTCCATGCTTGCCTTTCAGATTCCTTCCAACGGAAGAAAGAAAAAAAATACCAACAACAACAAACAACAACAATGTGAAGATCAAACCCGTCCCCTCCTTCCCCTCCGGTTATGTCCTTTCCTTCCTGCCCCCCTTCCCCGGTAATTCCGTCCCCCCCCACCCCGCTGCCATGTTCCTCATATTTTTTATTACAGAGGAAAGGAAGAAGACAAATTTCACCTGGGAGATTTCCGCACCTGCCTCATATGTATTATTAAAGATAAAAGAACAAATTAAAAAGGAAGAGGAAGCACTTTTTAAAAAAGATTCCATGCCACATTGTGACACCTCTCTCTGCTGGCTTCACAGCAAGAGTGGAAGCATTTTGTTTTCAACAGTCCCTCC
The DNA here is from genome assembly GCF_009819535.1 of Lacerta agilis. NCBI lineage: Eukaryota > Metazoa > Chordata > Lepidosauria > Squamata > Lacertidae > Lacerta > Lacerta agilis. Next base: position 127,131,477 of record NC_046312.1, read on the forward strand.
GCTGGAGAAAGAGAAGAGGAGAAAAGTAGACCTTGCAGTGTGGGGAAGACTGTCAAGGCCCAGGAGGAGCAAAGGGTACAAATCCCTAAATCTCTAGAGTTCAAATCCCCGGTCAGCCGTGCTTGCCTTTCAGATTTCCTTCCAAAGAAGAAATCAAGAAAATACCAACAACCACCCAGAAGACAGAAGAGGAAAACATCGAGATAACAGAGGACACAATTTGCTTGCTCTGGAGCCTGTTTTCAGGGGCAGTAGAAGGCCATCAGCAACCCTTTGCCCTGTGTGAGTGGAAGCACCTCAGAGTGCAACCTTTGTATTCCAGCTTACTTCCAGTGGCTTGAATCCGTGGCAATGCATCTGTGCATGTTCGCACCCCCCACCTCATATGGTCCTTCTGGGAGCATTTGGGGAACATTATTCTTAAAGTCTTTTTGAAGGAAATATCTTGTGATATCACAGAGCAGCCTCTTGGAAGACAGCCTATGACCTCTTCCATCTGACCCAGCATTCTCATTTGAGGACAGTAATAAACAAGGAAAACACATTGTGCAATGCTACATGGGGATATTAACACACACCCTGCCTTTTCCTTGAACATTTCGGTTTCGTAATCAGCTCCTTTCTCACCATACTGACAAATGTCACCCTTACAGCTTATAAACTAGCTGAAAGGTTGCTAAATGGATTGGCTCATTGGCCTTGTGTGGGACAAGGCTTGTGTTATTTACTAACACAACATAATGAGTTAACAGAGGCCATTACTGCAAGAAGGGTTTCTAATATATTAGCAAACATGTTAATGCAATGGAAAATTACATTCATTTTCCTTTTTTACTTTCAGGGGGAAATATCTAGGCGGCTACCGCCAATTGTTACAAAATCAGAAATATTAGAAATCCGGGGGGGGGGGGGATTGATTTACTCTGGGAAATGGCCATGAAGGTGAGTCACATACATGTATAAGATGAGGTTTCTAATCATGTCCAGCTGAACATTGCTAGATGATTCCTAGATACCTTTCTAGGCAAGACTAAAAGTTGGAAGGGGAGGAAATGTTGGGATAGGAGAGCAAACACCAAGAGCCGGCCAAAGACTTTCCAGGTACGGTGCCATCTTGTATGAGGAAGCTGTACATTGAAAAGCCTCCAGCTGAAGGGGCCACAATCTGGTGTTGAAACAAGACAAAATAATGCTCATTCTCCCCCCCGCCATTTTGTTTCCCACAGCCCCACCACTGGCAAAACCAAAGAAGAAAGAGGACCCCAGCATCTGGAAAAGACTGTCAAAGGAGGTAAGAATAACAAAAACCTGTACACTCTTTTTTTGGTGATGCAAAAGCGGCTCCCCTCCCAGCCTAGGCAAGGGCATATCCTGTACCTTAATATGCACTGCTACCAGCTGAATGAAGTTACATTTTCTCTTTCTTTTTCCTGACTTTAATAAAACAAATTAGCCTTCCCCTAAATAAAATTTTTAAATAAATTTTGTAGGTGGAAACAGATCCACGCTACAGCCATTTCTTAGCTTAGGTTTAAAACCTAGAGTGCAATATTGTCATTCTGAGCCATGTCCATGCTTGCCTTTCAGATTCCTTCCAAAGATTGACGCCCCAACAAAACTCTCAGAAAAGAAGAATATCAAAAAGAGCAACACACCCCCATTGAACCTGTCCCCTCCTTCCCTTCCGGTTATGTACTTTCCTTCCTTTTTTACTTTCAGGAAAGAAAATTCAGATTTCCCCCTATAGTGATTTCATCTGGGATAGATTGGCACAACCGAAGAAGAGGTAAGAATAAACTGTCAAGTCTGCAGAAACACAGTAAAATCTACAGAAGGAACTGAAAGTTGCATTCATGGGTTTGTTGAACTGTAGAGTTCAAATCCCCGCTCAACCGTGCTAAGCACACCACAAGTCACTCCTCCCCCTCAGCCGCCCTACAGCTGGGGGGAGGCAGCAGGCGCGCCCAATGTGCCGCCTGGGATTTGGCAGCCCTCTCAGTGGTGGCACCCGGGGCATGGCACCCCTACCGCACCCCCATCGCTATGCCCCTGCCGAGAAGCATTTGTTCTAGAATCCAGAAGAGCAGGATGTTGATTTTAAAAGCTGATAACGCCTCATATTTTTTATTACACAGGAAAGGAAGAAGACAAATTTCACCTGGGAGATTTCCGCACCTGCCTCATATGTATTATTAAAGATACAAGAACAAATTAAAAAGGAAGAGGAAGCACTTTTTAAAAAAGATTCCATGCCACATTGTGACACCTCTCTCTGCTGGCTTCACAGCAAGAGTGGAAGCATTTTGTTTTCAACAGTCCCTCCGCTGGAGAAAGAGAAGAGGAGAAAATTAGACCTTGCTGTGTGGGGAAGACTGTCAAGGCCCAGGAGGAGGTGGGAAGAAAGCAAAGGGTACAAATCCCTAAATCTCTAGAGTTCAAATCCCCGGTCAGCGGTGCTTGCCTTTCAGATTTCCTTCCAAAGAAGAAATCAAGAAAATACCAACAACCACAAGAAGACAGAAGAGGAAAATGAAATGGTCACAGCTGAGGAGAAGAGGAAAACATCGAGATAACGGAGGACACAATTTGCTTGTGTCTCATTTGAAGAGATGTTAACCACATTAGGTTCTATTTGGGCTATGCTAACGGAGGTGAGTCCTAACAGCTGCAATCCAATTGATTCAATAGAAATGAAGTTCTACTAACTTTGCCAGGTTCCAACCCATAGAAAGCAACCAGGTCTTTACTGTTGGTATGCAGGATAGAGTGAGAGATTTCACAGGTCACTGCAGACTCATTGTGAATTAATAATACAGATGATATACCATTGAATCTCTGCCCCTGAAGAAATTAACATGTGGGTGGATTCAGCAGCAGCAGCAACAACCCATAACAATATAGAGACCATGAAAACCTAGCACTGCATTTGCCACCCCCTGCTTGAAGCCAGACAGGTCTTCTCCAATATTAGAGTCAGAAATGAGATAATTGGGCAGGGGGAACCTTCATTTTCCTTTTTTTCTTTCCGAAAATAATACCCAGGCGGCCATATGTCCCTATTGTAACGGAATAAGAAATATTGGAAATCCAAGGAAAAGAAATCGATCTCCAATTTGAGATGGCAATAATTGTGAGTGATGGCGGAGGAAATATTTGAAGTAGAGGTGAAAAAATAGACCACATATTTGAGATGAGAGCTAGGGGGAGTTGGTTCCTTCCAGCGTGGGGCCAGTCAGGGTGCATTCAGGCAGCTCTAGAGACGCTGCTGCTGCTTGCTGCCCCACCCTGGGGTGCTTTCCTCTGAGAAGGGAGACTCTTAGCCACACAGTTTACATTTAGTGCCTGATCTCACCTGGCCATAATGTAAAAAATAGGGGGATGTGGGATCAGTTGCTGCCGTGAGCAGGAGATTTATAGTCGAATGCATATGCTCAATAAGTTATTGCAATACCCAGTTAGTTATGGTGATGCTAAAAATATATTTCTGTGTACTGCATTCTGAGACAAAGAAACAGGCAGAATGTATTCTCTTAAACGAGGCTTTTCCCCTTTCTGACTTTTCCTTCTAAAGCCTTAGGATTAAATGCAGATTACATGTGTTTACATCTCCGGTGTTTTAATAATTCTGAAGCTGTGATCTATTAAAGCTGAAATGTCTAGGTAAAAAAATAAGTAGATGGATTGATTCTATGATTCCAGTTCCATGGAAATATAACTTGAGGCCATATTTTTTCTATTATTATAATTATTATAATTATAATATTATATTTTTCATATGCCACCATCCAACTTGGTTGCCCCAGCCACTCTGGGCAGCTCCCATCAAAATATTAATAAAACAATGAACCATCAAATAACCCTTTTGCTCTTTTTCTATAGGAAATGAGAACGGAGACCAAAAAGGCGCCAAAAGAAGCACCAGGTAAGGTACCATCTTGTATCAAGAAGATCTACATTGTGATCTAGAGTGGAACCTCGGGAGTTGAATGTTGCACCTCCCAAACTCTGACAAACCAGAAATGAATGCTTCCGAGGCATTCATAACCATGACAATATAGAGTGCTACATTGTCATTCTGAGTCATGTCCACGCTTGCCTTTCATATTTTTACCAATCATTGAGGGAAAAAAAGAAAAGAAAAGAAGAGTGAGAAAGAATGCGTGACAATTGAACTCTTTCCCTCCTCCTACAAATCCGGATACATGCTTTCTTTCCTGCCCACCATTCCCCAAGAATTTGCCCCCCGTCATGTCCATGCTTCCCTTTAAGATTCCCTACCAAAGAAGAAAAAAATATCACCCCCAGCACAAAAGACAGAAGAAATGACATCAATTGAACCCTTCCCTTCCTCCTATCACGCTGGTTACATCCTTTCCTTCACCCCTTCTGCCCTGCCCCCCATACGTATGTGTATAAGACGAGGTTACTTAGAAACACATTATTCTCTGTGTGTTTTATTAAAAAGGATATAACATAAGTAGAATTACTTATTTATCTTAACATGTGGTTTTAGGTTCGTTGGCCTAATCTCCATGCCACATTGTGACACCTCTCTCTGCTGGCTTCACAGCAGGAGTGGAATCTGTTAGGAGTGTTTTCAATTCTGAATTTTAAATTGTTGTAAGCAGCCCTGGGACTTGCTGATGCAGGTCAGCTAGTAAATGTAATCGTCACGATCACCAGCTCCATTATTTCTCCCAACCAGGGCAGGATCCTCCCTGAAAACGCTGCTCTGGAGCCTGTTTTCAGGGGCAGTAGAAGGCCATCAGCAACCCTTTGCCCTGTGTAAGTGGAAGCACCTCAGAGTGCAACCTTTGTATTCCAGCTTACTTCCAGTGGCTTGAATCCGTGGCAATGCATCTGTGCATGTTTGCACCCGCCACCTCATATGGTCCTTCTGGGAGCATTTGTGGAACATTATTCTTAAAGTCTTTTTGAAGTAAATATCTTGTGTAGAACAGAACAACCTCTTGGAAGACAGTCTATGACCTCCTCCATCTGACCCAGCCAATATTATATTATATTATATTAGATGTCTAGTTTGTTTATTACATTTTCACCACACCTTTCTGCCAAGGATAGAAGGCAGCATAGATGGTTGCTCCATCACCACCGATTTAGGGTGGGATCCTGAATTTAATTGTTCTGTGGAATAGGGGGTTCCTGGAGGGGCAGCTTGTTCTGGTCACTCCACCTTTTGCTGTGAGGTGTCTTTAGGCAGATGAAGTCTGAGGTTTCTGCATAACCACATTCCTTTTTCTTTTTTACTTTCAGGAAAGAAAATATAAATTCCCTGCCATAGTTACATCAGAGGAAATATTAGAGGTGCAGGGGAAGAAGATCGATTTATTATTTGAAATGGCAATGAAGGTGAGTCACATACATGTAAACACATATAACAGCTTAGCAGTAGTACCTTCATAGGCCTAGATTCCCTCAACTGGCCTGATCGTAAACTGGTGCTCTTTTTCTACAGGATCAACTGGAAAGAAAAAAAGAAGAGCCAGCCAAAGACTTTCTAGGTAAGGTACCATCTTGTATGAGGAAGCTGTACATTGAAGAGCCTCCATCTGAAGGGGCCACAATCTGGTGTTGAAGCAAGACAAAATAATGCTTCTTTCCCCCCCACCATTTTGTTTCCAACAGCTCCGCCACCAAAGCCCATGAAAAACAAAGAGGATCCCTCCATGTGGGAAAGGCTATCAAAGCCAAAGAGGAGGTAAGAATAACAAAAACATATGCACTCTTTTTTGATGATGCAAAAGCTGCTCCCCTCCCAGCCTAGGCAAGGGCAGATCCTGCACTGCGCAGGTAGCTATTCTAGATACCTTAATATGCACTGCTACCAGCTGAATAATGTTACATTTTCTCTTTCTGTTTCCTGACTTTAAGAAAACAAATTAGCCTTCCCCTAAATAAATTTTGTAGGTGGAAGCAGATCCACCCTACAGCCATTTCTTAGCTTAGGTTTAAAACCTAGAGTGATATATTGTCATTCTGAGCCATGTCCATGCTTGCCTTTCAGATTCCTTCCAACGGAAGAGAGGAAAAAAAGACCACCAACAACAAACAACAAACAATGTGATGATCGAACCCGTCCCCTCCTTCCCCTCCGGTTATGTCCTTTCCTTCCTGCCCCCCCTTCCCCGGTAACCCCCCCCCCCGCTGCCAACCCATTCGCAACCAGATCCCATTCCCATGGAGGGGCAGCTTGTTCTGGTCACTCCACCTTTTGCTGTGAGGTGTCCTTAGGCAGATGAAGTCTGAGGTTTCTGCATAACCACATTCCTTTTTCTTTTTTACTTTCAGGAAAGAAAATATAAATTCCCTGCCATAGTTACATCAGAGGAAATATTAGAGGTGCAGGGCAGAAAGATCGATCTACTCTTTGAAATGGCAATGAAGGTGAGTCACATACATGTAAACACATATAACAGCTTAGCAATAGTACCTTCATAGGCCTAGATTCCCTCAACTGGCCTGATTGTAAACTGGTGCTCTTTTTCTACAGGATCAACTGGAAAGAAAAAAACACAGCCGGCCAAAGACTTTCCAGGTAAGGTATGGGGAAGCTGTACACTGAAGAGCCTCCAGCAGAAGGGGCCACAATCTGGTGTTGAAGCAAGGCAAAATAATGCTTCTTCTCCCCCCACCATTTTGTTTCCAACAGCCCCTCCACCAATTCCAAAAAAGAAACAGGATCCCTCTGTATGGGAAAGGCTCTCGAAGCTGAAGAGGAGGTAAGAATAACAAAAACCTGTGCACTGTGCTGGTAGCTATTGTAGATACCTTAATATGCACTGCTACCAGCTGAATAATGTTACATTTTCTCTTTCTGTTTCCTGACTTTAAGAAAACAAATTAGCCTTCCCCTAAATAAATTTTGTAGGTGGAAGCAGATCCACCCTACAGCCATTTCTTAGCTTAGGTTTAAAACCTAGAGTGCCATATTGTCATTCTGAGCCATGTCCATGCTTGCCTTTCAGATTCCTTCCAAAGATTGAAGCTGCAAAGAAAAACCCAGAAAAGAAGAACATCAAAGAAGAACACACCCTCATTGAACCCGTCCCCTCCTTCCCCTCCGGTTATGTCCTTTCCTTCCTGCCCCCCTTCCCCGGTAACGCCCCCCCCCCTGCTGCCAACCCATTCGCAACCAGATCCCATTCGCAACCAGAGGTAGCACTGTACTTTTTTCCCTTTTCTCTTTTTCTGGAAGAAGAACCCTGAAAAAAGAGGTATGGGTCATCCTTTATTTAGCTGGATTTGTTCAGCCATCTACATAAGTGTCTTGTTTTCCTTTGCAGAAAATGTCTCTATCCAGACCCCACCCCCCTTACAAGCCAGGTATGTAAAATTCATATTTTGTTAACTTCCTTGGGTTGGAATAGCGGCACCTAGCCTTAACCCTGACATGCGTACTTTAATTGTGAATAAGCCTTCAAAGACTCCTACAGTACAGAGTACAGACAGACACAGATTTCCCACCTCAGAGAGGCATAGGTCTAAATTGTACCTCATTCTTGCACAACTGATGTTGGTCTGAAAAATGGCACCCAGCCTTAGAAGGGCTGGCTCTTCCTATCGCTCTCATGGCATTTGACCAACATGTCACAGGGCAGGAGAGCAGAAGACCCCTCTGTCAACACTGCAGCCTAGCCTGTGGCTTCAGGGCAGCTTCCCACAACGAAACCCAGTCACCCTTCTCCAGGTGCCTTGTTTCCCTAATCTCCGTGCCACTTTGTGACACAACAGTAGGTTAATCACCCTGTTCAGTCTGAATTCAGTCCATGTCTTCTGAATCTGCATGAGACACTGAAACACAGGTGCTCCCTGGCACTATTTCACCTTGACCCACTTAGAGGCTAGTTCTTGGTCCTTGCTGAACCTTGCCCTTCCTTTCACTGAAGTCTCAAATGGTGTCTTGGTGTGGGAACAAGGAAAGGATCTATTCTGACACTGAAGGTTAAATGAAGCAGACAGGTAACAGTGCTCTTTTCTTTCCTTACTTTTCAGCCAGCCCACCACCGGAAAGAAGCCTCAGAAAAGTAAGTAAGAACAAATTCAAATGTTAGAATCATAGAGTTGGAAGGGATCCTGAGGGTCATCTGGTCCACCCTCCTGCAATGCTATCCCGTACAGGGATCAAACCTGCAACCTTATCAGCACCACACTCTGACCAACTGAGCTTCCAGTTTATGCTCTTGGGACAGTTGCAATGGTGTAACCCTCTAAGTGTCCTGATTTTCCAGGGACAGTCCCGGAATTACAAAAGCCACCCCAGCTTCTGATTTGATCCCTATTGGAGGGTGAGGGTGGAGGGTGAGCCAGGGCTTGTCCCGAGTGGCGGCAGAGAGGGGGAATCTCATGGCCGTAGGAACAGGTAGTGCAGAGCGTGTAGCAGTATTTCGAGTGGGCAGCTTCCTTGACCTTTGTCTGGAGCTGCTCACACCAAGCAGAATGCGTGTTCTGGAAATGCCTCAGAACAAGATGAACGTTAAATTCAGCTATTTATTTAGGAGAACTATCAAGTGAAATTGTTGACTTTTTAAAATCCATGACTGAGAAAGGCCTCGCAAGGCCATCATTTGAAAGCCAAGGGTGGGTGGCAGATGTCTATCTTGTTTATTACATTTCCACCCCACCTTTCTGCCAAGGATAGAAGGCAGCATAGATGGTTGCTCCATCACCACCGATTTAGGGTGGGATCCTGAATTTAATCATTGTGTGGAATAGGGGGTTCATGCAGGGGTAGCTTGTTCTGGCCACTCCACCATTTGCTGTGAGGTGTCTTTAGGCAGATGAAGTCTGAGGTTTCTGCATAACCACATTCGTTTTTCCTTTTTACTTTCAGGAAAGAAAATTCAAATTCCCCCAAATAGTAACATCTGAGGAAATATTAGAAGTGCAGGGTATGAAGATAGACCTCATGTGGGAGATGATGATGAAGGTGAGTCACATACATGCATACACATATAACAGCTTAGCAATAGTACCTTCATAGGCTCCACCACCAAAGCCCAAGAAAAAAGAGGACCCCAGCATCTGGGAAAGATTATGAAAGCCTAAAGAACGTAAGAATAACAAAAACCTGTGCACTCTTTTTTGGTGATGCAAAAGCTGCTCCCCTCCCAGCCTAGGCAAGGGCACATCCTGCACTGTGCTGGTAGCTATTCTAGATACCTTAATATGCACTGCTACTAGCTGAATAATGTTACATTTCCTCTTTCTGTTTCCTGACTTTAAGAAAACAAATTAGCCTTCCCCTAAATAAATTTTGTAGGTGGAAGAAGATCCACCCTACAGCCATTTCTTAGCTTAGGTTTAAAACCTAGAGTGCTATATTGTCATTCTGATCCATGTCCATGCTTGCCTTTCAGATTCCTTCCAACGGAAGAAAGAAAAAAAATACCAACAACAACAACAAACAACAATGTGAAGATCAAACCCGTCCCCTCCTTCCCCTCCGGTTATGTCCTTTCCTTCCTGCCCCCCTTCCCCGGTAATTCCGTCCCCCCCACCCCGCTGCCATGTTCCTCATATTTTTTATTACAGAGGAAAGGAAGAAGACAAATTTCACCTGGGAGATTTCCGCACCTGCCTCATATGTATTATTAAAGATAAAAGAACAAATTAAAAAGGAAGAGGAAGCACTTTTTAAAAAAAAGATTCCATGCCACATTGTGACACCTCTCTCTGCTGGCTTCACAGCAAGAGTGGAAGCATTTTGTTTTCAACAGCCCCTCTGCTGGAGAAAGAGAAGAGGAGAAAAGTAGGCCTTGCAGTGTGGGGAAGACTGTCAAGGCCCAGGAGGAGCAAAGGGTACAAATCCCTAAATCTCTAGAGTTCAAATCCCCGGTCAGCCGTGCTTGCCTTTCAGATTTCCTTCCAAAGAAGAAATCAAGAAAATACCAACAACCACCCAGAAGACAGAAGAGGAAAACATCGAGATAACAGAGGACACAATTTGCTTGCTCTGGAGCCTGTTTTCAGGGGCAGTAGAAGGCCATCAGCAACCCTTTGCCCTGTGTGAGTGGAAGCACCTCAGAGTGCAACCTTTGTATTCCAGCTTACTTCCAGTGGCTTGAATCCGTGGCAATGCATCTGTGCATGTTCGCACCCCCCACCTCATATGGTCCTTCTGGGAGCATTTGTGGAACATTATTCTTAAAGTCTTTTTGAAGGAAATATCTTGTGATATCACAGAGCAGCCTCTTGGAAGACAGCCTATGACCTCTTCCATCTGACCCAGCATTCTCATTTGAGGACAGTAATAAACAAGGAAAACACGTTGTGCAATGCTATTAACACACCCCCTGCCTTTTCCTTGAACATTTCGGTTTCGTAATCAGCTCCTTTCTCACCATACTGACAAATGTCACCCTTATAGCTTATAAACTAGCTGAAAGGTTGCTAAATGGATTGGCTCATTGGCCTTGTGTGGGACAAGGCTTGTGTTATTTACTAACACAACATAATGAGTTAACAGAGGCCATTACTGCAAGAAGGGTTTCTAATATATTAGCAAACATGTTAATGCAATGGAAAATTACATTCATTTTCCTTTTTTACTTTCAGGGGGAAATATCTAGGCGGCTACCGCCAATTGTTACAAAATCAGAAATATTAGAAATCCGGGGGGGGGGGGGATTGATTTACTCTGGGAAATGGCCATGATGGTGAGTCACATACATGTATAAGATGAGGTTTCTAATCATGTCCAGCTGAACATTGCTAGATGATTCCTAGATACCTTTCTAGGCAAGACTAAAAGTTGAAAGGGGAGGAAATGTTGGGATAGGAGAGCAAACAACCACAGGAGATTGGGGGGGGGGGGTTAGTGTGGTTTGTGACTGGATACAGTTTTAAACCTCCCCATGTGTTCTTTGGGATGAAGCATATCACAAAGATTCATAGGCCTAATCAACTTCATTTTCCTTTTTTACTTTCAGGGGAAAAAATTCAGATTTCATCTGAAGGAGGAGAGGGGATTAGCAGGAGGAGATCCCAAGGGCTCTTTTGCTAGTCACCCTTTCCTGCCTTTCCCTGTAGTGATCTCCCAGCTCAACCAGGCTGGCCAGCTGCCTTCTCTTTCCCGGTCAGGAGTGGAGTGTTTTCATTCCAACTCAACCCAGATGCTCTAGGAGTCTAGAAGGTGCACTGAGCTGAGTCAGTCTAGAAATACTGATTTGCTACAAATACCTTGTACCCCACTGGTGTTTTAAGAAACATATATTCTGGCATTGGAAGAAGAGCCTCCAGCTGAAGGGGCCACATTCTGGTGTTGAAGCAAGACAAAATAATGCTTGCTTCTGCCCCTACCATTTTGTTTCTAACACCAGAGAAACACCAAAAGAAAGAGGACCCCACCATCTGGGAAAGATTATCAAAGCCAAAAAGGAGGTAAGAATAACAAATAGGGCAAATCCCTAGAGTTCAAATCCCCGCTCAGCCATTGGTTGACCTTGGGGGCCAGTCACTGCTTCTCAGCCTTACCTACCTCACAGGGTTGTTGTAGAGAATAAATGACGAGGGGGAGAACCATGTTCGCCTTCTTGGGACAGAAATGCAATAAACAAACAAACATTTCCAGAGGAAGACAGGAGCCAGTTCTCCCCTGTGCAGGCCCATGCCAGATATCTTACTGCTTCCCTACAGCAATGTTCCAAGAACAGACAAAGGCCAACAGTAGGTAAAAAAGCCTGGGGACTATTTGCAGTGGGAGTCCAGGGGGCTTAGGAATAGTAAGGCATCCACCTCCTACTTGCTGATACTACTTTGAAAATCCTTCTGTGATTTTAGGTCCGCTGGACTAATCTCCCTGCCGCATTGTGACACCTCTCTCTGCTGGCTTCACAGCAAGAATGGAAGCATTTTGTTTTCAACAGTTGAATTTATTTTAGGGACTTAACTAGGTCCCTAATAAATCTGCATCACAGAATTTATCTTTTGTAGCTTTGAATCAGGAAAACACATCTCAGGACTCAGCTACGCAGCTGCTATTATAACGTTATAAGTGTGTTATAAAATTTGGCACCAGATGGCACTGCAGAGCTCAATGGCAAATTGCATCTATATTTTTTATAATGCTTTAATAGTATGTTCATAGCGTGTTTTTTTTCTATATCTGTAGATATCTATATCTATATCTTCAGAGCGATGGAAATAAGGAAGTGTGACCCAGTGGCCAAAGTAAGTAGAATTACTTATTTGTAATTCCACTCTCTGTCTACACAATAAGTACATATAGTTCAGATCAATAGAAGTGTTGGCACCAATCCTATCCTGCTCGTACAGCAGAGCAAGAAGATAGGGTTATTCTGTTAATATCAAAATGAAAATTTATGGATGACAATCATAAACCAACACCTGTAGGTGAAGAAGCAGACCAGAATAGATGGTTATGAATTGCTGGGGAGAGTAGCTGTATGTTGAGACCCTTTTAACCTCTGGATTCAGCAAGCGTTAAAATAGACCAGGCTAGCTTCCTGATGGGCCTTGAAGGCGGAAGAGGAAGGAGCCCTGTGAGAGACAGGAAATGGATGCCCCTCTCCCTCAACTGGCTGGTAGTTAGGAGGACAAAGGCAGTGCTGAGAACAGAGCTGAGTGATGTGACCTAAAAGGGAGAAGCAGGCTGGGAACCAGAGCAAGAGAGCCAGGATTGGTTTCCGTGGGAATCCAAGGCTGCCTCCAACTGTGGAGGGAGATCATAGCCACTGTGGGAAGAAGGTATCCTATTAAGACCTGGGGGAAATACGGCCATCCAGCTGAAGGATGCTTTGCATCCTGGAGAAGAGAAAAAATATCAAATGCCAAAACACCTGGTGAGTTTTTTTTCTCTGGAAAAAAAAAACTTCTTTGCTGATAGGGGAATCTCTGGTTTATGGGTGCTATGAAAGGACAACAGATTAAATTAAATAAGGGAAGGGCTTAATGAAACAAGGAGGGATCCTTGTACATTTCTCCAAGAATCCTATTTAAGAGACTCAAACCACCTCCAAAACCTGGTATGTAAAATTTCTATTTTGTTAACTTCTTTGGGTTGGAAAAGCTGCAAGTGGGTGGTGTGTGAGTGTGGGGAATTAAGATCAACAAGGTTTCTGACTCCTTTTATTTAGTAATCACAGGATCATAAAGGTACCCCATCCAAATAGACAACTGAGAGGGATTTGCTGATAAGGGATTCTCTGGGTTAAGGGTGGTAAGAAAGGACAAATTAATAAAATAACCCCCATTGTTGTATTTCTGCTGTCAGATTCCCTCCCCAGGAGCCAAAATAACATGGCCAACCTTGCAGTCAGTGCATCTTGACTAAATGTGTTAATCAGAACTATTTTCTCAGTGTAGAACCATTACAGTTGGGAATCAGTGCACCCATTTTAACACAGGGGTGAGTTGTAAGAGTTGTAAATAGAACCCTAGCCAGCAATCATTTCCTTCTTTTCTGAAACAATTCAATTTCTTTTCTGAAACAATTCTCAAGAACCGCATCTAGAACACAAGGACCACTGGGCACCTGTGAAATGTGATGACATTAGACGACATCAGTTTAGAAAGAAGCGCGGCTCTTTTTCTTCAACTGTACTCCGTCCGAGTTCTTCTACAGGTAGGCCATGGTACTGCGCTTGGGAAGGAAAGGGGGGCAGACCTGCCTCTGTGGGGAGGGGGTGCCACAACCCACAGGGACAGTCCTCTGCTGGGCCACCCTGCCGAGCTTCTGAGGACAGTGGAACTGCCAAGAGGGCTCCCTCTGCTGATCTCAACACCTGAGAGTGTCTGTAGGGAAGGAGGCGGTTGGACAGATATTTGGGACCCGAGTCATTTCAGACTTTGAACACTAGTGTGAGCACCTTGAATTTGACCCAGAAACAAATTAGCAATGGCAACCAGGGCACCCATTTTAACACGGGGGTGAGTTGTAAGAGTTGTAAATAGAACCCTAGCCAGCAATCATTTCTTTCTTTTCTGAAACAATTCTGTATTCATTTAAAAAGAGGGGAACATGTGCCTGAGAGTCTGGCACTTTAATTTTATATTTTTGTATTAGCACAGATTTTGTATTTCCCCCATGGAAGTTCTACTTTTGACAAACAGTTTGCTTTTACTGGAAGGGATTCTCATTTCCCCTTAAATCATACAGTCCTTTGTATTCAAATGATATAATGCTGACTTTTTATGCCCTTTCCAAATAAGTGTGTGTTTGTAAGTGTACATTTGCAAACACACATCAGGAGGGAGGGGTTCCAAAATGGGTCTTTGACCCAGGCGACAGAAAGCCTTGTTTTGGCCCTGCTTTGTTATATCAGAATGCCTGTCTTCAAGTAGGTGCCAAACTCTCAGGCAGATGTTTTCCTCTTTTTAAATAATTACAGAATCATTAAAACAGGTTATATTTTATAATGTTTTAGTTTTTTCATAGCATTTTTTCTATTACTGTAGAGAAAAGAAAAATGAACGGAAGGAGAAAGATAAGCAGGCCAGTCCTGGAAGTAAGTAGAATTACCTATTTGGTCCCACATCTCCCGCCACTGTCAGAATTAGGGTGTCTTGCTAAAGGCAAGATGGTTCTTTTGAAATTTAGATTCAGAAGCAATACAAACGCAATTGGGTAAGAAGATTAAAGATTTTATTCCAAACAACAAGCAAAAACATACATTTTAAATAATTACAGAATCATTAAAACAGGTTATATTTTATAACGTTTTAGATAGTTTTTTCATAGCATATTTTTCTATTATTGTAGACTACACAAACAAACATGGAAGGCTGGAGGAGGATTTATAAACCAGCTGTGGAAGTAAGTAGAATTACCTAACTGTACAGTATAGAACGAACAATGGAAAGATGGAGAAAAAGGCCTATCGCTGACCAAATCCCCCTCCCAATCCTGGTATGTAAAATTCATATTTTGTTAACTTTCTTGGGTTGGAATAGCTGCAAGTGGGTGGTCTGTGAATGTGGGACATTAAGAGGGCTGGGAAAGGGTCAGTTTCCTCTGCCCCCCCCCCAATTTTATTGTTATGCTTTGAGAGGATCTATATTTCTAGCCAAGTTTGGCATTCTGAGGATGGAGAGTGACAGAAATTATCTTCAGTGATTTCATGTTGTCTCTTTGTCACTTGTTCCAACATTTAATTGCTCTTTTTGCCACAGACTTTATTGAAAGCATTTTTATATTCCTGCATTGTATCTCTGGAATGAGTGGCTGGAGGCTCTTCCCATCTCAGTTTGCCCTGATTACCAGTTCAAGAGCTAGGCCTGATTATATGCTGAAGCCAGACCCACATGCTGGCTTGTTCCTGTCCAGGTGTGCCCCACATTCCCATTGTCTGGGCCAAGTGTGGCACGCAGCACAAGAGAGGACAAGGTTAAATGAAGCAGACAGGTAACGGTGCTCTTTCCTTTCCTTACATTTCAGCCAGTCCTCCACCACCACCAGAAAAACCAGCACTTAGACAAGTAAAAAGGTAAAGGGACACCTGACCATTAGTAAAAATTGGGCCACAATTCTTTATAAGAGGAATAAAAGCGATTTATTCAAATCAAAAGGCGAAATTAATAGTAAATAATGTGCTAACAGAAAATATTGGAATTATAAAAGGTACAAGAGAAGAAATAAAGGGGATTTCAGTTGGTCGGAAGGACTATAAAGTAAAAGCCTTTGCAGATGAAACAAGATTTGGTGGATATGTTGCAACAACATACTGGTATAGAAGTAGTAAAGAAAGTTAAACACTTAGGAATTTGGTTAACTCAAAAGAATATAAATTCATTTCAAGATAATAATACACCAGTGTGGAATGGAATTAAGAGAGATTTGGAAGTGTGGGGATGGATGAAACTATCCCTATGGGGCAGGATTTCTGTTATCAAAACGAGCGTGCTACCAAAAATGTTGTTTTTGTTTCAGTCAATTCCGATAATGAATTGGGCGGGTATATTTAAAGATTGGCAAAAAGTAATTTCAAGATAAATCTGGCAGGGGGAGAAACCAAGAATTAAATTTAAATTACTAACAGATACCAAAGATAGAGGGGCTTCACCCTGCCAGATTTGAAATTGTATTATGTTGTTTGAAGGAATGGATGTTGTTAGAAAATACAGATCTTCTAGATTTGGAAGGATCTGACTGTAGATTTGGTTTGCACATATATTTATGGTATGACAAAAACAAAAGTTCATAAAGGATTTGGAAACCACATATTCTGAAAATCTCTATATGAGGTTTGGGATAGGTATAAAAATCTATTGGAACAAAAAACACCATGGTGGCTGTCACCTTTGGAGGCAATGAGTGTGGGGAAAATAAATATGAGCAAAAATTGGGCCACCTATAAAAATATATAATCTTGATCTTTTGCAGATACGTGGTGGGAAGCAAGATGCAATTGGGAAAACCGGTAAGTATTTGTTATCTTAATGTGCAATTTTAAAACACCCAGCTCTGTGCAGGGAAGAGCTAGACAGCTGGCTGTGTGTTTGCTGGTCACAAGCTTACACTGACCAACCCACAACCCCTGAATTAGTCCTGGGTGCAGGACTGTTGAGAAGGATGAGAAAGGGTACATTTAATGGATGAGTTTCTTGGATGAGATGAAGCAATTGCTTGTTACCCAGTGAACTGAGACACTCTGAGGCCATCAGGTTTGGCAGAGAGGTAGCCTCCAGTCTTTTCAGACTGTAGCTAATCTGGACCATTTCTCCAGCATCCCTATTTCCAGGGAATTATTGTTCTGCATTTTGTAAATTGAGATCTCCTTGGCAACAGCCCTTGCACCCAGACTAAGTTCCAGCTCCAAGGATGTAGGTGTGTGGGGTGGTCATGCAGGGAGGCAACAGCTCAACTGGCATAGAATTGTTATTGTTAAAGTTTATTTCTGCATCACCTTTCAGTTACAGTGGTACCTCTGCTTACGTATCCCTCCTGTTACATATACTTTGGGATACGTAAGCGGCAAACCCGGAAGTATATTTCCGGGTTTCGCCCCACATGTATGTGCAGAAGCGCTCTATCGGACTGTGCACATGCGCGGAAGCGATCTTCCGGGTTGCGAAAACTTCGGGGTACATCCGGAGCTCCGGAACAGATCCCGTTTGCAAGCAGAGGTAGCACTGTACTTTCCCCCCCTTTTCTCTTTTTCTGGAAGCAGAACCCTGAAAAAAAGAGGAGGTATGGGTCATCCTTTATTTAGCTGGATTTTTTCAGCCACCTACATAAGTGTCTTGTTTTCCTTTGCAGAAACCGGCTGTACCCCGACCGCAACCACCCTCCAAGCCAGGTATGTAAAATTCCTTTCTTGCCCTTCCTTTCACTGAAGTCTCAAATGGTGTCTTGGTGTGGGAACAAGGAAAGGATCTATTCTGACACTGAAGGTTAAATGAAGCAGACAGGTAACAGTGCTCTTTTCTTTCCTTACTTTTCAGCCAGCCCACCACCTGAAAAACCTCTCAGAAAAGTAAGTAAGAACAAATTCAAATGTTAGAATCATAGAGTTGGAAGGGATCCTGAGGGTCATCTGGTCCACCCTCCTGCAATGCTATCCCGTACAGGGATCAAACCTGCAACCTTATCAGCACCACACTCTGACCAACTGAGCTTCCAGTTTATGCTCTTGGGACAGTTGCAATGGTGTAACCCTCTAAGTGTCCTGATTTTCCAGGGACAGTCCCAGAATTACAGAAGCCACCCCAGCTTCTGATTTGATCCCTATTGGAGGGTGAGGGTGGAGGGTGAGGCAGCGCATGTCCCGAGTGGCGGCAGAGAGGGAGCATCCCATGGCCGTAGGAACAGGTAGTGCAGAGCGTGTAGCAGTATTTCGAGTGGGCAGCTTCCTTGACCTTTGTCTGGAGCTGCTAACACCAAGCAGAATGCGTGTTCTGGAAATGCCTCAGAACAAGATGAACGTTAAATTCGGCTATTTATTTAGGGGAACTATCAAGTGTAATTGTAGACTTTTAAAAATCCATGACTGAGCAAGGCCTCGCAAGGCCATCATTTGAAAGCCAAGGGTGGGTGACAGATGTCTAGTTTGTTTATTACATTTCCACCCCACCTTTCTGCCAAGGAGAGAAGGCAGCATAGATGGTTGCTCCATCACCACCGATTTAGGGTGGGATCCTGAATTTAATTGTTGTGTGGAATAGGGGGTTCCTGGAGGGGCAGCTTGTTCTGGTCACTCCACCTTTTGCTGTGAGGTGTCTTTAGGCAGATGAAGTCTGAGGTTTCTGCATAACCACATTCGTTTTTCTTTTTTACTTTCAGGAGAGAAAATATAAATTCCCCAAAATTGTTACATCTGGGGAAATTCTAGAAGTCAAGGGCAAACAAATCGACCTCATGTGGGAGATGACAATGAAGGTGAGTCACATACATGTAAACACATACAACAGCTTAGCAATAGTACCTTCATAGGCCTAGATTCCCTCAACTGGCCTGATCGTAAACTGGTGCTCTTTTTCTACAGGATCAACTGGAAAGAAAAAAAGAAGAGCCAGCCAAAGACTTTCTAGGTAAGGTACCATCTTGTATGAGGAAGCTG
Source organism: Lacerta agilis (assembly GCF_009819535.1). Taxonomy (NCBI): domain Eukaryota; kingdom Metazoa; phylum Chordata; class Lepidosauria; order Squamata; family Lacertidae; genus Lacerta; species Lacerta agilis. The sequence goes on from NC_046312.1 coordinate 127,150,013, forward strand.
TACATTGAAGAGCCTCCATCTGAAGGGGCCACAATCTGGTGTTGAAGCAAGACAAAATAATGCTTCTCCCCCCCCCCCATTTTGTTTCCAACAGCTCCGCCACCAAAGCCCATGAAAAACAAAGAGGATCCCTCCGTGTGGGAAAGGCTATCAAAGCCAAAGAGGAGGTAAGAATAACAAAAACCTATGCACTCTTTTTTGGTGATGCAAAAGCTGCTCCCCTCCCAGCCTAGGCAAGGGCACATCCTGCACTGCGCTGGTAGCTATTCTAGAAACCTTAATATGCACTGCTACCAGCTGAATAATGTTACATTTCCTCTTTCTGTTTCCTGACTTTAAGAAAACAAATTAGCCTTCCCCTAAATAAATTTTGTAGGTGGAAGAAGATCCACCCTAACATCAAAAGAAATACTTTTGTAACATCAAAAGAAATACTTGAAGTCCAGGGGAAAAAGATAGACCTCCTCTGGGAGATGACAATGAAGGTGAGTCACATACATGTATAAGACGAGGTTTCTAATGATGTCCAGCTGAACATTGCTAGATGATTCCTAGAAACCTTTCTAGGCAAGATTAAAAGTTGGAAGGGGAGGAAATGTTGGGATAGGAGAGCAAACACCACAGGATGTTGGGGAGTGGGGTGGTGCACGTGACCTGATATAGTTTTAAACCTCCCCATGTGTTCTTTGGGATGAAGCATATCACAAAGATTCATAGATCCAATCTGTGCAAACACCAAACTAAAAAGGCACGTACAACAAAAAAACTTTAATAACACAAATTGTTATTGTGATTCTGAACATAGAGGTTCTGTTTGTGGTTACCACAGCTTAGCAATAGTACCTTCATAGGCCTAGATTCCCTCAACTGGCCTGATTGGGAACTGGTGCTCTTTTTCTACAGGATCAACTGAAGAACAAAACACCAGAGCCGGCAAAAGACTTTCCAGGTAAGGTACAATCTTGTATGAAGAAGTTGTACACTGAAAAGCCTCCATCTGAAGGGGCCACAATCTGGTGTTGAAGAAGACAAAATAATGCTTCTTCTCCCCCCCCCATTTTGTTTCCACCAGCTCCCGCACCAGAGAAGGGAAAGAAGAAAGAGGACCCCAGCATCTGGGAAAGATTGTCGAAGCCAAAAAGGAGGTAAGAATAACAAAAACCTGTACACTCTTTTTGGTGATGCAAAAGCGGCTTCCCTCCCAGCTTAGGCAAGGGCATATCCTGTACCTTAATATGCACTGCTACCAGCTGAATAATGTTACATTTTCTCTTTCTTTTTCCTGACTTTAAGAAAACAAATTAGCCTTCCCCTAAATAAATTTTGTAGATAAATTTTGTAGGTGGAAACTGATCCACACTACAGCTATTTCTTAGCTTAGGTTTAAAACCTAGAGTGCTATATTGTCATTCTGAGCCATGTCCATGCTTGCCTTTCAGATCCCTTCCAAAGGAAGAAAAAGAACGGAAAAAAAGCAACAAAGAAGAACATAGAAAATGTAAAAATCGAACCCATCCCCTCCTTCCCCTCTGGTTATGTATTTTCCTTCCTGCCCACCCTGCTGCCAACCCCTACCCGTATTTCTTTCAGTTTGGTCTCCTCTCTGCAGTCAGAAATCCCCCAGTGACTTTAGGGTCCTGAAAGGCCACAGCAGTTACAAAGGAGTGATTCCAGTGAATTTTATCTGCATCAGGGAAATAGATTGCATCAATAAGCTTGTTGAAGGGGTCAGCCCTTTTCCTGTGGCCTCCTTGCCCTAATCTCCATGCCACATTGTGACAACTCTCTCTGCTGACTTTACAGCAATAGTGGAAGCATTTTGTTTCCAACAGTCCCTCCGCTGGAGAAAAAGGAGAAAAGTGGACCCTGCTGTATGGGAAAGACTCTCAAGGCCCAGGAGGAGGAGGGAATAAAGCAAATCCCTAAAGCCTCTGGAGGAAAATGAATCACAAAGATCAAACCCCTCCCTCCCTCCTACTGTTCAGGTTATGTTCTCACCGTCACTCCTTCTGCCCTGCCCCCCATTCCTCACCCCTCTTGTGTTCATGTGAAGCAAAACAAAATAATGCTTCCTTCTCCCCCCACCATTTTGTTTCCAACAGTCCCTTTGCCAGAGAAGAAGAGAATAGTGGACCCCTCCACCTGGGAAAGACTTTCAAGACCAAAGAGGAAGAGAGAATAATGCATAGGTACAAATCCCTAAAGCATCCTGATGACTCCCAAGGGAGATTGTCTAATCCAGCTGCGGGATGCTTTGTATCCTGCACACCAAGAAAAAAAAATATGAACCACCCAAGCACCTTCTGGCGAGTAAGATCTCTGGCTCTACCTCCTCCCCCTTTTGCTATTGTTTTGTACTATTAAAGATACAAGGAAAAATTAAAGAGGAAAAGGAAGCATTTTAAAAAACAATTCCTGATTACAAGTTCCTCAAGCTGCTGGATCTGAATGTTTTTCTGCTTTTGTGGATAATAATAATTAATCACCACAGGACCGTGTGAGAAGAATTCTCATGAAACCGGGGGAACAGACTGTCTTCCAGCTGAGGGATGCTTTGTATCCTGCACCCAAAGTGTATAAATACCAACCACCCAAGCACCTTCTGGTGAGCAAGATTTCCTCCTCTACCACCACCCCTCTTTGCTATTGCTTTGGATGTGAGGGCTCTTATTAATAATTATAGTAAGAATTAATCTCCACAGAACCGTGTGAGAGACATCCTTTTACATCCAGGGGAGAATATTGTCAGCCGACTGTGGGATATGAAACACTAAATTGCCATACTGGGGGCCTGAGTCTCCTAATCCCTCTGAGATTTCTCTAGACAGCACTGGTGGAACTGGGGATAGTTTGCCTCAGTTGCAGGCGAGTTAAAAAAAGGCCCCAAAATGGCAAAGGATTTAGATTTTGGGAGGGGGAGAAAGACCGGTAGTTGAGCTTTTTAGTAGAGCTTTTTTCCTTTTAGGCTGCCGATAACCATTTAATTATTATTATTTTTTGCTTCTGGGGGGGCAGGTGCCCCCTCCTGCCCCCCCCCTTGGGTACGCCCATGTGCCGCAGCGAAACCCAGCCCCCCTTTTCCTGTGGCCTCCTTGGCCTAATCTCCATGCCATATTGTGAAACCATGGTGGGTTAATCACAAAGGGCCCTATGCTGTATTTCCACTATTACCCAGTCTAGGAATAAATGGGACCCTAAATATGGGGACATCAAATCCATCCTTAAATGCAAGGAAGCTTTGAAGACTTTTCTTGGCAAATTGTAATTGCTGTAACTGCTCACATATGCAAAGCCTGCCACATGTGAATTGGCAATGTGGTGCATCTTTGGTCATCTTGCCCAGGTGGTACTAGTCTCTTTCAGTAGAATAAATTGACATATGCATTAATTAAAAGAAATAAAAACCCTCTGGTGCTTCTTTTAAAGTCTTGGAATTGGATATCTCAGTATGTTTGTTTGTAGTTGTAGAAATTGTTGCCAACTTAGACTAAAATTCTCTGGAAATAATCTTTGCTGATAAAGGATTCTCTGGGTTATAGGTGTTAGGAAAAGACAGATTAAATAAAATAACTCCTTTTTGTGTTTCTGCTGTCAGATTCCCTGCCTCAGGAATCCAAATAACATGGCCAACCTTACGGTCGGTGCATCTTGACTAAATGTCTGTACACAGAACTATTTTCTCAGTGCAGAACAATTGTTTGGCCATGACAGTTGGATATGATTTCCCTGGTAGAAAACAGAGGCCAGGAGAGCACAGTTGTCTCCTCCCTGTTGTCAGAAATCCCCCAATGACTTAATGGTCCTTTGGGGCCACAACAGTTCCAACTGCCACTCTCCCTGTTCAGTCAACTGCCTGTGGGATTTAAAGGGGCCACAGTGCTCCTATTGGTCATTGTAGACTAACCCATGGAATGCACTTTTTCCTTGTAGGACAACTTCTGCTGCCTTTCAACTGGCCAATGAGAAATTGTCCACAGTCTAGCAATTTTTTTTTTTTTTGTGAGAATATTTGTAAGTTGCAAGCTGAATTCACTGAATCATAACTAGGTTGTAAAATTAAATGCTAATGTTAAAATTATATAGTTCCTGTCTTCATTTTATTTTGAGTGGAGGACTTTTTGTGGAAGGCAGGCATTTCTATGCATGCATTTCATCCAATTACCAGCTCTGCCTGCATCTTTGCCATCCTCCTCCACCACTCTCTGCCCCTCTATCGCTGCTGGCTTCTAAAGAATGGTTGTTGTGTTCAGAACTGGACCCCCCAGGAAGTTTGCACTGCACTTCTGGGGAGGAGAACAAACTCTATTTCTCATCTTCTGTTGTCACTGGGCTTCATGCATGGTGGCAGAAACTTTCTGATGTCCATGAAGAAGAAATTCCTCAGAAAATATTGTTTTCTATAGATAGCTGTTTCAAAAAGCTTTTCTACAATATAGCTTCCAATTCAGGACCAGGTTCATTTTTCAGCCTCCTTTAGTTATCAACTTTCATTTAAAAGAAAAAGCAAGTTTCCAGTTCTCATGATCATAGAATCTTAACAGTTGGAAGGTACCCAAGGGTCATATAGTCCAACCCCCTGCAATGAAGGTGGAGAATCCTGCCCTGGTTTAATGTTTGGGAGCTGGAAGAGGGTTTTTACTGAAGATGATTCCCTGTTCTCATGCCCCTGCCCTCACACAACTAGCCATCTCTACTTCCTCCATTTGCCCAAATACCTCGTAAAAATCAGGATACAAAATTCTAAATTATGCACACACACAAACAAATGTGACTAAGCAAAGCTTGTGTTAATAAGCCTATTTATGCAAACGTGCCTAAATCCTGTAAGTTGCCCTCCTTGCAAATTTTGTTTTTCTGGTTGCTGAATTTAACACTTTGTAATCCTACTCCCCAGCTATAAAACCCTCAAAGGCAGTGCACTGTGTTAAGACTCTGGGGGATCCAGTTTATTGGCGAGATACGGACTTCATTTCCGTGGCAAACAATGCTTTTGAAGCTTGTTAATTTACAAGAATTTGCCAACTTCAAGAAAGCTCATGCCCTTTACAGCTTTCTGTGACATTCACTTTTAAGAAGAGGGAGATGTCCAAGACTAACACAGAGCTTTACTACATGCCCCACTATAATAGCAGAGCTTTACTGCATATTGTGAAATATCCACTCTGCAAACACTATCACATCTGTGGGAAAGGGATGTTGGTGCACAAAACATGGCTTTGATGCCCACTTTCTTCACTGTTCTTTCAGTATTCTTTCCATCCCAAATTCCTCCATGAAGCAGAGCAGCTCCAATGTCGAGGTTTTAAGGTATTGTCTGTGTGTGTGTATGAAAAGCTGAGACCTCTTGTATTCAAGCAAACCTAAGAAGTGACCATGTATGGACAGGTATGTTGTGTGTGTTGCTTTGTCATGTATTTTTTATTGGCAATACATGTGTGCCAACCAGACCCTAACTTTGTAAGAGTAAAAGGGCCACATGGCTGAAAGCAATAGCAGCCATTTATCTTGTAATTCTCTGCCTCATTATAAATCTCATAAAATGTGTCAATACATTTTTAACTTTTTCAGCCCCTGCTGCACTTCTTTGGCTGCCATTCACAGGGGGTAGGAAGCTGGCAATGCAATGATGTTCTTTTCAGACTCAGATACAGTAACCAGATGCTACCAAGAAAGAAGGGAACCGTGTTCACAGGACAGCAGACACATGCCCTTGGTAACACCCAGTTTCAATAATTTTTTGAGACCCCTTTTGAAAATGAGTCCAGCGAGTGTTGCACACATGAGACCAGGTTCAGAATGCTCCTAAGTCTCCTGCTTGCTGCATGCATAACAGGTTTGTCCATGATAATCACCATGATCTGCAGGACAGCTGTTGACAGTGGGCTCTCTCTTCTCACTAGTTTGCCGGTATATTGCTCACCATTTCTCACAATAGGTTTTTTGTTGTTGTTGAATGACTGAGGTTAAGGCTTTTAATTTTAATATGAGCTAGAGAAGAATTTGGGGGCTTGTAAACCTCCCCTTTGTTTTTTGTTTTTTAATATTTTGCAAATTGCTGCATAAATGTACAGAAGCAGATTTAAAATGAGAAAATAAGAAGCTGAGAGCACCAAAACTGGCTTATCCTTCCAGACCTATTATTAATTAGCCCTGTCTGGTAAGAATGATTTTTTGAGCCAAGCAGCAGTGAATGTAGGTATTTTGGGAGCTCCCCCATCATGCAAGCCTGCCCCTCATGAGTGGTTGGTTTCCACAACAGAAGTTGTCCCCATCGAGCCCAGAGCTGCGGAGCTCCCATCATCCCTGACCATTGGGCATCCTGACAGGGGCTGATGGGAATTGCAGTCCTGAAACAACTGGGAAGTTTTAAGTTCCCTGCCTCTGATCTTGCTGTAAAAGCTCAACATTACATAGAAATACACATTAAGGGCAAAATTCAAAAGAAGGAATATTGCGTATTTATAGATTGAAGCAATGCATTTATACATTGAGAATAAAGCATCAGGCCACAAATGTGGTATAAATCTCTTACACCTTATAAAACATTGCAATTTATTTATATTCTTTGACTAAAACTGGGCAAACCATTTGCCACCCTGCATTTGGGGCCTGGGTTTGGCCTGTGGGTCACTAATTTGCCTCCGATGCTCTAAGCTGCCCTGCTCTCATAGCCTTCAAAAGGGAGCAGGAAAAAAAGAATTTGGAGAACAGCATCCCCACTACTGGATTTTCACAATTTTTATCACATGTGAACTAAAATATGATTAAATGTGACAGGAGTGGGGGAATTGAAAAATGCAGTAGTTTTGGAGGGTGAGAATGCGTTATATAACACCCAAAATATATAAATATATGTGGTTTCTATTGTATAGTTGATTTTGCTGCCCTGTGATCTGTACTCTCCCTTCTTTGTTCAGATGAACCTTTGGGGAAGCAGGACTTTATTATGATTTAACCTGAGCTGAGCCCTTAACATGTGTTGCTTGCAAATCAGTGGAGCAAAATAAGCCCCCCCCTCCACCCGGTTCAGCCTTGGTGATTGGACTGTAAATCTATATAAGAAAAAAGTGTGTTTTTTCATCAGCAATAAAAAGGCTATTGAGATGATGTTTTTAAAATGGATAGGTCTGCATAAAAGAACCTGCAGATGAGGCCTACATGTAGCCTAATTCTCAGCAGCCTTTGTTGTTTTTTAGTTTTTTAATTATTATTAAGGGTTTTCTTGTTTTACAAAAGTATATGCTAGGCAATGTCTCTCTCGTATTTTTCCATGTGGCATTTTTACACATCAGTTTCGTTTGTTGAGACATTAGGAAGAAAGGGGGGGGAGAGGTGGGAAGGTGGGTGGGGTGTGGTGGCGATGTTTCTACTTTACTTAATATATGTAGGGTTTGTCAACACCCACTTACACCACAAAGAACTAACAACCCACCTACTCTCGGCAGCCAGATACATCATAACCAGACACTGTAGAGAGCTGTCAGGAGTAAGCATGGACTAATGGTACCAAGTAGTATGGGAAACAGCCCTACTAGAAAAACTAACCAGTAAGCTGAAACAGACACGGGGACAAACAGAAGAAGACGACTTCACCCCGGTATGGTTCCCCTTCATCACACATGCAGCCCAAAAAGACAATGACAAAAATCTACTGACAGCATACAAATCAATATGGCTGGCCTGATCAAAAACACTCACCCACCCCACACACACAGGAAAACAAAGACCACTGTGGCCAACCACTAATGAGCAGCCTCCGTTGTTAAATTAATCTTATCAAAATGGTTTGTAAACATATAAGCACGCATTGCTTTTTCTGGTTTTAGGTGGCAAAGCTCTCCGCCAAAGCTATCAAATACTCTGGAAAACTCAACTCTAAAAGCCTCTTCCACTACAGACAGTTCAATGCCAACACGGCAGCATAGAAGAACACCCCTCACTGGTTTTTCTTCCTGATACTGAAAGGAGGAATGACATCCCAAGAGATTACGTCTGCCCAGTTCTGTAAATAATGACCCCAATGAATGCCTGTGTGTCAAAGATTTGTCTTCTACTTTGGAGACACTTTTGTACCCACATATTCTAAATGCTGAGTATTTGAAAAGTTTGTACCCTTGGACTGTGTTCCTTTGAAGGCTTCCTTGGATGTATCCCGTTGAATAGAGTGGGACTTACTTATAAGTACATTTACATAGCATTTGGGTGGTAAGCTGAAATCCCAAAGAATTCTGAAATTGATTAAAATGTTGAAGTATAAAATCAGTGTCTGTTTTAATTTCTGTTCTGTTGCATCTGAGCATCTAAATCCAAATTCCTTTATGTTACAGACGGTACTTTCTAGGAAATAGAGAATATGCCATAGGCCGGGAGAGCCTAGACATCTCCTCTCTGTTGTCAGAAATCCCCCAGTGACTTTATAGTCCTTTGGGGCCACAAACAGTTCCAGTTGCCACTCTCCCTTTTCAGTCAACTGCCTGTGTGATTTAAAGGGGCCACAACTTTAAATAAGATGAAAAAAAAAAATCCTTATTGCCTCGCTATCAAACGACCTATCCCATTTATCACCTCCAATACAGGGTCAACTCTCCCACCCACTAACGGGAAAGGTGCCGTGTGCTACAATTCCCCATACTGGGGGCACTGAGTCTCACCACAAGGGAGAGAGTAATCAAGGTTACTTTCCTTTTACTCAAGAAATATTAAAGAAAAGCTTGTGGAGGAAAAACTTAACTACAAGTCCCTAAACCTGCTGCATGTGTACGTTTTTCTGCTTTTATTGATAATGCTGGATAGAGCAGAGATCTGTGAGAGATTCCAGCAATTTGCTCTGTAAAAAAGACTCTAAATCAAACTACCTGAAGGAAGTCCCTTTTTAAAAGTCAACACTGATGGAAGGGAGCACTTAAAACAGGGCTAGATGCCAGGAGTCCCTGCGTCCCATGCTTTTGCATTTTAGCATTTTATTGTATTTCCATTTTAGTGTACATAATATAATCTAAATAAAAGCAGCATATTCTTTATTCCTATACACCCAAGCCTATCCTTTAAATGTCCCTTTTAAAATAATAATAATGATATATTCCTCATGTAGATGATAAACCAAACAAAAAACAAAGAATTGGATATCTCAGTTTGTTTGTAGTTGTAGAAATTGTTTCCAACTTAGACTAAAATTATCTCAATAAAATATTCTTTGCTGATTAGGGATTCTCTGGGTTATAGGAAAGGGCAGCAGATTAAATGAAATAACCCTCGTTGTTGTGTTTCTGCTGTCAGATTCCCTGCCTCAGGAGCCCAAATAACATGGCCAACCTTGCGGTCGGTGCATCTTGACTAAACAGGTTAATGTCTTTAATCAGAACTATTTTCTCAGTGCGGAACAATTGCTTGGCCATGACGGATATTATTTCCCTAGTAGAAAACAGAGGCCAGGAGAGCACAGTTGTCTCCTCCCTGTTGTCAGAAATCCCCCAATGACTTAATGGTCCTTTGGGGCCACAACAGTTCCAACTGCCACTCTCCACGTTCAGTTAACTGCCTGCGCGATTTAAAGGGGCCATAGCGCTCCTATTGGTCATTGTAGACTAACACATGGAATGCACTTTTCCCTAGAAGGACAACATCTGCTGCCTTTCAATGCAGAATTGTCTGCAGTCTAGCAAAAATATTTTTTATGAGAATGCTACTTCTAAGCTGTAAGCTGAATTCACTGAATCCTAACTAGGTTGCAAAATAATATGCTAATATTAAAATTATATCTTGCTTGTCTTCATTTTATTTTGAATGGAGGACTGTTGTGGAAGGTGGGCATTTCTGTGCATGCATTTCATCCAATTAACAGCTCTGCCTGCATCTTTGCCATCCTCCTCAACCATGACAACCACATGATCTGCAGGACAGCTGTTGACTGTGGGCTCTCTCCCCACTAATTGGCAGGTATATCGCTTGCCATTTCCCACAATAGGGATTTGTTTGTTTGTTTGTTTGCATGAGGGAAGTCAAGGCTTTTAATTTTAATCTAAGCTGGAAAATTTTTTTTTAAAATATTTCTTTTTATTTTGCAAATTGCTGCAGAAATGTGCAGAAGCAGGTCTAAGATGAGAAAAACAAGACATATTCCGTTGAATAGAGTGGGACCTACTTCTAAATACATTTACATAGTGTTTGGGTGGTAAATTGAAATCCCAAAGAATTCTGAAGTGATTAAAATGTTAAAGAATAAAATCAGTGTCTGTTTTAATTTTTGGTGTTGCAAATGAACATCTCAATCCAAGTTCTTTTATTTTACATATGGTAACTTTCTTGGAAATGGAAAATATGCATATGATGGAATGATTTCCCGGACAAGGCCATAAAAATATGAAATGTCATGAGATATAGGAGCTTTACATACGTTTTAACCAACAAACCAATTTGCATTTTCCCGCCTCAGAAGTTGCTGGGAAATATTGTCTCCTTCTAAAGATAATAATAAAAAGGTGATTTCTTGGGCTTTTCTTGAAGACTTGTTCTCTGCTCTATCTGCAACTGCCAGGGAGACATTCAGAAGAATCACATAGGCTAGTAAAAACCCTCCATTTAACTGTTATGTAGTCTTAATCTATTTCCTTCCCACCGCAGCTCTTTCTAAAGAATTTCCTGCCTTCTCCTTGGCAGTAATCAGCCTTCTCCTGCTTGATTTACCTCAGCAATACTGCAGTCACTTGCTACTGAATATGATGGTGACAGTGTTGCATTGGGCCCAATGCAACAACAGGAACTCTTCCAAGTAAAGAGAAGAGCAATTCACAGCTTTTTGGTGACAGATGACAGTAATAATGCTGCTTCTTTTTGTTTGTTCTTAAGCCTAAATTGGCCTAATGTCTTCCTCTACACATTGGGGGGGGGCAGTTCCCACTTTGCCTTGTTATGTGATGCAGGAATGCCTCCCTGAGTTGCTCTTGGGTTAGGTAAGATCCATGCTAAACTTTTTTCTATTGGAATCTCGCCCACAAAAGTCTTGAAGTATGATCTCACCTTAACAAGAAAAATTATTTATCAAAGATTGGATGACATAGAGTGGCAGCGAAATCTTATGCTTGGTGGGGGGCTATGTTCCCCGCGTCAGTTGGGCGTTACTCCTCCAATGTATGTGCCATCTTACCTATCATCTCTTTCTATTGCCAGCCATCGTTTTGCTTTTATCAAAGCACATTTTAATGTTTTCCCTTCGAACTCCCTTTTTCATAGATTTTTCTAGGGGGTCAAGTCTCGGTTTCATGTTCCTGTGATAATAGATCGATTGAAACACATAGTGCTTATATGTCCTTTATATTGTGCTGTCCGGAAGAATTTATTGTTACCATTAATCCATAAGTTGCCTGGGCACCTGGTAGATTTTCATCTTGCTTTCTTATTGCAAGATACTGATCAGTATGTAACTCTACAAATGGCGAAATTTCTAACTTCTGTTTTGACATATAAGCGACGTAATGGACTGCTGTTTGGAATCTGAAATTTCCTTATAATATCTATATCATTTTTGTATCCTTATTAAGTTTTATTGTTTTTAATTTTTGAATCAATTTATGCGCATGTATTTGTTCTAGTTTTTTTCTTCTTATGAGCTTAAAGCTGAAATAAAGCGATTGTATTGATTGACTTGAAGTGTTCATTTACCTCAACAGCTGCAGGTACTTGAATCACACTTTCTGCAGCGTCCATAGCTTCTCATACAGTGGAGGAAATTAGCTGAGAAACAAACCAGGATTGAATGCATGCTAAATGTTTGTTAATTGTCATATTTCCATTTTGCAGTGTGCTATCAATGCACCACCTGTCTGCAATCACCCCTTTAACGACACACTGCACCAAAGGCCTCTCAAATGGCAAAGATCTTATGCTCACAGTGACCATCACTCTGCTTTTTGTTCTGACTAAACCAAAAAGGGTTGTTCCCTCCCTCGCCCTGCTGTGCCCAGTTCCTTATGCTAATTTATAAAGAGCCAAGTCAACTGTTTGTTTTAATGACGGTTGAGGACCAAAAATGGGCTTGAGGAGGCAATAAAGAATAGAAGTTTTATAACTGCACAAGCTAGGAAGCATGAGTCTTTTATTATAAGCACAGGCTGGGGAAAGAGGAGGGCCCAGTTTCCGGTAACAAACCGTGTTCTGCAGGAGGCTTTTACTACATGCTAGCTTGTTCTTGCAACAGCTACAACTTGAGGCCTAGTTCTCACTGGGGTGCTGGGCCTGTTTCTGGGCACCTAGCCTCAGACTGCAGGCAGAATCCCATGACTGAATGCTCCTTCTTGTTAACACCATTTCCCTCTATGTCAAAAACTAGCATGTCGGGGAGAAAAGTTCTCTTCTAAGCTTCTTCCCAATATTCTAATTTTCTGGGTCACCTCAAAGTCCTGCATGCAACAGCCTGGTGCTGTCAGAAAGTTCTGCCCTTCACCCATATCTGTCCTGACTGATTCCTAGTGTATTTGTTGACATTTTTTACAAACTGATAAAAACCTGTCTTGTTCCTCGAGACAGAGCAGCAAATGGTGCTGTAGAGGGCCCACCACTTAATACCACCAATTAATAATGTGGCAGATACACTCCCGCTAACTGCCCCCTATTAAATGGGAGAGCACCCACCTCACGGCACACCACTTACACAAAATTTCTACAATTTACCACAGATTATCTAGTGGGGGGACTTGTGTGAGGGAAAACCTAATGATTTAGTCTGTATCAGGGACTGGCCAGAGGAGGAATGGTGGAGACAGTATAGATTTAAAATGTTTTGCGGGAGGTCACAGCTCAGAGGCAGATGAGGGGGGAAGTTGGAAAATAACACCATTATCCAAGAGGCTGGTTTCTAGAGCCTCTTTCTGTAAAGACTGAAAATAAAATAATAATAATAATAAGTAGAAGTAGAAGTAGTTTAAAAACGATGATATGAAACTTTTCCTTGCTTTTTTACATTCCTGGACAACTAGCCAGGAGCTGCTGCCAGCATCCTGACACTCAGGAGTTGTTGAACAAACAAACAAGAGAAGTTTATTGAACAAAATAGGTTTATGAAACAAAGTGGGCCAGGAAATGTGTTCTTTCAGGTAGAAGTTAACTTGTTTACTTTAACTAGCTTTAAGATTTCTCAGGCTTAAATGCAATACTATAGGCACATCTCTTCTTGAACTTCAGTAACTAAAAGTTGAGTGTTACACTTCAGGCGGTAAATATTCAGGTTTCTAGGATAGTAAAATGCTCCGCTCCATTTCTGTCATTTAGCTATTACAATTAAATACTTTCCATGCCATACAGCTTCCCTCACTTCTTAATTCTTTGGTTCATGAGCGAGGGGCACTCAGTTACCCACCCTTTTTTATTTTTATTTTTATTGTTTTTGCATACCCACCCTTTTAACAATCCCACAGCTGAGGGATTCCCAATGGTGTAACAGACCCAGGGGATCCCTCACCCCTTGTCACTGGATTGGGAGTCTTCTGGACCTAGAAGACCTCTCCCCCCTGGCTAGACTGACCCCCAGGGAGCCTGGATTCCCACAAGATCCACCTCTCCCGATTCAGTCACAGCCCTCTCACCACACTCCTTTCCCAGACCCTCAACCCGGCCTCCCTATCCAAGCTGTGAAGCTCTGTGCTCTCAGCTGTGGATTCTCCTCAGTGTGGAAGCCTCACTTCACTCAGAACCAGTTCTCCCTATCTCCCAGCCTGAAACCTGTTAATATCTCAAATCCAACCCTAGCCCTCTTCTCCAACCTAGCCCCGTCTCTCATCTCAAATCCAAACCTAGCCTTTTTCTCCAATCCAGCCCTGTCTCTCATCTTAAATCCCGCCCTATATAACCCATTCCCTCAGAAACAGCTCCTTTTACTTTCCCTCCCAAAGTGCTCCTCCTCCTCCCTTTGTGATTAGCTGACACTGCAGCCAATCAGCGAGAGGCTCCAGCCCTCTGGTGGAGTTTCAGAGGAACTGCACCCACAGACTCTAGTCTGGCTCTGCTGTCAATCACAAGTGCCTGCCCTTCCCCCAAGGTAAATAGTACCAAGACGGGTAAAGTTATTGTAGCACCTGAGGAAGAAAACCCCACAAGCATTTCTTCCCCAGCCTGACGGTGAAATCATGAAACTGTTAGTATTTCATGAGCTGAAGTTTGCATAATAATACAGTAATAAAAGGTTCCAATGCAGCATAGCAGAGACAGACCTCAAGGTCCAAGTTCATCAGGGAAAACTGTGAGATGATAGCAAAATAAAAAACCACCCGACTCATTCACATTGAGACGCTGCAGTTCCAGATCCCGCCACAAACTTCCCGAGTGTGGGTGGGCTGGTTTGCTTTCATTGGGAACGTCTTCCCCATTCACATCACAAGATGGAAGAAGGAATATAGTCCGCAGTGGCATTGAGGATCCCATTCCTACGACTATGTCTTCATATCCCACCCTGCACTGCAGACTGTGGGCCAATTCCAATCCAGCAGGATTGAGAATTTCACGCAGTGCACTGTTTGGAGCGCAACTTTTGATTCAGCCAAGAGACGCACTTGTAGAAAGCCTAATAATTCTCCACACAGCTCTGCTTCACTCGGTCAGGGCAAGTCTAAGAATCTCCACAGGGCTCTCCTGCCATCTTGTGGACCAGCTCACGATTTACAGTTTGCATCTTCATCTGGAGAAGCAGTTTTCTTGCACAACATTAAGAAGCTCATTTGCTCTTAGCCCCTTGCGTTCCATATTATTTCAACAGAGGATTTGGCAGAAAAATAAAACAAACGTCTCGGCTAGTGCAGGAATCATGTTTGTGCCCAATTTAAGCCTCACATGGAAAAAAGTGTCAGAGATGACTGATCGGGCATACCCCCCGACATTTTGGGAAGGCAAATCGAGGGCCCCCCTCCCACCACCACCCCTGACCCCACTGCTCCCCCGCTTGCCCTTCCTCACCCACCCGCGCCCTCACCACGGCCTGCTCAGTTGTCCCCTCCCACCTTTGTCCGTTGGCCTCCTCCTCCTCTCCTCCTCTGCAGCTGACTGATGTGTCCTGGGGAGGGGAGGCTGCAAGGCGGGACATGAAAGGCAGCTTCCAGAAGTGCCACAATGGAAGGAGAAGAAGAGTGGCAACCTTCGGTTTTTCTGGTCCTGCGCTCTGGTGTGAGCCAATTAACTCGCGTCACAGTGTGGAACCAAAAAAGTGCGTCTTTTGGCCCCCTGCTCGGATGAAAATGGACTACCTGGGATTGGGATCAGAATTCTGACAGCTTCTGACAATCTGTGACGTCCTGCTTAAAATGGGATACTTGGAAAGTATGCCCAGTATTTGTGTTACATGCCTTCTTTGCAAACAAAATGGCAGGACGATGGAAGCTTCATGGGGCAGGAGGGTTCGTGCTTCGCTCTGGAGCATCAATCCCAACCAAAGCCAGGTACAATGTTGACCAAGCTTGGCATGGCAAGTTTTCTTCTTCTTCTTCTTCTTCTTCTTCTTCTTCTTCTTCTTCTTCTCTTGCTTAGCAACCTTTGGGGGTTGGCCTCTCACTTTGCCAGCACGAGTCAGGGAGCCATGACAATAACATTATATTTGTCAATGAGTGAGAATGAAATGGGAATAGCAAAATATAATGAAGTGAGAAGTGCAGCAGACCATAACCAGCTGACAGTTCAGCAAACTGACAACCAAAGTGGGACAGGATCCCTACTCTGGATACAAATCCAGCACCTACCATTTTAGCAGCTCTCATGGGAGCAAGCAGGCACATGCCTTTGCATACCTCTGGCTGCGGAGGGATGGTGGCAATTTTACAAGTCCTTAGCAACCCTAACCTTGGTGAGTTAGGGATTGGATCCAATGGTCCAGAATGCAGTTTCTGCACATGCCGCAGAGGGAAGTGAGAGTCCACTTGGGAAGGTAGCCCGTCTAGGAGAAGGAAAACTTTGATTCTAACCCCCCGCTGCTTTGTGGGATATCTTCAGGAGACGAAATGCTAAGGAGCAAACCCTACACAGATCTGGAACGGAGTCCCTAAGGCATCTGGATGGCACCTTGTATTCCTCCTTCCAGCAATTCCTGCAGCCAAGATGGTGCCAAATGTATTGCTCTGTTTTCCTTTGGACCACATCCGTGGGGCTGAGAATGGGGGTCGTGTTGTCTGGGCAGCCCAGGACCTCCACACACAGTGCCCAGACTTGTGTCCTGGAGAAGTCATTTTGGTGCTGCTCATGCAATGGTTTGACTTCACCCCTGGGGGCACACTCCATTGTTTCCTGAGACAGACAGAAGCCAACAAAGTATTCTAAAGCTTTTAAAACACCAGTTAAACAATACTGTAGTACAATTTATTTGAGATACAAAATAGAAACATAATCCTAAAGTGCAGGATAATAATAATAATAATAATAATAATAATAATAATAATAATAATAATTTATACCCCACCTGTCTGGCTGGGTTTCCCCAGCCACTCTTATTAAGAATGATCATGGTACAAAGTCTCCAGTCTTTCATAGAAAAAAGCAAAAAGTCCTAAAACTCAGAGCAATTTGCTGGAGGTGAAGCCTGGCCATTCTGAGTGTTTATGGCAAAGTTAACCAAAGTGACTGCAAGGTTTATTTGCCATGGAAAAAAATAACAGTGCAGGATGCATCCAGGAGCTACTGCGGCTGCTTCACTGCCAATTTTCAACTTAGTTACTTCCTCATGTTTATTTTAGCCTTATGTTTGTAGAGCAAACTAGAGTTCTATTTATCTTCAGAGCCATAGAAGCTACTGACTCTTCCATCTGGAAAAAAATTCCACTGTGGAGTCACAAACCTAATTTATTTTTGCTTGGGAGGAGCTACACCTTTAGCAGGATAGCAGCAGTCTTACTGCTTCTGAATGTTGTGGATCTCAATGCTTAATCAAATAGCAGGGCTGAAGTTGCCATGTGCAAATAAATCTCAATAACTAGTTCTTTAGAAAATGGATGTGCTATTATTATTACAATAATGTATTAAATCCTGCCCTCCACCCCAACTGACAACCCCTGTTAAAAATTCTGAAAGGAAATTTGGGTCGTTTCCACATGTCAAGCATGTGGCACTGTTAGGGATGTACACTTGAGTTTTCTTCCAAATTACAGCCTGTAGTTAACAGCATTGATGCAGAGCAGAAAAGCTGCTGTTTGTGTGTGTTTGTGTGTGTGTGTGTGTGATGAGCTGCACTGGACTTCCAAGTACAAAGATGCACATTGTAATTTCAGAGATAGTCCAGAAGATGTCAGGAGTGCATTGTGGAGATTTACTTTGAAAAGACCTGACTCCGTAAAGAACTGCACAAAGAAGCAGGTTTCATGGGTTGTGGCTAACATCATGTGAACACGGCTTCAAAAACCACCTATAGGAGAGCACTGGATGGGGAGTAAGTGGAAATGTAAAGATACCCTTGGTATGGAAACGGAGCACATTCTATTCTTACACAATTAGTGCACATACTGTCCCGGACATTGCCTGTCACTTAAGTGCTTAATAAACACATACACCTAAGGTGCCTAGTTCCCCTCACCCCCATTTTCCCAACTGCACATTATTAGCTCTCTTGCTGCACAGTTTTATGGCCAACTGCACACTAAAAAAAAAAAAAAACCCTGGAAACTGACAGCAATTTTTGTGCCTCTGCCCATGTGATGAGTGCTCTGATGTGAGATTTTTGAAGACATGTCTGGTTGGAGTGTAAAGCACGAAACTGTTGCTCGATGCAGCAGGTGCCATTTTCCTGCCTTCTTCACTGTTTATCCTCTGGGGCTGGAGAGAGAGAGAGACCACTACTTTGCTCTTTTGCATCAAACATGAGAAATTCTAAGAAAAACAGTGTTCCTAGAACTCTATTCCAGCCCTTGATCCCTTAGATTACTGCTGTTTGCACATAAAGCCTTGGCACCAGCATGGGGAACCTTTCACAGGGGATGTTGAAATTAAAATCCAATTAAAAATCCACATTGTAAAGCTACAGTTAATGACCTTACTGATTAATCTTCCAAGTAATCCCATTAATACAGTCAGACTTTTTCATAGGTTTTCGTTTTGAGGAATCAACTGTGAGGCTCTTTTATATCATATTCATAGAGAAACATTGCTCTTTATCACATTGGCATAAGTGCTTGATTCATTGATCTCTTTGACCCCAAAGTATTTGCAGCACTTTGATAATGTAGGAGCTCTAAGTGGGATCTTGCAGGACCATTTGGACCAGCTGGAATATGGAATATCCTTTTGTGTGCCAAAGTGTCCTCTTTTG